>NC_059203.1:58870497-59607163 GCF_020615455.1 Coregonus clupeaformis | reverse complement strand
TAGGAGACTCAATAATAATAAAAAAGTGACTTGCTCGCAATGAGTCTCGTGGGTAACCATGGTGACTGGTGCTGTAACTTCCCTAACAAACCTGGACCCTAATGGTTGACTGTCAAGTGCTTTGATGGGCAGTGGAATGGATAGGGGAACCAATGAAATGCCTAGACTGTGTGAGAATGCCCTGTTCATAAAGTTCCCAGCGTCGCCTGAATCTACTAGCGCCTTACACTGGGGAACTACAATGTGATCAGGAAAGTGGATGGGTAGGGTACAGTGCGCAGCAGAGGGCTCTGAACGAGTGTGGGTGTTCGATACCTGGGGTGACGCGAGAGTGCCCTGCCTGCCGCCTCCAGACCAAAAGAACGCTGACGATATTGTGCGGTGTTATGTCCCTTCGTGCCACCAGAGTGACACTGGCGCTGTCGTCCTCCGCTCTCTCGGATCGCCGCTCAACCCAGCTCCATCAGCTCGGGATCCAAGTCGGGCAGGGTTGGAACGGGCAGATCCCCTCCAGGATGTCCTCTGGGCGCCAGCAGGTTGTCCAAGCGGATGGCAATGTCCACCTGTTGCGTGAAGGACAACATGGTGTCCCGGCAGGCTAGCTCCCTTTGGACGTCCTCCCGCAGATGGCACTGGAAGTGGTCGATGAGGGCCCGCTCGTTCCACCCGGACCCAGCTGCTAGAGTCCGGAACTCCAGGGCGAAGTCCTGCGCAGTCCTCGTCCTCTGCCTCAGGTGGACCAGCCGCTCGCTCGCCTCTCGACACTCCCCGTAGTTGTCCAACGCAGCTCCTCCTTCGTTCCAGACAGCGTTGGCCCACTCCAGGGCTTTCCCCGAGAGGCAGGAGACGAGGGCGGACACCTTCTCCCATCATGATCTCACACACCTGCTAAACTGTCACGTAGACAAAGATTATAAAAGCTGAGACTCAACTCTTGTTCATTGGGCTCTTAACTGTGCACCATTGAATGAATTGTTCGCTCCAGAATTGCAATTCTTATAATAAAGTTGTTGTTTGAAGAATCTACATTCTCTTCCTTTCTGGTTAGAATTTCCACGACACTGGTCATATGAGTAACATGAATTGGTGCATGAGGCAGAAATAATGCAATGCGATTCGAGTTTCGCCATCAGCTGGAAGACCTTTTCTCAGCAAAAGGAAGGAGGCAGTCTCACCGCTCCTCCCTCTCCTCAGACCGACCATCAGATGGTAGGCCATCAGTCCAGTAAAAACAAAAGAAGCAAATAATTATGCTCACTTAGCTGTGCCTCACACGTAATACAACAAAATGATCTATTACCAGTGTGATCATATACCCACATTAAAAAAATATAATTTCAAAATGGTCTGAGAAAAACAACATTGGCAAGGCAATTCAAGCATAGCCAATACAGTGAGGGAAAAAAGTATTTGATCCCCTGCTGATTTTGTACGTTTGCCCACTGACAAAGACATGATTAGTCTATAATTTTAATGGTAGGTTTATTTGAACATTGAGAGACAGAATAACAACAAAAAAATCCAGAAAAACGCATGTCATAAATGTTATAAATAGATTTCCATTTTAATGAGGGAAATAAGTATTTGACCCCTCTGCAAAACATGACTTAGTACTTGGTGGCAAAACCCTTATTGGCAATCACAGAGGTCAGACGTTTCTTGTAGTTGGCCACCATGTTTGCACACATCTCAGGAGGGATTTTGTCCCACTCCTCTTTGCAGATCTTCTCCAAGTCATTAAGGTTTCGAGGCTGACGTTTGGCTCCCTCCACAGAATTTCTATGGGATTAAGGTCTGGAGACTGGCTAGGCCACTCCAGAATGTGCTTCTTCTTGAGCCACTCCTTTGTTGCCTTGGCCATATGTTTTGGGTCATTGTCATGCTGGAATACCCATCCACGACGCATTTTCAATGTCCTGGCTGAGGGAAGGAGGTTCTCACCCAAGATTTGATGGTACATGGCCCTGTCCATCGTCCCTTTGATGCAGTGAAGTTGTCCTGTCCCCTTAGCAGAAAAATACCCCCAAAGCATAATGTTTCCACCTCCATGTTTGACGGTGGGGATGGTGTTCTTGGGGTCATAGGCAGCATTCCTCCTCCTCCAAACACGGCGAGTTGAGTTGGTGCCAAAGAGCTCGATTTTGGTCTCATCTGACCACAAAACTTTCACCCAGTTCTCCTCTGAATCATTCAGATGTTCATTGGCAAACTTCAGACGGGCCTGTATATGTGCTTTCTTGAGCAGGGGGACCTTGCGGGCGCTGCAGGATTTCAGTCCTTCACGGCGTAGTGTGTTACCAATTGTTTTCTTGGTGACTATGGTCCCAGCTGCCTTGAGATCATTGACAAGATCCTCCCGTGTAGTTCTGGGCTGATTTCTCACCGTTCTCATGATCATTGCAACTCCACGAGGTGAGATCTTGCATGGAGCCCCAGGCCGAGGGAGATTGACAGTACTTTTGTGTTTCTTCCATTTGCGAATAATCGCACCAATTGTTGTCACCTTCTCACCAAGCTGCTTGGCGATGGTCTTGTAGCCCATTCCAGCCTTGTGTAGGTCTACAATCTTGTCCCTGACATCCTTGGAGAGCTCTTTGGTCTTGGCCATGGTGGAGAGTTTGGAATCTGATTGATTGATTGCTTCTGCGGACAGGTATCTTTTATAAAGGTAACAAACTGAGATTAAGAGCACTCCCTTTAAGAGTGTGCTCCTAATCTCAGCTCGTTACCTGTATAAAAGACACCTGGGATCCAGAAATCTTTCTGATTGAGAGGGGGTCAAATACTTTTTTCCCTCACTGTATGTAGTGATAATACTGGACAAACCTCATTGTTTTTAATTGGCCTGCATTTTGACTTAGAAAGTGATCTTGACTCAGAAAAGGTTGGTGACCACTGCATTAGATGTATTACATGTATTTACATCCATATGAATCCTCTTTACTTTGCTACTGTCCCTAGAGCTTAAGCTTACCTAGAATGCGTACATACACAGCTAAATAAATGCTTTCAAATGCTTGAGCTATCATGCAACACCATTGGATTATGCCATTGTGTCCTATGTGCTGTAGTGAGCTGTTTGAGATGTATGGTTGGATTGATCCTTTGTCTTCCACAGTGAGCTGTTTGTGATCAACTACATCCAGGCCATCTACCACATGTTCATATCCATTCTCTTCCTCTTCATCATCAGTACATTGACCAGGGCAGCTGTGTGTGTGTGCCTGCCTGTGTGTGTTAGTGTTGCATGGTATACAGAAGCTTCTGTACTTTTTTGATACTAGAACATGAAAACAGTTCGGTACTACACTCTTAGAAAAAAGGATTCCAAAAGGGTTCTTCGGCTGTCCCCATAGGAGAACCCTTTTTGGTTCCAGGTAGAATCATTTTGGGTTCTATGTAGAACTCTCTGTGGAAAGGGTTCTTCACAGATCCCAAAAGCATCCTACCTGGAACCGAAAAAGGGTTCTTCAAAGGGTTATCCTATGGGGACAGCCGATGAACCATTTTTAGGTTAAACTTTCGGTACTTCTGTAAAATGTGTCTCATGGATGAAGCCTGTCTATCAGAATAGCCAACCTCTTATTATAGTGCGCACCGTGCCTGCTCCACTTACTCATTGCTAGCCTGCTCTGGGAGTCTGTTAACACACTTGAATAATGCGACATGGCATGTAGGAATGTTGAAACTGTTAATTACTGTTTGCAAAACAATGTCCATACAGGCTAGAACACTTTACAATATAAGCAGATACCCCGGGCGCATCTAGCCTAGCGGTTAGAGAGGTGAGCCAGTAACCAGAGGGTTGCCAGTTCAAATCCTGGGTCTGATGGGGAAAATCTGTCCGGATGTAAACTGGCAACTATAGGGTTGTTGGTATGAAATCCAGATGCCCTTGAGCAAGGCACAACAGCAGGGCGCCCAGTGTGGCACCCCCTTGCACCTTGACAAAAAACCTGTGTACTGTATTCTGTGTGTCTTTTGAAGGGGTTGGGTTAAAAGCGGAAGTCAAATTTTGGTTGGACCTTGTGTGCAATTGACCAATAAAGTAATCTTGATCTTGTAGGCTAGCTGACAGCTAAAGCTAACATCAATTCAATACCCTAGTACTTTGTTTGTGATAATATGCAAACCACAACGCAAAATATGCTGATTTCAAAGCTGATTGTGACCAAAAACTTTATTCATTCACTTATTCGGTCTCTCTCTCTCACATCTCTCCCAAAGATTATCTGTTGCCTCAGCGAACTGACTGTGCTCCAACAGGCCGCCCCCCTCTTACCTAGTGAATGACATCATTACTCGTTAAAGAGACAGCACACATTTTTATAAAAGAAGCTACTTCTATGCCCATGTTGTTGACCAGTATAATAAAATAAGTCCCAAATGTAAGGGAAATAGATTGTTTGTCATCTGTAGCCCCATGAAATCAGCCAAAACAAACTCAATAAGTCAACGTATGCATACACTCCACCTTTTGAATATGCATTCACCAATATTGTGGATAGGCTACATCTCGATTTACCCAACAGATAATCTTTGGTAAAGATGTGAGAGAGAGAGACCGAATAAATGAACTAATAACGTTTTTGGTGGCAGTCCGCTTTGAAATCAGCATATTTTGTGTAATGGTTTGCACATAATCACAAAGTACCAGGGTAGTAATATTCAATGAAATTATGTGGCTCCAACATGGAATAGATGTTGAATTGACGTCTGTGCCCAGTGGGAGGGCACTCCACAGCAACTGTGGGAAAAGATTAACAGCTCAGAAAATCTCTGGCTGGCTGCCTCTGAGACTTGTTATTATTGACACTTCAACCATCTTCACACCCAAGAGTTTCGAACTGTCTCTTATCTGTCTTCCTCAATCTCCCTCATCCCGTTCTGAGAATCATATGTTTCTTAGAGTTTGGCGACAGCGTGGTTGTCTTGTGGTTATTACAACCTTCCCACAACTTTCTGGGAATGGTGCAGTAAAGTTACTTGGCTTTGGAACATTCTCAGCACATTTAAGGAACTTGAGAAAATAACGCTATTTTCTTGGTATTTCACTATTTTAACAGAACGTTTCCTAAAAGTTAAAACATGGTTACATTTTTTTATTTTTTTATAACGTTCTAAGAACATCCTCTAACTGGTTTGACATTGGGAACGTTATCAAATAATTCAGAGAACATTTAGAAACAACGTTCTTCTTTGGGAATTTCAGTACTTCAGTATAACGTTTCCTCATGGTTCTATTTAAAGTCCTGTTCTCAAATTGTTCCAAGAACATTAAGAAACAACTTTCTTCTGTATGAATTTCAGTACTTCAGCATAATGTTTCCTACAGGTTTCCTCATTGTTCTATTTGAAGTCATATTCTCAAATTGTTCCGAGAACGTTAAGAAAACTTTAGAACGTTCAGAGAACGTTCTAAGAATGTTTTTAAAAATATATACATTCCATTCTCAGAATCAACAAAACTCTCTCTATCCTCTATCTTGTTAAGTGTGTACAGATGTGTTGGCTGTGCCCACTAATTGGTCACACCTGATCTTAGTGAGTGCTTGTTTCCTTATCAAAAGGGTCTGTTTGAATAAACTAAAATGAACAGCTTTGTATGCATAAAACATGGGATGCAAGCTCCATCCTGGTGGCGGAGTTGACTAATTCCATGGATAGAGAACAGAAGGTTAGAATCTCACTGATGCCGAGTCACAATAGAAAATACGTGTTTGAATGATTAATGCCTAAGGAAATGTATTTCCATGTGTCCTATCTGTGCTTGTAGTTCAAAAAAGTTTACCCAAAATAAGCTAGCAGTATTATTAACAGTCTTATTGAAACATTCATTGAACGTTTTAAGGAAGTTATTCAAAAACCTCCTAATAACCTATCATTTCTGTTCTCAGGACGTTAATAAAACCTCCCAGGAAACTTTCAGAGAACCAATAGTAAAACATTCTCAGAACCTCCCTGCAACCTATAAATGAAAGTTACGAGAACAGGCAAAATTTCCACTTCCGTTCTCAGAAGGTTTTAAAAAAACGTTCAGTTTAACCAGTCAGGATATTATAGCTTTGTTCCCAGAACAAATGGGAAACCAAAAACGTGCGTTCCCTCAGCTTCGAAGGACCCAAATGTGCTAGCTGTGTATGTACTATTACATTTACATTTACAGTCATTTAGCAGACGCTCTTATCCAGAGCGACTTACAGGAGCAATTAGGGTTAAGTGCCTTGCTCAAGGGCACATCGACAGATTTTTCACCTAGTCGGCTCGGGGATTAGAACCAGCGACCTTTCGGTTACTGGCACAACGCTCTTACCCACTAAGCTACCTATGTGTATGTTATTGTATATACTGTGTCCTATGTCTTGTTTTTTATGATTCTGCTGGAAGAGCTATTTCCTTTTGGGGATACTACTATCTGAAAGTAGTGTTTGGTACAATGCACATATTATGAACTCCCTCTGATGATCTGAGGTTCATCTGAGTTTTTCCTCTGGCCATTGAAAACAACAAAAGCATGGGTGATTTTTCCATGAAACCTCAATCTGTACCCCTCTTTCTTCACACAGATTCTGGGCAGTCTGTAATATGGTTATTTCATCCTGATGAGACTGTGCATCCCTGTCTTCATGAATAAGCACAGTAGTGGAGTGGGGAGGGATGGATACCAAGAAACCAGACCACACACAATGATATTTGTAATACAGTCAACTCCTGATGAATACTATTGACAGTCACAAATGCATCCAAATGTAAATAAAATGCAGGCTATAATTTGGAGTGGTGAAGATGGTATATCATACACTACAGTTGAGGAACAATGGGAAAGGAATTCTGCTTTGAAAGTTGATAAACTTGTAACCCCAGTTTTGAGAAAATGGCCCTTAAATGTTTTGGTACACCTACTGGAGAACTATCCTTTGTCTACACCCATTCAGCATGGTTCACACCCTCTTAAGCCTTAGCCCCACCCATCTCTTTAAGGATTCACATATGAGGCCATTTGCTAAACAGTGAGTACGGTAGTGTACTAAACAACCAAAGATTTCAAGACTTAAGGCTGGGTTATACTACAACTATCAACATGTCTGTATACAGTTGTCGCAGTGACATCATGAACATTCTATTGTCGTCCGTTATCAAACTTGTCGTTGTCGTTATGAAAAAGTATAAACACAAAAAAGACAGGCTGCATGACATCAGCAGCCCGATTGTCCAAAATAGCATAACTGCTGTTTCTGTCGTGTGTCTGTAAATAGCCTGTAAATACCCATTTTTTTATTTTTTTATTTTTTTTATTTTTCGTACATATTTCCCTATCAGACTTTTCATCCTTCTACAAAATATACTTTCCTGCAACCCGCCTCACTCAATGTGGAACGGATTCTATTTTTGAATTACCTTTATCTAGAATCTAGAATCTCCAGTTGAAACTAGCTAGCCAGCTAACTAGCTACTTGCTATTAGCCACAGCTAGCGGTGTTTCACCCAAAACATTGGATTTTTTTCCGCGGGATTAATTTTAATCATTGGACATTGATCACCGGATATTCGGCCAGTCTGCACAGCGCGTTATCGACCCAGATCATATCAGTTTTTCCGCCGGAATCATTGAATCACTGGACCTTTAACTCCGGATTCATCGCTACCAGCTGGCTACAACAAAACGGACGCTGTGGTCTGGCTAATCATCCTGAGCTAGGCCCATCTCCCGGCTATCTACCTCTCTGTCAACCGGACGGGACCACCTAGTGTTGACACGAAGCCCCGCCGATCCTACACGACTGGTCTGCCGACGAAATCGTCTGATGTGGTTACGACGTTAACCACGAAGATTCCATCCATCTGCTAGCCCTGGCCCGCTAGCACACGCTATCCGTGGCCTTTTACTCACAAGTGCTTCACCACCGGACCTTATGATAACTCAGCTATACAGCTGATATCTGCTGGACTGTTCCTTTTTACGGTACTACATCCTGTTTATGTTTAGCCTCAGCCCAAACATGGTTAGTTTATTGTTGTTTCGGTTATTTCTAATTTTACTATATCACTGTAGACCCCCCAGCCTAGCTAAACCTGCCTTAGATAGCTCCTTTGTCCCACCCCCCATACACTCAGAGACCGACTCAATTGATGCCTCTAGAGATACTATCTCTTTCATTGTTACCCAACGCTTAGGTTTACCTCCACTTTACTCATATCCTTCCATATCCTTGTCTGTACATAATGCCCTGAATCTTTTCTATAACACCCGGAAATCTGCCCCCTTTATTCTATGTACCCAACGCACTAGAAGACCAGTTCTTAAAGCCTTTAGCCGTATCCTTATTCTAGTCCTCCTCTGTTCCTCTGGTGATGTAGAGGCTAACCCAGGCCCTGCAGCCCTCAGTATCACTCCTACTCCCCAGGCGCTATCATTTGATGACTTCTGTAATCGCAAAAGTCTTGGTTTCTTGCACATAAATATCAGAAGTCTACTTCCTAAGTTTGAGTTATTCACTGCGTTAGCACACTCTGCCAACCCTGATGTTCTAGCAGTGTCTGAATCCTGGCTCAGGAAGGCCACCAAAAATTCTGAAATTTCCATCCCCAACTATAACATTTTCCGTCTAGATAGAACTGCCAAAGGGGGTGGAGTTGCAATCTACTGTAGAGATAGCCTGCAGAGCTCCATCATACTATCCAGGTCTGTGCCCAAACAGTTTGAGCTTCTACTTCTAAAAATCCACCTTTCCAGAAATAAGTCTCTCACTGTTGCCGCTTGCTACAGACCCCCCTCAGCCCCCAGCTGTGCCCTGGACACCATATGTGAATTGATTGCCCCCCATTTATCCTCAGAGTTTGTACTGCTTGGTGACCTAAATTGGGATATGCTTAATACCCCAGCCATCCTACAATCCAAGCTAGATGCCCTCAACCTCACGCAAATTATCAACGAACCTACCAGGTACAACCCTAAATCCGTAAACATGGGTACCCTCATAGATATCATCCTGACTAACATACCCTCTAAATACACCTCAGCTGTCTTCAACCAGGATCTCAGCGATCACTGCCTTGTTGCCTGCGTCCGTAACGGGTCCGCGGTCAAACGACCACCCCTCATCACTGTCAAACGCTCCCTAAAACACTTTAGCGAGGAGGCCTTCCTAATTGACCTGGCCCAGGTATCCTGGATGGATATAGATCTCATTCCGTCAGTAGAGGATGCCTGGTTGTTCCTTAAAAGTAATTTCCTCTCAATCTTAAATAAACATGCCCCATTCAAAAATACAGAACTAAGAACCGATATAGCCCCTGGTTCTCCTCAGACTTGACTGCCCTTGACCAGCACAAAAACATCCTGTGGCGTACAGCATTAGCATCAAATAGCCCCCCCGCGATATGCAACTTTTCAGGGAAGTTAGGAACCAATATACACAAGCAGTCAGGAAAGCAAAGGCTAACTTTTTCAAACAGAAATTTGCATCCTGTAGCACTAACTCCAAAAAGTTTTGGGACACTGTAAAGTCCATGGAGAATAAGAGCACTTCCTCCCAGCTGCCCACTGCACTGAGGCTAGGAAACACTATCACCACCGATAAATCTACAATAATCGAGAATTTCAACAAGCATTTTGCTACAGCTGGCCATGCTTTCCATCTGGCTACCACTAACCCGGCCACCAACTCTGCACCCTCTGCTGCAACTTGCCCATGCCCCCCCGCTTCTCCTTCACACAAATTCAGACAGCTGATGTTTTGAAAGCGCTGCAAAATCTGGACCCCTACAAATCAGCTGGGCTAGACAATCTGGACCCTTTCTTTCTAAAACTAGCCGCCGAAATTGTCGCAACCCCTATTACTAGTCTGTTCAACCTCTCTTTCATAACGTCTGAGATCCCCAGAGATTGGAAAGCTGCCGCGGTCATCCCCCCTCTTCAAAGGGGGTGACACTCTAGATCCAAACTGCTACAGACCTATATCCATCCTGCCCTGCCTTTCGAAAGTATTCGAAAGCCAAGTTAACAAACAGATCATCGACCATTTCGAATACCACCGTACCTTCTCCGCTATGCAATCCGGTTTCCGAGCTGGTCACGGGTGCACTTCAGCCACGCTCAAGGTCCTAAACGATATTATAACCGCGATTGATAATAGACAGTACTGTGCAGCCGTCTTCATCGACCTGGCCAAGGCTTTCGACTCTGTCAACCACCGCATTCTTATTGGCAGACTAAATAGCCTTGGTCTCTCAAATGACTGCCTCGCCTGGTTCACCAACTACTTCTCAGATAGAGTTCAGTGTGTCAAATCGGAGGGCCTGTTGTCTGGACCTATGGCAGTCTCTATGGGGGTGCCACAGGGTTCAATTCTTGGGCCGACACTTTTCTCCGTGTATATCAATGATGTCGCTCTTGCTGCTGGTGACTCTCAGATCCACCTCTATGCAGACAACACCATTTTGTATACATCTGGCCCTTCATTGGACACTGTGTTAACAAACCTCCAAACGAGCTTCAATGCCATACAACAATCCTTCAGTAGCCTTCAACTGCTCTTAAACACTAGTAAAACTAAATGCATGCTTTTCAATCGAACGCTGCTAGCACCCGCCCACCCGACTAGAATCACCACTCTCGACGGGTCTGACCTAGAGTATGTGGACAACTACAAATATCTAGGTGTCTGGTTAGACTGTAAACTCAACTTCCAGACTCACATAAAGAATCTCCAATCCAAAGTTAAATCTAGAATCGGCTTCCTATTTCGCAACAAAGCCTCCTTCACTCATGCTGCCAAACATGCCCTCGTAAAACTGACTATCCTACCGATCCTTGACTTCGGCGATGTCATTTACAAAATAGCCTCCAACACTCTACTCAGCAAATTGGATGTAGTCTATCACAGTGCCATCCGTTTTGTCTCCAAAGCCCCATACACTACCCACTACTGTGACCTGTACGCTCTTGTTGGCTGGTCCTCACTACATGTTCGTCGTCAAACCCACTGGCTCCAGGCCATCTATAAATCACTGCTAGGCAAATCCCCGCCTTATCTTAGCTCATTGGTCACCATAGCAGCACCCACCCGTAGTCTGCGCTCCAGCAGGTATATCTCTCTGGTCATTCCCAAAGCCAACACCTCCTTTGGCCGCCATTCCTTCCAGTTCTCTGCTGCCAATGACTGGAACGAATTGCAAAAATCTCTGAAGCTGGAGACTCTTATCTCCCTCAATAACTTTAAGCATCAGTTGTCAGAGCACCTTACCGATCACTGCACCTGTACACAGCCCATCTGAAATTAGCCCACCCAACTACCTCATCCCTATATTGTTATTTATTTTGCTCTTTTGCACCCCAGTATCTCTATTTGCACATAATCTCTTGCACATCTAGCATTCCAGTGTTAATACTATTGTAATTATTCTGCACTATAGCCTATTTATTGCCTTACCTCCATAACTTGCTACATTTGCACACACTGTATATATATTTTCTGTTGTATTTCTGACTTTATGTTTTTTTTTACCCCATATGTAACTCTGTGTTGTTTTATTGCACTACTTTGCTTTATCTTGGCCAGGTCGCAGTTGTAAATGAGAACCTGTTCTCAACTGGCTTACCTGGTTAAATAAAGGTGAAATAAAAATAAATAAAAATAAAAATAAACCCAACGGTTTCAAAAACAATTTAGTATATGTCAATCTAACAAACCAGGCAACTAAAAGCAACTTCCTAATCAATGATTTGGTTAGTTTCTAGCTTGTTAGCTAACTAGCTAACGTTAAGTTCAAAGAGTTAATGTCTTAACTTTAGCGAATTTGTATGAATTATTACAGGAAAATAAACTCACAACAAGATCCTTATTTACAAGTTTATGGCAAGCTAATTACAGAAAATAGCTTAAGGTTGTGAGTGTGATGAAATAAATGCAGGGCATTCTCCCAGAGAATTTTAGAACTTGGACACTGTCTTGTTGGCCTAATGTTATATCCTAATTTGACTTTGGTGCAGGTCATGTTTTTCTTCACATTACCATCTCTGTTAAACACACACTATATCAAATAAAATCTAAGTTTATTTGTCACATGCACAGGATACAGAAGGTGTAAACGGTACATTGAAACGGTTACTTGCATAGTGGAGTCTTTTGTTTAGACATGTAGCTAGCTAGCTAGCTAGCTAAACAATGAACCATAATCCCAACTCATAACGTTACTACCCTACATGAATCTACAGGTAGCTAAAGCTAACCAACTAGGTTCAATGTTAGCTAGCTAGTTAACATTAGGCTATAACTAGCAATGTAAATGGCTCTGAGATACAAATAATATTACTACACAGATCATACATGTAACGTTAGCTAGCGAGCAAGCCAGCCAGCTAACATTAGCTAGCTAGCTAACAGTATGCTTTAACTTGAAACTTGCAATGAAGATGTAATCCAGCCTTCTGTGTGTTCTCTTTTCCGACTCCCTCCACATTATTGCAATCAAACGCCTGAATTCTCTCTATTTCCTTAGCTATCATACTCTGCCGGGCATTCCACTGATTTCAAAACTCGGTCCTCAAGAAAGTGGAAAGCATTAGTAACACTTTTGCAGTTCTTCGTGATATCTTTTAAAAAAAGCTGCGTTAGAAAGTATTACCCACATATACTGAGCAGCTCATGTTATAGACAGAAGCGTGCTACATGGCAGACCAATCCGAACTCATCTCTCGGCATGTCCAGCCCATCCATTATCTCAGCCAATCATGGCTAACGGGAAGGTTCCTGTCTTTTTCCGTGGCTAAACCAACTAGGCTCATAATTTAACAATTGTATTAGTATTGCTAAATGTCTGCTAAATGACTAAAATGTAAAATGTAAATGTTTCCTAAAAAAAGTCACATATATAGTCTTGTCAGTGCAAGATACGGTCACTGCAGATAGTCTGGGTAATCATTTAATTAACTATTTAGCAGCTTTTTGGCTATTTAGCAGTCTTGTGGCTTGGGGGTAGAAGCTGTCTCGGAGCCTGTTGGTCCGAGAGCTGATGCGCCGAACCAACAGCGTATGGCTTAGGTGGCTGAAGTCTTTGGCAATTTTTTGGGCCTTCCTCTGACACCACCTGATATAGAGGTCCTGGATTGCAGGAAACTCAGCCCCAGTGATGTACTTGGCCGTCCGCGGTCGAGGGCGGTGCTTTGCGGTCGAGGGCGGTGCATTTGCCATAGCAAGTGGTGATGCAGCCAGTCAAGATGATCTCCGTCTCTGTTAAACGTTTTGAGGATTTGAGGGCCCATGCCAAATCTTTGCAGCCTCCTAAGGGGGAAGAGGTGCTGTCATGCCCTCTTCATGATTGTGCAGGTTTGTGTGGACCATGTTAAGTACTTAGTGATGTGGACGCCAAAGAACTTGAAGCTCTCGACCCGCTCCACTACAGCCTTGTTGATGTGGATGGGAGCATGCTCTCCCCTCTTTTTCCTGTAGTCCACAATCAGTTTCTTACATTGAGGAAGAGGCTGTTATCCTGGTACTACACTGCCAAGTCTCTGATCTCCTCCCTGTAGGCTGTTTCATCACCGTCGGTGAACAGGCCTACCAGTGTCGTGTCATCAGCAAACTTGATGGTGTTGGAGTCGTGCATGGCCAGGAGGGGACTAAGCACACATCCCTGATGGGCCCCCGTGTTGAGGGGTCAGCGTGGCGGAGGTGTTGTTGCCTACCCTCACCACCTGTGGCCGGCCCGTCAGGGATATGGGTTAGGGCGATATGCAAATTGGAGTGGGTCCAGGGTGTCTGGGATGATGGTGTTGATGTGTGTCATGACCAGCCTTTCAAAACACTTCATAATTACAGATGTGAGTGCTACGGGAAGATAGTCATTTAGGCAGGTTACCTTGGAGTACTTGGGAAGAGGGGCAATGGTGGTCAGCTTGAAACATGTTAGGATTACGGACTGGGACCAGGAGAGATTGAAAATGGCTGTGAAGACACTTGCCAGATGGTCAGATGAATGTGCCCTGGTATTCCATCTGGCCCGTTTAAATATTTTACTCACATTGGCCATGGAGAGCGAGATCACACAGTCATCCAGAACAGCAGGGGCTTTCATACAAGACTCTGTGTTGTTTTTGTCGGTGCGAGTATAAAAGGCCTTTACCTCGTTTGGGAGTTCTGCGTCACTGGGCATCTCGCGGCTGGGTTTCCCTTTGTAGTCCGTTGTCGACTGCAAGCCCTGCCACATCCGAAGAGTGTCAGAGCCGGTGTAATAGGATTCCACCTTCCTCCTATATTGTCCTTTTTCATTTTTGATGTCTCGTCGGTGGTCTTGTATGCATCCATGTCCGTGTCCCGTTCCTTGTACGTGGAAGCTCTAGCCTTTAGACACCTTAATAATGCATAATATATTAGGCTACTTATTTTTTGATAAGTACAACTTTAACTTTAACTATTGTGACCGATGGGATTAAATGGGTTAAATCAATGCATGCAACAAGAGAATGATCAGACCACATGCCAGGCTGCGATAGGACAACATGTTACCTCACCATACAACAATACCCCAACTAACAGATGTCACATGGTTTTCGGACATGGTGTATAAAACATTAGCAGGTATAGTAGGAAAGAACGTACTGAGAACTGCCTCACCCCATTGTAAACAGATGAGACCTGTCCCTCGCAACGAAGCCATTATCATCATCATCCGTCCCAATACAGCCAGTAGATGGATTGTGTCGATTCAGATTTCTCTGCCTGTGTCGGTGGTTGTTGGTCATATTTCGTTTTATTTAATTTTTATTTTCGGTTCTATGCCAACATGCTGTCCAGTCCTACGCCTTTTATCAATTAGATTTGCTCACCTCCTGCGTCCCTCTCTCCTCTGTCCTCTCTCTCGCCTCTTGAAAAAGGTCCAAGTTAATCGAAGAGAGTCCGCTAGGAGAGTGAACTTGGATGGACTGTTTACTTGAAATGAGACGTCCATTCGCATGTCAATAGGCCAATGACGTTTACAGGGGTGGACCCAAAATAAATGTGGAAAGTGATCAAAACAAATGAAGTTAGTTGTGCAAGACATTTTGTAGATAAAACAATAAGTAAAATAATTTACTAAAACTGGTTACAAATGACGGAGTCACCCATGATTCATCAAATTATATTTTGAAGGAGGAATCAAAGTACTTTAAGCATATGTTTTCGTTTCAGTCTCCTCCATCTCCTCTAACTGAAGCTAATTGTAGAGATTTGTTTTCTATTGATAATGTAAAATTAACAGCAATACAGAAAGACTCAGGTGAAGGTGAAATTACAGAGGAGGAACTTCTGGATGCAATTAAAGACTTTAAGTCCGGGAAAACTCTGTGGTTGGATGGCATACCAGTCGAGGTATACCAAATCTTTTTTGATATACTCAGAGGACCGTTATTAGCATGTTTTAACCACTCCTATGTAAATGGTAGATTATCAGACACTCAAGAAAAAGGTCTGATTTCATTATTACTGAAACAGGATACAAGTGGAAAATACAAAGATCCAGTCCATGAAGAAATTGGAGGCCCCTTACACTTCAGTGTTGTGATGCAAAAATTCTAGCAAAATGTATAGCTCAAATGTATAGAACACTATGAAAAATCTGGGATACCAGGCCTGCTATTCATAGCAGACTTCGAAAAGGCATTTGATAAAGTACGACTGGGGTTTATATATAAATGTCTGGAGCATTTCAATTTTGGAGAATCTCTTATAAAATGGGTTAAAATCATGTATAGTAACCCTAGGTGTAAAATAGTAAATAATGGCTATTTCTCAGAAAGTTTTAAACTGTCAAGAGGAGTGAAACAAGGTTGTCCACTATCGGCATATCTATTCATTATGGCCATCGAGATGTTAGCTATTAAAATCAGATCCTACAATAAAATCAAAGGATTAGAAATCCAGGACTTAAAAACAAAAGTGTCATTGTACGCTGATGATTCATGTTTTCTTTTAAATCCACAACTTGAATCCCTCCACAGCCTCATAGAGGATCTAGATACATTTTCTAACCTCTCTGGATTACAACCAAATTATGATACATGTACTATATTACGTATTGGATCAATAAAAAATAAAAATGTTACATTACCATGTAGTTGACCAATAAAATGGTCTGATGGTGATGTGGATATACTCGGAATACATATCCCAAATGAAATAAATGATCTCACTCCAATAAATATAAATAGAAAGTTAGCAAAAATAGATAATATCTTGCTACCTTGGAAAGGTAAATACCTGTCAATTTGTGGAAAAATCACCTTGATTAACTCTTTAGTATTATGCCAGTTTACCTATTTGCTTATGATCTTGCCTACGCCTAGCGAACAGTTTTTTTAATTATATGTGAAAAAATATTCCATTTTATTTGGAACGGCAAGCCAGACAAAATTAAACGGGCCTATTTATATAATGAATATGAATTCGGAGGACAGAAATGATTAACTATTAAAGCATTAGACATATCACTAAAAGCTTCAATCATACAAAAGTTATACTTAAATCCGAACTGGTTCTCTAGCAAATTAGTAAGATTGTCTCACCCAATGTTCAAGAATGGCCTTTTTCCCTTTATTCAGATTACAACCTCACACTTTCAGTTATTTGAAAAGGAAATCATCTCCCAAATATCACTATTTCTAAAATAAGCCATAGAAAGTTGGTTGCAATTTCAATTTAATCCTCCAGAAACGACAGAACAAATAATGCAACAAATATTGTGGTTAAACTCAAATATACTAATTGATAAAAAAACTATTTTTTTGACAAAATGTTTAAAAAAGGTATAATCTTAGTAAATAATATCATCGGTAGCACTGGTGGAGTTGTGTCGCACATGCAGCTAACAAAAACATATGGAAATGTCTGCTCTACCCAAAATTACAACCAAATAATTGCAGCATTACCGCAAAAAAGGAAGAGGAAAGTGGAAGGGGGAAAATGTAAGGAACTTGTCTGTCGGCCTTGCATTAAAGAACATAATTGGTTAAAGAAAACTGTGATAGTATACCAGTTTCTTTTAAGGACCAAAGGATTGACAGCCGTCCCATATAGATGGGAAGAGATTTTTGACGTACCGATCCCATGGCATAGTGTTTATAAACTGATACACAAAACGACGCCGGATTCAAAACTTAGAATTTATCAATTTAAATGATTATATAAAATTCTTGCAACCAATAGTATGTTATTTATATGGGGGATACAATCTTCCCAGCTCTGCAGATTTAGCTGCGAAGAGACAGAATCATTAGATCATTTCTTTTGGTACTGTCCATATGTAGCTTGTTTTTGGACACAGGTCCAGGAATGGCTAAAGGATTGCAATATTTACCTGGAGCTAACCCTGCAGAACCCCTGGGTGATCTGAAAAGTCATAGTCAATCGATCAATAATATAATAATGCTTTTAGCAAAAATATTTATTTTCAATTTACAATCTGTAGAAACATTGAGAATAGAAAGGTTCAGAACTTTTGTAAAACATCACAGTACAGTTGAAAAATATATGGCAAATAGAAATCCAATATGGATGGTGTTAAGAGATAGATGGGTGGTGTTGAATGGAGTTGAAGGATGGGACTAATAACAACTAACAACAACTAATAACAACAAGATAACTTATAATGTAAGCATACTGTGTCCATAATAAGTATATAGGTTATAGGTTGAGAGCTTTTGTGAAAGAGCACAGTTAGAAAGATATGACATATAGAAGCAAACCGGATGGACATCATGAAAATGATCGGAGAGGTTGAGGGTAGAGGAAGTTCAGGAGTAAAAACAAACAAAATAGAATTATTGTAAAATTGCCTGTGTCCATAAAATATATATAGTATGGATAAGCTGGATGTAGAGGACTAAGCATTGTTGTTCACTAGTTTACTCCAATTAGGGAAGGGGTTGGAAAGTAATAAAGGGAAATATATTTAAAAAAAGGAAATGTATATGTATGTGTATATATGTATGTATGTATGTATGTATGTATGTATGTATGTATGTATGTATGTATGTATGTATGTATGTATATATATATATATATATATATATATATATATATATATATATATATATATACAGTGGGGAAAAAAAGTATTTAGTCAGCCACCAATTGTGCAAGTTCTCCCACTTAAAAAGATGAAAGAGGCCTGTAATTTTCATCATAGGTACACGTCAACTATGACAGACAAATTGAGAAAAAATAATCCAGAAAGTCACATTGTAGGATTTTTTATGAATTTATTTGCAAATTATGGTGGAAAATAAGTATTTGGTCACCTACAAACAAGCAAGATTTCTGGCTCTCACAGACCTGTAACTTCTTCTTTAAGAGGCTCCTCTGTCCTCCACTCGTTACCTGTATTAATGGCACCTGTTTGAATGTGTTATCAGTATAAAAGACACCTGTCCACAACCTCAAACAGTCACACTCCAAACTCCACTATGGCCAAGACCAAAGAGCTGTCAATGGACACCAGAAACAAAATTGTAGACCTGCACCAGGCTTTGAAGACTGAATCTGCAATAGGTAAGCAGCTTGGTTTGAAGAAATCAACTGTGGGAGCAATTATTAGGAAATGGAAGACATACAAGACCACTGATAATCTCCCTCGATCTGGGGCTCCACGCAAGATCTCACCCCGTGGGGTCAAAATGATCACAAGAACGGTGAGCAAAAATCCCAGAACCACACGGGGGGGACCTAGTGAATGACCTGCAGAGAGCTGGGACCAAAGTAACAAAGCCTACCATCAGTAACACACTACGCCGCCAGGGACTCAAATCCTGCAGTGCGAGACGTGTCCCCCTGCTTAAGCCAGTACATGTCCAGGCCCGTCTGAAGTTTGCTAGAGTGCATTTGGATGATCCAGAAGAGGATTGGGAGAATGTCAGATGAAACCAAAATAGAACTTTTTGGTAAAAACTCAACTCGTCGTGTTTGGAGGACAAAGAATGCTGAGTTGCATCCAAAGAACACCATACCTACTGTGAAGCATGGGGGTGGAAACATCATGCTTTGGGGCTGTTTTTCTGCAAAGGGACCAGGACGACTGATCCGTGTAAAGGAAAGAATAAATGGGGCCATGTATCGTGAGATTTTGAGTGAAAACCTCCTTCCATCAGCAAGGGCATTGAAGATGAAACGTGGCTGGGTCTTTCAGCATGACAATGATCCCAAACACACCGCCCGGGCAACGAAGGAGTGGCTTCGTAAGAAGCATTTCAAGGTCCTGGAGTGGCCTAGCCAGTCTCCAGATCTCAACCCCATAGAAAATCTTTGGAGGGAGTTGAAAGTCTGTGTTGCCCAGCGACAGCCCCAAAACATCACTGCTCTAGAGGAGATCTGCATGGAGGAATGGGCCAAAATACCAGCAACAGTGTGTGAAAACCTTGTGAAGACTTACAGAAAACGTTTGACCTGTGTCATTGCCAACAAAGGGTATATAACAAAGTATTGAGAAACTTTTGTTATTGACCAAATACTTATTTTCCACCATCATTTGCAAATAAATTCATTAAAAATCCTACAATGTGATTTTCTGGAATAAGAATTCTCATTTTGTCTGTCATAGTTGACGTGTACCTATGATGAAAATTACAGGCCTCTCTCATCTTTTAAAGTGGGAGAACTTGCACAATTGGTGGCTGACTAAATACTTTTTTTCCCCACTGTATATATGTATTTGCGAGAGAAAAAAAAGATATGGGGGATTTGAAGTGATGCAGACAATTACATTGATGGAAGTTACAATCTATCAGTATGAAAAATGTATGCACCCACTAACTGTAAGTCGCTCTGGATAAGAGCGTCTGCTAAATGACTAAAAAGTAAATGTAAATCTGCAATATTAAAGCTGATCTACCCCCTACATTAAAAAATAAAAAATAAAAAATAAATTAAAACAATAAGTATGTGTGCATGTTTTTCTCCTCTGACAAAACAAAAGCTGATTCAAAAGGGGTGTGGCAGATTTCAAAACTATTCTGCTGTAGGATCACTTGCATAGCACACACCCCTTTTGCCATTGTTTTTCGGCGGTGCCGGGGGTAGCACGAAGCTAGCTAGCTAGCCGTTCTTCAAACAAAGTCAACATAGTGCCCATTGCTAGCTAGCCAACACGACCAGCTAACTGTACTGTAGTAGCTAAAATACAATATATCTGTGCTAGCTAGCCAACGTTTAATTATTGCTGCGTTATGATAGGAACTAGACACGGACACGAATTATCTGCTTAGTGTGTTAACACACTATTGGTGGTTTGTTGTGACCAAGTGTTGGTGCGAAACGGTGTGTTATTGGATGCTAGCATGCTAGTTAGCTATGGTGTCATAGTTAGCTAGCTGAATAAAGTGGGTTGAGTCTATTCCTTTAAACATTGAACCGCTGTGGTTCACAACAATTCTGATTTCTAAAGGTGGAAGTTGGTAGAGTTTTTGTTCGGGTGGTTCAGTGAAACAATTTATAGTTTCTGAGGTAGAAGTTTTTTGGTGAGAGGGCCCTGCTCTCTCCTCTCCCTGATGTTTAGCTCATTTCATTCCGATCTCCTCTGCATTATTGTAGCCATTTGCTACAGCCTGTCAACTATGCCTCTGCCTATCCCTGTTCTCTCCTCTCTGCACAGGCTACACAAACGCCCCACACCGCGTGGCTGCTGCCTCTCTAACCTGGTGGTCCCTGCACGCACCCCACACCTGGAGTTCCAGGTCTCAGGCAGCCTCTGGAACTGCCGTTCTGCTGCCAACAAAGCTGACTTCATCCCAGCCTATGCTAACCTCCAGTCCCTCGACTTCCTGGCGCTGACGGAAACATGGATTACCACTGAAAACACTGCTACTCCTACTGCTCTCTCCTCGTCTGACCATGTGTTCTCGCATACCCCGAGAGCATCTGGTCAGAGGGGTGGTGGCACAGGAATCCTCATCTCTCCCAAGTGGACATTCTCAATTTTTCCCCTAACCCATCTGTCTATCTCCTCATTTGAATTCCATGCTGTCACAGTCACTAGCCCATTTAAGCTTAATATCATTGTCATCTATCGCCATCCAGGTTCCCTTGGAGAGTTCATCAATGAGCTTGACGCCTTGATAAGTTCCTTTCCTGAGGATGGCTCACCCCTCACAGTTTTGGGGGATTTCAACCTCCCTATGTCTACATTTGACTCGTTTCTCTCTGCCTCCTTCTTTCCACTCCTCTCCTCTTTTGACCTCACCCTCTCACCGTCCCCCCCTACTCACAAGGCAGGCAATACGCTTCACCTCATCTTTACTAGATGCTGCTCTTCTACTAATCTCACTGCAACTCCCCTCCATGTCTCCGACCACTACTTTGTTTCCTTTTCTCTCTCGCTCTCCTCCCACACTACTCACTCTGCCCCTACACAGATGGTAATGCGCCGCCGCAACCTTCGCTCTCTCTCTCCCACTACTCTCTCCTCTTCCATCCTATCATCTCTTCCCTCTGCTCAATCCTTCTCCCTCCAATCTCCTGATTCTGCCTCCTCAACCCTCCTCTCCTCCCTTTCTGCATCCTTTGACTCTCTGTGTCCCCTATCCTCCCGGCCGGCTCGGTCCTCCCCTCCAGCTCCGTGGCTTGATGACTCATTGCGAGCTCACAGAACAGAGCTCCGGGCAGCGGAGCGGAAATGGAAGAAAACTAAACTCCCTGCCGACCTGGCATCTTTTCCTCCCTCCTCTCTACATTTTCTTCATCTGTTTCTGCTGCTAAGGCCACTTTCTACCACTCTAAATTCCAAGCATCTGCCTCTAACCCTAGGGAAGCTCTTTGCCACTTTTTCCTCCCTGCTGAATCCCCCCCCCTCCTCTCTCTGTGGATGACTTCGTCAACCACTTTGAAAAAGAAGGTTGACGACATCCGATCCTCGTTTGTTAAGTCTAATGACACTGCTGGTCCTACTCACACTGCCCTACCCTATGCTTTGACTTCTTTCTCCCCTCTCTCTCCAGATAAAATCCTGCGACTTGTGACTGCAGGCCGCCCAACAACCTGCCCGCTTGACCCCATCCCCTCCTCTCTTCTCCAGACCATCTCCGGTGACCTTCTCCCCTACCTCACCTCGCTGATCAACTCATCCTTGACCGCTGGCCATGTCCCTTCCGTCTTCAAGAGAGCGAGAGTTGCTCCCCTTCTCAAAAAAACCAACACTCGATCCCACTGATGTCAACAACTACAGACCAGTATCCCTTCTTTCTTTTCTTTCCAAAACTATTGAGCGTGCCGTCTTTAGCCAACTCTCTTGTTATCTCTCTCAGCATGACCTTCTTGATCCAAACCAGTCAGGTTTCAGGACTGGTCATTCAACTGAGACTGCTCTTCTCTGTGTCACGGAGGCTCTCCGCACTGCTAAAGCTAACTCTCTCTCCTCTGCTCTTGTCCTTCTAGACCTGTCTGCTGCCTTTGATACTGTGAACCATCAGATCCTCCTCTCCACCCTCTCCGAGCTGGGCATCTCCGGCGCGGCTCACTCCTGGATTGCGTCCTACCTGACCGGTCGCTCCTACCAAGTGGCGTGGCGAGAAGCTGTCTCCGCACCACGTGCTCTCACCACTGGTGTCCCCCAGGGCTCAGTTCTAGGCCCTCTCCTTTTCTCCCTATACACCAAGTCACTTGGCTCTGTCATATCCTCACATGGCCTCTCCTATCATTGCTACGCTGACGATACACAACTAATCTTCTCCTTTCCCCCTTCTGATAACCAGGTGGCGAATCGCATCTCTGCATGTCTGGCAGACATATCAGTATGGATGACGGATCACCACCTCAAGCTGAACCCTGGCAAGACGGAGCTGCTCTTCCTCCCGGGGAAGGACTGCCCGTTCCATGATCTCGCCATCACGGTTGACAACTCCGTTGTGTCCTCCTCCCAGAGTGCGAAGAGCCTTGGCGTGACCCTGGACAACACCCTGTCGTTCTCCGCTAACATCAAGGCGGTGACCCGCTCCTGCAGGTTCATGCTCTACAACATTCGGAGAGTACGACCCTGCCTTACACAGGAAGCGGCACAGGTCCTAATCCAGGCACTTGTCATCTCCCGTCTGGACTACTGCAACTCGCTGTTGGCTGGCCTCCCTGCCTGTGCCATTAAACCCCTACAACTCATCCAGAATGCCGCAGCCCGTCTGGTGTTCAACCTTCCCAAGTTCTCTCACGTCACCCCCCTCCTCCGCACACTCCACTGGCTTCCAGTTGAAGCTCGCATCCGTTACAAGACCATGGTGCTTGCCTATGGAGCAGTGAGGGGAACGGCACCTCTGTACCTTCGGGCTCTGATCAGTCCCTACACCCAAACGAGGGCATTGCGTTCATCCACCTCTGGCCTGCTGGCTCCCCTTCCTCTGCGGAAGCATAGTTCCCGCTCAGCCCAGTCAAAACTGTTCGCTGCTCTGGCACCCCAATGGTGGAACGGGCTCCCTCACGACGCCAGGACAGCGGAGTCGCTCACCACCTTCCGGAGACATTTGAAACCCCACCTCTTTAAGGATTACCTGGGATAGGATAAAGTAATCCTTCTACCCCCCCAAAAAAAAAATTGTGAAGTGGTTTTCCCACTGGCTATAGGGTGAATGCACCAATTTGTGAGTCGCTCTGGACTAGAGCGTCTGCTAAATGACTAAAATGTACATGTAAATGTAGTGTCCCCTGCCAAATCGTGTCGCTAGGGCTGTTGCTAGAACTTGCAATATTCTGACCGGATTACGTAATGGACCAAATCGTCCGTTGCTATGCTGGTTGCTTGGCTCTATTTCACCTCATAAACGCTCTCTCAGTCCGCGCAAAATTATTACCTCAGAATTGCTCTCCAAGGACGGTGTTTATGACAGTGACAACCTGCTGACTACCTGCTGCTTCAGTGGACCGAAAAGACTGGAAAGAGAACACTCTTTCTTTACCATATATTTGTCTTTATATAAGAACATATTGTTAAATAGGAATACATAATTTAAGCTGTTTTTAGATTGATGTTATATTGACATTGCTAGATACTTATTTACCTCAGCCTGCCTAGTCAGCTAGGTAGCCAGACAGTTTTATTTAGCTAACGTTATCTAGCTAGCTAACTGTTATTGTACATTCTGTTTGTATGTAGCTTGCACTTTAATGGCATTCCTCGAGGAGATTTTATTTTATCTTTCCAACCAGGTGAAGTACTATGAAGGCACCACTGATCTCGACAAGAGGCGCAACACTCGTAGGAGGGCAGAGAAATTCACAATTCAGGGTAACGTTAGAGAGTTAATTTCTATTACTGTTAGATAACTGGAAGGATTTATGTACAACCATTTAACAACCATTTTCCATTACATTTACATTTAAGTCATTTAGCAGACGCTCTTATCCAGAGCGACTTACAGTTAGTTAGTGCATACATTATAATTTTTTTCATACCCGCTGTGGGAATCGAACCCACAACCCTGGCGTTGCAAACGCCATGCTCTATCAACTGAGCTACATCCCTGCCGGCCATTCCCTCCCCTACCCTGGACGACGCTGGGCCAATTGCGCGCCGCCCCATGGGTCTCCCGGTCACGGCCGGCTACGACAGAGCCTGGATTTGAACCAGGATCTCTAGTGGCACAGCTAGCACTGCGATGCAGTGCCTTAGACCACTGCGCCACATCTAACTAGCTAGTTGGTCATCTACATGTCGCTAGCTATACATTTAGTTATATGTCTGTCATATTGAGATATCTAGCTATAAGTTAACCCTGATCAATCAAATGGATAGGTGTAAGCAATTATGGTAACTCCAACTGCCCTTAACTAGATGTCTTTGCTTGACAGAGAGAGACCAATACAGAGAGAGAGACGAAGAAATTGAGAGAGAAAGTGACAGAGGGAGAGAGAGCGGTGGGAAGAGAGTGAAAGACAGAGAGAGAGATGGAGAGAGAGTGAAACAGAAAGAGAAAGACAGCAGTGCAAATTTACTTAGACTTTAGTATTTCAACAACTCTTCTCTTCCAACTTGTTAGGCAATCACATGTACCTACGGGGGAAGGATGGCCAGCCACACAGGAGGGTGATTTTCACTAAGGAGGAGGAGGAAGCCGTGCTGACTGAGATGCATGCTGGACATTTCGGAGTGAAGCGCATGATTGCCAAAATCAACCTACGCTTCTTCTGGTGTGGGATTGTCAAAGATGTGGACAGCTGGGCAAGTGAAATAACATTTTGTTTATTAATACATGCTATTATATCTGAAATGATTATGATTTCAATGAATGTCATATCAGAGCACACACAGTGTTTCAATTTGTCACTTTGTGCTTATAGGTCAGTACCTGTCTCGCCTGCCAAAAGTTTGAAAGGGTGAAGACTGTGGTGCCAGAGTTGAAGCCAATCAATGTTGTTTCACCATGGCACATGATCGGTAAGTGTGTCACAATTCAAATTTTGCATTGATAAGTTATTTTGTAATGGTTGCTTTATTTGACCCCAGCAGAGTTCAGGATTATAAAATGTTTGTGTCAGTATCCTTACAAATATGAAAACTGCATACTGTATGACACAGATACAGAATAAAGTAATCTTCTCTCTAACACTTTAAATGTTAGGGGTGGACCTCATCGGACCCTTCACGAAATCCAGGAATGGCAACCGCTGGTGTCTGACGGCGACCGATTACTTCACCAAGTGGATGGAGGCAATACCCATTAAGGTCAGTAAAGGAAGAGGATGTGCTTAACTCTAAATTCCCTTCTGTAACCCATTAAAAAGGGTGCTTGGAACCAAATATTGATTTTCATGTTGTATAATACCCATCAAGGACAAGACTGGCGAGGCCACCTCCAAGGCGATGATGGACATCTTCAACACCCACGGTACTCCTGAGGTCATCTTGAGTGACCGAGGTCGTGAACTCTGGAACAAGGTAATAATATTATAGGCTATATTATGTCACCAACTATAAAATAGCCAAGTTTATTTACTGATGTGCGATTTTCTTTAGACCAACAAAGCCTTGTTTGAGGACTGGGGGGTGAAGCACTGGGTCTCATCATCCACAGACCAACGGTTTGTTTTTGTATTTTTACCATTTGTTTTTATAGTTTTTTCATGGTACAGACAAATTTCAATATCTTACAATGTCAATAGATATCCCTTTCCTACCCCCTCCTCCAGGTTTGGATGAACGGACCAACCAGACACTCAAGACTGCCATGGGCAAGTCTCTTGACGTGGTACTAGAAACGGTGGGAGGAAAACCTGAAGGTAATTCTCTTTGCCCACAACAGCAGTGTCCAGGCCTCCACCAAGTACTCGCCCTATCGCCTGCTGTACGGCCGGGAGCCGCAGCTGTTGACTGAGGTAAACAAAGCAATCGTATATACAATTATATCAAATTATTGCATATACTGAAGTCATTCAAATTTGTGATTGACTTAATGTGTTATTGTTTGTCTATTGCTATTTTTGAATAACATACTTTCAGATCACTGAAACTCCACCTGATGTGGTGGAAGTTGTCGAACCAGATCAGAATGACTTTGAGGACTTTGTTCAGGCATGGGCTGAGAAGGACGCTGGGGTCATCATCCATTAAGGTGAATATAAAAATCTCAGATAATAACTATTTGAATTTGCACACAAAATAACCTGAAGCTAGTTTAAGTTTTCCTAACACTGCCATTTATCTCTTTGTCTTCATAAGGGTTACCTCAGTGGAAGCCAACAATCTTCTCCAGTTGGACGGTCGACCACTGACAGCCCTGACGCCCTACACTTCGGTAAAGCCTGTGAAAGAAAGTATGTTAAACTTTGGTTGACATTTGAGAAAGCAAGAAATGGTAGTTATGCTGAGCTCATAAAAATGTACCTCTTCAATTTACAGTTGAAGTCGGAAGTTTAAATACACATTAGCCAAATACATTTAAACTCAGTTTTTCACAATTCCTGACATTTAATCCTAGTAAAAATTCCCTGTTTTAGGTCAGTTAGGATCACCACTTTATTTTAAGAATGTGAAATGTCAGAATAATAGTAGAGAGAATGATTTATTTAAGCTTTTATTTATTTCATCACATTCCCAGTGGGTCAGAAGTTTACGACTTGCCAAAACTATAGTTTGTTAACAAGAAATGTGTGAGTGGTTGAAAAACGAGTTTGAATGACTCCAACCTAAGTGTATGTAAACTTCCTCTCCAAATGACTTTAGGACCATCGACTGTCCGAGCCACCCAGGAGGTATCCCGTCAACCAGAGAGGGAGTTCAGATCAGTCTGATTCTCTGTGCTCTGAGTCGGAAGGGGACCAGCTTGAGGTAGGCTATACTTTCAAAAACGGTTGAAAAGTACATATCTCCCCTTCATAACACTGCACTAATCCATCAAATGTTCTCACAGGTGGCTTGTGTCGGACTGGAGGAACAGGGGCAGGTAAGTCCAGTCACTGGACTAGAAGACACTAGTGAGGTTCTCATCACTAGTGTCCAACAGGGGCAGGTAAGGCCAGCTGCTCTCTGTGGCCGGATGGAGGACCTTCGGGGGGGTCATTCTTCCGTCACACTCCTGGTTAGACAATTTTACAATTGATCATGTTCAAGCTCTTTTGCAGGTGCAGCATCCAGAAGTAGGAGGCCTCCTCGCGGTGGGCAGCATCACCATGCTGTCAGCAGTACCAACACTGGCCCAGGGGTTTGTCCAAATAGTCAATCTCAAGGCTAACCACTGGGTCACGGTAAGTAACCTTCACTGCCAGGTAGGTACTGTTAAGGTGTATGACTCCAGTGGTCATGACACCACCCCATTGAAATGTAATTTTTATAGTTGAAATAAATACTTATTTTGTTGAGCTTAGAATGTATATTTAAGGGAATTTAATAAGGGAAAATATTTGTTTTGGGGATTTTCTAAATACTTTCAATATTATTAATTTCCATGTCTGCACAAAGTAGCAAAGGATCCCAATTTCAAACTCCAAAAAAGTGTTTAAAATTCTACAAACTGGCAATAATGGATGAAAAATAGGGGTAGGGTTGAAGAGAATCGAAGGACCATGAATGTAATAAGAAACCTTAGGTACTGGCTTAAGGCCGATAGCAGAATATCCGGATGAGGCGGATGTCCAGGTTAATGGGAGTTTAATTGAAGAAGATGTCCACATTAATTGCAATTCATCTGATCACTCTTCATAACATTCTGGAGTATATGCAAATTCCCATCATAAAAACTGAGGCAGCAGACCTTTGAATCTTGGTCCACTGACCTTTCATAGGAGGGCATAAAAATGTTTATCCTAGGCTTCCCTGAATTCCTGTGTGCGTGTGTGTGTGTTTGTGTGTGTGTCTTTGTGTCTGTGTGTGTGTCTCTGTGTTTGTCTGTGTCTGTGTCTGTGTCTGTGTCTGTGGGTGTATGGCTTTGTGCATTTCTCTGTCTGTCTACCGGTCTCAACCTTTTGAGTTCTTGTATTAAATACAACCACTAGATGGAAACATTGGCTTTTGAATGATGAAGCAAGAGCCTATGGTTGCGTCTGTGCTCCTTCCATGTACTGTAGTCTGTAAAGACCATAGAGATGGGTTGGTCAATCTTTTGCACAGTGGATCTGTCTAACTTGGGGTTTTAGCATTAAATGTTCATTATTTGGCTAATAATAGGGCCCTAAGGAAAAAAAATGGGCCGGTGTGGGGTCCTCAAGATAAAAAATGGGCTGGTGTGTTAAAAATGCCAGGGCCGATTTCTGGTTCCAATCCGTCCCTGGTTACGATCTCTATACATCTCTATGGTAAATACTTTCTCTCCCTGCATCTGAGTTTGTCATCAGACAGAGCTCACTCTACTCTATTAACTGATAGACAGTTCCCTGAGCCCCGTACCCCCTGAATGTCCCCATCGTCCCCTGTCTGCATGGAAACAGACACAGCAGGACCATAGTGAGGTCTGCTCCCTATCTGTCCCTCTCCCTCAGCATTGAAACATCAGCAAAGCCATGGTTAAAGTCATCAGAGCTCACGCTAAGCTCGGTTAGGGTACAGTATTGTTCCCTGGGATACAAAAATATTACACTCTCTACTACCAGTTGATATTGACAGTTGTCGACAGCATCCCAAGTTTCCCTCAGTTGACTGTGTTCAAATCTTCATATGAACGACGCAACGCGGAGTAACTGGAGTAACTGGATACAGCCCTTAGTCGTGGTGGTTCTCTGACAAATGGTTTTAGTGAATACTTTTAATTATCTGATTATTATATAATTATTTCATTTTATATGTATTATATTATATCCAGTTTTTATTATTTATTTTGGATCCAGCGACGCAGATAGCCACAGTGCTGGGACCGCTAGATTTGTCCCTGGATCCTATTAGTAGCCTATTTGGCTAGCAAGCGAAATGGCTGAATTGAGTAAAGTGTGTTCTCCTGCTTCTACACATAGCAGTGAAAACTCCCTTGACTCTATCGCCGACCAAAAGGCCATGAAATGCATTTTATGTGACATGTTCACAGTCATCCCAGTGAAGGACTTTTCTGAAAACTTCACCTGTGTCAAATGGCACAAACTAAATGCTGCCAAGAAGAGGATCATTACTTTACTTGAGGAAATTAAACATCTGGATGAGCGTCTAATTTTGAATTAGGACCCCTCACGTTTAACCGCATTTGTTGATGCCTCTTTTCAAAGAGACGACTGTAATGGAATGTTTACGGAACTTGAGCATTTCCCTACCTTACGGCCTTCTGAACCAAGCCAAAAGTCGGATGCTATCAGCTCTACCCCTGGTGGGCATGAATGGAGTGTGATTGGATCAAGGAGGAGGAAGAGACCCGAACCCCAGCATTCCGTTTTTTTTCTCTCAGCGTTGTGATATTAAACTCTCAAATCGTTTTGAGCCAAATCGTTGTCTTCCTCAGGGCGTATGGACACCGGGTACGCAGATGCTGTAGCTTCTACACTGACGACTACCTCCACTACGAGCTACACTATGGGCTCTCGTGTTCAGGGTGCCGGGCGGCTGGCGACTACCCCACGGCAATCGGGATCTATGCGGCCTTCTCCCCAGCCGATTTCCTGTCGCTGATCGGAGATACGGTAGCGGGGGGATCCGACCGACGCTCATCATTGGAAGCTCAATGGTAAGGAATATCTCCTTGCCAGGGATTAGAACCCTATGCTATCCAGGTGCAAAAGTAAAGGATATCACTACGCTACTTCCTGGAGCCATAAACCAAAATCCACAGATGGATACTGTTATAGCACATGTGCGATTTAATGACACTAAGTTGGCTAGCTCTGAACTGCTTAAAAGTGACTTCATGGAAGTAATTGCAAAACTGAAATACCTAAACAAGCGTCCCATTATATCGCGTCCCATATCCACGATGAGACGTGGATATGGTAGATTCAGTAGGTTGCTATCACTTCAGGTCTGGCTAAAGAGCTATTGTCACTCTGTCAATGTTGTCTTTATTGATAACTTTGACACTTTTTGGAAAGAGAAAAGATTCTACAAAGAAGACGGAATTCACCCAAACTATCTTGGGGCTTATACATTGCATGGCCATTTTAAGGCTGCTCTGAGAGACTGACTGGGATATAACCTGCACTCTACCCAGGTTATCACAACCATCATTACACATAAAATTGTTTCTGATGTTAAATACTCTAGTCAAGTCAAGGAAATCTACATTATCCCTGTCTTAATTTCAATAGGATTTAAACAGCCACCAAATATATGCAGCCGCAGGCCCGTCGGGGCAAGCTTTGATAACTTAATTTCTATTCCTATGAAATCTCCTGACTTACTTATTGATCAAGTTTATAACGACCTGGTTAGGGTAAATATGGACACCCCAGCTGTTTTTAAGTCTCGCAAAGGGCTGGGTTTGTTACATTTAAATGTGCGAAGTATGATGTCAAAGATGGACTTTATCAATATCTGGATGCATGACACGAACCCAGACATTATTGTTTAATCAGAGACTTGGTTAAATTATTCAATAATGGATAAGGACATTGACATTGCTAATTACAACGGTATATTTTTTACCCAATAATTTGAATATAAAGGTACAATAATCAGACTCACTCTAAAAAAAAAGGGGTACGTGAAGGTACATTTCTGTTTCCCAGGGTACAAACGTATTTGCGTACCCTCAATAACCTCAATAACCTCAATACCATAAGGTACAATGACGAATAAGGTACAATGACGAATTTTAACTAATCCAATCAGTGTCACGCCTACTCCTGCTCCCTCCCTCCGGCGCTCGACCTCGCCGGTCTGCTAACCACCGGTCCTGGCAACCCACATTGCGCACACCTGACAACCATCATTGCGCACACCTGCTCCCCATCGTTAAGCACACCTGGACTTCATCACCACCCTTATTTCTCTCCCTTCATATAGCCCTCAGCAGCCTCAGTCATCAAGCAGTATTGGTTTTGGTTACGTTCAGTAAGTGTCTCCTGTTTTGTATTTGTTTATTATTATTATTATTAAACTCACCTTGTGCACCTGACTCCCTGCATATACGTTACAATCAGTTAGTTTGATTTTTTGCACCGGTTACTGAAATGGTTGTTCCAGTTAAATGGCTTAGTCTCCTTACAATGTTTCTAACCCAGTTATCCTAACTCTGGCTGGATTTCAGTAGGACTTGCACATCACTTTACAAGCCAGCATAATGTGACTTGCAGGTAGGGTTGCAAAACTCCCAAACGGGAGGGAATAAGCAGGAAATCCTTCAAACAAAATTTCTTGAAAATCTGTGAATGATGGGAAAGTTACCATAATTTTGCAACCCTACTTGCAGGCCTGATGTGGCTTGTATAAACCATGAGTACCAGGCCACTGTATTAAGGTTAAACTAGGCCTTAAAATAAAGCCTTATGAGATATGTAATGTATTGTCATAGAGTTTCATTTGAATGATAACTTACGCCTAGGAACTCACTTGGTGAAGGCCACAGGACTGAAAATGAATGAATTCAACAACCATGTCTCTGTTACTATCAAATACGGTCATGGGTGGTAACTATACAATTCACTCGAAAAGGCAAGAAACACTGCACAATTATATTGTAGGTGTGGCTTAGTGGGGGCATGGCTTTCAGTTAGTTATTTTTGGAGTGGAAGTGTACCAGTTTAACTGGTCTATGGTATAGGTACATTTTTGTCACTTACTAGGAACATACAGTGCATTCGGAAAGTATTCAGACCTCTTCCCTTATTCCACATTTTGTTACGTTACAGCCTTATTCTAAAATTGAATAAAAAAATAATAATCCTCATCAATCTACAAACAACACCCCATAACGACAAAGTGAAAACAGGTTTTTAGAAATGGTTGCTAATTTATTAAACATAAAAAACAGAAATACCTTATTTACATAAGTATTCAGACCCTTTGCTATAAGACTCGAAATTGAGTTCAGGTGCATCCTGTTTCCATTGATCATCCTTGAGATGTTTCTACAACTTGGAGTCCACCTGTGGTAAATTTAATTGATTGGAGATGATTTGGAAAGGCACACACCTGTCTATATACGGTCCCACAGTTGACAGAGCATGTCAGAGCAAAACCCAAGCCATGAGGTCGAAGGAATTGTCCGTAGAGCTCCGAGAGAGGATTTTGTTGATGCACAGATCTGGGGAAGGGTACCAAAAAATGTCTGCAGCACTCCACCAATCAGGCCTTTTATGGTAGAGTGGACAGACGGAAGCCACTTCTCAGTAAAAGGCACATGACAGCTCACTTGTAGTTTGCCAAAAGGCACCTAAAGGTCTCTCAGACTATGAGAAACAAGATTCTCTGGTCTGATGAAACCAAGATTGAACTCTTTGGCCTGAATGCCAATTGTCACATCTGGAGGAAACCTGGCATCATCCCTACAGTTAAGCATGGTGGTGGCAGCATCATGCTGTGGGGATGTTTTTCAGAGGCAGGGACTGGGAGACTAGTCAGGATCGAGGGAAAGATGAACGGAGCAAAGTACAGCGAGATCGTTGATAACAACCTGCTCAGGACCTCAGACTGGTGCGAAGGTTTACCTTCCAACAGAACAATGACCCTAAGCACACAGCAAAGACAATGTAGGAGTGCCTTCAGGACAAGTCTCTGAATGTCATTGAGTGGCCCAGCCAGAGCCAAGACTTGAACCCGATCAAACATCTCTGGAGAGACCTGAAAAAACTGTGCAGCGACGCTCCCCATCCAACCTGACAGAGCTTGAGAGGATCTGCAGAGAAGAATGGGAGAAACTCCCCAAATACATGTGTGCCAAGCTTGTAGCGTCATACCCAAGAAGACTCTAAGCTATAATCGCTGCCAAAGGTGCTTCAACAAAGTACTTAGTAAAGGGTCTGGATACTTACTATATATTTCCATTTTATGGGGTATTGTATGTAGATTGATGAAGGGAAAAAACAATTTAATCAATTTCAGAATAAGGCTGTAACATAACAAAATGTGGAAAAAGTCAAGGGGTCTGTATACAATCCGAATGCACTGTATGGCTATGTCACTGTGGTGGTTCCCTATTAAGGCAAATTGTACCTTTTCTAAAGTACGCTTTTGTACCTGTAGACTGTTGGAATGCATATGCAGCAGCCTCCTCTTCTCCTCTCTGTTTCCCATCTTTCCACAAGACAAGCACATATTTGGGATCCATTCTTGGGTATACCCTCAACCATGTGCTGTTTTATCACCAGAGCAGAGCACGCTGTACTGCCTGGCCTCACTGCCACATGGGAGCAGTGTGTGTGTATTTGTGTGTGGTGGGGGCATCCATCCGTGTGTGTGTTTTTGTGCATGCATGTGTGAGTCTGTTCGTCTGACTGCTAGAGAAAATACCCCAAAAATATTTTAGGTTTTGACCTATTTCAAATCTGCTACCGTACTCAACTATTTGCTAGCTAAGATGTTGACCATTCCAGACGATTTTTGTCCCTCAGAAACAGAGTTGATTCTTCAAGTTAGAGGCTGATAAGTCAGAAAAAGACTTGAATGGAAACATTGTGTGTCTGAAATATGTCCTAAAAGCAGAAAAAGCTATGTAATATTATTTATTTTAACTAGTGATGTCTTTCGTTAGGTATTGGAACAGTACATTTTGGTTTATATAAAGCAGGGGTACTCAACCGGGGGTCCGCCGCCCCCTAGGATTCCGATACTGCAGGGGGTCCGCAGAAATGTGAATATCAAAAGGAAAGTGGAACATATTTTGGGGGAGATACATTTCTGCCAACACATAGCTAACCTTTGGGGGGGGGGGGGGGGTTCTACTAAGCTAACATGGAATTGTTTTAAGATGGTCATACCAAGGATCATTTTGCTATTTGATTTGGAATTTTAGGACCCCTTTAGGTATCAAAAAATATATATACCTTTTTTGAATTAGGCTTTACTTCTATTAGCCAATAGAAATGCTTTGAATAACAGCTTAATACTGTACATGGATAAACAGACAGTTACATAAATATATCTGAAGGAAGTTTATTGAAGTGTCCTATATATGAGAGATCAGGAAACTATTTCTATATTTTTTAAACATGTATTTAACCCCTTATTTCAGGCACTAATCTATCTCCATATACACTGAGTGTACAAAACAGACTGACCAGGTGAATCCAGGTGAAAGCTATGATCCCATAGATGTCACTTGTTAAATCCACTTCAATTAGTGTAGATGAATGGCAGGAGACAGGTTAAATAATTTTTAAACCTTGAGAAAATTGAGACATGGATTGTGTATGTGTGGCATTCAGAGGGTGAATGGGCAAGACAACATTTTTACGTGCCTTTGAACGGGGTATGGCAGTAGGTGCCAGGCACACTGGTTTGTGTCAAGAACTGCAGTTCTGCTGGGTTTTTCACACTCAACAGTTTCCCGTGTGTATCAAGAATGTTCCACCACCCAAAGGACATCCAGCCAACTTGACACAACTGTGGGAAGCATTGGAGTCAACATGGCCCAGAATCCCTGTGGAGCGCTTTAGAGCCCTTGTAGAGTCCATGCCCCCAACGAATTGAGGCTGTTCTGAAGGGCAAAAGGGAGTGCAACTCAATATTAGGATGTTCCTAATGTTTTGTACACTCAGTATATACTTCCATTAGTTTTTTAAACTAGTACCCGGCTACCTTCAGACTAGTTTTGTGAGGATTGTGAGCATCCTAGAGCAAAACAACCAACATGTACGTGTTCGTCTTTCCATATATGGGTCATACTAGTTCGGACTACAGAGATAAAAATATATAATATATAATATAATGATAATATATCATATCAAATCTCTAGCTTAAACTGATGGATTTTGCTGAGGATTTTTTTATTATGCTAATTTGATTTCCGTGGGGGCGCAGACATCGACTCTAGGCAGTGGTGATTTTAGCATGTAAATCTTGGTGGGGCAATCCCAAAAAATGTGGGATGCATGCCAGCAAAGCCACTACACTACACAACACAACACTAAATAATACATTAATTGCACTTTAACTGTGACAGACGGTGCCCACAAACTGTTAGGGCCTACATAAAGCTTTCCCAACAGCAGAGTCCCAACATCCGTCCCAACACCTTATCACTGCTACATCTGGCTATCAGCGGAGCCTTGTCTGGCAGCCTCATTTACTGCCTCTTAAAAAAACATAGCTGATATGGCTGACTTGCTTAAACAAATGTGGTTGCTACTGACAATTGAGATGTACAAACTATGGCATAAGGGGATGACAAGCGGATAAGAGGCAATCCGTAATTTCGATTAAGACATTAATGAGCGAGCTACATCATTTACATTTACATTTTATCATTTAAGCCTCAGTTAGCCTTATTTTATCGAATGCTACATCGGATGTAGACAATATAACTATTTGTTCAGTGTTCTCCCTGTACACCAAGTCAGAACCGTAAGATAAATAAAGGGGGCATATAAGCAGACAATGTGTCACATTCGTTGAAGGACGGGTCAGACCAAGGCGCAGTGTGAAATGCGTACATGTTTATTACAATGATAAACACACTAACAAAACAACAAACAAACAACACGTGAAGTCCTAAGGCTAAACACGAAACAAGCCTACACACGGAACAAGATCCCACAACTAACCAGTGCCAATAGGCTGCCTAAGTATGGTCCCCAATCAGAGACAACGAGCGACAGCTGTCTACGATTGGGAATCACACCCGGCCAAACATAGACATACAATCCTAGAATGAAAACATAGAAAACACAACATAGAACACCACACCCTGACTCAACATACCAGAGTCCCATAAGTCAGGGCGTGACACAATGAAAGCTCTTACAATATTTGATGATTACATTTCTCTAAAACAGGTTATAGGCTACATATGCACCACCAAGTCAGAACAGTAGGCGAAATTAAGAGGTGAAAATAGACCAAATGATTAGGGTTAGGCACATGGGCTACTAACAGCTTTCTACACAACATACACTTAGTATTACTTTTTTAGCTACAGTATACATATCTCCCTGGCATATTACATCATTTATGCAGCAGCATACAATACATTTTTGGACTCACCTTGTTGTGCTGTGCTCACTTGAACAGGAAGGTGGTGCGGCGGTCCTTTGTGGGCAAATTCTGTCATCGAAGTCTGGCATTCTCTTGATTCATGGAGCTTACAAGACAACTGGGAACTCGGGGAAAAAACACACAGCCACTCCACTGAATAGCAGGCTAGTGATTTGCTTTGCAATGCTTGCAGTTAGCCACTGATTCCTTTCAAATCACTCATTGTTGAATTTGCGATTCCCAACTTGTTGTGTAATGTTTATGTCCAATGGCCTATGAGCACCGATACATTTTATCTATAATTTCACTTCATTATTTATCTTCATATGACAAGGATTAAAAAGGATTTGCCAATAGTTTGTCGACTTGATTCATCATGAAGACTGCTAGCTAAGATTTTGAAAGTATGATGTTGACATGATCAGTCCAATCAAAGCTACTGTAGATATATCATGATTTGATGTCATTTTATCTGTGGCCAATGACCTTGAGCCTTCTTGGATGGGCACTTCTAATGTAACTCTATGGCAGCACCCAAGGGGTTTGAATTTTCGAGCTCTACCCTTAGACTTGGCGGTGATGTAGTGTCCCCATGAGTGACAGAACACTGAGCAAATCACGGCGCAACGCTCCGTATTTTCCGCTGGCTGCCCCACCACCACAGAAAGCACTGAGCTAGGCTGAAACGCCTGCATTTTGGAGCTGATTTACTCAAGTAAACAAAAAACAGACAATGTTTGTATGCTTTTTAAAAACTCAATAATATATATATACAGTGGGGAAAAAAAGTATTTAGTCAGCCACCAATTGTGCAAGTTCTCCCACTTAAAAAGATGAGAGAGGCCTGTAATTTTCATCATATGTACACGTCAACTATGACAGACAAAATGAGAAAAAAAAATCCTGAAAATCACATTTTAGGATTTTTAGTGAATTTATTTGCAAATTATGGTGGAAAATAAGTATTTGGTCAATAACAAAAGTTTCTCAATACTTTGTTATATACCCTTTGTTGGCAATGACACAGGTCAAACGTTTTCTGTAAGTCTTCACAAGGTTTTCACACACTGTTGCTGGTATTTTGGCCCATTCCTCCATGCAGATGTCCTCTAGAGCAGTGATGTTTTGGGGGCTGTCGCTGGGCAACACGGACTTTCAACTCCCTCCAAAGATTTTCTATGGGGTTGAGATCTGGAGACTGGCTAGGCCACTCCAGGACCTTGAAATGCTTCTTACGAAGCCACTCCTTCATTGCCCGGGCAGTGTGTTTGGGATCATTGTCATGCTGAAAGACCCAGCCACGTTTCATCTTCAATGCCCTTGCTGATGGAAGGAGGTTTTCACTCAAAATCTCACGATACATGGTACCATTCATTCTTTCCTTTACACGGATCAGTCGTCCTGGTCCCTTTGCAGAAAAACAGCCCCAAAGCATGATGTTTCCACCCCCATGCTTCACAGTAGGTATGGTGTTCTTTGGATGCAACTCAGCATTCTTTGTCCTCCAAACATGACGAGTTGAGTTTTTACCAAAAAGTTATATTTTGGTTTCATCTGACCATATGACATTCTCCCAATCCTCTTCTGGATCATCCAAATGCACTCTAGCAAACTTCAGATGGGCCTGGACATGTACTGGCTTAAGCAGGGGGGACACGCCTGCACTGCAGGATTTGAGTCCCTGGTGGCGTAGTGTGTTACTGATGGTAGGCTTTGTTACTTTGGTCCCAGCTCTCTGCAGGTCATTCACTAGGTCCCCCCGTGTGGTTCAGGGATTTTTGCTCACCGTTCTAGTGATCATTTTGACCACGGGGTGAGATCTTGCGTGGAGCCCCAGATCGAGGGAGATTATCAGTGGTCTTGTATGTCTTCCATTTCCTAATAATTGCTCCCACAGTTGATTTTTTCAAACCAAGCTGCTTACCTATTGCAGATTCAGTCTTCCCAGCCTGGTGCAGGTCTACAATTTTGTTTCTGGTGTCCTTTGACAGCTCTTTGGTCTTGGCCAGAGTGGAGTTTGGAGTGTGACTGTTTGAGGTTGTGGACAGGTGTCTTTTATACTGATAACAAGTTCAAACAGGTGCCATTAATACAGGTAACGAGTGGAGGACAGAGGAGCCTCTTAAGGAAGAAGTTACAGGTCTGTGAGAGCCAGAAATCTTGCTTGTTTGTAGGTGACCAAATACTTATTTTCCACCATAATTTGCAAATAAATTCATAAAAAAATCCTACAATGTGATTTTCTGGAAAAAAAATTCTCAATTTGTCTGTCATAGTTGACGTGTACCTATGATGAAAATTACAGGCCTCTCTCATCTTTTTAAGTGGGAGAACTTGCACAATTGGTGGCTGACTAAATACTTTTTTTCCCCACTGTATATATATTTAAATTGTTTGCAAACTGATATGTGACATGTATTAATGCCAAAATAACATGCAAAACAGGCAAGCCCAAAAATAAATAAATGTTTTTTTTTGTTTGTTTGTTTGTTTTTTAGCTAAAAATGTGGGGCTCAAAACAGGTGGGGCTCACCTGCCCTGAATGACGGGTCGCCACTGACTCTAGGGGGTTTTAACCAGCTAAACAGATGCTCTTAGCGAAAATTTATTTAGAGTTACCTTTCTAGCTAATAGGCTATGTTAGAGTTTACACTAAAAATTATAATGTGGGGAAGTCCAAATAATGACAAAATACAGTATATACCAAATCTCCAAAAGGACAAATTCAAGGCAGAAAGGAGTTGGAGGACTCAACATAAAAGAGAATTATTTATTTATTTATTAGCTCACTTTAATCCATTGTTCAGGATGAGTACAGGTGACTAACGTTTTGACGTCAAGCTGACGTCTTCGTCAGTGTCGAAACGTACTCACCTGTACTCATCCTGAACAATGGATTAAAGAGAGCTAAAATAAATTATCCTCTGCCTTTTTTGTTGAGTGCTCAAACTCTTTTCTGTCTTGAATCTTCTTGGTACGCCCTTTTCATGATTTTTGGCTTTGTTGTCGAGCACCCCTCCTTTCCACTCTTATCTACCAAATCTTTTCATTTTTAAATTTTGATTAAAATGTTGATTACTTCTCCTTGCCATTATAATTATCCTGATAATAAGACAAGACGTGAAAAAAATTATAATATTACTAACGTATGATGGGGGTCCCTGGGTCGTTGGTTAGCCTCGGCAGGGGTCCCTGGGCAAAACATAGTTGAAGACCCCTGATATAAAGTATGAACATGTACAATATGTGGAAATTATGCATCAACCTCTAACATAAAGAATGTCCTTTTCAAGCACCAGTTGGTAGAGGGTTCAATTCCTGGAACCTCCCATACGTAAAATGCATGCAAGCATTACTGCTAAATGGCATATATTATTATTATTATTATTATGTTATTATTATTAAGCACCATGAAGTTATTTTATCCATTGCTTAGTCGGTTTGCACATTTAGCTGATCAACCCCAAGGTTGTGGGTTCATATCCCCTAATATTGGCTACATCCATCGACCATGGGCTAGTTTGCCAAACCCATATTAAGCTTACTCCAAGATAGTCTCTATCAAGCATGTTTTTTAGTCCCGGAGAAGGCTTACATCCAATAAACTAGCCCTGTGTGTTGTTGACTGTGTGTGGCTCTGGATAAAAGCTTTTTAAAGCTGACAAAGTAGACAACAAATGCAGAAAATGACATCTCTCAAATCTTGTTATGTGATTTGTCCTTAACCAGGGCTAACCCCTCCTACCATTATTCATATTTTCAGCACTAATTTACCTTGTCTGCAAGCCTTTCATTTGTTAGTTTTACTGTTAATTTATTGACATTTAATGTGATAATTAATGTGCTTTTATTTCCGCTCGTGTTAAATTATGGACTGAGACCAAAATGAAACAGTACAGCACACACACACTCATACACACACACACACACACACATACCCACAACATTTTAGAATGTGTGGGTTCCATCTTGGCCAAAGTTATCAGTACAATCAAGATATATTTTAGGAACTAGTAGTTATATGAAAAAAAAAAAAAAAATTCCCAATATGATGTGTTTCCTTTTTTGTGTGTGTTTTGATCCCTCTCTCGCGCGGCTGGGCCGCTCTCTGTGGTGATGCGCGGGTTCGAGTGGTGCTCCAGTGTTATTTTTGGCAGCAGCAGTGGCTCTTGAGGAGAGAGGAGACAGGGTCCAAACCCAAGACTGTTTAAAGGATTGCTGTCTGAAGGAATTGCTCTGTAATGATCAAGAGTTATTATGGCCAAACACACACAGGATAAGACTTGCATATGCACGTTTGTTTCATTTATAAACTCCATGAATGAACACCCATTTATAGGCTACATTACAGAATGGTAGCCATGGACTCCTTGCACTCTTAAGATCCCAAGATGTCAATTAGGGGCTCAGATTTCATTGCTATAGATCCACCTTTACAATTTTCAAAGATGTAGGTCTGTACCTCCAGCACTTCAACTTTGAAACACACACACTTCTTGATCTTGAAGACGCATAATCATCATATGTGAGGTATTTTGTGTTTGCTGCAAGGATCTCCACATCTCCAAGCTACGTTAACACTTCCATCCCTCTCCACTGAATGAGTTAGACATATGCAGCGTCAGGCATTCACTCCTCCTACTACACTGATGTTGAAACTTTCTGTAAAAAAGAGAGAGGTTCTCTCTGCTCTTGGTCTCATTTTATTTTATTTATGTGCGCGCCAGTGTGTCTGTGTGTTAGAGTCAGTGTATGTGTGTGTATTGGGGGGGTGTTGTGGCCGTGGCTCTGGGGGGGTGAGGCTGCTCATGGTCATGTCCCCCGCCGGACACACTGGCGCCTCGCGCTGGAGAACTTCTGAACCACCACACTCCTCCCTCCACCAAAACCATGCAAACCCCAGCTCCATGCTCCCGTTTCCAACCAAAATTAAAAATTTATCCTATCTTTCTCTCTCCCCCTCTCTCTCTTTCTCTCATTCTCTTCATCCTCTTCTGCTTTCATTTTTTTTTCTTTGACTCTCTTTCCAAATTGTAATCCACGTTTTGTTTTCCTCTCTTTGCCTCTGACATCGTGTACTTTTAAAGGCAAAGTTATCGTATCGTGTTCTCTCTCCACCTTTCTTTTTTCAGACGATTTGCCTAACTTTCACCATTCCCCCTCTCTGTCTCTCTTAAATCCCTTTCCTTTAAATGTTCCAAGGAAGTATTTAGTGGCTTGTGCTGAAAAAAGAAAAACAAGGACGGTTTGGACTTAGTAGCTAGGTTTCCATTCAATTTGCGACAGATTTTAATGCAAATATTTCTAAATTCTGCATAAAACAATATGCACCTTTTCCCACCAGAGATGTGTTTCCATCAAACAGACGTTTTGCGGATAAAAGGATGTGTGTGATGATGTAGTGCACGTAAAAAATAACTTTTGCCACATTTTCAACTCTACTGATGGTTTTGTCACAAAAACTGTTGCATTATATAGCAAATGTGCCTACCCTGGTCTTGGCACATGCGTTCTAGCCAACAGCTCACAAGTTCATAAGAGCAAGAATATTTTAATTTGTTAAACGGCAGTCAAGCATCGATCATCATGTCACCAGAATCCGACCCTCAACATTTATTGGAAAGGAGCATCAAGATCACTGTGCACTTTCACCACCCTGTGAAATTCATCTGTAGCCTAATAGCCTAAGCTGCATTGTTTCCTGAGTTGTAGTGGGAGGACCACACACCATATCATTGCGTGACTCCAAGTTTATGTGATGAGGTGATGTCGAAGGAGTCAGGCGCAGGAGGCTAAATCACAGAATAACAGGCTTTATTCCGCAAATACAGAGTTACGCAGAAATGCGTCAAAACACTCTAGTGCGCAAAACAGGCGCACTGCAAAATACAATACACACAGGGAAATAACCCGGCGATACAAAATACACAGAGCTCCACCGAGCTTCACTATCCTCCACAATAAACAATTACACACAAAGACAAGGGGGCAGAGGGAACACTTATACAGGTACTGATGAGGGGATATGAACCTGGTGTGTGTAATAAACAAGACAAAACAAATGGAATGATGAGATGAGGAGCGGCAGTGGCTAGAAGGCCGGTGACGACGAACGCCGAAGCCTGCCCGAACAAGGAGAGGTGGCAGCTTCGGAGGAAGTCGTGACAGTTTACTTCGATATGGTGGTTATTATATCAATATTTGCACATAACGGTGCTTCCACCGTATTCCGTATGACTTTACTTGCTGTGACGTCACGAGAGGCTACACAGCTTTCAGCGGGATTGCTCAAGTAGTGCAAGGAGACCAGGTTCAACCAAAACAAGGATTTTATTAAAGGTCTTGGGAAACTAACGAAAGTATAACACAATACTGTTCTCTGGTGGCTCTTTAAGGGTTAACAGTTCAGGGATGTCTCTTCCACATCCAAAATCATAACTCTCCCTCGCTCAAATAACTTTTCCCCAGTCTTACTGTCTTCCACGTTGCAGCTAGTGGCCAACCCAGCAAAACGTCCTTCCAAATGTCCCACACGTATTTCCACAGGTGCATGTATCCAAAGGTGAGTATTTCCCAAAGGTAAGTATCTCCAAATCCTTATATTCCTCATGGAAGTGGACGTGCAGCACTCTTGTCCTCCAGAGAGCCCAGGTTGGAGACCGTGTCTCTTCACCCCCCACACACTCCCTCCGTGTGTCTCTTCCCTTCCCAAACCTTCAGCTCATCAGCTCCTCATTTGTTTCAGCTGCGTGGGAAGATTGGCCATAGAGGGGTGGAGTTCCCGACCATACCAGCAGATGGAGCCATAGCTGTCTGGGTTTGCAGCCACCTCAGGGGGATGTAACGTCCCTCCAGGACACAGCCTCTCGTGACATCACATTGCATAAAAACTGTGGATGGAAACGTGGTTACTGTTCCAAAAATGTTATTGTTACGCAACAGGACAGTTAACCCACACTGCCCTCAAACCAAGGCAAGCTGCCTGCTAATTATCTATAGGCTGTTCCAACTTGTCAATTTCAAATTATTGTGTTTCACCGTCTCATTCATTCACATGGAAGTAGCCCATTTCACTGTGGCGGACAATTTCCGTTTGAAGCATTACGATGAGCCGGACAAACTTCTCTCTTTGATGAGAGCCCAAGCACTTCCCCAGTGTTTCCCGAGTATGCAGACATTTGCACAATCCAGTCAGAACAGAACCTGCACAAACTCCTTCCTCCTGGCGCATTTTCAGTCTGGTGCCCTCATTGCCTTCATTGTTGTTTTCCTTACTAATAATAATTTTGGAAATGTGTGCATTCCTATCAAAGTAAGTGCCTTATTACGTTATCATAAAAGTTTCTGTATATCGTGTTATGTCGTTTCTACTGTATGTATGGAGCATAATTTATTATTTGTGTATTCCTTTATAACCGTGAACACGCAAGGTACTAATTTCGTAACCTTAATGGTGTTATACTCAATTGTGCTTATGTAGCAAGGTACATTCTTCTACTAGTTCTGTAAAACAATGCTAATGGTGTCAGAGAAGAATGGCATTTTTCCCTTTATTCAAATTACAACTGCTCACATTCAGTTATTTGAAAAGGAAATCATTTCCCAAATATCACTATTTCTAAAACAAGCCATAGAAAGTTGGTTGCAATTAGAATGTAATCCTCCAGAAACTCCAGAACAAATACTGCAACAAATATTGTGGTTAAACTCAAATATACTAATTGATTTTAAAAAATGTAATTTTTTGAAAAAAATATTGTATAATCTTCGTAAATTATATCATAGGTAGAACTGGTGGAGTTATGTCGCACATGTAGTTAACAAAAACATATGGAAATGTCTGCTCTACCCAAAATTACAACCAAATAATTGCAGCATTACCACAAAAATGGAAGAGGAAAGTGGAAGGGGGTAAAAGTAAGGAACTTGTCTGTCGGTCCTGCATTAAAGAACATAATTGGAAAAAGAAAATTCTGATAAATAAAAAAGTATACCAGTTTAATTTAAGGACCAAAGAATTGACAGCCATCCCATATAGATTGCAATATAGTTGGGAAGAAAAATAGTTGGGAAGAAAAATATGTTTATTTTCAATTTATAATCTGTAGAAACAATGAGAATAGAAGGGTTCAGTACAGTTGAGAAATATATGGCAAGTAGATATCCAATATGGATGGTGTTAAGAGATAGATGGGAGGGGTTGAATGGTGCTGAAGGTTGGGACTAATAACAACTAATAACAACAAAATAACTAATGTAAAACATACTGTGTCCATAATAAGTATATACAGTTGAAGTTGGAAGTTTACATACACTTAGGTTGGAGTCATTTAAACTCGTTTTTCAACCACTCCACAAATATCTTGTTAACAAACTATAGTTTTGGCAAGTCGGTTAGGAAATCTACTTTGTGCATGACACAAGTGATTTTTCCAACAATTGTTTACAGACAGATTATTTAACTTATAATTCACTGTATCACAATTCCAGTGGGTCAGAAGTTTACATACACAAAGTTGACTGTGCCTTTAAACAGCTTGGAAAATTCCAGAAAATGATGTCATGGCTTTTGAAGCTTCTGATAGGCTAATTGACATCATTTTAGTTAATTGGAGGTGTACCTGTGGATTTATTTCAAGGCCTACCTTCAAACTCAGTGCCTCTTTGCTTGACATCATGGGAAAATCAAAAGAAATCAGCCAAGACCTCCAAATTGTTTTTTAGAGCTCCACAAGTCTGGTTCATCCTTGGGAGCAATTTCCAAATGCCTGAAGGTACCACGTTCATCTGTACAAACAATAGTACGCAAGTATAAACACCATGGGACCACGCAGCCATCATACCGCTCAGGAAGGAGACACGTTTTGTCTCCTAGAGATTAACGTACTTTGGTGCGAAAAGTGCAAATCAATCCCAGAAGAATAGCAAAGGACCTTGTGAAGATGCCGGAGGAAACAGGTTCAAAAGTATCTATATCCACAGTAAAACGAGTCCTATATCGACATAACCTGAAAGGCCGCTCAGCAAGGAAGAAGCCACTGCTCCAAAACCACCATAAAAAATCCAGACTACGGTTTGCAACTGCACATGGGGATAAAGATCGTACTTTTTGGAGAAATGTCCTCTGTTCTGATGAAACAAAAATAGAACTGTTAGCCCATAATGACCATCGTTATAATAATAATTATATGCCATTTAGCAGACACTTTTATCCAAAGCGACTTACAGTCATGTGTGCATACATTTTTACGTATGGGTGGTCCCGGGGATCAAACCCACTACCCTGGCGTTACAAGCGCCATGCTCTACCAATTGAGCTACAGAGGACCACGTTATGTTTGGAGGAAAAAGGGGGTGCTTGCTTGCCGAAGACACCATCCCAACCGTGAAGCACGGGCGTGGCAGCATCATGCTGTGGGGGTGCTTTGCTGCAGGAGGGACTGGTGCACTTCACAAAATAGATGGCATCATGAGGAAGGAAAATGATGTGGATATATTGAAGCAACATTTCAAGACATCAGTCAGGAAGTTCAAGCTTGGTCACAAATGGGTTTTCCAAATGGACAATGACCCCAAGCATACTCCCAAAGTTGTGGCAAAATGGCTTAAGGACAACAAAGTCAAGGTATTGGAGTGGCCATCACATAGCCCTGACCTCAATCCTATAGAAAATGTGTGGGCAGAACTGAAAATGCGTGTGCGAGCAAGGAGGCCTACAAACCTGACTCAGTTACACCAGCTCTGTCAGGAGGAATCGGCCAAAATTCACCCAACTTATTGTGGGAAGCTTGTGGAAGGCTACCCGAAACGTTTGACCCAAGTTAAACAATTTAAAGGCAATGCTACCAAATACTAATTGAGTGTATGTAAACTTCTAACCCGCTGGGAATGTGATGAAAGAAATAAAAGCTGAAATAAATCATTCTCTCTACTATTATTCTGACATTTCACATTCTTAAAATAAAATGGTGATCCTAACTGACCTAATACAGGGAATCTTTACTAGGAATACATGTCAGGAATTGTGAAAAACTGAGTTTAAATGTATTTGGCTAACTGTAGGTTGAGAACTTTGTGAAAGAGCACAGTTTGGGGGATATATAATTTAGAGGCAAACCGGGTGGACAATATGAAAATGATCGGAGAGGTTGAGGATAGAGTAAGTTCAGGAGTAAAAACAAACAAAATATAATTATTGTAAAATTGACAATGTCCATAAATGTATATAATTTAGTATGTATGAGCTGGAAGTGGAGGCCTAAGCGTTGTTGTTCACTAGTTTACTCCAATTAGGGGAGGGATTGTGTGGTTGGAATGTAATAAAGAAAAATACATTTTAAAAAAGGATATGTATATACAGTATATGTTTTTATATGTATATATGTGTATATGTATGTATGTATATGTATGTATGTATATATATATATATTTGCGAGAGAAAAGAACATATTGGGGATTGGAATTGATGCAGACAATTACATTGAAGGAAGTTATTATCTATCTGCAATATTATATCCCCTAAAAAAATGTTAACCTTTTTTTTTTTTTTTTAAAGGGCGTAAGAGAAGTCTTAGCTTGTGTTGTATCTTTTGAAGCTGCCCTGGCCTTATCATGACCATGGCCTGTGTTTTCATTTGGCCGGTTTAGCATAGGTCTGCCCTGCCCTGTACCCTTGTAGAGCCTTGTGGAGCTCTTCAGTTACTGTTTCTTACTCTTATAGCATTCATAATTGTGATTTTGTCAATGCAACTTATTGTTTTTATAGCAGTGTTATTATGTTAATTCATTGTAATATTGTTTTGTTGCTATATCCTGATATTGTATTCTACATTTAAATTTTACATTTTAGTCATTTAGCAGACACTCTTATCCAGAGCGACTTACAGTTAGTGAATACATCTTTTTTTTATACTGGCCCCCCGTGGGAATCAAACCCACAACCCTGGCGTTGCAAACGCCATGCTCTATCAACTGAGCTACATCCCTGCCGGCCATTCCCTCCCCTACCCTGGACGACGCTGGGCCAATTGTGCGCCGCCCATGAGTCTCCCGGTCGCGGCCGGCTGCGACAGAGCCTGGATTCGAACCAGGATCTCTAGTGGCACAGTTAACACTGCGATGCAGTGCCTTAGACCACTGCGCCACTCTAATTACTTATAATTCCTCTTTATTCTGTACTTTCAGAAACCACACACATTATTTGCCAACATCATAACTGGAACTGGACATCTTTCTTGCCAAAGATTGAGGCCAGTTTTTGTATGCTAGCAACGTACTGTTCGGAAAGTATTCAGACCCCTTGACTTTTTCCACATTTTGTTACGTTACAGCCTTATTCTAAAATGGATTTAATAATCATCATCAATCTAACACAATACCCCATTACAGTGCCTTGCAAAAGTATTCATCCCCCTTGGTGTTTTTCCTATTTTGTTGCATTACAAACTGTAATTTAACAGGATTTTTATTTGGATTTTAAGTAATGGACATACACAAAATAGTCCAAATTGGTGAAGTGAAATTTAAAAAAGAACTTGTTTCAAAAAATTCTAAAAGATAAATAACGGAAAAGTGGTGCGTGCATATGTATTCACCCCCTTTGCTATGAAGCCCCTAAATAATATCTGGTGCAACCAATTACCTTCAGAAGTCACATAATTAGTTAAATAAAGTCCACCTGTGTGCAATCTAAGTGTCACATGATCTGTCACATGATCTCAGTATATATACACCTGTTCTGAAAAGCCCCAGAGTCTGCAACACCACTACGCAAAGGGCACCACCAAGCAAGCGGCACCATGAAGACCAAGGAGCTCTCCAAACAGGTCGGGGAGAACGTTGTGGAGAAGTACAGATCAGGGTTGGGTTACAAAAAAATATCAGAAACTTTGAACATCCCACGGAGCACCATTAAATCCATTATTTAAAAAATGGAAAGAATATGACACCACAACACACCTGCCAAGAGAGGGCTGCCCACCAAAACTCACGGACAGGCAAGGAGGGCATTAATCAGAGAGGCAACAAAGAGACCAAAGATAACCCTGAAGGAGCTGCAAAGCTCCACAGTGGTGATTGGAGTATCTGTCCATAGGACCACTTTAAGCCGTACACTCCACAGAGCTGGGCTTTACGGAAGAGTGGCCAGAAAAAAGCTATTGCTTAAAGAAAAAAATAGGCAAACACGTTTGGTGTTCGCCAAAAGGCATGTGGGAGACTCCCCAAACATATGGAAGAAGGTACTCTGGTCAGATGAGACTAACATTGAGTTTTTTGGCAATCAAGGAAAACGCTATGTCTGGCGCAAACCCAACACCTCTCATCACCCTGAGAACACCATCCCCACAGTGAAGCATGGTGGTGGCAGCATCATGCTGTGGGGATGTTTTTCATCGGCAGGGACTGGTAAACTGGTCAGAATTGAAGGAATGATGGATGGCGTTAAATACAAGGAAATTCATGAGGGAAACCTGTTTCATTCTTCCAGAGATTTGAGTCTGGGACGGAAGTTCACCTTCCAGCAGGACAATGACCCTAAGCATACTGCTAAAGCAACACTTGAGTGGTTTAAAGGGAGACATTTAAATGTCTTGGAATGGCCTAGTCAAAGCCCAGACCGCAATCCAATTGAGAATCTGTGGTATGACTTAAAGATTGCTGTACACCAGCGGAACCCATTCAACTTGAAGGAGCTGGAGCAGTTTTGCCTTGAAGAATGGGCAAAAATCCCAGTGGCTAGATGTGCCAAGCTTATAGCGACATACCCCAAGAGACTTGCAGCTGTAATTGCTGCAAAAGGTGGCTCTACAAAGTATTGACTTTGGGGGGATGTGAATAGTTATGCACACTCAAGTTTTCATTTTTTTTGTCATATTTGTTGTTTGTTTCACCCCCAAAATGTGCACTTTCAAAGTGGGAGGCATGTTGTGTAAATCGAATGACACATACCCCCCAAATCTATTTCAATTCCAGGTTGTAAGGCAACAAAATAGGAAAAATGCCAAGTGGGGTGAATACTTTCGCAAGCCACTGTATGACAACGCGAAAACAGGTTTTTAGATAAATGTTTGCTAATTTATAAAAAAATATATATATATATATATTATTAACATAAGTATTCAGCCCCTTTGCTATGAGACTCGAAATTGAGCTGAGGTGCATCCAGTTTCCATTGATAATTCTTGAGATGTTTCTACAACTTGATTGGAGTCCACCTGTGATAAATTCAATTGATTGGACATGATTTGGAAAGGCTCACACCTGTCTATATAAGGTCCCACAGTTGACAGTGCATGTCAGAGCAAAAACCAGACCATGAGGTCGAAGGAATTGTCCGTAGAGCTCCGAGACAGGATTGTCTCGAGGCACAGATCTGGGGAAGGGTACCAAATAATTTCTGCAGCATTGAAGGTCCCCAAGAACACAGTGGCCTCCATCATTCTTAAATGGAAGATGTTTGGAACCACCAAGACTCTCCCTAGAGCTGGCCGCCCGGCCAAACTGAGCAATTGGGGGAGAAGGGCCTTGGTCAGGGAGGTGACCAAGAACCTGATGGTCACCCTGATAGAGCTCTAGAGTTCCTCTGTGGAGATGGAAGTACCTTCCAGAAGGACAACCATCTCTAGAGCACTCCACCAATCAAGCATTTATGGTAGAATGGCCAGACGGAAGCCACTCCTCAGTAAAAGGCACATGACAGCTCGCTTGGAGTTTGCCAAAAGGCACCGAAAGACTCTCAGACCATGAGAAACAAGATTGAGCTCTTTGGTCCTGAATGCCAAGTGTCACGTCTGGAGGAAACCTGGCACCATCCCTACAGTGAAACATGGTGGTGGCAGCATCATGCTGTGGGGATGTCTTTCAGCGTCAGGGACTGGGAGACTAATCAGGATTGAGGCAAATATGAAGTACAGAGAGATCCTTGATGAAAACCTGCTCCAGAGCACTCAGGACCTCAGACTGGGGCGACGGTTCACCTTCCAACAGGACAACAACCCTAAGCACACAGCCAAGACAACGCAGGAGTGGCCTCGGGACAAGTCTCTGAATGTCCTTGAGTGGCCCAGCCAGAGCCCGGACTTGAACCCGATCATACATCTCTGGAGAGACCTGAAAATAGCTGTGCAGCAACGCTCCCCATCCAACCTGATAGAGCTTGAGAGGATCTGCAGAGAAGAATGTGAGAAACTCCCCAAATACAGGTGTGCCAAGCTTGTATCGTCATACCCAAGAAGACTTGATGCTGTAATCGCTGCCAAAGATGCTTCAACAAAGTACTGAGTAAAGGGTCTGAATACTTATGTAAATATGATATTTCAGTTCTTTATTTTGAATAAATGTGCAAACATTTTTTAAAACCTATTTTTGCTTTGTCGTAATGGGTATTGTGTGTGGATTGATGAGGATTATTTTAATATATATATATATATTTTAGAATAAGGCTGTAACGTAACAAAATGTGGAAAAAGTCAAGGGGTCTGAATATTTTCCGAAGGCACTGTTCTACTTTACAGTTTTACTGGAGGTAAAAACAGCAAGAAAATACATAGGCCTATATGAAATGGTTGTCTATTTTTTTGAAGTATTGGTAGTGGTTGAAAAACAAAATACAAACACATTTTTAAAGACTGACAAGTTATTAATAGGCAAAACCCATGTTTCAATATTCATATAATGATTGTACAACAACTGCATTCCCACCCTCTACCACTTAAGGCATAGTATTATAGACACCTGTCAAGTCAGTCAGTCAGTAATTGCTGCAGATTTGCTCAGTAGTGCTTGAGCAAATGGTACTCCCCAAAGCATGGCACAAGTCACATTGCTGTTTTACAAGCTAAACACATGTATTTTGTCAACCTCCTCTGCTTCCTTCTGCTGGTGCCAGACAGGCAGACTTTGCAATGCCTCCGTGCAGCAGTTTGAGGGACTTCGGAGGAAAGATGCTGTGCAGTGAGGCGTAGGGGATTGTCTGCAGCAGGACGGCCCCCAGTGGATGCTCCTCCAGCAGCTCTCTCATGAGGTTCTCTCTGTACTTGTGGTAGGTAATCACCTCACCTATGAGGGAGTGGGGATGATGAGGAGAGGATGAGTGGAGAGGATAATGAAGGAGTGGGTAGGTGGGTGAGATATTCAGAGCGCATTCCACAAAGCTGTTTATCATGTCCGTCTTATCCACTGCCCCCATTTTGAGGTTATAGTCAAGCACACAGTCTGGTTTGATCTTTCTCTCTCCCGTCAGGTGGTCCACCTTCCCTGTGGCCGACATGGTTGCTGTATGGACAGTGGAGAGGACATGGACGTCTTGTTTGTCATGCCACTTTACTGCCAGCTGTTGACCGTTCTCCTTGAACTCCACCTCCCCTCTCTGCATCTCCGTGCTTCCGAATGCAGGCATCCCTTTCCTGTTCGACCTGACTGTGCCACAGGCCCCTGTGCTGTTGGAGAGCAGATGCTAGAAGAGTGTGGGACTGCTGTACCAATTGTCCACATACAAAGTGTGGCCCTTCCCGAGATGAGGAGCCATCATTGTGATCACCACGGACCAGGACACCCAAAGCCCCTCATAATGTTGGATGTCAGTGGTGGACCCTGTGTAGACTATAATGTCCTGGACAAATCCTGTCTTCACATTGCACATAACAAAGAACTTGACCCCAAACCTGTGCCCTTTGGACGGAATATATTGACGGAACGCCAGCCTACCCTTCCATAACATCAGGGACTTGTCGATGCATAGGTCCTTGTATGGCACAAAAACTAAACCAAATGCTGATGTCAGGCTGGTAAGAACATTTCATATTTTGTGTAAGTGGTCATTTAGGTTGGCAGTAACATTGTTGACAAAATGCAGGGATCGCAGCAGAATTAGGAAGCAGTGTTGTGAAAAGTGAGTGGCAAAGAAGGAAATTTGCAAACTTACACTACATGACCAAAAGTATGTGGACACCTGCTCGTCGAACATCTCATTCCAAAATCATGGGCATTAATATGGAGTTGGTCCCCTCTTCGCTGCTGTAACATCCTCCACTCTCTGGGAAGGCTTTCCACTAGATGTTGGAACATTGTTGCAGGGACTTGCTTCCATTCAACCACAAGAGCATTAATGAGCTCAGGCACTGATGTTGGGCGATTAGGCCTGGCTCGCAGTCAGCGTTCCAATTCATCCCAAATGTGTTTGATGGGGTTGAGGTCAGGGCTCTGTGCAGGCCAGTCAAGTTCTTCCACACTGATCTCGACAAACCATTTCTGTATGGACCTCGTTTTGTGCACGTGGCATTGTCATGCTGAAACAGGAAAGGGCCTTCCCCTAACTATTAGCACAAATTTGGAAGCACATAATCATCTAGAATGTCATTGTATGATGTAGCATTAAGATTTCCCTTCACCGGAACTAAGGGGCCTAGCCCGAACTGTGAAAAACAGCCCCAGACCATTATTCCTCCTCCACCAAACTTTACAGTTGGCACTTTGCATTCGGTCAGGTAGTGTTCTCCTGGCATCCGACAAACCCAGATTTGTCCGTCGGAGTGCTCCAGTATTCCCTTAGGGAGTTCTTCTTCACGATTCCCATGAGAAGGACTGTCACCAGGAAGGTACACATTTCACCCATTTAGCTAGCTTCCACGTCACTCCTGGCTCTCTCTTCTCCTGTAGCTCCAAGGCATAGTGATTGGTCTTATCCACTACGTCTCCCACCAGCTCCTCTGTCAGAAACAGCTTGAAGCACTCTGCCTCAGAGGGAGAGGGCAAGGGGCTTTGCAATCCAGACTGGGACTCATCAAAGCCAACAGCAGGGTCAGGAGGGGCAAGATGGCTGGCGGCCTTTCCAGCTACTACAGACCTCCTGTACTTCACCCAATGTTGGTTTGCCTCCATCACCATCAGCATCTTCAGAGGGACCTGGGACTTCGTTGGTGGGCAAGGTGTACCCAGATTCGGGCTTCTTAGTGGCCACAAGGTTGGGGGGCAGCTCCTCATTGTCACTGTCAGAATCTGATTCCTCACTTTCATACTCAGACTCATTGTCAGAATTTACAAAAATCTCCAGACTTTCTGCATTTGTGAGTTGTCTACTTTTGAAAGACATTGCTAATGCTACAGACTGCCAGCACGTGCCACTTGTATAAATAAATCAATATCAGAAAAAAGTTTGTGTGGTAATAATTTATTTATTTAATGTTTTCAAGTACTGGTGACAAATCATGCATTCCGATTCCAAAATATGTGTGTAAAATACTTTTTTGAAGGTTGTAATGATTATGATGAGCTAATGCTAAGCTAATTGCCAGCTATGTGTGGAGCCATGTTTGTTGACATCATACAATGCATTCCGGGTGTCACGTTAACGTCTGTCAGACCAAAATGAGTAAACTTCCGGAAGTGAATGATGGGAAGTGAATGACAGTAGACGACACAACCCCTTTGCATTCTGCAAACAGACCCAACTCATCTTGTCACCTCTTCTTATCTTTGGTTGACACGGAAAAACAAACATGGCTGTGCGCACTAACTACCCACCATCGGATTACTTCCGACTTTTAGAAAGTGTTTTACTCAATTATTTCAATCACGTGAGCTCACCCATTAATTGTAAATAGTAATTGCTATCAGCTAATTCATATTATGGTTTCTATCAGCAGAGAGTTAGCTAAATATGTGTTAGCTGACTCTTTCCTCCATTAGTGCTAGGACTAATGTAACCTACAGTGAGGGAAAAAAGTATTTGATCCCCTGCTGATTTAGTACGTTTGCCCACTGACAAAGAAATGATCAGTCTATAATTTTAATGGTAGGTTTATTTGAACAGTGAGAGACAGAATAACAACAAATAAATCCAGAAAAACGCATTTCATAAATGTTATAAATTGATTTGCATTTTAATGAGGGAAATAAGTATTTGACCCCCTCTCAATCAGTAAGATTTCTGGCTCCCAGGTGTCTTTTATACAGGTAACAGGCTAAGATTAGGAGCACACTCTTAAAGGGAGTTCTCCTAATCTCAGTTTGTTACCTGTATAAAAGACACCTGTCCACAGAAGCAATCAATCAATCAGATTCCAAACTCTCCACCATGGCCAAGACCAAAGAGCTCTCCAAGGATGTCAGGGACAAGATTGTAGAACTACACAAGGCTGGAATGGGCTACAAGACCATCGCTAAGCAGCTTGGTGAGAAGGTGACAACGGTGAGATTATTCGCAAATGGAAGAAACACAAAAGAACTGTCCATCTCCCTCGTCCTGGGGCTCCATGCAAGATCTCACCTCGTGGAGTTCCAATGATCATGAGAACGGTGAGGAATCAGCCCAGAACTACAAGGGAGGATCTTGTCAATGATCTCAAGGCAGCTGGGACCATAGTCACCAAGAAAACAATTGGTAACACACTACGCCGTGAAGGACTGAAATCCTGCAGCGCCCGCAAGGTCCCCCTGCTCAAGAAAGCACATATACAGGGCCGCCTGAAGTTTGCCAATGAACGTCTGAATGATTCAGAGGAGAGCTGGGTGAAAGTGTTGTGGTCAAATGAGACAAAAATCGAGCTCTTTGGCATCAACTCAACTCGCCGTGTTTGGAGGAGGAGAAATGCTGCCTATGACCCCAAGAACACCATCCCCACCGTCAAACATGGAGGTGGAAACATCATGCTTTGGGGGTGTTTTTCTGCTAAAGGACAACTTCACTGCATCAAAGGGACGATGGACGGGGCCATGTACTGTCAAATTTTGGGTGAGAACCTCCTTCCCTCAGCCAGGGCATTGAAAATGGGTCGTGGATGTGTATTCCAGCATGACAATGACCCAAAACACACGGCCAAGGCAACAAAGGAGTGGCTCAAGAAGAAGCACATTAAGGTCCTGGAGTGGCCTAGCCAGTCTCCAGACCTTAATCCCATAGATAATCTGTGGAGGGAGCTGAAGGTTCGAGTTGCCAAACGTCAGCCTTGAAACCTTAATGACTTGGAGAAGATCTGCAAAGAGGAGTGGAACAAAATCCCTCCTGAGATGAGGAACGTCTGACCTCTGTGATTGCCAACAAGGGTTTTGCCACCAAGGACTAAGTCATGTTTTGCAGAGGGGTCAAATACTTATTTCCCTCATTAAAATGCAAATCAATTCATAACATTTTTGACATGCGTTTTTCTGGATTTTTTTGTTGTTATTTCTGTCTCTCACTGTTCAAATAAACCTACCATTAAATTATAGACTGATCATGTCTTTGTCAGTGGGCAAATTTACAAAATCAGCAGGGGATCAAAAACTTTTTTCCCTCACTGTACATTTTCCAATTTGAATAAGAATTGGGCTATGATGTTGCAACTTCTGTTAATGTCTGAACATCGCATCCAAAAAGAAACTGCTCACATCGAGGACTTAACTTTGTAAAGACTGTGTTTGTGCAAAATGTTTCTGTGAAAAAACTGTGTGGCCAGTTCAAACGTTGACTGTTCCATCAATCGTAACTAGATGTTCTAATGAAGTGTTCTAATCACACCTGTGTGTTCATACAAAGGGTTAACGCAACAGTTTTTGTGACAAAACTGTCGGTAGAGTTGAAAATCCAATGGAAACTTAAGCGAAAAAGTATATTTTGTGTGCACTACGTTATCATGCACAGATTTGTATCCGCAACAAGTCAGTTTGATGGAAACACACCACTGGACCTCATGTAGTTACGGCCATGGGTTGCTTTAGAGTAGCTTAACTTCTTCCAATGTTAAGTAATTGGTAGCTTGGTGAACTATATTTTCAGAGTAGCTTCCCCAACACTGGACAGCAGGCACTTTGTATCTAATGAAGTCCATGATCTTAATTCTGGAGAAATTGTAGAGCTGTTGTTGTCTATCATTATTACCTCAACAGGCCAATTAAGCCCATTAGATTTTTGAAAATGTAAAAAAAAACAATTAAATTAAATAATCAACTGGCCGGTGTGATTTCTTTTTAGAGGGCGGGACAACCGTTGGCAAAATGAATACATTTTCGTTGTCAGGATTTGTTTACACTTGAAGGATATCCGTTCAATATGCGTGTTCAACAGAGAGACAGTTAGAGGACACAACATTGTATATGTCCCAGTATGGCGTCTGTGAGAGCATGGGCATCGCCATTGAGGCCATCTCCATTTTGAAGTAGTCCATTTTTTTCTTCTACTACTTCTATGAGTTGGTAAACAATCTGAAAGGTTGAAAACTGCCACCTATTATAGTATTATACTACAGTGGCTTACGAACGTATTCACCCCCCTTGGCATTTTTCCTATTTTGTTGCCTTACAACCTGGAATTAAAATTGATTTTTTGGGGGTTTGCATTATTTGATTTACACAACATGCCTCCCACTTTGAAGATGCACATTTTGGGGGTGAAACAAACAACAAATATGACAAAACAACTGAAGACTTGAGCGTGCATAACTATTCACCCCCCCCAAAGTCAATACTTTGTAGAGCCACCTTTTGCAGCAATTACAGCTGCAAGTCTCTTGGGGTATGTCTCTATAAGCTTGGCACATCTAGCTACTGGGATTTTTGCCCATTCTTCAAGGCAAAACTGCTCCAGCTCCTTCAAGTTGGATGGGTTCCGCTGGTGCACAGCAATCTTTAAGTCATACCCCAGATTCTCAATTGGATTGAGGTCTGGGCTTTGACTAGGCCATTCCAAGACATTTAAATGTTTCCCTTTAAACCACTTGAGTGTTGCTTTATCAGTATGCTTAGGGTCATTGTCCTGCTGGAAGTTTAACCTCCGTCCCAGTCTCAAATCTCTGGAAGACTGAAACAGGTTTCCCTCAAGAATTTCCCTGTATTTAGCGCCATCCATCATTCCTTCAATTCTGACCAGTTTACCAGTCCCTGCCGATAAAAAACATCCCCACAGCATGATGCTGCCACCACCATGCTTCACTGTGGGGATGTTGTTGTCTGGGAGATTAGAGGTGTTGGGTTTGCGCCAGACATAGCATTTTCCTTGATGGACAAAAATATACATTTTTGTCTCATCTGACCAGAGTACCTTCTTCCATATGTTTGGGGAGTCTCCCACATGCCTTTTGGTGAACACCAAACGTGTTTGCTTATTTTTTTCTTTAAGCAATGGCTTTTTTCTGCCCACTCTTCCGTAAAGCCCAGCTCTGTGGAGTGTACGGCTTAAAGTGGTCCTATGGACAGATACTCCAATCACCGCTGTGGAGCTTTGCAGCTCCTTCAGGATTATCTTTGGTCTCTTTGTTGCCTCTCTGATTAATGCCCTGCTTGCCTGGTCCGTGAGTTTTGGTGGGCGGCCCTCACTTGGCAGGTTTGTTGTGGTGCCATATTCTTTCAATCTTTTAATAATGGATTTAATGGTGCTCCATGGGATGTTCAAAGTTTCAGATATTTTTTTATAACACAACCCTGATCTGTACTTCTCCACAACTTTCTCCCTGACCTGTTTGGAGAGCTCCTTGGTCTTCATGGTGCCGCTTGCTTGGTGGTGCCCCTTGCTTAGTGGTGTTGCGGACTCTGAGGCCTTTCAGAACAGGTGTATATATACTGAAATCATGTGACAGATCATGTGACACTTAGATTGCACGCAGGTGGACTTTATTTAACTAATTATGTGACTTCTGAAGGTAATTGGTTGCACCAGATCTCATTTAGGGGCTTCATAGCAAAGGGGGTGAATACTTATGCACACACCACTTTTCCGTTATTTATTTTTATTTATTATTTTGTGTATGTCCATTACATGAAATCCAAATAAAAATCAATTCAAATTACAGGTTGTAATGCAACAAAATAGGAAAAATGCCAAGGGGGATGAATATTTTTGCAAGGTACTGTATTGGCACGGTTTGCCGGCCCTCGACTTCATCGTGCCAATATATCCTCCAAAAACCGCCTTCTCAGGATTATCACTTAATTGGCTGATCCCTCCTGATGACCTGGATGGAATTATGTGATCCTTCCTTAACCCATAGGAATCCCACCCAGTTGACTACTTAAAGTGGTGAAAGTCCTCAATGGCGCTGCCCATGCTAAAACTGGCTTTTGGGCCCTAGAGTCCTCTATCTAGCTCTGTGGTCTACAACTACCTCAGGAGGTGGTCAGGAAGATCTAACCACAATCAGTTCACAATGCGTCTTTTGATTGTCTACAACTGTCGACAAATGTGGGCACAATCAGAATGTGGAACTATGTATAAACTGAGCTTTTGTAAGGTTATTAGAGCTGTAATGGGCCCCAATTATCTCAGTGTTTTGTCCAGACTCTATTTAGTCTGTGTACTGTAAATGTATTTATCCTTGTCTATGAACCGTACTTTCCAATGAGATGAATGTGCATGTGCCTTACTATGCATTTTGAATAAAGATGAAGAAACTAATTGTATCAAACTAAATAAAATATAATACATCTCATCTACCGGTATATAAAACCAGAGTAAAGAAGCACACTGTGCATCAGCAGACCTTTAAACGTATGGCCGACTGGCGACAGCCTTTTAAAATGATGACTTAAGAAGGAAGTGGATATTCAGAGGTTTTGGCCGTTCTTATATTAGTTCAGTACCTAATTGAATTCTGAAAGAAAAATAATGAAGTTGAGGGAGTATGTATTTTTAAGTGTCATGTAGTTTTCTTAACTTAGTTTTTCCCCTGGAAGCGTTTTGTCATCCAGAGGACATTAAAAGGGAAGCATTATCTTTTTAAAGGGGCGCGGAGTCACCCACAACCTGCCCACAGTTCCTAAAAACAAAACGGGCTCATTTACGGTGCCTTTGGTGAATCTCTTTAGTTCAGCCCAGTATAACTCAGCCTATGGACAGTGCTCTCAGGACAGTTTTCTATGAATGGTTAGGCTATGAATGGTTAGGCTAGTAGGTTATGTATAAAGTATTCTTGAGCAACATGGGAGTTTCTATGGGAATAATTGAGTTTGGAGTGTTGGTATGGAATTACTTTTGAGCAGAACAATTGTGTTTTTAAGGTAATACAACTGAACTGGGTCTATTCCTTCCAAACTAAATGTTTTCTCTATTTTCCTCTTTTCTCTCTGTTTTATTCTCTCTATCTTCCTGACCTCACTGACCTCTCAGTCTTGTTGTGGTTTAGAGAGGTCAGTTCCCCCTTTCCCCTCTTCCCCTCTCTCTCAGGTCTTATCTTGTTTTTAACTATTGCCTGGTTGCTGAGCCCCTGGGCCTACTGTCGACATTCTCCCCTCGTCTCTCCCCCCTCTCTCTCCCCTTCCAACCATCGCTCCCCCCCCCTTTCTCCCTCTCTCCCCAGCCCTGTTGATAGACCCTAGTCACACCTGCAGACACATGTGCCTTTGTCCTGTGTTTAAAACCCCCGGCCCTCCTACACCCAGGGGCTGGGGAGGCTTGGGGAAGCTCTGCTCCACAGGTTCCCATCAGCTTTGTCGGTAAACTCCATTGTTTCAGCAGCTATTCAGCCATGCTAAGATAAAGGCAGGAAAGACTGACTCATTTACATATGCTGAGACATTATAACAATCTATTATCTACAGGGACAAATCTGAGTGATCTGAGTGGTAATGATGGATCATAAAGCTCTGTGAGGTTATTCAACTGTATCTCAGTTCATGTTACTCTTCTATGTTCTATCTTCTTAACTCCTAAACTAAACATGGTTTGATTGAATGTTTGCAGTGAGGCCTCGTAATGAGCTGGGTGGGGGAATAGACAGTGTTTTTAGCAGGTTGGTGAGGCATCCTTTGGATATTTTGGACACCCAGTATCCTAGTTGAATCAGGAAATAGGGTATACATGTTATACGGGTGTGAGTCTGGGGTAGGGGGTAGTAGGAGAGAGAGAGAGAGAAATATGGTACAGTTTGACCAGATTCTCCGTTTTTTGCCTGACATATATTTATCTTTTTATGACCGTATTTTAAGCTTCGTAGCTTTTGAAATATGAAAAGTACAAATAAAGTTAAGGTTACCAGTTACCACCACTACTGTTGTGCTAACCGGCTGGGGTAGCTATATAAAACAGGGAGCAAAATACCAGTTGCACAAGACTACTTAAAAGCCATTGACCCTCCTCTACCCCACTACCCCCTGTCCCAACTCTGCGTTTCCTGACACGCCCTCCCTACCCATTCCCCCACAGCCTTTTATATGTTGTGGACCGCATAGAGCAGTGCGGAGGGAGCACAGCACCCACTTCAGACCACTATAAACATGTCACTCCCTGATGACAGACTGGGCCTGGGGATGTTTTACAGAAATGGACCTCAACTACAGCTCGTTAGAAGAGTTAAATTGGAACCTTGAGGCATGGGAAGGGAAGTGTAAATGGAAGAGTAGGACAGGGGAATCAGTATGGGTTTGGGGGGTAATGTAATGTAATGTTGAAATTGTTTCACTGTATAACACACTGTGCAAACACGTATTTTCTCACTAATCTGGGCATTACGCTCATGGTATAAAATGTGAATTGAGTCTCACATGTATCATCCTAAATCATAAGATAAATAGTTTGGACTCAAATAACCAATTTTTGTAATCCCATAAACTGCTTTGTGCTTCCTTCCATCCACCAACCATATTACCCTTCCTTTCCTTTCTAAAGAAAAGGTATTTAGTACCTTGTTATTGACAACACTAATGTCCATGTTCCTCAGTCTTCTCCCTCAGCACCTGTTGTACATAACCTCTCTTGACAATCACTTAATTCTAACTAAACCTCAGTAATCCATGCCTTCAGGCAGGTCCTCTCCTATGCATAACCTATTCCCTCCAGTCCACATCCTCATGTTTTTCGTCCTTTATCTCTCTCTAACTTTAATTTTAGCCTTTTGTTTGAGCACCTCCCTCAATAAACAATGCAATTACTTCCCTCCTTCCTCCCATTCCCTCCTTCCCTCACATAACTGGACCATTGCTAGGTCTAATTAACTCTGTGAGGCTGGAGAGAGGCCTGATTGTCTCCGGGGTAACTACAGTGGTGTAACTACAGTGGCGCTGTCAAAGGGGTTATTGTGTCGACCAGAGAGTAAATCTCAGTCGACCGCTTTGTTTGTGGCGCCGGCAAGAAGATAATTAAGGTATTTTGGTTAAGAGGGGGAGGCAAGGAGATCAAGGTGGAGGGGAAAACATGTAGTAAGATTATGACATTAGAAAGAGGGATTTAGAGGAGAGAGGGATGGAAAGATGAGTTTAACGTGTAATTTCTATGCAGCATTTTACCTTAAGACTTTTGGTAACACTTGCTACCTCTGCAATATAAACCTTCATGGAACTAAGTGGTGAGATGAGACTTAGGGGTCTGGAAAAATGTAAATAACACCAATGAAAGTAAATTGCATAGTTTTTTACTGAAGCACCATTCCATGTCATGACTTCCAAACCATGACACTCATTCATACTCCTCTACCAAGATCATGCTGAATTATTATTTACATAATTAAATTATTTAGCTAATTTCACATTCTGCAAACTTTCAAACTGTAAAAGTCTTCTAGATGTTCAATCACAAAATATCCAGAGTTTAATATCCAAAATATCCATCATGCATTAGTGATAAATGTAGGATATGATCTGATCACTGTCTTACTTTAACTTAAGCGTCTTAATATTATTGTTGCAAGTGTCATTTTCATTACAGTTAGTTGTAAAGAGGTTTATCAACAAAACAGAAAAAGGTAGAAAAATAACACAGCTCTAGAATCAGCCAAGCACAATACACTCAATATACAATACACTCAAGGCTTTCATCAACTATCAACGTGGCAGGTATGCAGACTTCACAATAGAAAGGTTATGTAGAAATAGTAGTTTTCAGAAACAACTAACTTCAAGATCTATAAATAAATCTTCAAACACTATAGTACCAACAACAACATCTTAGTAATAATCAATAAATAAAAGAAACAAAAAAATCTTAATTTACTAAATTATCATCAATGGCCAGCTTTAACTATCTTGCCATTTATTAGGCAATAATACATTGTCTGCACAATGCAAGATCCTCTTTAATTCATACACACATTTGGAAACCCAAAAACAAAACGTATGCAGTATCAGATTAAACCACTATTTATCTGTTTCTTACTGAAGTAATAAAGTACAAAATGAAACTTATGGAGGAAGCAATACCCCATAAACTCCCTCATACTCGCTACACTCATTTTCTTCTTTGCTTCCAAGTCATTGTACCACTGCTCTTGCAGATTGAATTTCACCAGTGGTTGTTTTACTGAAAATGAAGAAATGTTTTGTGTGGTGTCTGTGTATACATGTGTACGTGTGTGTCTGTGGTCCACAGAATGTGTATTTCCAACCTGCCTGCCCGGTTATCTTGAACTATGTCAAATGCATTCTTTGGCAAACAATGTCAGAGTGTGGGCAGTATGTACTAATACAAAATAATAATACATAGTAAACTTTGCAGCACAACAACGCTGCCACAACTACCCCTATAAGACAACACATACGATTAAGTTAGATCTCCAGCAGTCCACTGATTGTTTCCACCCCATTGCCTGAACCAGTGTTCTTCTTCTCTCCTTTGTTAGTAGGGTCACCAGGGACTCCTCCATTATTCTGCACGGCCATGTTGGGCTTATTGGGGTCTGCCGTCTCCTCGTTCCTGGGGTCCTGGGCCTCTCCCTCCCCGGTCTTTCCCTGCTGCAGGGCAGACTCTGCGTGCGTCTTCTGGTGCTTGCTGAGGTGGTCACTGCGGGTGAATTTCTTGTTACACAGCAGGCAGGTGAACTTCTTCTCCCGCGTGTGCGTGCGGACATGCCTCTCCAGTTCGTCGGAGCGTGTGAAGCGTTTCCCACAGAACAGCCAGTTGCAGACGAAGGGTCTCTCCCCAGTGTGCCAGCGGAGGTGGGCCTTGAGATGCGAGGCCTTCCCATAGACTTTCCCACACCCTGGGATGTGGCAGCTATGGACAGGCTTCTTCCTCAGGGATGCAGCCGAGGCCCCCAGCCGCTCCAACTCCTGGCAGTTGGGACAGTCACAGGAGGACCTGCCAGTGGTGGTTCCTCCATACCCTCGTGATCCAGCCGCAGGCTTCAGGCCCATCTGACTCTCTATCAGCCCCCCGCCGGACACCTGCTTGGGCTTGTACATGTCCTGAGGCAGCATGTGCTGGGAGGACTGGAGGAGGTGTGATGAGGAGCCCAGGCCCACAGAGGGGTACTGAGCTGGGTTGAGGGAGGTGAATTCTGAGGCGTAGCTGGGCAGCTGGGGGCTGAGGGAGGCTTGGGGAGGGACGGTCTGGAGGGAGCCCTGGAGGCCGTCGGTCTGGGGCTGGGCAGCACTCAACCAGTTGGTGTTGGTGTGGACGTCCCACCAGGAGGATGTGGCGTTGGAGGGGGTGGCGGTGATGCCGGGGTGGATGCCAGCTTTGTACCAGGAGCAGTAGGGGTGGGTCATGTCCAGGGAGGTGTAGACGCTGGCCAGACAGTCGGCCGTGGTGTGGGCCTTGGACACCAGCAAGGACTGGTCCTGGGACATGGAGGTCTGGAAGGAGTGGGAGAAGGCGTTGTACTCAGACGTGTACCCCCCAGAAGACGGTGGTGGACTCTCAATGGGCGTGAGTAGCCCCCCTCCGGAGCTGAACGACCCAGTGTAGGAGTTCTCAATGCTCTCCCCTCCTTCTCTGCTGTTCTTCTGGAGCTCTGAGGTCGTGCCGTACTGCTTCTTGCCTGGAGCGGTGCTGCCGGGGCCTGCCTTTCCGAGTGTGGCCGAGTCCCTCATGGGGCTGGTGCTTCCAAACTTGTTGCAGGTAGCAGATAGCATGGCAAGAGGATTGGAGCCATAACGAGCTTCCTCCTAGAGAGATGAGGAGACAGGAGGGATTAGACACAGGAAATGGCTGCTACTACTGCTGTTTGAGTCAGTGTCAACACTAATCAAAACAGTATGGCAGGCTGTTTTTTCTGCTTTCCCCTCTCATTCGTTTTCAGCTGAATTGAAATGAAATGACTTTCTTGATATAGGCTGCTTGTTTTGGCAAATAGACTGAAGAATGAAAGAAAAGGGAAAAGAGGAATTAAATGTGATAAGAACGTGAATTTAAAAACACACTATCGATGTAAACAATGTTGTTTTCAGCCCCAGTAACTGTGTCAGTTATAAGATAAATCTTGCCAAATATGTTAGTCCCCAATGGTCACCATGGCATTCGAGACGGTTAGAATGATTTATGCCCAGCAACAATGGCACATTGTTTCACAAACTCACTCTCTCCCAATTGTCCTGTCTGAACATTATATTATATAAAGATGTGTCAATCAGCAGACAAAGATAGGTTATTCCAACTACAGTCCCAACTACTTTTGAAGAGCTTGCCTTGATTTGAGCAGGCCGCGCATGATATGGCCCAAATCATATAATTTGAGATCCGCACGTGAAGTGCGAAAAAGTGCAGGTCAAATCAAATCAACAGATTCCAATTTAGGCACCCAGGGTCAGTCTAGAGTCTCCAGATTATCCCAGCAGCCTGGTTCCTCTCTAGGTTTCTTCCTAGGTTCCTGCCTTTCTAGGGAGTTTTTCCTAGCCATCGTGCTTTTACATCTGCATTGCTTGCTGTTTGGGGTTTTAGACTATCTGCTGATGTAAAAAGGGCTTTATAAATAAATGTGATTGATGTAACCTAGTAAATGTAAATCTGGCACACTCAAATTAGTATGATATGTTACATTTGGTATGGACAGTAGGCTGCTTAAGTCATCTAGCAACGAAAGGTTGCGTGTTTGAATCTTATCACTGACAATTTAAGCATTCTAGCTAATTTGTAACTTTACAACTACTTAGCACTTTTTAGCTACTTTGCAACTACTTAGCATGCTAGCTAACCCTTCCCCTAACCTTAACCTTAACCTTAACCTTAACTCTTAACCCTAAACCCTAACCCAGGGTTTCCCAAACTCGGTCCTCGGGACCCCAAGGGGTGCACATTTTGTTTTTTGCCCTAGAACTACACAGCTGATTCAAAAAAATCAACTAATCATCAAGCTTTGATAATTTTAAACAGCTGTAAGGTGTTAGGGCAAAAAAACGACATGTGCACCCCTTGGGGTCCCGAGAACCGAGTTTGGGAAACGCTGCCCTAACTTAAAGTAGTATATCATACTAAAGCAGTCGAACGTAGAATATCATACTAAAGCAGTCGAGCGATCAATATGTAGGATACTATACGTCCTACAATTTGTATTTTATTGTACAACCTCTATTACAGTTGTAGGCCAATGTAATGTAACCTAACGTAAAGTGACATATCATACTAAATGGAGTGGCACAGATTTTAGGAAAATATCATATGTTTTGCTCTGAGACCAGGTTGCTCAAGAAACCTCCAACATGTATAGTGTACATCAAGTCTTAGGACTTTCAGGCTGATACAGTGCCTTCACAAAGTATTCATACACCTTGATTTATTCCACATTTTGTTGTGTTACAGCCTGAATTCAAAATTGATTACATTTATATTTTTTCTCACCCATCTACACACAATACCCCATATGACAGAGTGAAAACATGTTTTTAGAAATGTTTTAAAATTTATTTAAATGAAATACAGAAATATCTCATTTACATAAGTATTCACACCCCTGAGGAAATACTTTGTAGAAACACCTTTGGCAGGAATTACAGCTGTGAGTTTTACTGGGTAAGTCTCAAAGAGCTTTCCGCATCTCGATTGTGAAACATTTTCCCATTATTCTTTTCAAAAGTCTTCAAGCTCTGTCAAATTGGTTGTTGATCATTGCTAGACAACCATTTTCAGTCTTGCCATAGATTTTCAAGTCGATTTTAGTCAAAAATGTAACTCAGCCACTCAGGAACATTTACCGTCTTCTTGGTAAGCAACTCCAGTGTAGATGTGGCCTTGTGTTTTAGGTTATTGTCCTGCTGAAAGGTGAATTAATCCTGGTGGAAAGCAGACTGAACCAGGTTTTCCTTTAGGATTTTGCCTGTGCTTAGCTCCATCCCATTAATTTTTTATCCTGAAAAACTCTGCAGTCCTTAATGATTACAACATACCCATAACATGATGCAGCCAACACTTTGCTTGAAAATATGGAGAGAGGTACTCAATAATGGGTTGTATTGGATTAAATATAACAATTTGTATTTTGGACAAAAAGTTAATTAATTTGACACATTCTTTTCAGTACTACTTTAGTGCTTTGTTGTAAACGGGATGAATATTTTAGAATATTTGTATTCTGTACAGGCTTCCTTCTTTTCACTCTGTAAATTAGGTTAGTATTGTGGACAGTGGCGACCCGTCATTCAGGGCAGGTGCCAAAGCCCCACCTGTTTTGAGCCTGGCCTGTTTAGTAAAAAATATATATATTTTTTACATTGTTTGCAAATTGATGTGTGACACATATTAATAACAAAATAAAAATAAAAAATGGTATTAATACGTGTGACATATCAGTTTGCAAACAATGTGAAAAAAGTTATAATAATCATCATTGAGTTAATAAAGCCGCATACAAACTTGGTCTCTTTTTTGCTTTCTTGAGTAAGGCAGCTCCAAAATGCAGCTGTTTCAGCCTAGCTCAGGGCTTTCTGTGGTGGTGGGGTAGCCAGCGGAAAAATATGGAGCGTAGAGGTTGGTAATGTTCTCTAGTTGCGCCGTGATTGGCTCAGTGTTCTGTCACTCATGGGGACACTACGTCACTGCAAAATCTAAGGGTAGAGCTCGAAAATTCAAACCCCTTGAGTGCTGCCATAGGGTTACAATATAAGTGCCCATCCAAGAAGGCTCAAGGTCATTGGCCACAGATAAAATGACATCAAATCACGTTATATCTACAGTAGCTTTGATTGGACTGATCATGTCAACATCATACTTTCAAAATCTTAGCTAGCAAGCTAGCAGTTATCATCATGAATCAAATCAACAATCTACTGGCAAATCCTTTTCAATCCTTGTCATATGAAGAGAAACAATGAAGATAAATTATATATAAAACATATCGGTGCTCATCGGCCATCGGCCATTGGACATAAACATTACACAACAACTTGGAAATCGCAAATTCAACAATGAGTGGCTTGGAACGAATCAGTGGCTAACTGCAAGCATTGCAAAGCAATCACTAGCCTGCTATTCAGTGGAGTGGGTGTGTGGTCCCAAGTCTGGGTTTAAGGGTCTCTTTTCCAAGCTTAAAGGGATAAGCATTCAACATTGGCCATGCTGTCCAGCATTACTTCTGCCACGCTCAAAACAACTGGAAACCTGGAACTGGGAAATCTGACTACAGTGCATTCAAGACAACTGGGAACTCAGCACCATAAATCCAGAGAATGCCAGACTTTGATGACAAAATTTGCCCACGAAGGACCGCCGTGCCACCTTCCAGTTCAAGTGAGCACAGCACAACAAGGCGAGTCCAAAAATGTATTGTATGCTGCTGCATAAACACCACCACCACCATGCTTGACCTTTGGTATGATGTTCTTACTGTGGAATGCAGTGTTTGGTTTTCGCCAGGCATAATGGGACCCATCTCGTCCAAAAAGTTGACTCAAGTTTGCCAAAAAGCACCTGGATGATCATCAAGACTCTTGGAAGAACGTTCTATGGACAGATGATTCAAAAGTATAACTTTTTGGATTACATGGTTCCAGTAATGCCTGGCGAAAACCAAACTCTGCATTCCACAGTAAGAACATCATACCAAAGGTCAAGCATGGTGGTGGTGGTGTGATGGTTTGGGGATGCTTTGCTGCCTCAGGACCTGGATGACTTGCCTTAATAGAAGGAACCATGAATTCTGCTCTGTATCAGAGAATTCTACAGGAGAATGTCAGACCATCCGTCTGTGAGCTGAAGCTGAAACGCAGCTGGGTCATGCAGCAAGACAATGATCCAAAACACACAATCAAGTCTACATGAAAATTGCTAAAAAGCAACAAATTGGATGTTTTGGAATGGCCTAGTCAAAGTCCAGACCTAATCCCAATTGAGATGTTGTGGCAGGACTTGAAACGAGCAGTTCATGCTTGAAAACCCACACGTCACTGAGTTAAAGCAGTTCTGCATGGAAGAGTGGGCCAAAATTTCTCCACAGCGACGTGAGAGACTGATCAACAACTACAGAAAGCTTTTGGTTGGAGTCATTGCAGCAAAAGGTGGCACAACCAGTTATTGAGTGTAAGGGGGCATTACTTTTTCACACAGGGGATTTGGGTGTTGCATAACTTTGTTTATGTAATAAATATGTAATTGTTGTGTTATTTGTTCACTTATGTTCCCTTTATCTAATATTAGGTTTGGGTTGAAGATCTGATAACATTCAGTATCACAAATATGCAAAACTAGAGAAAATTAGAAAGGGGGCAAATACTTTTTCATAGAACTGTATGTATACTGTAGCTAAGAAAGTAATACTAAGTGTATGTTGTGTAGTAAGCTGTTAGCTGTTGGTGGTGCACATGTAGCCTATAGCCTGTTATAGAGAAATGTTATCATCGAATATTGTAAGAGCTTTCATTGTCTGCTTGTATGCCCCCTTTATTTATCCTACAGTTCTGACTTGGTGTACAGGGAGAACACTGTAAGAATGGCCCATGTTCTGAATACTGTCGCTGTACATTTCAAAAGTGCTGAACAAATAGTTATATTGACTACGTCTGTCCTAGCTCGCTCATTAATGTCCAAAATACGGATTGCCTCTTATCCGCTCGTCGTCCCCTTATGCCATAGTTTGTAAATCTCAATTGTCAGTAGCAACCACATTTGTTTAAGCAAGTCATCCATGTTAGCTATGTTTGGGGTTTTTTAAAGCAGTAAATGATGCTGAATGAACTGTTTCGCTGTCAGACAAGGCTCCGCTGATAGCCAGGTGTAGCAGTGCTAAGGTGTTGGGACTCTGCTGTTGAGACAGCTTTATGTAGCTGTGGGCACCGTTTGTCACCATTATAGTGCAATTAATGTATTGTTTAGTGTTGTGTTGTGGCTTTGCTGGCATTTATTTGTTTGTTTTTGTTCGCCCCACCAAGATTGACATGCTAAAATTGCCACTGATTGTGGAGTCACTACAATGTTGTTGATCCATCCTCAGTTTTCTCCTATCACAGCCATTAAACTATTTTAAACTGTTTTAAAGTCACCATTGGCCTCATGGTGAAATACCTGAGCAATTTCCTTTCTCTCCGGGAACTGAGTTAGGAAGGATGTCTGTATCTTTGTAGTGACTGGGTGTATTGATACACCATCCAAAGTGTAATCAATAACTTCAACATGCTCAAAGGGATATTCAATGTCTGCTGTTTTTTTTTACACACCTATCAATAGGTGCCCTTTGCAAGGCATTGGTATTTGTGGTTGAATCTGTGTTTGAAATCCACTGCTTGACTGAGGGACCTTACAGATAATTGTATGTGTGGGATACAGAGATGAGGTCGTCATTCAAAAATCATATTAAATCACTATTATTGCACAGAGTGAGTCCATGCAACTTATTATGTGACTTGTTAAGCAAATTTGTACTCTTGAATTTATTCAGGATTGTCATAACAAAGGGGTTGAACACTTATTGACTTCAGACATTTCAGCTTTCATTTTTCATGTTTAATTACTTTGACATTATGGGGTATTGTGTGTAGGCCAGTGACCAAAAACATCTCAATTTAATCCATTTTAAAATCAGGCTTTAACACAACAAAATGTGGAAAAAGTCAAGTGGTGTGGATACTTTCCGAAGGCACTGTATTTCAGCATGTGGTGGGCCTAGGTCTATGTAGCCTACTCGATTAATGGGCAGAGCTCTCTTCTATTGCTGATAATGAATGTTTGGTTATCGTCAGCCGATACAAGTTATTACACTTCAGACCATTTAGGCCTCTAGTCTCTTCCTTACAGAAGCAACAAAGTCCCCGCGGGCCCTGCGCGGGGGGTTGAGGGTTGATTTCCCCATCTCCCTGCGAAGCGCCTGCGGTCTATTTGGCGTATCCTGTTGCCTTAGCTCCCGTTTCCAGGTTAATTGCAGTCAATCACTGAGTTAAATGGGGTAATGCGTCTTTTCAAAGTTTTCAATCCCCTCCCCGTCTGAGTCTTAACTTTTATGTCCCGCGCTTTAGTTTTGATGACCGGCGGAGATGTAGGCTAATACTTTAATTGCAGTGGAATCAAGTCTGTCCCGATTCCCGTCTACATCTTCTTATTGGAAGGGTTGGAGAGAGAGATTGCGTTGCGTGCAAATTAATGTAGCGTTGCTTGTTGATTTTGTTGTTGACTGATTTGTCAGGCATGTAGGCCTCCAGTCTGTCTTCCAATCAGTAGGCCTAACCAAACTTTTCAGTAAGAATTATATTTGATGTTAACCATCTCTTCGGTCATGTAGAGTTTCATGTTGGCCGTGTTTTCCTATGCCTGCTACATCAACCAACGTGCGTACGGTAACATTATCAGTTTTGATAAGCTAAGCCTAAACATAAAAGCACTGGTCTATGACTGACATGTATAACACGCATGCCAAATGGTCACTATATTACCTACACTTTAATGCTGTTGATGACCCTCAAAATAAATTCCCTGCTTATGGCAGAATTTTAGTCAGAGAACGCAGTTACGCACACCGATTCTGACAGATGGCGAGCCAATAGTTATATTTAGACGATAGCCTATATGTTTTCACAATCTAATATTGTATTATAAAAGCCTATTTATTGTCTAATGACAACAGTGCAACGTTCTTTCTCTTTTTATCCTTCATTACCTCAAGAACATAGCCTAACGACATGACTGATCGATCCTTCAAGGAGCGCACTGATCAGACAGATAGAGTAGCCTACCAGAGCGCATTAAGTATACCTCAACACGCAGTTCATGAAAATACAGCAGCAATTGGCGCCTAACTGTAAAACAACTTAAAAGTTCATTCAAAAACACATACAAGTATATTCCATACCTCCAGAATAGATGCAGCCATCCCTGAGAAACAAAAGTCGAGAGGGAAGTTGTATAGACGGTTCTCTTCTCTGCTCGTGGTCCGGGGACGGTTTGGTAGAACTCTGGCACGAGCGCACAGACGTCTTTGGAGAGAGAGCGAGAGAGAGAGAGCTCGCCCCTTAATTACAGGCTCCGCGCGCTTTGAAGATTCGCTGAGAGGCAATAAAGGAGAGAGGGAAGGAAACGGGATTGAGGGCATTGGAGGAGAAGAGAAGACATCCCACCTCCCAAAATTCAGATTGACAAATCCAGATTAATCTTGGGGGAATGGGTGGTTGGCTATTATGGGGGCTATTTTGAATGAATAGATAAAGACTTCATCAATTGTCAGGTAATTTACACCCTGCTGGCATCAAAGCGACCACCTTGCTCATTCAGGTTCACAATATAGAAACGCATGCGTTCTGTCAGCGTCAACATTATATAGGTAGCCTATATATAGCCTACCTGCTAATATTAAGCCTAATAATGTTGACCATCTTTGGCGATAATGATGCACTGATAGAAAAGGCCTACATATGTTTAGTGGTAAAAGCATGCGTTATGGTCTCCCTATAGGTTTACTCTTCAAATATAACAACACAATAATACCATAATAGTAAAACGCCTACTACTTCAACTGTAGCCTACCCCTTACAATTAATAATACCATGGGGTCGAGGCTACTATGATCAATAATAATAATAATAATAATAATAATAATAATAATAATAATAATAATAATAATAATGATAATAATAATAATAATGTTGTTAATAGCAGATAGATAATGATGTAAAGCTGCTTGCTTTGGATATTGTTGTTGTGATACTCATCCAGAAAGCAAAGGAACATGCAGGCCACGAATAAATCAAGAAATTAAGCGGTTTGCATCACAGGTTTTATTGTTGAGTATTCTGAAATGCAGTTAAATGCTTTTGTAGGCATTATCTCTAATGATTGAAAGGATTAAATTGCTCGAAATGACAAATAAATAAAACAAATATTGCATGAAATAAAATACATAAATTATTTTCTCATCAAATAAAATAAAATAAATTCCGACCACGGCTTTTAAACTAATGGTTGGAGTAAAAACAAGAGTTTGTTTCCTCTTGCAGGCCTAAGTCTCCAGAAAGAAAAGCCCTGACGATTTGAATAGCTAGACCCACATGTGGAAATATTTACTTACTCCAACATAGCTGTAGGCCTATTTAAATCCATCTTCAGATCTGTTGCGACACTATTTCTCCGTGATTTTATATTGAAAATAGCTGTGATAGTAGGCTACCTCATACAAAACCTGTGGCTTTCTTGAAACGTATATTTTATAGAGCATAATTTTCACCACCTGTCCTCCTTTATTAGGGGCTCTATTAAATCAGATCCGCTTTAGCCGAGATCTGCATAGTGGTTGGGTGTCGGGGGTGGAACTGCGTTATAGCTAGCTGTCAACTCCACAAGCCGCTCCTGGCATTAAAGCTGACATTGTTGGCTGCACTGCGATGCATTAAGAGACATCGAATGCAACGTTGTTTACAAGTTCTACACCTCGATTAGGATGATACAAATCCTCATTATTTCGTTTAATGATTTTTCAATTTAAGCGTCATCATTTCTATATAGCATACACTTTCTCGTTCTGAACTTCTAACAGGGGCGGGTGTGGCTTCATGACAATGATCGCAAGAGCAGCTGCTCACCGATTTGAAGGCTCCAATGCAGTTCCACATCCAACACCACCAAAACATCCGCTGTGTGGTTGGCCGGTTAACGCTTCATCTGATTGAATCTAGGTCTAACTTTGATTTCTATTCATACTTGAATGTCATTATTTACGGTTTCAGGCATACAAATAACGATAGCGACGCAATTATTTAGGCTATAGGAGATTGAGATGATGTTTTCAGACTAGCACATTTTCATTTGAAATGTAGGCCAATCACCATTGCAGGTCACTCAGAATCCAATGTGTTTCTTAATTTAGGCTACATAAATCTGAGGAAAGTAACTTAAATTGTTCCTAGCAAGGGCCAAATTGTGGTGTAGTTATTGGGGGGGATGAACAGTAGACAGTGTGTCCGCATTTCCTGCAATTCTACACAGTTTGATATTACTTTTAATGCCTCTCTTGAGAGGTACAGTGAGGGAAAAAAAGTATTTGATCCCCTGCTGATTTTGTACATTTGCCCACTGACAAAGACATGATCAGTCTATAATTTTAATGGTAGGTTTATTTGAACAGTGAGAGACAGAATAACAACAAAAAAATCCAGAAAAACGCATGTCAAAAATGTTATAAATTGATTTGCATTTTAATGAGGGAAATAAGTATTTGACCCCCTCTCAATCAGTAAGATTTCTGGCTCCCAGGTGTCTTTTATACAGGTAACGAGCTGAGATTAGGAGCACACTATTAAAGGGAGTGCTCCTAATCTCAGTTTGTTACCTGTATAAAAGACACCTGTCCACAGAAGCAATCAATCAATCAGATTCCAAACTCTCCACCATGGCCAAGACCAAAGAGCTCTCCAAGGATGTCAGGGACAAGATTGTAGACCTACACAAGGCTGGAATGGGCTACAAGACCATCGGCAAGGAGCTTGGTGAGAATGTGACAACAGTTCGTGCGATTATTCGCAAATGGAATAAACACAAAATAACTGTCAATCTCCCTCGGCCTGGGGCTCCATGCAAGATCTCACCTCGTGAAGTTGCAATGATCATGAGAACGGTGAGGAATCAGCCCAGAACTACACAGGAGGATCATGTCAATGATCTCAAGGCAGCTGGGACCATAGTCACCAAGAAAACAATTGGTAACACACTACGCCGTGTAGGACTGAAATCCTGCAGCGCCCGCAAGGTCCCCCTGCTCAAGAAAGCACATATACAGGCCAATCTGAAGTTTGCCAATGAACATCTGAATGATTCAGAGGAGAACTGGGTGAAAGTGTTGTGGTCAGATGAGACCAAAATGTAGCTTTTTGGCATCAACTCAACTCGCCGTGTTTGAAGGAGGAGGAATGCTGCCTATGACCCCAAGAACACCATCTCCACCATCAAACATGGAGATGGAAACATTATGCTTGGGGGTGTTTTTCTGCTAAGGGGACAGGACAACTTCACAGCATCAAAGGGACGATGGACGGGGCCATGTACCGTCAAATCTTGCGTGAGAACCTCCTTCCCTCAGCCAGGGCATTGAAAATGGGTTGTGGATGGGTATTCCAGCATGACAATAACCCAAAACACACGGCCAAGGCAACAAAGGAGTGGCTCAAGAAGAAGCACATTAAGGTCCTGGAGTGGCCTAGGCAGTCTCCAGACCTTTATCCCATAGGAAATCTGTGGAGGGAGCTGAAGGTTCGAGTTGCCAAACGTCAGCCTCGAAACCTTAATGACTTGGAGAAGATCTGCAAAGAGGAGTGGGACAAAATCCCTCCTGAGATGTGTGCAAACATGGAGGCCAACTACAAGAAACGTCTGACCTCTGTGATTGCCAACAAGGGTTTTGCCACCAAGTACTAAGTCATGTTTTGCAGAGGGGTCAAATACTTATTTCCCTCATTAAAATGCAAATCAATTCATAACATTTTTGACATGCGTTTTTCTGGATTTTGTTGTTGTTATTCTGTCTCTCACTGTTCAAATAAACCTACCATTAAAATTATAGACTGATCATGTCTTTGTCAGTGGGCAAACGTACAAAATCAGCAGGGGATCAAATACTTTTTCCCCTCACTGTATTTTGAGGGGTATTGAAGTAGTATTTTGAAAACACAGTATAAGTGGAAGGATAAGTGGAAGAATAAGTCGTCATCATCATTAATTCATATTTTTCAAGGCAAATATTAAGAAGACACAAAAGATTAACACTGATTTTTATTATAGTTGGAGTTTGCCTACCTTATGTCCAGTCCACTTTTTTTTAAATATAGTAATTGAGTGTGAACATGCCATGGACAAAGACTGACACTTGTCAGTGACAGAAGTGTAGACAACGATGTGGTACTGTTTTGGTGCCTTCGTTTTAGCCTGCCAGGGTTGCCGGGTCAGCGCCAGCGGCGCATTCATCTTGCTAACCGCCCCTCTCCATAGACAGAACAGCGTAGTGGAGGAGACGCAGTGCATCCGAACAGAGCCGGACTATCGTCCCCCAACCCCACCACCCCCACAAAAAAAATCGAATTCTTTTTTAGGAAAACTGCTAACTTCCTGCATTTCAACACATTTTGCCATGGGGCAGAGAGAAAAAATTGCTGTTTTATAATGCTATTCTACACGTTTTGTCATGAGGCTGAGAGAAAACGAAGCAGTTTTAAAGCTAATTTCCTGCAAATCTATACATTTTGACATTGATTCTGAAGTGTTCATATGCTACTTGGGGGCTCCAAACCCACAGATATATACAATAATATTGATTTTAAGGAAATTATTGTGGGGGATGAATACACCTGTTTTGAATATTGGGGGGGGGGGACATGTCCCCCCATCTCCCGTGGTAATTTCACCTATGGTTAATAGCATTTTATACCCACCAGAAAAGTGTTTTAACTCAACCCCCTTGTGCTCCCTCCATTCCTCAGTGCACTTGCTGTGTTGTTGCAGGTTGTAACTCTACGCTAGTTATTTGATCCAACATGTCTTTATCACTCTCTAACCAGTGTAGTCGGTAAAATGCAATGTCATTTTTTCATTGGAGATGACCACTTTGTCAAAATAAGCATTCTTTTTTTCAAAATGAATTAATATGAATATAAGAAAAAACGTGCATCCCTTAAATCAGAAAGCAATGCAATGCTGACACCATATACAGTGCCTTCAGAGAGTATTCATACCAGAGCATGTGAACAGAGTTGAGCGGTTGGAAATCCTGTTCATCGCTCATGGAGCAGTCCTTGTACACCGCTCCGGCGCCCTATGTACTATCCTACTGCTTCTCTAAAAACCGCTCTGCCCTAACAAAAAAAACAAAAAAACTGCCGCTCCAAATTCGCTCCATTCATTAAAACCACAATTTAACCTACACCCATCTATTTTTGTGACTACCCGGACCTACCAATTGTTTTTTAAGTATTGAAACCAAACCATATGGATTTGAATGAAAAGTATTTGAACATCATTTCATATAGGCTACATGTCATACTAAAAAGCACATAAACACTCTAAATATGTCAGGAGCCAGACAGGGAGCCTATTATTTAGGCTATAGTATTTCAAGGATTTCAAGGTCTACAAAGAAATACATTGTGAAGCACTTGCTAGTGTGACACAATAGGCTGGTAGGAACATAAAGTGCTCAGCATTTAAACAACATTTCGTTGTATTTAATCATTATGGTCTATAAATTGCGCATATAGGCTGTGACTTACTTAGAATTAAATACAAATACAACGACTTATTAGTGCCTTTGAATTCATTTTTAGAATTCATTTTTAGAAACTCGAGTTTTGCCAGTCTGTGGCTTCAGGCTCATGCGATGGTGCCTGGAGAGCCGGCCAGCAGCGGATAATATGCCACTCTTGCAAGGCTGGGCAGAGATGCAGTTTATTTATTTATTTTTATATAGGTAGACCTAAAGGTTTTTAGGCAAAATAACCCAATCAAAACGTAAAACTCCTTGAACGTGGGAATATGCCAGTCCTATTGGGCCAAAATCAATTATGGCCTATTGTGTAGATGATATAACTAAAATGAACGAAACATTTAATTTAAGAGATCTGATTTTGAGTTTATAAATACTTTGCTACAATGACACGCTTAGTACCCACCTCTTTCCTTTCTTTTAGCATGTGCACATAGTAAGGACACCATCATACTTTTGGGATATGAGTCTTTTCAGATTCCACAATGATTCTTTAGTTGTGGACACTACATCACTGCACTCCCTCTTTTGCTCTTGGTCTTTATCTTTGAAAGTCACCTTGATTTAGCACCTGTTTCATCCGTTTCTTTATGAAAATATTTAGCGAACTTCATGACAGTAGCTAAAGCAAGGGGCTATTGCAGCAAACAAGTAGACTACAAATGCTGGAGTGCTACTGGAAGTGAGCGCTACTGGAGCGAAATTGGAGCGGGCGAGAAGGCGTCGCTCCAGCCTTTGGGAAGCTCGCTCCACGCTCCAGTCAAAATTGGCAAGCTCTGCTCCAGCACATACTCTGATTCATACCCCTTGACTTATTCTACATTGTGTTGTGTTACAGCCTGAATTCAAAATGGATTCAATATTTATTTTTTCTCACCCATCTCCACACAATACACCATAATGACAAAGTGAAAACATGTTAGAAAAAGAAACACAGAAATATATTAATTTGCATAAGTATTCACAACCCTGAATCACCTTTGACAGCAATTACAGCTGTGAGTCTCTAAGAGCTTTCCACACCTCGATTGTGCAACATTTGCCCATTATTCTTTTCAAAAGTCTTAAAGCTCTGTCAAATTGGTTGTTGATCATTGCTAAACAACCATTTTCAGGTCTTGCCATACATTTTCAAGTCAATTTAAGTCAATTTAATGCAAACGTAATACACTCCTGTCACCCATGCCAAAAATCTGTACTGCTGTTAAACTGCTGAACATTGGTAATCTCCCCATTCAGTATGTTTCATATCATCACACTAATACGACAATGGGCCTCAGGATCCTGTCATGTATATCCATATTGCTATTGATAAAATGCAAGTGTGTTCGATGTCCATAGCTTATGCCTGTCCATACCATAACCCCACCACCACCATGGGGCACTCTGTTCACAACGTTGACATCAGCAAACCGCTCACTCACACAACGCCATACACGTTGTCTGCCATCTGTCCGGTATACTGTCTGCCCCTGTGTTTATACTGAAGGCTACGATTCATCCATGAAGAGCAGACTTCTCCAGTGTGCCAGTGGCCATCGAAGGTGAGCATTTGCCCAATAAAGTCAGTTACGACGCTGAACTGCAGTCAGGTCAAGACCCTGGTGAGGACGAAGAGCACGCAGATGAGCTTCCCTGAGACGGTGTCTGACAGTTTGTGAAGACTTTGATTGTGCAAACCCAGTTTCATCAGCTGTCTGGGTGGCTGGTCTCAGACGATCCCTCCGGTGAAGAAGCCGAACGTAGAGATCCTGGGCTGGCTTGGTTACACGTGGTCTGCGGTTGTGAGGCCGGTTGGACGTACTGCCAAATTCTCTAAAACGAGGTTGAGGCGGCATATGGTACAAAAATGTACATGAAATTCTCTGGCAACAGCTCTGGTGGACATACCTGCAGTCAGCATGCCAATTGCACGCTCTCTCAAAACTTTTTCAGAGTGGCCTTTTATTGTCCCCGGCACAAGGTGCACCCGTGTAATGATCATGCTGTTTAACCTCTACGGGATCAGTGTCCCGTATACGGGACGGTTGAGCTAGTGTGCGCTAATGTGATTAGCATGTCTGTTGTAAGTAACAGCAAACTTTCCAGGACATAGACATGTCTTATATGGGCAGAAAGCTTACATTCTTGTTGTAACTGCACGGTCCAATTTACAGTAGCTATTACAGTGAAAAAATACCATGCTATTGTTTGAGGAGAGTGCACAACAACAAAAAACTTAGCACAGCAACTGGTTTGATACATTCACCTCTTAAGGTAAATAATGTTCTTATATTCAGTAATCTTGCTCTGATTTGTCATCCTAAGGGTCCCAGAGATAAAATGTAGCATAGTTTTGTTTGATAAAATCAATTTTTATATTCAAATGTAGGAACTGGGTTCTACAGTTTGAAACCATGCTGTCTCTGGCTCCTCACCCACCCCGCCCGGCCATCTAGATGTGTGAAAGTGAGTGTATAAGCTAATGTATGACATTCCTGGGAGTGTGTAAACTTACATTTTGTATTACCATATAATTTTTGTATGTTCTCTATAGTTATGTACTTGAAAATGTATCAATTGACCAATTCGGCACATTTGGGTAGACTTGATACAAAATAGTCCAGTATTGCAATGCTTCGCTGGATCAATCTGAAACTTTGCACACACACTGCTGCCATCTAGTGGCCTAAACTGCAATATGATATTGTGGCCTTTCTTTTGCATTTCAAAGATGATGGAACAAAAAAACAAAAACATGTTTTTTTGTTTGTATTATCTTTTACCAGATCTAATGTGTTATATTCGCCTACATTAATTTCAAATTTCCACAAACTTCAAAGTGTTTCCTTTCAAATGGTATCAAGAATATGAGTATCCTTGCTAAAAGCAGTTAGATTTGGGTATGTCATTTTAGGCGAACATTGAAAAAAAGGGTCCGATCCTTAAGAGGTTAATCAGTTTCTTGATACACCACACCTGTCAGGTGGATGGATTATCTTGGCAAATGATAAATGCTCACTAACAGGGATGTAAACAAATTTATGCACAAAATTTGAGAGAAAGCTTTTTGTGTATATGGAACATTTCTGGGATATTTTCTTTCAGCTCATGAAACATGGGACCAACACTTTACATGTTGCGTTCATATTTCTGTTCAGTATATATATTAATTAACTTGCTATACCTGGCATGATTTAAGTGGAGAGAATACAGGTACAGTATACTTTCTGTATTTAAAATATATACCACTGTGTTTATACTGAAGGCTACAATAGCTGAATTGATTAGTCTATACATTTATTGGAGAAATAAACAGTCTTAGTTTCAGTATAGTCTTCTACAGGCTAGTCACGTTTCCACCGTCGTTGTGGGTGTCTCTTTTCTCAAAAAGAGAAGACAGAAGATTAGAATTGTTGTAAAAAATAAACATAGAATTTGAGTCCTTATTTTCAATTACAATGGTCAGAGGACGGCTTGTCTTCTGAAGAGTCTGTCTGGCCCTCACATGAACACACCACTATATTTAGCAGTCTGCTCTCCAACTGACCTTCACTCTTTATTTTCTTATACCAACCAGAGGCAGTGGATACAAAGACTGGGATGGATATGAACACACACACACAAATAAACGTGCATGCACACGCACATGCAGAAATGCACACACATCGAACGCACACACACACACAATTAATTACCTATGATTTGCTTGAAATACTTGCTATGTGTCATAACATAAGTCACAGTTTGACACATAGTAGTGCACAAATAATATGAAGAACCTTGTAAATAACATTATAATGCCAAACAAAGAGATCAAGCTGGAATCTAACTAAAGTCTTGAGAAAAAGTGGAGGGGAATTTTCAATCATATATTTCACTCATATGTACTCTACAAACAAACAGTATATCCATCATATGTGGCAAACAAACTCCTGACACTAAGGGATTCAACTCTCCTCTCATTAACGTCTATGGCCTCTTAGTGGTGTTTCTCCTTTAACTTAGTTTTCCTTTCCTTTCTGTGTCCATTAATACTAGGCATTTTACATTAAAGTGAAATGATAGGGTAAGGTATAGCATCTATACCAGAGGAAGTGTTGGTATAGTCTGCTTTCTGCACGTTTACAAGAGTTTTTAGTCATCTACAATCTCTGGTGTGTTCTAATTTAAAGTTCCCTTCAAACACCAGTCAGTCACAGCTATAATTAGACATTGTGTTAAATAGCTCTCCAGAAATCTGTTTCAGTTGTATTTTCTATTTTTGTTTTGGGGTTTGGCTTTTAGGGGTACGGTTAAAGTAGGCAATGGAGATTGGGGAGGGGTCGGGACACAGCATTAGAGAGTTGGATTTCTACTGAAAATATCTGTTTGATGTGAGCAGTTATTGGTAACCATAAAAACCATCAACAAGAAAATGTCAAGTTCCTCCCAGATTCAGAGCAACTTACAGCTTCTTCTTAATGCTTTTTTGATGCTTGAAGCCCCATCTATGTATGCAATGCAGGATAATCAGGATACAAAGGGTAGATTATGGATTTGGCAATTTGCCACTCATTTAATCTATCCTGACTCCCAAACTAACTGTAAAGTGATGCCAGCATGTCTGAATGCTTGGCCTTGCTTCTGCACCTTCCATGCGGCATGCACCAAATGGCTTTAACTGTCTTCTGCATTGGTTGAATTGGCTCCCGATGTAATTATGACATTAGGAACAGCAGCCAACGGAACTGATGGAATCAGAATCAAATCGAATCAATTCTCTCGCCCTCTCTCCCTCTCCCCCTCGGTCTGTAGCCCTCAGAAAATTGTTAATAACACTGCAATGTAGGGGGGAAATTATTAGATGTGTTTAACTTGCTTGTTGATGGAAATGTGGTGGTAGGGGATCAGGGACAGACAGGCAGCATGACTTGTGTGTTATTTTTCCACCCTGTGGGGTCAATGAATCAGAGGCATGTCAATAGAAAATGAGAGCGATAGAAAGAGAGCAGAGACAGGGAGAGAGAGATAATCTTTAAGATATGGAAAACTGAAACATTGTTACATGACAATGGCAGATCTATTCTTATAAACATTTTTGATATTAGTCTATAGTTACACACCCTGAGCTGTATAATTATTCTTTGACACTAACATGACTAATTGTTTGCAATTAAATGCTGAGTGTGTCTGTATCTAGTCTGCAGCATGTTAGTGGTTTTCTCTAATGCAGGTGTTCCCAACCTTTTTCCCCCAGGTCCACCTTTTCACATTTGAATTTTATTAGGGGGTCAGCAGCGAAGCTGGTGAAACGCTATTGTATGTCTTCTGGTTCATTATTAGGGGTCCAAGGGATTATTATTTTCCATTTTTGGAGAGCTATAGCTCTTAAATGGTAAAACCTGCAGAGACCAAACTTGGTGGGATGGTGTAGGTTCATGGCCGAATACATCTGGTTACACGTGGTGCAACCCGGCCAAATTGTGGCGCTATAAACAACCTTTGACTTCAACACGTCAGTCCTGCCTCCTCGTTTGACCTAGGGTATCGTAATTTGGTACAAAGGGTCCTCTCTACCCAAGGAACACATTTTCCTCTAGGACCGATGACGTCACCATGATGGATCATCCGCCATTTTGAAAATGGTGTACATTTTCTACATTTTTAAACAACATCTCCTCAGACACCACTAAACCGATGTCTCTGAAACTTGGTTTACAGCATCTATAGACCAAGATCTTTATATGGTCCTCTGTAGCTCAGCTGGTAGAGCACGGCGCTTGTAACGCCAAGGTAGTGGGTTCGATCCCCGGGACCACCCATACACAAAAATGTATGCACGCACGACTGTAAGTCGCTTTGGATAAAAGCGTCTGCTAAATGGCATATTATTATTATTATATGTTCCATCAATTCAGTTGATGTCTTAAACGTCATGGCCGACGTGAGCCAATGAATTTGAGTGAGATTGGGCCTGACAATTCAAGTCTTTCAGACGCTCTTGGAGGGAATTGATCCCCCTGCTGCCTATGCATCTCAATACTTTACAATGTTTCATAAAGGATCACTTCAAATGTCACCTTTTAACTTTGACCTTTCACTACAGACAGAGGGACATCCATAGCTGATGTGAGTAAGACTTTTAAGCAGGTCAGCATTCACCAGCACTTGTACACTACCCACATGGATAAAAAAGTATATGATTGGTGTAAGAGCCAGGCATGGAATCAAGACCGGCGTCATGTCGGGACTGATGGTCTGTTTACATTTCTACCGTTGTGGCTAGATGGAGTTGGCCTACAGCTCCATCTAGTGGTCGCTTCGGGGACAACAGTTGTTGACAACTGTAGCTAAGCCTAACCCTCACCCTTTTCCTAACCTGTTACATTATTTCACCTAACCTGCTGTGTTAATTCTCCTAACCTGCCACATTATCCTAACCTGCTATGTAAACAAACCATCAGTGTCACCACACCGTAACCCTCAAGATCCAGACCAAGACTTTCTAAGACCCAGACCAAGGACCAGTGTATCGAGGCCATGACCAGACCAGCTTAAAAATTAGATCCAGTAGAGTAAACTTCAGTAGAGTATAGTTCTGTACAGTACAGTTCAGTATAGTATAGTTCAGTTCAGTACATTTCCATAAAGTACAGTATAGTATAGTACAGTAGAGTAAGGTACAGTACAATAATGTACAGTACAGTATAGTTCAGTTCAGTTCATTACAGTAGAGCACAGTAGAGTATAGTACAGTATAGTACAGTACAGTAACGTACAGTACAGTACAATAATGTACAGTAGAGTACAGGACAGTAAAGTACAGTATGGTTCTGTACAGCACAGTATAGTTCAGCACAGTACATTACAGAACAGAAATGTACAACACAGTAGAGCACAGTATAGTAGAGAGTAGAGTACAGTACATTATAGACATCTATGTTTGGGCCAAATATACATCTATGTTTGTGCTCTTGGAGGGTTGGAGCCACTTGCAGGCTATGCATGTCAATACCCTACACTTTTTGCAAAAGTGTGCACTTGTCCGCTACCCACACGGTAGTCCTCTGTACAGTAGCTCAGTTGGTAGGGCATGGCGCTTGCAATGCCAGGATAGTGGGTTCGATTCTCTCGACCACCCAAATGTAAAGAATGTATGCACGCATGACTAAGTTGCTTTGAATGAAAACAACCTGCTAAATGGCATATATTACATTATTATATGTTATAAGATTTGTGTAAATGCAAGAGATTGAATCAACCTAGAACTTGCAATTCATACATACAGTGGGGAAAAAAAGTATTTAGTCAGCCACCAATTGTGCAAGTTCTCCCACTTAAAAAGATGAGAGAGGCCTGTAATTTTCATCATAGGTACACGTCAACTATGACAGACAAAATGAGAAAAGAAATTCCAGAAAATCACATTGTAGGATTTTTAATGAATTTATTTGCAAATTATGGTGGAAAATAAGTATTTGGTCAATAACAAAAAAGTTTCTCAATACTTTGTTATATACCCTTTGTTGGCAATGACACAGGTCAAACGTTTTCTGTAAGTCTTCACAAGGTTTTCACACACTGTTGCTGGTATTTTGGCCCATTCCTCCATGCAGATCTCCTCTAGAGCAGTGATGTTTTGGGGCTGTCGCTGGGCAACACGGATTTTCAACTCCCTCCAAAGATTTTCTATGGGGGTTGAGATCTGGAGACTGGCTAGGCCACTCCAGGACCTTGAAATGCTTCTTACGAAGCCACTCCTTCGTTGCCCGGGCGGTGTGTTTGGGATCATTGTCATGCTGAAAGACCCAGCCACGTTTCATCTTCAATGCCCTTGCTGATGGAAGGAGATTTTCACTCAAAATCTCACGATACATGGCCCCATTCATTCTTTCCTTTACACGGATCAGTCGTCCTGGTCCCTTTGCAGAAAAACAGCCCCAAAGCATGATGTTTCCACCCCCATGCTTCACAGTAGGTATGGTGTTCTTTGGATGCAACTCAGCATTCTTTGTACTCCAAACACGACGAGTTGAGTTTTTACCAAAAAGTTATATTTTGGTTTCATCTGACCATATGACATTCTCCCAATCCTCTTCTGGATCATCCAAATGCACTCTAGCAAACTTCAGACGGGCCTGGACATGTACTGGCTTAAGCAGGGGGACACAGCAGGATTTGAGTCCCTGGCGGCGTAGTGTGTTACTGATGGTAGGCTTTGTTACTTTGGTCCCAGCTCTCTGCAGGTCATTCACTAGGTCCCCCCGCGTGGTTCTGGGATTTTTACTCACCGTTCTTGTGATCATTTTGACCCCACAGGGTGAGATCTTGCGTGGAGCCCCAGATCGAGGGAGATTATCAGTGGTGTTGTATGTCTTCCATTTCCTAATAATTGCTCCCACTGTTGATTTCTTCAAACCAAGCTGCTTACCTATTGCAGATTCAGTCTTCCCAGCCTGGTGCAGGTCTACAATTTTGTTTCTGGTGTCCTTTGACAGCTCTTTGGTCTTGGCCATAGTGGAGTTTGGAGTGTGACTGTTTGAGGTTGTGGACAGGTGTATTTTATACTGATAACAAGTTCAAACAGGTGCCATTAATACAGGAAACGAGGGGAGGACAGAGGAGCCTCTTAAAGAAGAAGTTACAGGGCTGTGAGAGCCAGAAATCTTGCTTGTTTGTAGGTGACCAAATACTTATTTTCCACCATAATTTGCAAATAAATTCATTAAAAATCCTACAATGTGATTTTCTGGATTTTTTTTTCTCAATTTGTCTGTCATAGTTGACGTGTACCTATGATGAAAATTACAGGCATCTCTCATCTTTTTAAGTGGGAGAACTTGCACAATTGGTGGCTGACTAAATACTTTTTTTCCCCACTGTACATGCATTCTGTTCCATAGTGTTCAACCCTGACTTTTGCCATGAGGTGAGCTTGCCTTCGTCTTTTAATACATGGCAGCCCATGCGGCCCGGGTTAAAATCCCACCATTGTCACTTTCAGATAGACATCCCTAGACAGTGAGGGATTGTTGGTTTTGTACCTGAACCTAATTTTATGACTTGTAAAATAAAGCATAATGTTTGAGAAAGTGAAAGGGTGAAAAGGGCGAAAAGGGCGAAAAGGGCTTGGATCGTCGCTGCTTGCAGCTATTTTTAGGGTTCCATGCCCGTTTCGCCCTTATTTTAGGGATTATTATTGCATTTTTTATATTTGGAGAGCTATAGCTCAGAAATGGTAAGACCTACAGAGACCAGAGGATATGAGCCGAGTGGAGCTGGAGTGAAGCGAGGAGCATAGCATGCGGAATTTGTCCGGCTATGGTACTTCTCTGCCACGAGCTCTGGGCATGCTTTGCAGAGCATTTTTCATTTCCTTCATCACTGTTCTTTTGATTAGGCCTATTCTGTTGTATTTATTTAGCCTACCCCACAACTAATGAGCAGAGATGTTGATATGAGTCCACCAGGTTATAGGTCACACAGCCTGTGTGATTGATAGAAAGACAAAGAATGAGCCCATGCAGCAGCACCGGAGACGTTTAGATTTTTATATAGGCTATTGTTTTAAAAAAGAGCAGTCTAAGTTTGTAACAGTGCTAAAATTGTCTATTAACTGTCAAATATGTGAGCGCAACAGAGCCACAGTTACAACTGAAGTATCTGATCATCAATAGATTAGAGAAAAAGCGAGCTGTTTTTTAACACAGCGGCCGCATATCACCAGATAGGTCCTTGTTTAGCATGTTGAAATGTTGAAGCTTCTTACGATAGCCTACTTCAAAACCAATTGTTACATGTGGTGGTTGTTCAATTATATTTTCTAACAAAAAATGAAAGAATTTGGAACTGCAGTTTCTTTTTCCTATGAGCGCTGAGCGATATTTTGCATGATGAGTGGGATTTTCCAACCGCTCAACTCCACTGACATACTCTGACAGAGACCAAACATGGTGGGATGGTTAAGTTGGTGGGCAATTATATCTGATTACACGTGGTGCAACTCGGCCAAATGGGGCCGCTTTAAACTACCTTTAATTTCAAAAGGTCAGCCCCGCCTCCTCGCTTGACCTAGAGTGTAGAAATGGAACAAATTTGCCCCTAGGACCATTGATGCACGCATGATGGTAAATTGCTTTGGATAAAACAAACCTGCTAAATGGCATCTATTACATTATTATACAGTATGTTATAGGATTTGTGTAAGTGCAAGAGATTGAGTCAAGACTGGAACCTGCAATTCATACATACATAAATATATACATACAGTCCCTTCAAGTATTTAAACCCCTTGACTTTTTCGACATTTTGTTGTGTTACAGCGTGGGATTAAAATTGATATAATTTTCTTTTTTTTGTCTTTCTTTAAAGTAGCCACCCTTTGCCTTGATGACAGCGTTGCACAATATTGGCATTCTATCAACCAGCTTCACCTGGAATGCTTTTCCAAGTGCTGAGCACTTGTTGGCAGAATTTCCTTCACTCTGCGTTCCAACTCATCCCAAACCATCTCAATTGGGTTGAGGACGGGTGATTGTGGAGGCCAGGTCATCTGATGCAGCACTCCATCACTCTCCTTCTTGGTCAAATAGCCCTTGCACAACCTGGAGGTGTGTTTTGGGTCATTGTGCTGTTGAAAAACAAATGATAGTCACACTAAGCGCAACCCAGATGGGATGGCGTATCGCTGCAGAATGCTGTGGTGAATTCTAATTAAATCACTGACAGTGTCACCAGCAAAGCACCCCCACACCATCACACCTCCTCCTTCATGCTTCACAATGGGAACCACACATGCGAAGATTATCTGTTCACCTACTCTGCGTCTCACAAAGACACGGCGGTCGGAACCAAAAATATCAAATTTGGACTCATCAGACCAAATCAAATCAAATTTTGTTTGTCACATACACGTGTTTAGCAGATGTTATTGGGGGTGTAGCGAAATGCTTGTGCTTCTAGCTCCAACATTGCAGTAATATCTAACAAGTAAAATCTAACAATTTCACAACATATACCCAATACACACAAATCTAAGTAAGGAATGGAATTCAAGAATATATACATATATGGACAAGCAATGACAGAGCGGCATGGACTAAGATACAGTAGAATATTATAGAATACAGTATATAAAGTGGGGAGAACAAGTATTTGATACACAGCCGATTTTGCAGGTTTTACTACTTACAAAGCATGTAGAGGTCTGTAATTTTTATCATAGGTACACTTCAACTGTGAGAGACGGAATCTAAAACAAAAATCCAGAAAATCACATTGTATGATTTTTAAGTAATTCATTTGCATTTTATTGCATGACATAAGTATTTGATACATCAGAAAAGCAGAACTTAATATTTTGTACAGAAACCTTTGTTTGCAATTACAGAGATCATATGTTTCCTGTAGGTCTTGACCAGTTTTGCACACACTGCAGCAGGGATTTTGGCCCACTCCTCCATACAGACCTTCTACAGATCCTTCAGGTTTCGGGGCTGTCGCTGGGCAATACGGACTTTCAGCTCCCTCCAAAGATTTTCTATTGGGTTCAGGTCTGGAGACTGGCTACTCCAGGACCTTGAGATGCTTCTTACGGAGCCACTCCTTAGTTGCCCTGGCTGTGTGTTTCGGGTCGTTGTCATGCTGGAAGACCCAGTCACAACCCATCTTCAATGCTCTTACTGAAGGATTCGGGGATTCGATCCATCAACGGTCTGGGATGGTATGAGCATTTGTAGATGAAAGTGCATAATTGGCGTACATTCATGTCGTAAATAGACAAGATATTGAGTTTCTTAAACAAAGGTGCAGATGGAGCCAGGTAATTAGAGGAGGTGGCTAGTCTTGCAAATGTATGATTTTTATGTAATGAATTTGCATTTTATTGCATGATATAAGTATTTGATCACCTACCAACCAGTAAGAATTCCGGCTCTCACAGACCTGTTAGTTTATCTTTAAGAAGCCCTCCTGTTCTCCACTCATTACCTGTATTAACTGCACCTGTTTGAACTCGTTACCTGTGTAAAAGACACCTGTCCACACACTCAATCAAACAGACTCCAACCTCTCCACAATGGCCAAGACCAGAGAGCTGTGTAAGGACATCAGGGATAAAATTGTAGACCTGCACAAGGCTGGGATGGGCTACAGGACAATAGACAAGCAGCTTGGGGAGAAGGCAACAACTGTTGGCGCAATTATTAGAAAAAGGAAGAAGTTCAAGATGACGGTCAATCACCCTCGGTCTGGGGCTCCATGCAAGATCTCACCTCGTGGGGCATCAATGATCATGAGGAAGGTGAGGGATCAGCCCAGAACTACACGGCAGGACCTGGTCAATGACCTGAAGAGAGCTGGGACCACAGTCTCAAAGAAAACCATTAGTAACACACTACGCCGTCATGGATTAAAATCCTGCAGCGCATGCAAGGTCCCCCTGCTCAAGCCAGCGCATGTCCAGGCACGTCTGAAGTTTGCCAATGACCATCTGGATGATCCAGAGGAGGAATGGGAGAAGGTCATGTTGTCTGATGAGACAAAAATATAGCTTTTTGGTCTAAACTCCACTCGCCGTGTTTGGAGGAAGAAAAAGTATGAGTACAACCCCAAGAACACCATCCCAACTGTGAAGCATGGAGGTGGAAAAATAATTATTTGGGGATGCTTTTCTGCAAAGGGGACAGGACGACTGCACCGTATTGAGATGAGGATGGATGGGGCCATGTATCGCAAGATCTTGGCCAACAACCTCCTTCCCTCAGTAAGAGCATTGAAGATGGGTCGTGGCTGGGTCTTCCAGCATGACAACGACCCGAAACAAACAGTCAGGGCAACTAAGGAGTGGCTCCTTAAGAAGCATCTCAAGGTCCTGGAGTGGCCTAGCCAGTCTCCAGACCTGAACCCAATAGAAAATCTTTGGAGGGAGCTGAAAGTCCGTATTACCCAGCGACAGCCCCGAAACCTGAAGGATCTGGAGAAGGTCTGTATGGAGGAGTGGGCCAAAATCCCTGCTGCAGTGTGTGCAAACCTGGTCAAGACCTACAGGAAACGTATGATCTCTGTAATTGCAAACAAAGGTTTCTGTACCAAATATTAACTTCTGCTTTTCTTATGTCATGCAATAAAATGCAAATTAATTACTTTAAAATCATACAATGTGATTTTCTGGATTTTTGTTTTAGATTCCATCTCTCACAGTTGAAGTGTACCTATGATAAATTAAATTACAGACCTCTACATGCTTTGTAAGTAGGAAAACCTGCAAAATCGGCAGTGCATCAAATACTTGTTCTCCCCACTGTACATATGAGATGAGTAGTGCAAGATATGTAAACATTATTAAAGTGACCAGTGTTCCATTTCTTAAAGTGGCCAGTGATTTCAATAGGTTTCAGCAGCCTCTAATGTGCTAGTGATGGCTATTTAACAGTCTGATGGCCTTGAGATAGAAGCTGTTTTTCATTCTCTCGGTCCCAGCTTTGATGCACCTGTACTGACCTTGCCTTCTGGATGATAGCTGGGTGAACAGGCAGTGGCTCGGGTGGTTGACGCCCTTGATTATCTTTTTGGCCTTCCTGTGACGTTGGGTGCTGTAGGTGGCGGGTAGTTTGCCCCCGGTAATGCATTCGGCAGACTGCACCACCCTCTGGAGAGCCCTGCGGTTGCGGGCGGTGCAGTTGCCGTACCAGGCGGTGATACAGCCCGACAGGATGCTCTCAATTGTGCATCTGTAAAAGTTTATGAGGGTTTTAGGTGCCAAGACACATTTCTTCAGCCTCCTGAGGTTGAAGAGGCTCTGTTGCACCTTCTTCACCACACTGTCTGCGTGGGTGGACCATTTCAGTTTGTCAGTGTTGTGTATGCCAAGGAACTTGAAGCTTTTACCTAGGGGGGTGCACCCTCTGCTGTTTCCTGAAGTCCACGATCATCTCCTTTGTTTTGTTGACGTTGAGTGAGAGGTTATTTTCCTGGCACCACACTCCCAGGGCCCTCACCTCCTCCCTGTAGGATGTCTCCTCATTGTTGGTAATCAAGCCTACTACTGTTGTGTCGTCTGCAAACTTGATGATTGAGTTGGAGGCGTGCTTGGCCACGCAGTCATGGGTGAACAGTGAGTACACAAGGGGGCTGAGCACGCACCCTTGTGGGGCCCCAGCGAAGTGGAGATGTTGTTTCCTACCTTCACCATCTGGGGGCGGCCCGTCAGGAAGTCCAGGATCCAGTTGCAAAGGGCGGGGTTCAAACCCAGGGCCTTGAGCTTAATGATGATCTTGGAGGGCACTATGGTGTTGAATGCTGAGCTATAGTCAATGAAAAGCATTCTTACATATGTATTCCTCTTGTCCAGATGCGATAGGGCAGTGTGCAGTGTAATGGCGATTGCATCGTCTGTGGATCTATTGGGGCAGTAAGCAAATTGAAGTGGGTCTAGGGTGACAGGAAAGGTAGAGGTGATATGATCCTTGACTAGTCTCTCAAAGCAGATGACAGAGGTGAGTGCTACGGGGCAATAGTCATTTAGTTCAGTTACCTTTGCTTTCTTGGGTACATGAAAATGGTGGCCATCTTGAAGCATGTGGGGACAGCAAACTGGGAAAGGGAGAGATTGAATATGTCCGTAAACACACCAGCCAGCTGGTCTGTGCATGCTCTGAGGACACGGCTAGGGATACCTTCTGGGCCGGCAGCCTTGCGGGGGTTAACATGCTTAAATGTTTACTCATGTCAGCCACGGAGAAGGAGAGGCCACAGTCCTTGGTAGTGGGCCACGTCGATGGCACTGTGTTATCCTCAAAGCGGGCGAAGAAGGTGTTTAGCTTGTCTGGAAGCGAGACGTCGGTGTCAGCGACGTGGCTTGTTGTCCTTTTGTATTCCGTTATTGTCTGTAGACCCTGCATTGAATAGTCCTTAGCACGGGTACTTCCTGTTTGAGTTTCTGCCTATAGGAAGGGAGGAGCAAAATGGAGTCGTGGTCAGATTTGCAGAAAGGAGGGCGGGGGAGGGCCTTATAACCATCCCGGAAGTTCGAATAGCAATGGTCGAGGATTTTAGCAGCCTGAGTACAAGTGTCGATATGTTGATAGAACTTCGGCAGCCTGGTCCTCAAATGTGCTTTTTTAAAATCCCTGGCTACAATAAATGGAGCCTCAGGACAGATTTCCACCAGTCTAATGTCCATTGCTCGTGTTTCTTGGCCCAAGCAAGTCTCTTCTTATTATTGGTGTCCTTTAGCAGTGGTTTCTTTGCAGCAATTCGACCATGAAGGCCTGATTCACGCAGTCTCCTCTGAACAGTTGATGTTGAGATCTGTGAAGCATTTATTTGGGCCGCAATTTGAGGTGCAGTTAACTCTAATGAAGTTATTCTCTGCAGCAGAGGTAACCCTAGGTCTTCCATTCCATACACTTGAAGAAACTTTCAAAGTTCTTGACATTTTCCGGATTGACTGACCTTCATGTCTTAAAGTAATGATGGACTGTCGTTTCGCTTTGCTTATTTGAGCTGTTCTTATGGACTTGGTCTTCTACCAAATAGGGCTGTCTTCTGTATACCACCCCTACCTTGTCACAACACAACTGATCGGCTCAAACGCATTAAGAAGGAAAGAAATTCCACAAATTAACTTTTAACAAGGCACACCTGTTAATTGAAATGCATTCCAGGTGACTACCTCATGAAGCTGGTTGAGAGAATGCCAAGTGTGCAAAGCTGTCATCAAGGCAAAGGGTGGCTACTTTGAAGAATCTCAATATATATTTTGTTGTGTTTAACACTTTTTTGGTTACTACATGATTCCATGTGTTATTACATAGTTTTGATGTCTTCACTATTATTCTACAATGTAGAAAATAGTAAAAATAAAGAAAAAATGTGGACTGGTACTGTATGGTTAGAATCACCTTTGGCAGTGATTACAGCTGTGAGTCTTTCTGGGTAAGTCTCTAAGAGCTTTGCACACCTGGATTTTTTCAATATTTAAAAATTCTTCAAGCTCTGTCAAGTCGGTTGTTGGTCAGTGCTAGACAGCCATTTTCAAGTCTTAACATAGATCTTCAAGCCGATTTAAGTCAAAACTGTAATTAGACCACTCAGGGACATTCAATGTCATCTTGGTAAGCAACTTCAGTGTATATTTGGCCTTGTGTTTTAGGTTATTGTCCTGCTGAAAGGTGAATTTGTCTCGCAGTGTCTGTTGGAAAGCAGACTGAACAAGATTTTCATCTAGGATTTTGCATGTGTTTAGCTCTATTCCATTTATTTGTATCTTTAACTCCCTAGTCGTTGCCGATGACATGCATTCTCATAACATGATGCAGCCCCACCATGCTTGAAAATATAAAGAGTTGTACTCAGTGATGTGTTGGATTTGCCCCAAATATAACACTTTGTATTCAGGACATAAAGTTAATTTCTTTGTGGTTTCCTTCCTCTCTGGCAACTGAGTTAGGAAGGATGTCTGTATATTAGTAGTGACTGAATGTATTGATACACCATCCAAAGTATAATTAATATCTTCACCATGCTCTAAGGGATATTCTTTGTCAGATTTTATTTGTTAATGCCATCTATCAATAGGTGCCCTTCTTTGCAAGGCATTGGAAAACCTCCCTGGTCTTTGTAGTTGAATCTGTGTTTGAAATTCACTGCTCGACTGAGGGACCTTACAGATAATTGTATGTGTGGGGTACAGAGATTAGGTAGTCATTAAAAAATCATGTGTGTGTCCATGCAACTTATTATGTGACTTGTCAAGTAAATATTTACTCCTGAACTTATTTAAGCTTGCCATAACAAAGGTGTTGAATACTTACTGACTCAAGACATTTCAGCATTACATTTTTTATTAATTTGTAAAAACATAATTCCACTTTGACATTATGGGATATTGTGTGTAGGCCAGTGACACAAAATCTAAATTTCATCCATTTTAAATTCAGTCTGTAACACAACAAAATGTGGAAAAAAATCAAGGGATGTGAATACTTTCTGAAGACACTGTATTCCTCGTGTTATCTTTCCATAATTTTCTCTCTGCATTGTTGGGAAGGGCCCGTAAGTAAACATTTCACTGTTAGTCCACACCTGTTGTTTACGAAGCATGTGACAATCTTTATTTTATTTTGATTAATTGTTTGGTCCTAACATTGGAAATAACATTGTGTGTGTGTGTGTGTGTGTGTGTGTGTGTGTGTGTGTTGTAACGGCTTTGACTTGAGGTTATTGTTTGTAGGGGTGCCAGGTAGGTTGTGCCTACCAGAGAAAATATTGATTTCTCCTTTTTGTTTGTGAGGGAATGAGTCCTGTCCGGTCCGTCAAGTCTACACCACTACAAAGGACTCATGTAAAAGTCAGTATGGAAATACACTTTTCATAAACACTTAAAACATTGGAAATAACTTCAAAACCACTGTTCTTTTGCATTTGTGGTACTATTACAATAATCACACAATCAATAAGTCACAAAACAATAATATCCTGGGTTCACTGGTAAATGACCCGTACCTTGGGCCTAAAAAGTGTCCAGCCCGGTAAATTAGTGCAATGTTTGTCCGTTCATAAAGTGTAGCGTAAACCCAGTCTCAATCATACAATCAAAATCTCAAACTCGTTTACCACGCAACCATAAAGAGTATCAGAAATCTCAGTAGTCAACTACAACTGACCATATAAATCAACACGGTATAAATCACACTAAAACAAATGAAATACCGTATGCAAAAAAAGTTGTGTCAGTTGGTCATTCAGACAATCCAATCTGCCAACAAATCTCCAGCTGAGAAAGAAGAAATTAGTGGATCCGATCGTGATTAAACTTGAGAAAAGGCTACAAAGCACACAAAAGCCATGAAGAAACAGCGGAGACCAACTGAGATGTGTAGTCCAAAGGAAGAAATTAGTGGATCCGATCCTGGGTAAACTTGAGACAAGGCTACAGAGCACACTTTTAAAAACAACAAAACAAACGGAGTAAAGAAGCTTCGGAACTGAGGGTTGAACACGTCCTCATTTGCACCACCATCACAACCCACTTTTGCTCAGCTGATATTTAATAGGGAATTAAAGGGGAAGCACCCCATCGGCAGCAGAAGCACTGAGACCGTTCAGACAAATTCAGGGCCGTCACACACACCCTCCCCTGGAAAAAGCTGACCATCGCCCTGGAAGGCACATCTTGGTCTGGGAAACCGAGAAAAGTCTCCTCATCACTTTACTCTACAAAAATATTAATGACTTTGCGGCTCTCACGCTCCTCAGCTGAGGGGTAACAGGCCTTAAGGCGTGAGACTTCTGGGTCTGGGAATCCGAGAAAAGTCTCCTCATCACTTTCCTCTTCAAAGATATCCAGGACCTTGTGGCGCTCAATCTTCTCCATTTCCTCAGCCGAGGGTTAACAGGCCTTAAGGTGTGAGACATGGACAACGCAGATATCTTCACCTGTGTCCTCGTTCACCACTCGGTAGTTCAGAGGGCCCATCTGCTCCGCAATCCTATATGGTCCTTGCCATTTAAGAAGAATTGTTCCGTTTATGAGTATGGATGAGAGCGAAGCCATCCCCGATCACTAACCTGGAACTGCATGTCTCTTCTTATCATGATTTGTCTTCTGCTTGAGACGGGCCTTGATCATGTTCTTTGAGACAAGAGCTCTCAAGTCGTGGAGATGGACTACCTGGTCATAGCATGCAGAGTCTGGAGTAACCTGCTGGGGCTGTAGCACCATATCCAAGGTTCCTCGGAGGGGACGACTCAAGTTCAGATCTGCAGGGGTGACTCCAGTGGACTCTTGCACAGCAGAATTCAGGGCAAATCGAAACTCGTGAAGGTGCTTGTCCCAGTGTTTGTGCTGGGTCCCTACATAGGAAGCAACCATTGTCTTCAAGGTTCACCCTCTTGGTGAGGTTGGTCTGTGGGTGATAGGCCGTGGTCAACTTCTGTCTCAGGTTCCATCTTTGGCAGGTCTCCTCAAAGAAATCAGAGACGAATTGGGAACCTCGGTCAGACAGGATGTGATCAGGCACTCTCCAGCAAGTCAGGATCACTTTCGTGAGTATGTTAGAGACTGTCCTTGCTGTGGCCTGACAATGGGCAAAGAGCTCCACCTACTTGGAATAGTAATCAACAAAAACAAGCATGTACACATTCTGATTCGAGCTCCTAGGAAATGGACCCATCAAATCCACTTCTAACATTTCCCAAGGTAGGGTAACCACAGTTTGCTGCAACTTTCCAGCAGTCTTTCTGCCTTCTGGTTTGTACATTTGACAAACCTAACAGTTTCGGATGTGTGACTTCACATCCATGCTCATATGTGGCCAGTACAGTAATGCTTGCGACCGCTTGTAGGTTTTGAACCTGCCCAAATGACCAGCTAACGGGTCTTCATGGAAATGTTGCAGCAGTTGAAGGCGTAGAGGTTCAGGTATGTACATTAGGTAGAGTGTTCTGTGAGGTAGTTGTACAAGTCGGTAGACTTTGTCTTCAATTATGGTCAGCTTTGTGGTAGGATTGACCATCTTCTCTCCATCTTCCAGGATAGTCTCGTACAAAGCCTGTACTTCTGGATCTTCCTGTAGGGCCTTCGATATGGCCTCCTCAGAGATGGGAAAGTCAGTTTTGGGTGAGTCTCACCTGCTAGACAGGACAGTAGCACATGTAAGATGAGTGCCCCTGTTACAATCAGCAGGAGCTCTGGATAAGGCATCTGGAACAGTGTTGTACTTTCCTTTCCTGTATTCTACAGCAAAGGTGAACTCTTGCAACCGTAGAGCCCATCTGATGAGTCTGGTGCTTGGTTTGTTGGTCTTGATCACCCACACAAGGGAGGAGTGGTCAGTGTCGACAGTGAAGTATCTTCCTTCCAGGTAGTACCTCCACTTTTCCAAAGCCCAGACAACTGCAAGGCACTCTTGCTTGGTTGTGGAATAGTTCCGTTCTGCTTCATTCAATGTCCGACTGGCGAACGCTCGCACTTCTTTAGTGCCAAGTCCAACATCAACAAAAGGACAGTCAAAGTTGGGATGACCTAAAATGAGAGGTGTGACAAGGTGTCATTTCAGGGTTTCAAATGAGGTCTGGCGCTCTGCCGTCCATCGGAACCTCGCTCCAATACGTTGAGTGGTTCTGCCACCAGGGAGAAGTTTGACATAAACCAATGGTACCATCCAGCCATCCCAAGGAACAGTTGAAGGGCCTTGAGGGTGGTTGGCACAGGGAAGTCTTGTACAGTCTTGTTCTGTTCAGGATCCACATGGTTGCCGTCAGAAGTCACAATATGGCCAAAGAACTTCAGGGAGGTTTGGCAGAAGTTGCTCTTCTTCATGTTCACTGTCATACCAGCTTCTCTTAGCTTATCCAATACTGCCTGAAGATCTTGAAAGTTTTGTTCTCTGGTCTGGGAGTAGATCATTATATCGTCCAGGTAGATGAAACAGATCTTCCCTCACCTAACGCAGTCTCCATCAGTCTTTAGAAAGTGGCAGGCGCATTTTCTAATCCAAAAGGCATCACCTTAAAGGAAAACAGGCCCTCAGCACAGACAAAAGCAGTCTTGTCCTTGCTGTCCTGGTCCATCTCAACCTGCCAATAGCCACTATTGAGGTTGAGGGTGGTGAACAAAACAGCACCAGACAATGACTCCAGGATCTCTTGTATGGTGGGAAGAGGATAGGCATCAGTCTGGGAGACATTGTTGGTCTTCCTATAGTCCACACAAAATCTAAGATCACCAGTCTTATTTGGGATGAGGACAACAGGAGCAGCCCAGGGAGAGGAGGAACATTCAATTATTTATTGTGTCAACATATCATTAACGACTCCCTTTTGGATGATAATCTTTGCTGGGGACAAACGATATGGCTTCTGCTTGATCGGTATTTCCTGTGTAAGGAATATTTTGTGCAGGAGCCCGGTGCGTCCCAGCTTCGATGTACATACCGTACATCAGAGTTATTCTGCAGCTGTTCCAACAGCCTTAACTCCTCTGGCTGTTCCAGCTGAGCTCTTCTCACAGCCTGTAAAAGGAGATCATCAGAAGGATTACCAGGGGTTAGCTGCACCGGAGCAATGGAAGAAAAGACTGCCACACTTGGCTGTTCTGAGGTGCCAGCTTGGCCCTCAGTGGTCTGAACAGAAGTGGACACCAGAGAAGCTCTATGCATGGAGTTGTGCCTAATGGAGGCCATGTCAACAGACACGTCATTCAACATTTTACCACATTTAGAGAGCTCTGTCTGCAAGTGGTCTACAGTGTTCACCAGAGGAGAAAAAACACAATTAACGTCCTTGAGGACCTCAGTGTGTTGATGTGTGTGTGTGTGTGTGTGTGTGTGTGTGTGTGTGTGTGTGTGTGTGTGTGTGTGTTTGGTTTCACTATCCTTGTGCTCTCCAGAAGTCCTCACAAAGAGAGTAAAACAAGGATAATTTGGACAAGTGGGGACATTTCGCTGGTCCCCCACAAGGGAAAAGGCTATTTTAGGGTTAGTAGTTAGGGTTAGGTTTATGTTTAGGGTTTGGGGTTAGGGTTAGGGTTAAGGATAAGGATAAGGATAGGGTTAGGGTTAGAGGTTCGGGAAAATAGGATTTTGAATGGGATTCAATGTTTGGTCCCCACAATGATAGTAAAACAAACAAGTATGTGTGTGTGTGTGTGTGTGTGTGTGTGTGTGTGTGTGTGTGTGTGTGTGTGTGTATGAATGACTATTCTATCTGTAAAGTAATGTAAAAGTAATTTATATCTGATACACTGTCCTGGTTTTTAAAAAGCAGACGTGAATGAGTTTAGAGATTTAAATCTATCATATTTTACTTTTGCCACGGCATATAAAAACTCCACAGCATGAAATTGCACTGAATGGGAGAGTTATAATATTCAATGGTTCAGTACAATGTAGGGATTCCTCTAATGTTGCCAAACTACTTCCAATGCCAAGCCACTCTACAGAGATATTGCTCTATGTACTTGAGTAGTACTCTATTCAATTGTATAGATACAGTGAAAACATTGTTCAAACACTTGATAAGTTATATAAGATCAATGCAATTTAAGTCTTACTTGAGCCTGACTGTACTCAAAGTTTGATAAAATAAAGCAATCAAGCTCTAGTGTGATACATAACTGTCTATTCATAACTATAGTCGTTTCTGTAACATTTTCTTCATAAAGGCCAGTTCTATGGTCTCTGTCTCACAGGGTGAAGTCTCCATGTTTGCAGCTTTTCTCCTCTGAAACAAAGGATTGTTCAAAGCTGTACCGATCTGATACTAGGTCTGTAACGATGTGGCTTGGGATGGGGACTGTATCGTTTATTTATGGGAGACATATTGCCTCGGCAGGAGGGCTAATATCTTCAGGCAGGTCAGGAGTGTGTCGTTTAATCTCTGTATTCTTTCAGGGTGACCATCAGTATAAGAAGTACTCATGGTTAAGGGACTGACTGTGGGACTGAGAGGAGAGAGCTATGTATCCCTGACGGGTGTTTGGTCTGTGGAGGAAGATTGATGTGTCTCCATTTCCTATAGATAGTGATCAGAAGAAATGAGAGAGAAATGCAGATTAAGAGTAGGCCTAGGAGACCTTACAGACATTAAAAACAGTCAAGGCTAGTGGTTAATATATCAGGATTACGAAACAGTAAGAATTTATGAGACAAAGGAGAATAGAAAAGGCAAATCAAACAAATGTACAAAACCATTGGGCAAAAGGCGTCACACTCTCAAACTGTATATTTAAATTCAAAATTAGATTAAACATTCGGTTGAAACCCTAATTAGACTGAATTAATAAACAGAGAAATGAAAGAAAAAGACACAGAGTGAGAGAGAAAATTCAAAAATAGAATAACATTATAGGTAGATAAAATAAGCATGTCCTACCTAAACAGAACTTTACGACTTAAACCCCTAAAACAAAACAAAAAGGCCAAGCCACACCATATGTGTGGAAACAGAGGAAGCTAACGTTTTCTATCCTGTAGACCACCCAGCATCTCTATTTCACCCACACCCTTCTACTGCCCCGCTGGAAAGTAAAGTTAAGAGATAGAGTGAGTAAAAAGTTAAACAAAGATTGAAATCTCTCACTCACAAAAATAAAAACATTGGAATGGTATCATATCTTGGGTTCTTAGTTTTTCATTTTCATTTTATCTCTGGTTTGTTTTTATTACTGCATTTTACACCAAACCACACCACTAAAATAGACAAACTCCAATTACATGTACAGTATGTGTGGGGTCCTTTCGAACGGCTTGTAAACGACACGTACACAATGATCAGAAAATAATGGATATACTGAAACTAAGAGGATTTTATTAATTCTCAATTTCTATCGAATCATACATTGAAAAACTATACTGAGCAGGAGTACGTAGGAGTATAAAGGAACGTACAGTGCATTCGGAAAGTATTCAGACCCCTTCCCTTCTTCCAAATTTTGTTACGTTACAGCCTTATTCTAAAATGGAATAAAATACTTTTTTCCCTCATCAATCTACACACAATACCTCATAATGACAAAGCGAAAACAGGTTTTTCGAAATGTTTGCAATTTATAAAATAAAATAAAACAGATATACAGTACCAGTCAAAAGTTTGGACACACCTACTCATTCAAGGGTTTTTCTTTATTTTTGCTATTTTCTACATTGTAAAATAATAGTGAAGACATGAAAACTATGAAATAATACATATGGAATCATGTAGTAACCAAAAAAGTGTTAAACAAATCTAAATATATTTTATATTTGAGATTCTTCAAACAGCCACCCTTTGCCTTGATGACAGCTTTGCACGTATGTGTTATTTCATAGTTTGATATCTTCACTATTATTCTACAATGTAAAACATTTTAAAAATAAAGAAAAACCCTTGAATGAGTAGGTGTGTCCAAACTTTTGAATGGTAGTGTACCGTATTTACATTATTTACATAAGTATTCAGACCCTTTGCTATGAGACTTGAAATTGAGCTCAAGTGCATCCTGTTTCAATTGATCATCCTTGAGATGTTTCTACAACTTGATTGGAGTCCACCTGTGGTATATTCAATTCATTGGACCTGATTTGGAAAGACACACACCTGTCTATATAAGATCCCACAGTTGACAGTGCATGTCAGAGCAAAAACCAAGCCATGAGGTTGAAGGAATTGTCCGTAGAGCTCCGAGACAGGATTGTGACGAGGCACAGATCTGGTGAAGGGTACCAAAACATTTCTGCAGCATTGAAGGTCCCCAAGAACACAGTGGCCTCCATCATTCTTAAATGGAAGAAGTTTGGAATCACCAAGACTCTTCCTAGAGCTGGCTGCCCAGCCAAACTGAGCAATCGGGGGGAAAGGGCCTTGGTTAGGGAGGTGACCAAGAACCCGATGGTCACTCTGACAGAGCTCCAGAGTTCCTCTGTAAAGATGGGAGAACCTTCCAGAAGGACAACCATCTCTGCAGCACTCCACAAATCAAGCCACTCCTCAGTAAAAGGCACGACAGCCCGCTTGAGAAACAAGATTTTCTGGTCTGATGAAACCAAGTTTGAACTCTTTGGCCTGAATGCCAAGAGTCACGTCTGGTGGAAACCTGGCACCATCCCTACGGTGAAGCATGGTGGTGGCAGCATCATGCTGTGGGGATGTTTTTCAGCGGCAGGGACTTGGAGACTAGGCAGGATCGAGGGAAAGATGAGCGGAGCAAAGTACAGAGAGATCCTTGATTAAAACCTGCTCCAGAGCACTCAGGACCTCAGACTGGGGCGAAGGTTCACCTTCCTACAGGACAATGACCCTAAGCACACAGCCAAGACAATGCAGGAGTGGCTTCAGGACATGTTTCTGAATGTCCTTGAGTGGCCCAGCCAGAGCCCGGACTTGAACCCGATCGAACATCTCTGGAGAGACCTCAAAATAGCTATGCAGCAACGCTCCCCATCCAACCTGACAGAGCTTGAGAGGATGTGCAAAGGAGAATGGGAGAAACTCCCCAAATACAGGTGTGCCAAACTTGTAGCTTCACACCCAAGAAGACTCAAGGCTGTAATCGCTGACAAAGGTGCTTTAACAAAGTACTGAGTAAAGGGTCTGAATACTTATGTAAATGTGGTATTTCAGTTTTTTATTTTTAATAATTTTGCAAAAATGTATAAAAATCAGTTTTTGCTTTGTCATTATGGGGTATTGTGTGTAGATTGATGAGGGGAAAAAAGCTATTGAATACATTTTAGAATAAGGCTGTAACGTTACAAAAAGTGGAAAAAGTCAAGGGTCTGAATACTTTCCGAATGCACTGTAAATACAGAAATTCTCCCAAAGCCATGCTGTGCTACACAGCTAATTCTCCAGTGTTAAATCAACACTGACAGTGTTGCATTTAAAACTGGGCCAGTGTCTATACAGGTCCACATTTTTCAGTGTTAAATTAATGTTGTGCTTAGTTATGCAATAACATCTCATAAAGTTGTTTTAACACTAGGAAGTGTATATACACTGAGTATACAAAACATTAGGAAAACCTACTCTTTCCATGACATAGACTGACCAGGTGAATCCAGGTGAAAGCTATGATCCCTTATTGATGTCACTTGTTAAATCCACTTCAATCAGTGTAGATGAAGGGTTTAAAGAAGGATTATTAAGCCTTGAGACAATTGAGACATGCATTGTCTATGTGTGCCATTCAGAGGGTGATTGGGCAGCACAAAATATTTAAGTGACTTTGTGGGTATGGTAGTAGGTGCTAGGCGCACCGTTTTGTTTCAAGAACTGCAACGCTGCTGGGTTTTTCACGCTCAACAGTTTCCCGTGTGTATCAAAAAAGGTCCACCACCCAAAGGACATCCAGTCAAGAGTGTGTGAAGCAATGGAGTCAGCATATGCCAGCATCCCTGTGGAACACTTTCAACACCTTGTAGAGTCCATGCCCCAACGAATTGAGGCGAATTAAACTGGAACAACCATTTCATTATTAGGTGCAATAAATCTAACTAACTGATAGGATTAGTTTAGATTTTTTTTTTTGTTATTTGTCTTTGTGTAGCATAAGATTAATCAATCAATCAATGTATATACAAAAACACAGATATCAAAAACAACCCTAAAAATGTCTACCAGCAGTAGTAGAGCATGCTGTAAAATCTAATAATGATGGGGTAGGTTTTGATGGGAATGTTTTACTCTCCACAGAGTAAAACTGACAGAATCACACTCACACTCAAGACTGGTTATTAACAACACCACTGGGGTTATTTTGAAAAATCAACACTAGGTTGCACTGGCCAATTTGCTGTGTAGGACTAGGCCTACTACTCCTCTGAAAATAAAGAAGAAAAACCTTCCTTCCCCCATTTGCCTAAACCTAAAACCACAGCATGTGGTCTCTCTAAAAATGTCTGTCGTCGGTTCTTCACGGGAAGGAGAGCCCAGAACAGCCCTTCACCGTAATGGGCATGTGGGTGTGGCCCCTCGTAGATGGCTTTTGAGGGGGCCCCTCCCGGCCAGCCGCACCCCTTGCCAGCTCCCAAGGGCTCCAGGCTGCCTGACCAGAGACACCACGAGACGAGACGATTCGGCCCACGCTAGAACAACCCAGTCCTGGCCTGGCCTTACTGGAGGTATGGGGTATGGCTGGCTTGCTGGTGATAATGATACAACTCCTAACTACATCAACCCTGAGACTCTAACTGTGACTGAGCTCCCTATACAGTACAACATGTTTGAGGCAACCAGTTTGAGCAATACAAGGCAAGGCGTAGAATCGCTAATCTTGATCACATAATGAGTAGTTATTTGGGATGCAAGATGATTTGTAGATCAGTGATTCTGTGCAGGCAAACTGCAATGTAGCCGATCATAAGCTGATCTTGCACATGCTCCCTCACTTAATTGGGAAAAGGCCTGAATTCTACCGACAGAGCAAATTTTTTTCACCCTTATTTTCTCTGCACTTTTGTCAGTTTTTTTATTTATTATTTTGTAGCATTTTCATGACTTTCCTGTATGTCTGAATGAAAATGGAGAGTTAAGCTGACAACACCTCCTTGACTGGACTGAGTGAGTGAATGGTTGTTGGGTGAAACCGGTGACAACCTGGTTTGAATCAGTGGACGGGGACCTCTTCTCTCCTCCTCCTCTCCTCCTCCTCATCTCCTCTCTCTCTCTCCTCTTCTCCCCCTCCCCTTCTCTCCTCTCAGTATAGGTTTTGTTTTATTGCTTCTCTCCTTTGCTTTTAAACACATCTGCCTGTTTGTGGATGTGTGGCTGGCGGTTGGCTCCTCAGCGGGAAAGGCAGCGGCTCTTCATTGCTCTTTGTTGTGGCGGGTTGGGGGGAGTTTGGGGGGGAAGTAGGGCCTGTGGTTCAGCTGCTGCACAATGACGCCTTGGACTGCCAGCACACACACACACGCGGAAGCACGCACAGGCACATGTAACTAAGCACGATTCCAACACCATCATTACGTTTGCTAACAACACAACAGTGGTAGGCCTGATCACCGACAACGATGAGACAGCCTATAGGGAGGAGGTCAGAGACCTGGCAGTGTGGTGCCAGGACAACAACCTCTCCTTCAATGTGAGCAAGACAAAGGAGCTGATCGTGGACTACAGGAAAAGGAGGTCCGAACAGGCTGTAGTGGAGCGGGTCGAGAGTTTCAAGTTACTTGGTGTCCACATCACCAGCAAACTATCATGGTCCAAACACACCAAGACAGTCATGACGAGGGCACAACAACACCTTTTCCCCCTCAGGAGACTGAAAAGATTTGGCATGGGTCCCTAGATCCTCAAAATGTTATACAGCTGCACCATCGAGAAAAATCCTGACTGGTTGCATCACCGCCTGGTATGGCAACTGCTCGGCATCTGACCGTAAGCTGCTAGAGAGGGTAGTGCGTACGGCACAGTACATCACTGGGGCCAAGCTTCCTGCCATCCAGGACCTATATACCAGGCGGTGTCAGAGGAAGGCCCAAAAAATTGTCAAAGATTCCAGTCACCCAGGTCATAGACTGTTCTCTCTGCTACAGCACGGCAAACTGTACCAGAGTGCCAAGTCTAGGTCCAAAAGGCTCCTTAACAGCTTCTACCCCCAAGCCATAAGACTGCTGAACAATTATTGTGCTGATGTTGCTTCCAGAGGCAGTTTGGAACTCGGTAGTGAGTGTTGCAACCGAGGACAGACGATTTTTATGCGTAACGTGCTTCAGCACTCGGCAGTCCCGTTCTGTGAGCTTGTGTGGCCTGACACTTTGTGGCTGAGCCATTGTTGCTCCTAGATGTTTCCACTTCACAATAACAGCACTTACAGTTTACCGGGGCAGCTCTAGCAGGGCAGAAATGTTACGAACTGACTTGTTGGAAAGGTGGCATCCTAAGACGGTGCCATGTTTAATGTCACTGAGCTCTTCAGTACGGGCCATTCTACTTCCAATGTTTGTATATGGAGATTGCATGGCTGTGCAAATTTCAGGTCTGCTGAGCGCAAACTTGTTTGAGCGCACGTTTCCTGTGAACACTGAGGCTGTACCCGCTTTAAGTTAGTTTTAACTTTGGTCAAGTAGGCTATTGTGGCTATTTGATCACAACACTGCCCCTTTAAGACAAACAAAAAAACTCTTTACCTGACTCACTTTTCAAAGATGTCTAAAAATGCACACGTTTTGTGCTGCTGTAGGAAGCAATCACTCCTCCATTGCTGTCTACAAAGTATCTATAACTGGGCTAATAACTCACTAACTAGCAAAGGATATGAACAAATGTGATAACGTCACTACATGTAGCTCTTGCTTTGATCTCAAAACAAGCGCATCTAATCACAACCGCTCATACTGTAAAAACAGTCCAGATCAAAGTGAATGGCACAGATCCATATATGGCAATGGTCTATTTGCATATATAGGCCTATTGCAGCTCTGATTGGTTATGGCGCCGCTCTGTGTAGAGTAAGGGCCTGAGTAGTGTGTGTCATTGCAATATAATCCTACTCTGATGCGTTCTGCCTACAACAAAATCTCTTGCATAGTTAGTTTTGTTTCGGTAGCATTTATTTCTGTTGCATTGATAGTGGCTAATATTGCAATTCGATCACAATCCCCACGGTCAAGGGAAACGTTGATAGTGTTAACTAATTGGGAAAACTCTAGAAAGTTGAGTGAAGTTAAATCTCGTGCTTCTCTGCATGGGCATCAGCCCGTCCCGGGGAGCTATGCTCCCTGGCACCCGCGCAGCTTAGAGGGAACATTGGCCAGGACCATTCACAGCTGAGCTCACTCAGTTTATCTCAACGCTGATTGGCTATTATTATTATTAATTTTTTATGAAGGGAGACCAAATTCTCGCTGGCTTCCCTTGCATTCAATGCTACGCGCGGTAACCAGTCCACCAGTATGCATAATAACACAGTCCACACTCAAAGGCGATTACTAGAATTTGTTTACTTTTGGAGTATAGGCTAGACCGATAATGTACCAAAGACATCTTAAATCAGTTTTTGAAAATGTTTTTCTGCCGTGGGTAATATGCAGTAGGCTATGTATTGTATAATGGCACAATCATCATTTTAATTCAGGGTTTTTAGTGACGTGGTGTGCATGTTCTTCTCATTCCATCACCTCAAATAAACTGTGTGCGTTTTGTTCAGCCCCTCTACGTTGTTTCTCCTTGACTCATGATATTGTTGATCTTAGGAAGAAACAGCCCAACAATAGTCATCTGCTGAATGAAAATTCAACTGGAATAGGAAATAGATAATGCTAGTTAAAAAGTGCCTTGACTTGAGATTGCAATGTTTTTCCTCTGAGACCTAAAACCATGCATTTTATGACAATATACTTGATTAGATATTTCTTTGTCAGATTGTCACAGATATTTATTTTACCTACAAGAAAATGCACTGCGATACAAAAATTATAATTGACTCCCCCCCCCCGTCCCCCCAACTTATTGCATATGCTCAATATTACACAGTCCCTGAACTTTGCACAACCCTGTAATCTCAATATCCATGATGTACGTTGCGCGACCCTTTCAAATTGCACTGATAGTTACATTTCACATTTTCACTATTGCACGTTCCCAAGTGAGTGAGTCCATCCCCATACCCCTAATGTCCTCCTTATTTGTTCATAAGGGTCAGTGCATGTGGCACAAATTAGTTTTTGTACCTTACCAGTTTGCCCTGGGGGAGTCTGTAGTGTTTCCTGGATGGCAGGAGTACACACTTTGAGCACATGATTTGAAAATGCATGAATGCATGGCCAATTGTATGAGAATAACGTTTCACAGTAAGTTAAAATATGGCTAACAAATATTAGATAAAAGTATCCCTTCCTCGCTCTCATCTCTCTCTCCCCTCTCCTTTCTCCCCTCCTCTCCTTTCCTCTTGTCTCCTCCTCTCCTTTCCTCTCCTCTCCCATCTCTTCCCCTCTCCGCACCTCTCTCTTCCTCTCGTCTCCTCCTCTCTCCCATCTCCTTTCCTCTCATCCCCTCTCCTCTCTCTCCTGAAGTATCCCTCTGCAGATCATTTATTTGTTTAGTGCATTTTCTCGGCAGCCGTGCGCATGTTTATCCAAAATTATTTTACAATCGTTTAGTTCTGTACAGAACCATTATGATTTTTAGATCAGTTCCACTGTTCCGACCAGCACAATAAAGTTCTGAACCGGTTCGAACTCCAAAAGAGTACAGGTTTATATTGTTCCTTTCTGTTCCTTTTTAAACCTCTGAAATCAATATTTTGTTTACATTTAGCTCAACATTAAATGACTTCACCAATCAGTGCGGATAGAGCAGCTTGCTGTGGAGCGGGTAAGTGATTTAATCTGTACAGGAAAGTTGTTAAGAGCAAAATTGTATTTTGCCCTAACTGCTTGGTTTAATTATAATGAAAGACAAACACACACACTGTGCTGCTAGCCACAGTGTAGGGCGCAAGATGTAACATACATTTTGCAGGTGAGCAGAGAGCGAGAGATGATGGAGGAAGCTTGCCTTGAAGCGCTTGGCATCTTGTTATGACATGCATTATCTGAATTAGGCCCACAGAATTATACCTACAGAGGAGAGGCTTCTATGGAGGAACTTTGAAAGTCTTTGAACTTCCGAGTTGGTTTAGCTAGCTAGCTAACAAGCTTGTGTGTGCAGAGCAGCATTAGAATTAAAAACATGTCTTACCTATTTGTAGTTAATAAATCCAATGTGAAATGTGAAAACTATAGTTTCCATAACTAGCATTGAAAAAGTGAATCCATTCTTTCAAATCTCTCCCTAAGTTCTGAATAATGCTTGCAATATCGTCAGTAGGCTACACTAACCTATGCTTCAGAGGGGAGGGGCAGGTAGTTTACCCACACACACACGCACACCCACTGGAAAATATTTCCAGGTGGCAGGCAAACGCTGGAATACATTTCTGAGTGACAGAGTGAGGGCTTTGCATAGATGCTTTGTTGCGATTTTTGTGGACTGAAAAAATATGCCCGAAATGTAAAATAACATTATTAACCGGTTCCCATGCTTTTAAAATAACAGTTATTTTCCGGAAGATCACTGTCGTTTCCGGTTCGGGTTCTGTTCCTCAAATAAATTAGTTATTTTCCGATTTTCGGTTCTGTTCCCTGAACCGGTTCCAACCCTTGCCTCTCCTGTCTAAAAAAAAACCTCTTCATTTTTCCATTGACAAACAGATTGATAGTAAAGTGTTCTCTCTGTTTCTACTGCTCACCACAGCTTCAGCTATGACGGGTGACTCATCATACACACGTCTTTATCTTTCTCTCATGCACACATAATAAATACGGTACACACATGCATGCACACACAAGCACACACACACACAAAAGTAACATCCACGGACACAAAAGTAAATGCACTGTAATTATTTTTGGAAATAAAAATGGAAAGTGCCACCAATTAAGGAAACCAATAAAGAAACCTCAACACATCTGCCAAGAAGCACAAGGGATTCAATTGAGAGTGTAAGTCAGAATACATCCATCCAGGCTTCAGGTTGCCATCTAGAAAAGATCATCAGTTTATATAGGACTTTAAAACATGTATCTGAACTTGTAAACAGTTTTCCAGGTCTTGTTCTTTAGTGTTGGCTGTTTCATACCCTCAAGATGCAGGAAAAAATTATATATGTATATTTTGTTTATTTACCCCTTTTTCTCCCCAATTGGTAGTTGCAGTCTTGTCCCATCGCTGCAACTCCCGTACGGACTCGGGAGAGGCGAAGGTCGAGAGCCATGCGTCCTCCGAAACACGACTTGACACACTGCTCACTTAACCCGGAAGCCAGCCGCACCAATGTGTCGGAGGAAACACAGTACAACTGTCGACCGTGCATGCGCCAGGCCTGCCACAGGAGTCGCTAGAGCGCAATGGGACAAGGACATCCTGGTCGGCCAAACCATCCCCTAACCCGGACGACGCTGGGCCAATTGTGCGTCGCCTCATGGGTCTCCCGGTCACAACACAGACCGGGATCGAACCTGGATCTGTAGTGACGCCTCAAGCACTGCGATGCAGTGCCTTAGACCGCTGCGCCACTCGGGAGGCCCTAGGAAAAATATTTTGATTGTTAATTTATTTGGGATCAATATTGTAATTAGATTCAAGTGTCACGATCGTCTTCCAAAGGAGTAGACCAATACGCAGCGTGTTGAGCGAACATGATTGACTTTATTAATTAAAGTGCCAAAACCAAAACAATAGACGATTCGTAAAGTCCACAGTAACAATGACTGACAAGGAACAAAAACCCACAAACACAAAGTGAAACACAGACAGTTAAATATGGCTCCCAATCAGAGACAACCAGCACACAGCTGACACTCGTAGCCTCTGATTGGGAGTCATTCATTCAAACATAGAAATGAACCCAACAGAAATACCAACATAGAAATACACCCAATGAATGAACACACCCTGGCTCAACATACAGAGTCCCGGAGCCAGAGCGTGACAGTACCCCCCCCTAAAGGCGCGGACTGCGACCGCGCCTCAATACGGGCTAAACAAGGGAGGGCTGGGTGGGCATACCTCCTCGGCGGTGGCTCTGGCTCCGGCCTTGATCCCCACCTCCTCTCCAACCCCCCAAAGTACCCCTGGTCCTGTCTAGCCCCGCTGGCCGGAGCCGGACTGACGACACGCGCCCCTGGCTTGGTGCGTGGAGGACGAACGGGCCTTACCAGGCTGACGACGCGCACCACTGCCTTGGCGCGGGGAGCAGGAATGGGCCGGACCGGGCTGACGAAGCGCACCCCTGACTTGGTGCGGAGAGCGGGACCGGGCCGGACAGGGCTGACGAAACGCACCACAGACTTGGTGCGGGGAGCAGGAACGGGCCGGACAGGGCTGACGAAACGCACCACAGACTTGGTGCGGGGAGCAGGACTGGGCCGGACTGGGCTGTCAACGCACACCGTAGACTTGGTGCGTGGAGCAGGAACAGGCCGAGCAGGGCTGTCGACGCCCACCGTAGACTTGGTGCGTGGAGCAGGAACAGGCCGGACAGGGCTGTCGACGCACACCGTAGACTTGGTGCGTGGAGCAGGAACAGGCCGGGCAGGGCTGTCGACGCACACCGTAGACTTGGTGCGTGGAGCAGGAACAGGCCGGGCAGGGCTGTCGACGCACACCGTAGACTTGGTGCGTGGAGCAGGAACAGGCCGGGCAGGGCTGTCGACGCACACCGTAGGCTTGGTGCGTGGAGCAGGAACAGGCCGGGCAGGGCTGGCGACGCACACCGTAGGTTGGGTGCGTGGAGCAGGAACAGGCCGGGCCGGGCTGGCGACGCACACCGTAGGTTTGGTGCGTGGAGCAGGGACAGGCCGGGCTGGGCTGGCGACGCACCCCGTAGGCTTGGTGCGTGGAGCAGGGACAGGCCGGGCTGGGCTGGCGACGCACACCGTAGGTTGGGTGCGTGGAGCAGGAACAGGCCGGGCTGGACTGGCGACGCACACCGTAGGCTTGGTGCGAGAGGCAGGAACAGGCCGAACCGGGCTGGAGACGCGCACCGTCCATTTGGTGCGAGGGGCCGTAACAGGCCGGACCGTACTGGGGACACACACCACTGGCTCTACTCCGGGAACTGGAACGGGCTGGACCGGACTGGTAACACACCCCAGTACCTCTCGCCGTGCCTCTAAACCTCCTTTCCCTACTTTGACCAGTGGCCCCCGTAACCTGGTGGCCTTTTGAATCCGCCCCTTCTCTGCCTCCGTCAGCCCCGTCGTCCATGCCCTGTGCCCCCCCCTAAAAAATTATTGGGGGTGCCTCTCGTCCGTCCGACGATGCCACTGCTGACGCCGCTGCTCCTCTTCTGCCTGGGTCTCCCCCTTCATAGCCCTCCGGTACCGGACGGCCTCCTCCTCGGTAATCTGCCCCCAACCGAGGAGGACATCCACCAGAGTCACCTCCTGTGTCTGTTCCTGGACACGCTGCTTGGTCGTTGTATGGTGGGTTTTTCTGTCACGATCGTCTTCCAAAGGAGTAGACCAATACGCAGCGTGTTGAGCGAACATGATTGACTTTATTAATTAAAGTGCCAAAACCAAAACAATAGACGATTCGTAAAGTCCACAGTAACAATGACTGACAAGGAACAAAAACCCACAAACACAAAGTGAAACACAGACAGTTAAATATGGCTCCCAATCAGAGACAACCAGCACACAGCTGACACTCGTAGCCTCTGATTGGGAGTCATTCATTCAAACATAGAAATGAACCCAACAGAAATACCAACATAGAAATACACCCAATGAATGAACACACCCTGGCTCAACATACAGAGTCCCGGAGCCAGAGCGTGACATCAAGTTTAAAATATAAAGATATATCTGATTGTCTTTATGTGCTGGTGTTTTTAACTTTCTGTTTGGAGAATATACTTTGGAATAGTTTATTGTTGTTGCTCACTGATCACAAAAACACAACTTTACATATCAATTCAACTAAATTGAAAACACATAACCATCCATATTACTTTTTATTGAAATGAAGTCAGGAATAATAGCCTGCTATAGGCTTACATGAGATGGGGAGCGGACCCTACAGTTGAGCGCAGGGGTGGACTGGCCACCTGGCATTTCAGATAACTGCCAGATGGGCTGGTCCATTTATAGCCCAGTGGGCCTGTCTAACTTGTTAGTTTTCTTGCGCAAAATTATAATTATCCGGCTAATAGGGGGAAAAATTGGCAGTGTGTGGGCCACATGGAAAACAAATGGCCCGGTGTGTTAGAAATGCCTGGGATGATTTCTGTGAGAGCAGGGAGATGTTTAGATTTAGTTAAATGCGTACTAATTATGCACTTAACGAGAGAAGCAATTAATTACTTCCTGCAGAATGGTAACTTGAAATAAAGAAGGGAAGAGGGTGGTGACTCATGAGACTCCTGCTGCTCAGTACTGTAATGGGGTAATGATATTGAGCTGCTGTCGACTTGCTAGGGCCTGTGTGTGTGTGTGTGTGTGTGTGAACTTTTCAGGAGAATCACTAATGGGTGCCACATTCACCCAGCACAATGACGCCATGCCACATGCCTGTCAAACAATCACGCACACACGCGCACACACACACACACACACACACACACACACACACACACACACACACACACACACACACACACACACACACACACACACACACACACACACACAATGTTACTGTATATGTACACTCTCACATGCAAACATATGCATAGTCACACACTCACACCTACATGAACACCCCTTTAGCCTGAGTCAAACATCCTGTCAAATATCAATACAGTACTGTATTGAGAGGTTAAGTGACATTCTGGGTTCTGTTTTGACACTTTTCTTCCTCCAGGGCTGTCATTTCATTCCTATAAATCTTATCATTTTCTCTCCATTTCTCTTCTCTCACCCTATCCCCCTCTCTCTCTCTCCCCAACCAGTTTACTCTCTCTCTCTCTCTCTCTCTCTCTCTCTCTCTCTCTCTCTGTTGGCTTCATGTGGGACTGGTTGAGCTTGAGGATTCAGCCCTCAAAGGCAGTATGTGGTTGAATATGAGCCTGTGGGACTCCAATCTAACCCTAGTTAATGAGCCCCCCCTCCCCTTACCTCCCCCCTAACCCACCAACCTACCCTGGCATCACTCCAGCACTCGCACACAACACAGCTAGCCCTGTTCCCCTCCTTCCTCCTCTCTCCCCCTCTCCTTCACCCTCAGCCCGTCCACACTCCATCAGCCACAGTCCCTCCACAGGATCTATTCCAAACCCAGCCTGGCGTCTGTCTCTCTATGTCAGACCCCCTCCTTCCGACCACCACCACACTGATCATACATACTCCTTCACTTTGTAAACACACACTCTCACACATGCACACAGCCACCCACGCACACATACACACACACAAAATGCATTTACACACACACACCTTATACAAGCAGAATTATACACACACTCCAGACACATAAACACAGACATATTCACAGTCCTTTCCTTCCCAATAATTGCATTAATATGAAACTTTTAAAGGTCTTTCTTGTCACTTAGGTTTTTTGCAATAGTGATGTGGCGAGTATTTTGATGTAATCCTTAGAGAAGTTCTGGGTAGTGTTGGGTTGTCGTGTTGTTCTTAAAGAAGATATTCCTAGAGTTTCCTCCATCTGGGTCATTAGAGAATAAAACAACAATATAGAGCCAGGGAAGATCTTAGTTAAAGGAGGAGTTCCGGTTCCGGTGGCATGCATTGAAATGCTTGGCTTTCTCATGGCTTTCTTTTGCAAGAAAGGGCCGGCTCCAGGCATAAATGAGATAAGCGGTCGCTTTCGGCCCCAGGCCACTAGTGGGCCCCAAACCAACAAAAAAACTCAGTCGGGGTATCAACTTACTGTTGAGAGTTAGAATAGTAGAATACACAAGGTGCAAGTTCGAAATTTGGTTGTTCATCAGCAGTTTTTCTCTTGTTATGTCAGTCACTGACAGTCACTCAATTAGCCATTTCAGCAAAATATTTTTAGATTGGTAGTTAGTCAAGCCAACTATCTAAACCGGACACGCAGTGCATGCACCCAGGGGCCCTGACCTCCAGGTGGCCAACATTGATTTTGTTAGTCACTCTCACTCAGATATCATATTAACATGGCATAAGTCATGGCAAAATGTGTAGAATTGCAGGGAATTTGCTTTAAAACTGAAACAATCTCTCCACCCCATGGCAAAATGGGTAGAATTGCAGGAAATTAGCTGTAAAACTGCAAAAATGTTCTCTCTGCCCCATGGCAAAATGTGTAGAACTGTAAAAAATAAACTTGCTTTAAAACCGCAAAATATTTTCAACACCCCATGGCAAAATTAAAAATAAATTATCCTCCGTCAAGACGGGGGCCACTAAAGGGTTTGACCAAATCTTGTTTAGGGCCCCCAAAAGGAGAGAGCCGACCCTGGTGTGGGATGTTCACAGTATTAAAAGGAACAATAGCAGGTCTGTTTCGCTCCAGAAGCTGGCATATTCTGTCCATTCACAATTCACCTGTGGGAACATGGCAGCTCTCAACACCCGACAACAGAAAGAGTTGGCCACTACTATTAACTTGTAATTAAAACCGATAAATGAATATCTTGCCCTGCTCACTTCTAAAGTGGATACCTATTCAACTAAAGTGGAAAGTTTGGAGACAGCGGCTTTGTGTGAGAGGGGCGACTCCATGACCTGGAAACAGTGCAAAGCTAGAAGGGGAAATCAATCTCCTAAAAAATAAAAACAGAATCATTCGAAAATCAAGAAACTGCCACTGATAAACATCCGGCACCGCACGGGTCCTCTCCGGAACGGATCTCGGTGTATGATTGTACGAATCCACAGTTTTTAAGTCAAACGGCAAATTGTTCACTTCGCAGCGGAATCGGGGGCTTTGACCTATGTGGAGAAGAGCATCAGCATCTACCCAGATCTGAGTGCCAAACTGCTGAAACAGAGGGCAAACTACAACGAGGTGAGATCCCAGCTGTGCAAGCTAAACCTGAGATGCTGCTTCATCCACCCGGCAAAACTCACCTTGACCTTCCAGAATACAACACACATGTTTTCCACTGCCAAGGAGGCTCAAGACTTCAGGAATGCTATCCACGCACAACCACGCAGCCTAGCCTATGACTGTGATGTTGCCCTCAGCATGAGACAATGAGGACATCCTCTCAATTGGGCAAAAGTAAAACTATTATTATTAATGCTGAACATTGGACTTCATTATTAATATATTGCCTATGGTCCAGGACATTTAGACAATGATGACTCCACGCCAATGAATGAACAATGGACAATACACAGAGTATACCAACCACCTATCTAATATTGAGTTGCACCCGCCCCCTTTTGCCCTCAGAGCAGAGAAAGTGTTCCACAGGGATGCTGGCCCATGTTGACTCAAATGCTTCCCACAGTTGTGTCAAGTTCGCTGGATGTCCTTTGTGTGGTGGACCATTCTTGATACACACAGGAAACTATTGGGCGTGAAAAACCTAGCAGCTTTGCAGTTCTTGACACAAACCGTTGTGCCTGACACCTACCACCATACACCATTCAAAGGCACTTAAATATTTTGTCTTGCCCATTCCCCCTTTGAATGGCACACATAGACAAACCATGCAGTGGCGTGTATTCATAGAAGCCAAGGAAAGCCAGGCTTCCCAAAAACATTAACCAATAAAAAAAGAAAACAACATATAAAATAATTGATCTTCATCTCTGTTCCAGAATTTTCCTTCATTTCGCAAGAGACTGAATGTACTGTATCTCAATATAGAAAGCATTAGAGCAAGCGAAGCAGCGCCCCTCTGTCTCTCTATGTGTAGCCCATTTATCTGATGTTGTCTGGTCAAAAAGAGTATGACATTGTTGCCGCCCGTAGCATTGAACGCAAGAGAAGCCAGCGAGCATTTGGCCTCCCTTGATAAAAATAATATAAAATAATAGCCAATCAGCATTGAGCTAAACTGAGTGTCAAGGGAAGCCAGTTTGGATTTTGTCTTCACACCAATCACATCGCATCAAATACCAACTACCATTGGCCCTTTTCTAAATTAGCCATGGATGGAGATAGGGATTTGAACTTGTGGTTTTACTTAATTCTCCATACTGTCCAATGATTATATATAATGGTGATTCTGATCCAACCATAAATTCATACATTGTGCCTAGGACTGTGGCGGTCATGAAATTTGTCAGCCGGTGATTGTCAAGCAAATAACTGCCAGTCTCACAGTAATTGACCGTTAATTAATATAAACACATTTAGCATCTCCTGTCTTCCATGCATAGCCTACAAGCCACTGATGCAGACCTTTGGAACATCTACATTTAAAAAAGTCTAATAAATCCATGTAATATAGCCTACACCATCACAATGAATCCATTATTTATTTTAGACAGGTCTAAAGAAACATGATATGAAGAAAATGTAGTCTATTTCAGAAGAACAGAATAGCATATTCTGAGTTGTCCTTATGTTAGGCCCTGATCTGGCTATGCCATATGGCTGTGGGCTACACTAGTTCATTTAGCAGACAAGATTTGCTTAGAATTCCGCTGCATTATTTTATATTATTTTATAATATGAAGAATACAATTGAACATAGCTGAATAAAATAGAAAGGATAATTTCTCCAAACTATTTGAGGGAGTGCGCACATGCAGCTATTCTGTGTTGAGCGGTTAACAAAGACACAGGTCCTCCTTTATGCTTAATTTAGAGTTATTTGTGTAACTTTAGTTGTGATGCAAATGTTGGGCTGTATGTTTTGTGTGGCCATAATCCCCCTAAAAAAATCCATGGCTTTTGCGGGCAGTGGCCGTTATGCCCATGGGCTGAATATAATAATTATAATTCCCTTCTCCCCGCTGCGTGCCGAAGAACCTCTCATAATGTGCTTCATTTAAAGAAGCTATATGGCCACTTTAGTTGTGATACAAACCTTATCAAAACATATAGGCCTATGGGCTAGGCTACATGAGGTGTGCGACTACACAGGTGTGGTTGAATTTATTCGGCCACTGTGTCGTCTTATTGTCTCGGCCGTAGGCCTTTATATCATGGTGGCGAGGCATATGAACTAACAGGTTTCTGGGTGGGGAACGACCAATGGGTGCGTCCTGCTTTTTGTTTCAAATCCATGGAATTTTAACACTAAAGATAACAATTACATCATTAATAAAACATTAATATTTTTTTAAGCAATGGCAACGCTACCTATTCTCTCTTGGAATCTGAAAGGCCTAAATAGTCCTATTAAACGTTGCAGCTGTCTTGATATCCTAGCAAGAAACCATGTTGACATAGCAATGATCCCAGAATAACACCTGCTCCAAAAGAGCTCACATAAAATATAGAACCATTTGTACAAACTGGCTGCTTTTTCATCACCCCCAAACAAAACTAAAGGTGTAATCTTAATGATACATAAGAAACTCAAAATGACCATCTTGGGTAAAGGCGAAGACCAAGAATGCAGAATCACTTTCCTTAAATGAATCACATGTGAGTTCCAAATATCTCTAACGGTCGCCCCAGCGTGAGTTGTTTTATGCATGTTATGTCAGAATGCACTCACTGTTCCAAAATGGGATTGTTACGCAACAGGACAGTTAACACGCGCTGCCTGCTAATTATCTATAGGCTATGTTTCAACTTGTCAATTTCATATTATTTTCTAACAAGTTGTATTTTCTAACAACAGTTTGAATTGAGTTGTGTTCAGCCTCATTAATTCACATAGAAGTAGCCATTTCAGTGATGCGGACAAACTTCTCTCTTTGAGGAGAGCCCAAGCATTTCACCCATCAAGTATGCAAACATTTGCGCAGTCTTGCATGAATTGGAACATTTTCTGGCTGGCGCTCGCATTGCCTTCCTTGTTGTTTTCCTTACAAATAAGTGCCTTATTTTCTGTATATCGTGTTGTCTTTCAAAAGTTTGGACACAACAACTCATTCAAGGGTTTTTCTTTATTAAAAAAAAAATTACATTGTAAAATAATAGTGAAGACATCAAAACTATGAAATAACACATATGGAATCATGTAGTTACCAAATAAGTGTTAAACAAATCCAAATATATTTTAGCCACCCTTTGCCTTCATGACAGCTTTGCACACTCTTGGCATTCTCTCAACCAGCTTCATGAGGTAGTCACCTGGAATGCATTTCAATTAACAGGTGTCCCTTGTTAAATGTGAATTTGTGGAATTTATTTCCTTCTTAATGTGTTTTAGCCAATCAGTTGTGTGGTGACAAGGTAGGGATGGTATACAGAAGATAGCCCTATTTGGTAAAAGACCAAGTCCATATTATGGCAAGAACAGCTCAAATAAGCAAAGAGAAATGATAGTCCATCATTACTTTAAGACATGAAGGTCAGTCAATACGGAACATTAAGAATTTTGAACGTTTCTTCAAGTGCAGTTGCTAAAGCCACAAGCGCTATGATGAAACTGGCTCTCATGAGGGCCAACACAGGAATGGAAGACCCAGCGTTACCTCTGCTGCAGAGGATAAGTTCATTAGAGTTACCAGCATCAGAAATTGCAGCCCAAATAAATGCTTCACAGAGTTCAAGTAATAATAATGATAATAATATGCCATTTAGCATATCCAAAGCGACATACAGTCATGTGTGCATACATTTTTACGTATGGGTGGTCCCGGGGATCGAACCCACTACCCTGGCGTTACAAGCGCCATGCTCAACATCAACTGTTCAGAAGGGACTGTGTGAATCAGGCCTTCATGGTCGAATTGCTGCAAAGAAACCACTACTAAAGGACACCAATAATAAGAAGAGACCTGCTTGGGCCAAGAAACACGAGCAATGGACATTAGACCAGTGGAAATGTGTCCTTTGGTCTGGTGTCCAAATTTGAGATTTTTGGTTCCAACCGCCGTGTCTTTGTGAGACGCGGTGTGGGTGAACGGATGATCTCTGCATGTGTAGTTCCCACTGTAAAGCATGGAGGAGGAGGTGTTATGTGTGGGGGTGCTTTGCTGGTGACACTGTCTGTAATTTATTTAGAATTCAAGGCACACTTAACCAGCATGGCTACCACAGCATTCTGCAGTGATACGCCATTGATATGATGTTTTTATGGTATAATGATGTCATGCCATAGTGTTGTGAGGACAGAGGAAGAGTTAAGAGATGAGTGGTTTGGGGCCATGAAGTCTACATTCCATTATGTCAAGGTAGATGAGTGATGTTTAGGATACTGACTTGGGGTAAAAAGTGATGAACATCAAAGACAGGGAGTGCCCATGGAGACTTGCCATATGTATGCCAGGAATATGGTAATAAAGGCTATATAAGATAGAGGGTCTTCTTTGTCTAGTTAGTTTAACTGAAGAAGGGCAAAGCCATGTCCGTTTGTTAGATGAAACCACGAGCTCGTGATTCAATAAATACTTGGTATAAAATCTCCACAGAATGTCTAAGTACAGTGGGGAAAAAAGTATTTAGTCAGCCACCAATTGTGCAAGTTCTCCCACTTAAAAAGATGAGAGAGGCCTGTAATTTTCATCATAGGTACACGTCAACTATGACAGACAAAATGAGAAAAATAAATCCAGAAAATCACATTGTAGGATTTTTTATGAATTTATTTGCAAATTATGGTGGAACATAAGTATTTGGTCAATAACAAAAGTTTCTCAATACTTTGTTATATACCCTTTGTTGGCAATGACACAGGTCAAACGTTTTCTGTAAGTCTTCACAAGGTTTTCACACACTGTTGCTGGTATTTTGGCCAATTCCTACATGCAGATCTCCTCTAGAGCAGTGATGTTTTGGGGCTGTCGCTGGGCAACACGGACTTTCAACTCCCTCCAAAGATTTTCTATGGGGTTGAGATCTGGAGACTGGCTAGGCCACTCCAGGACCTTGAAATGCTTCTTACGAAGCCACTCCTTTGTTCCCCGGGCGGTGTGTTTGGGATCATTGTCATGCTGAAAGACCCAGCCACGTTTCATCTTCAATGCCCTTGCTGATGGAAGGAGGTTTTCACTCAAAATCTCACGATACATGGCCCCATTCATTCTTTCTTTTACACGGATCAGTCGTCCTGGTCCCTTTGCAGAAAAACAGCCCCAAAGCATGATGTTTCCACCCCCATGCTTCACAGTAGGTATGGTGTTCTTTGGATGCAATTCAGCATTCTTTGTCCTCCAAACACGACGAGTTGAGTTTTTACCAAAAAGTTCTATTTTGGTTTCATCTGACCATATGACATTCTCCCAATCCTCTTCTGGATCATCCAAATGCACTCTGGCAAACTTCAGACGGGCCTGGACATGTACTGGCTTAAGCAAGGGGACACGTCTGGCACTGCAGGATTTGAGTCCCTGGCGGCGTAGTGTGTTACTGATGGTAGGCTTTGTTACTTTGGTCCCAGCTCTCTGCAGGTCATTCACTAGGTCCCCCCGTGTGGTTCTGGGATTTTTGCTCACCGTTCTTGTGATCATTTTGACCCCACGGGGTGAGATCTTGTGTGGAGCCCCAGATCGAGGGAGATTATCAGTGGTCTTGTATGTCTTCCATTTCCTAATAATTACTCCCACAGTTGATTTCTTCAAACCAAGCTGCTTACCTATTGCAGATTCAGTCTTCCCAGCCTGGTGCAGGTCTACAATTTTGTTTCTGGTGTCCTTTGACAGCTCTTTGGTCTTGGCCATAGTGGAGTTTGGAGTGTGACTGTTTGAGGTTGTGGACAGGTGTCTTTTATACTGATAACAAGTTCAAACAGGTGCCATTAATACAGGTAACGAGTGGAGGACAGAGGAGCCTCTTAAAGAAGAAGTTACAGGTCTGTGAGAGCCAGAAATCTTGCTTGTTTGTAGGTGACCAAATACTTATTTTCCACCATAATTTGCAAATAAATTCATTAAAAATCCTACAATGTGATTTTCTGGACTTTGTTTTCTCAATTTGTCTGTCATAGTTGACGTGTACCTATGATGAAAATTACAGCCTTCTCATCTTTTTAAGTGGGAGAACTTGCACAATTGGTGGCTGACTAAATACTTTTTTCCCCCACTGTATGTCTTCCTCTAAAAGGAGCGGACCTGAAAGAGACATACCCCTTTAGTCCTGCATTCCTTTCTCCTAGCTCAAGGCCTCCCAACAGCTACGCTGAGTACAGAGTTAGAAGACATGTCCAAGAGATAGAAACGGATAAATGGAGACGGTGACGACCACGACGCCGCTGCACAAATATCCTCTACCCCTGTTCCTCTGAAAAGGGCAGTAGAAGCCGCTACTCCACGTGTGGAGTGGGCCCTTATACCCTGAGGCAATTGTCGCCCCGCTGCCTCATAAGCTGTCTCAATGCCTTCACAAATCCAATGAGACAGACGCTGTTTTGGAAGTGGTCTACCTAGTGCAGCCGCACCGTGACACACAAACATCTGAGGCGATGACCTAATCGCTGTTGTGCGCTCAACATAACACGGCAAAACGCACACTGGGCACAGGCGAAGGAGCCTTTCCTCTCTCCTCTCCCCATGGGGAGGGGGAGAAAAAGCCCACAGCTCCATGGTCTGTGATCTATATGAGCTCTTAATAACCTTCGGCATAAATGCCGGGTTAGGACGTAACACCGCTCTGCTCAAATTGCCATTAATGGCAAGGCAGTCAGGTCTCGTCGAAAGAACACACAAATCACTGACACGCTTAGCAGTAGTCAAAGTGAGCAACAGTACCGTCTTCAAAGACAGCATCTTGAGGGGAATTTGATTCAATGGTTCCAACGGCGACTCACAGAGCGCTTCGAGTACCAGAGCCAAATCCCACTGAGGAACCGTGGTCCTAGTCGTTGGCCTAAGCCGCCGTGTTCCTAAAAGGAAACGTTTCACCAGAGGGTGGCTGAAGACATTGTCTCTGCCAAACCCCTCATGACAAGCCAAAATCGCCGCTGCAAACACCTTAATGGTGGCGGGCGATCGTTGCTTATCAAATAAAACCTGTAGGAACGAGAGAACACTCTCAACCTGACAGCACACTTGTCCAAAATGTTCTGTGGCACACCACTGTGAAAACACGTTCCATTTGCTGGCATACACCCTGGAAGTGGAAGTGGCACGTGAACCCTGTATGGTCCTAATTACAGAATCAGATAACCCACGGCGCTCTGGCCTGTCCCTCTCAGGAGCCAAGCCTTCAGTGGTTGGCCGATTATGGGCAATTGCCCTATCGCACCTCCTGCCTGAGACAACACGTCCCGTTGATGTGGAATTGGCCAAGGTGGCGCAATCAACATCTGAATCATCTCCGCGAAACATGGAGCCCCTGGGCGATCGGGAGCCACCAATATGATTGACAGCCCGCCTGATCTCACCCTGGCTAACAGTGGGAGAATGCAGGACAGCGGTGGGAAAGCATACAGGAGAACTGTCGGCCACGGTCGGTGGGCAAATGCATCCCTCCCCAGTGGCGGTTCGTCCTGAGCTCGAAGAGAGAACCAAAGAGGGCAATGCGCGTCCACGCGTGACGTGAATAGATCCACCTCGGCTCTCCCGAACCGTTCCCAAATCTGGAGAACGATGTTCGGGTGCAGACGCCACTCGTCGTCTCGAGGACCCCCTCGAGACATGATGTCTGCCCCAACATTCAGTTAGCCTGGAATGTGTGCTGCTCTCAATGAGCGAAGGTGCTCGTGAGCCCACAGCCACAATTCCTCTGCTGCCCAGTGGAGTGCAGGAGACCTGACTCCTCCCTGGCGATTGATGTGGGCTACTGTGGCTCGGTTGTCTGACCAGACCAGCACATCGCGACTCTGAAGGGTAGACGCGAAGTGGGTCAGAACCAGTAGAACCGTTTCCAACTCTAAGAGGTTGATGTGGCGACTCGAAAGAGGCCACACACCTCCTATCGCTTGGGTCTGACATGTCCCTCCCCATCCAGTCAGAGAGGCATCTGTAAACACTGGAATGTAGGAGGACACTTTGCCTATTGGGACTCCGTGCGTGAGAACACGCGGGTCTCTCCAATAGTTCAGATCTGCACTGAGCGAGAGGGGAACCACCACCAACCGATGACGATGACGCACTGGGTCTAGTCGCAGTTGGGCGAACCATCGCTGTATCCTGTGCATGCGCAGGAGCCCCAGCGGAACCACGAAATGGGCCGACGACATGAGACCCAAGAGTGACATGACCGAAAGCGCCATTACCGTGTGATTCGGACGAAACCGTCGTAGGGCTAGCAACATAGCAACCCTTCGAGGGTCCGAATTTCGAGCCCTCATCGTCACCAGGAAATAGGGCGAATATAGCCCTATGTTCCTTTGCTCCCAGGGAACTACTTTGACCGCCTCTTTCGCCAAAAGTTCCGTAATCTCTGCAACGAGAGCGGCGACTTTTTTGGGCGTTTTCATCACAGTCTCCACCACCACCCTGAATGGGGAGGGGTCCGATGGAATTGAATGGCATAACCCTTCTGCAACGTCTGGTCTAACCAGAGGGAGAGGGTACAGCTTCGTCTCCACTCCCAGCAATGCAGAGAAAGTGAAAGAGCGCAAAGCTGTGGTACATTCAGTAGGAAGGATCTGTATTCCTGTATTCCTGTATTCCTCTCTGGCCCTTGAAGTGGTGGAACAAGACAAGGCGGGCCTCCCAAGAAAGGGAGAGGAAACATTAGCGCGTTCTGAGAGAAACGGGGCGCAGATACGTTGGTTAAACTCGTAACCTCGATATCCCTGCCCTCCGTGAACGCAGCATGGGTCTGAACTGCACTACAGCACTCCTTCACTACAGCACTCCTAGAAGTCTGTAATGTGAGGTCTTTATGAGGTAAAACAAGGCAGCGCCTTGTTACCTTTTTATCACCTGCCTCATGTGTGTGTTCAACTACGCACCCTTGGTGGGCTGAGCTACACAGTAGTGAGAGAGAGAGAGAGAGAGAGAGAGAGAGAGAGAGAGAGGAGAGTGAAGGAGTCTGAACGTTCTCGGATGTATCATGGTAAAGGGGCTCTCTTGTGACAAAGTCAATTGGAGCCAACTATTCAAAACATCAACAACAACAGTTCCCTCCATACCCTCAAAAGAAGGGTGGGGGGGAATAGTGGGCACAGTCGGACCAGCCACTGCGCCGTCTCCCATTCTCGCCCCCTCGCTACGTCATTGGCGCCGTCTCTTCTGGCCACCCCTCAGGTGCTTCCAAGAAGACGCTCTGACGACCTCTCTTGTCAACGACAAGGTTGGGACCTCTGGCTGTAGACCCCTATCTACTTGAGGTCGTGGAGCTTGACTGTCGTTTCGGTGCAGGGCCGAGTCTTCCTGCCAGTGGCAGGTGTCTGGCCAGCTGCTTCCTCTCCTCGTCAAGCCTCATAAAACGCTCCGTCGCATCCTTGACGGCGACCCCAAACAGGCGTCTCTGTCTGTCTCTTTCATGATTGTCATAGACAGCTAAAGGTGTCGTTCCACCACCACCGAAGTGGCCATGGACCTCCCCGCACACATAGCTGATGCCTGCGTTAAGTGGAGAATAGCGCCAGAAATTCTGGACGCCTCTTCCACTTCCTCCCCAGTGAGCTCAGACTTACCCTTTGTTAGGTGGGACAGAGAGGCTGCTAGGAGGGCAATATTATTTGCCGCTGCTACGGCCTGGGCTCCTAACACGAAGGACTTCTCAACCAGCTGTGCTGTGAGTCGGTCCTTCTGTGTGGGTAGAACGGCTTTCTTGGACGAGGGCCAGGGACTCGAACCTGGCAAGAGATACGCAGCCAGGGCGCTCTCGAGCCCGGGGATTCCCCTTGAGGCTTGCTGTCTGCCTTCCACTCTGGTGAATTACATTTACATTACATTTTAGTCATTTAGCAGACGCTCTTATCCAGAGCGACTTACAGGAGCAATTAGGGTTAAGTGCCTTGCTCAAGGGCACATTTACGTCATTTAGCAGACGCTCTTATCCAGAGCGACTCACCAATTGGTGCGTTCACCCTATAGCCAGTGGGATAACCACTTTACAATGTTTGGGGGGGGGGGTAGAAGGATTACTTTATCCTATCCCAGGTATTCCTTAAAGAGGTGGGGTTTCAAATGTCTCCGGAAGGTGGTGAGTGACTCCGCTGTCCTGGCGTCGTGAGGGAGCTTGTTCCACCATTGGGGTGCCAGAGCAGCGAACAGTTTTGACTGGGCTGAGCGGGAACTATGCTTCCGCAGAGGAAGGGAGCCAGCAGGCCAGAGGTGGATGAACGCAATGCCCTCGTTTGGGTGTAGGGACTGATCAGAGCCCGAAGGTACAGAGGTGCCGTTCCCCTCACTGCTCCATAGGCAAGCACCATGGTCTTGTAGCGGATGCGAGCTTCAACTGGAAGCCAGTGGAGTGTGCGGAGGAGGGGGGTGACGTGAGAGAACTTGGGAAGGTTGAACACCAGACGGGCTGCGGCATTCTGGATGAGTTGTAGGGGTTTAATGGCACAGGCAGGGAGGCCAGCCAACAGCGAGTTGCAGTAGTCCAGACGGGAGATGACAAGTGCCTGGATTAGGACCTGTGCCGCTTCCTGTGTAAGGCAGGGTCGTACTCTCCGAATGTTGTAGAGCATGAACCTGCAGGAGCGGGTCACCGCCTTGATGTTGGCGGAGAACGACAGGGTGTTGTCCAGGGTCACGCCTAGGCTCTTCGCACTCTGGGAGGAGGACACAGCGGAGTTGTCAACCGTGATGGCGAGATCATGGAACGGGCAGTCCTTCCCCGGGAGGAAGAGTAGCTCCGTCTTGCCAGGGTTCAGCTTGAGGTGGTGATCCGTCATCCATACTGATATGTCTGCCAGACATGCAGAGATGCGATTCACCACCTGGTTATCAGAAGGGGGAAAGGAGAAGATTAGTTGTGTATCGTCAGCGTAGCAATGATAGGAGAGGCCATGTGAGGATATGACAGAGCCAAGTGACTTGGTGTATAGGGAGAAAAGGAGAGGGCCTAGAACACCAGTGGTGAGAGCACGTGGTGCGGAGACAGCTTCTCGCCACGCCACTTGGTAGGAGCGACCGGTCAGGTAGGACGCAATCCAGGAGTGAGCCGCGCCGGAGATGCCCAGCTCGGAGAGGGTGGAGAGGAGGATCTGATGGTTCACAGTATCAAAGGCAGCAGACAGGTCTAGAAGGACAAGAGCAGAGGAGAGAGAGTTAGCTTTAGCAGTGCGGAGAGCCTCCGTGACACAGAGAAGAGCAGTCTCAGTTGAATGACTAGTCCTGAAACCTGACTGGTTAGGATCAAGAAGGTCATTCTGAGAGAGATAGCAAGAGAGTTGGCTAAAGACGGCACGCTCAATAGTTTTGGAAAGAAAAGAAAGAAGGGATACTGGTCTGTAGTTGTTGACATCAGTGGGATCGAGTGTTGGTTTCTTGAGAAGGGGAGCAACTCTCGCTCTCTTGAAGACGGAAGGGACATGGCCAGCGGTCAAGGATGAGTTGATCAGCGAGGTGAGGTAGGGGAGAAGGTCACCGGAGATGGTCTGGAGAAGAGAGGAGGGGATGGGGTCAAGCGGGCAGGTTGTTGGGCGGCCTGCAGTCACAAGTCGCAGGATTTTATCTGGAGAGAGAGGGGAGAAAGAAGTCAAAGCATAGGGTAGGGCAGTGTGAGTAGGACCAGCAGTGTCATTAGACTTAACAAACGAGGATCGAATGTCGTCAACCTTCTTTTCAAAGTGGTTGACGAAGTCATCCACAGAGAGAGAGGAGGGGGGGGGGGGGGGAGGATTCAGGAGGGAGGAAAATGTGGCAAAGAGCTTCCTAGGGTTAGAGGCAGATGCTTGGAATTTAGAGTGGTAGAAAGTGGCCTTAGCAGCAGAAACAGATGAAGAAAATGTAGAGAGGAGGGAGTGAAAAGATGCCAGGTCGGCAGGGAGTTTAGTTTTCTTCCATTTCCGCTCCGCTGCCCGGAGCTCTGTTCTGTGAGCTCGCAATGAGTCATCAAGCCACGGAGCTGGAGGGGAGGACCGAGCCGGCCGGGAGGATAGGGGACACAGAGAGTCAAAGGATGCAGAAAGGGAGGAGAGGAGGGTTGAGGAGGCAGAATCAGGAGATTGGAGGGAGAAGGATTGAGCAGAGGGAAGAGATGATAGGATGGAAGAGGAGAGAGTAGTGGGAGAGAGAGAGCGAAGGTTGCGGCGGCGCATTACCATCTGTGTAGGGGCAGAGTGAGTAGTGTGGGAGGAGAGCGAGAGAGAAAAGGAAACAAAGTAGTGGTCGGAGACATGGAGGGGAGTTGCAGTGAGATTAGTAGAAGAGCAGCATCTAGTAAAGATGAGGTCAAGCGTATTGCCTGCCTTGTGAGTAGGGGGACGGTGAGAGGGTGAGGTCAAAAGAGGAGAGAAGTGGAAAGAAGGAGGCAGAGAGAAATGAGTCAAATGTGGACATAGGGAGGTTGAAATCCCCCAAAACTGTGAGGGGTGAGCCATCCTCAGGAAAGGAACTTATCAAGGCGTCAAGCTCATTGATGAACTCTCCAAGGGAACCTGGAGGGCGATAGATGACAAGGATATTAAGCTTAAATGGGCTAGTGACTGTGACAGCATGGAATTCAAATGAGGAGATAGACAGATGGGTTAGGGGAAAAATTGAGAATGTCCACTTGGGAGAGATGAGGATTCCTGTGCCACCACCCCTCTGACCAGATGCTCTCGGGGTATGCGAGAACACATGGTCAGACGAGGAGAGAGCAGTAGGAGTAGCAGTGTCTTCAGTGGTAATCCATGTTTCCGTCAGCGCCAGGAAGTCGAGGGACTGGAGATTAGCATAGGCTGGGATGAAGTCAGCTTTGTTGGCAGCAGAACGGCAGTTCCAGAGGCTGCCTGAGACCTGGAACTCCAGGTGTGGGGTGCGTGCAGGGACCACCAGGTTAGAGAGGCAGCAGCCACGCGGTGTGGGGCGTTTGTGTAGCCTGTGCAGAGAGGAGAGAACAGGGATAGGCAGAGACATAGTTGACAGGCTGTAGCAAATGGCTACAATAATGCAGAGGAGATCGGAATGAAATGAACTAAACATCTGGGACAGTAGAGAGCAGGGCCTCCCTCACCAAAAACTTCTACTTCTAACAACTATAATTGTTTCACTGAACCACCCGAACAAAAACTCTACCAACTTCCACCTTTAGAAATCAGAATTGTTGTGAACCACAGCGGTTCAATGTTTAAAGGAATAGACTCAACCCACTTTATTCAGCTAGCTAACTATGACACCATAGCTAACTAGCATGCTAGCATCCAAAAACACACAGTTTAGCACCAACACTTGCATCCAAAAACACACAGTTTAGCGCCAACACTTGGTCACAACAAACCACCAATAGTGTGTTAACACACTAAGCAGATAATTTGTGTCCGTGTCTGTTGGCTAGCTAGCAATGGCCACTGTGTTGACCTTGTTTGAAGAACGGCTAGCTAGCTAGCTTCGTGCTACCCCCGGCACCGCCGAACAACAATGCCAACCCACAGTAACTAACCACAACAGCCCACGATGCCTAGCTATGACGCCATAGCTAACTAGCATGCTAGCATCCAATAACACACAGTTTAGCACCAATACTTGGTTACAACAAACCACCAAGAGTGTGTTAACACACTAAACAGATAATTCATGTCCGTGTCTAGTTTCTTTCGTAACGCAGCAAAAAATTAAGCGTTGGTTAGCTAGCACATTAACATTGGAAACAACTCTCCACCGTTGCACTAAACAGATAATTACCAATAAACGTTACCAGTAGCTACCCGCTAGCTAGCTAGCATACCAAGAGTGTGTTAACACACAAAACAGATCATTCATGTCCGTGTCAAGTTCCTTTCATAACGCAGCAAAAAAATTAAACGTTGGCTAGCTAGCTAGTACATTAGCTAGCACATTAACATTGGAAACCACTCTCCACCATTGCACTAAACAGATAATAACCAATAAACATTACCAGTAGCTACCCGCTAGCTAGCTAGCCTCGTGCTCCGCCGTAACAATACTTAAACAATACGTAAACAATACTTACCTACAATAATTGCCCACGGAAACCTACAACAACCACCCAAATAAACTACCTACCTACGATCTAAATACATGGTTTAAGCTTTACTCAACACCATATGAGAAGCCAAGCTTACCTCCTGCTAGAGAAAAACACAACCTCCAACAAGTCAGTTTGTCACATTTCTGGAGGTATGCCTTAGCCAGCAAACGCGCCGCTAAAGGTGCCTCCCATGAGCCCTCCACATACTTACCAAGCGAGGACATGGTTGGTGCCAGAGGCTCCGCCGCCCTCCTGGGCCTGGAATAAGGACCGCCCTCCATCATATCCACTTCCGGGTTGGAGGGAATGGGGGGCAGCTTAATCTGCAGGCGCTCGGCAGCCTTCTCGATGAGCCCTGGAAAGTCAGAGCGCAGAGAGGCTGTGGCGTATGATGTGGCTGCTGAATTCTCAGAGCCCGCATCATCATCGCCCAGGAATGAAAAAGACCTCACCCTTTCTAAAGAGAAATGGGGTCTTAAAATCATGGGTCAGAGGAATGGATTGTTCCGTTGGAATATCAATTTCTTCCCCAATATCCCTGTCATCCCCTGAGTCAGCGCCCTCAGATGATGCCTCAGAAGCTGAGGCTAACACTGATAGCACATCCTCAAGAGGAATATCCCCCCTGAAAAATGCCCATCACTGCTTCCTCTCTTTCAATGAAAGGAGGGCACAGCTGGCGCATAGCGGGGGATCTATGAGGCCGTCCCTGGCGTGCTGTGACCCTAGACACACGAAACATAAGTCGTGGGGGTCAGCAGCCGCCATAGAGGAACAGCGACATTGAGCTCTGAAAATAGCTTTTGGGGGTGGAAAATCTCCTGGTGTGCTCATTTTAGGACGACATCGATGATCTGGAAAATTGACGCCGTTTTCTTCGTCCTGAGTCTTCGTCTTCTTATCGGCTTCTTCAGTCCAGTCCAGTCGCTGAAGATAATGGGAGGCTGATTGAGGGGAAGCGTCCCCTCTCATAGGTACACCTGTACTCCTATTGGCTGCAGGTGTGTGCATAATTTTGTCTCAGGCTGTTCGCTGCCTAGGCAGCGGGGTAAACCAATAGGAGCAGAGCTCCCCTATGGGGCGGAGCTCCACGATATAGAACTATAGTTTTGGCAAGTCAGTTAGGACATCTACTTTGTGCATGACACAAGTCATTTTTCCAACAATTGTTTACAAATTATTTCACTTATAATTCTCTGTATCACAATTCCAGTGGGTCAGAAGTTTACATACACTAAGTTGACTGTGCCTTTAAACAGCTAGGAAAATGCCAGAAAATGATGTCATGGCTCTAGAAGCTTCTGATAGTTTTAATAATTTACATCATTTGAGTCAATTGGAGGTGTACCTGTGGATGAATTTCAAGGCCTACCTTCAAACTCAGTGCCTCTTTGCTTGACATCATGGGAAAATCAAAAGAAATCAGCCAAGACCTCCACAAGTCTGGTTCATCCTTGGAAGCAATTTCCAATAGCCTGAAGGTACCACGTTCATCTGTACAAACAATAGTACGCAAGTATAAACACCATGGGACCACGCAGCCATCATACCACTCAGGAAGGAGATGCGTTCTGTCTCCTAGAGATTAACGCACTTTGGTGCGAAAAGTGCAAATCAATCCCAGAACAACAGCAAAGGACCTTGTGAAGATGCTAGAGGAAACAGGTACAAAAGTATCTACAGTGGGGAGAACAAGTATTTGATACACTGCCAATTTTGCAGGTTTTCCTACTTACAAAGCATGTAGAGGTCTGTAATTTGTATCATAGGTACACTTCAACTGTGAGAGACGGAATCTAAAACAAAAATCCAGAAAATCACATTGTATGATTTTTAAGTCATTAATTTGCATTTTATTGCATGTAAGTATTTGATACATCAGAAAAGCAGAACTTAATATTTGGTACAGAAACCTTTGTTTGCAATTACAGAGATCATACGTTTCCTGTAGGTCTTGACCAGGTTTGCACACACTGCAGCAGGGATTTTGGCCCACTCCTCCATACAGACCTTCTCCAGATCCTTCAGGTTTCGGGGCTGTCGCTGGGCAATACGGACTTTCAGCTCCCTCCAAAGATTTTCTATTGGGTTCAGGTCTGGAGACTGGCTAGGCCACTCCAGGACCTTGAGATGCTTCTTACAGAGCCACTCCTTAGTTGCCCTGGCTGTGTGTTTCGGGTTGTTGTCATGCTGGAAGACTCAGCCACGACCCATCTTCAATGCTCTTACTGAGGGAAGGAGGTTGTTCGCCAAGATCTCGCGATACTTGGCCCCATCCATCCTCCCCTCAATACGGTGCAGTTGTCCTGTCCCCTTTGCAGAAAAGCATCCCCAAAGAATGATGTTTCCACCGCCATGCTTCACGGTTGGGATGGTGTTCTTGGGGTTGTACTCATCCTTCTTCTTCTTCCAAACACGGCGAGTGGAGTTTAGACCAAAAAGCTATATTTTTGTCTCATCAGACCACATGACCTTCTCCCATTCCTCCTCTGGATCATCCAGATGGTCATTGGCAAACTTCAGAAGGGCCTGGACATGCGCTGGCTTGAGCAGGGGGACCTTGCATGCGCTGCAGGATTTGAATCCATGACGGCGTAGTGTGTTACTAATGGTTTTCTTTGAGACTGTGGTCCCAGCTCTCTTCAGGTCATTGACCAGGTCCTGCCGTGTAGTTCTGGGCTGATCCCTCACCTTCCTCATGATCATTGATGCCCCACGAGGTGAGATCTTGCATGGAGCCCCAGACCGAGGATGATTGACCGTCATCTTGAACTTCTTCCATTTTCTAATAATTGCGCCAACAGTTGTCGCCTTCTCACCAAGCTGCTTGCCTATTGTCCTGTAGCCCATCCCAGCCTTGTGCAGGTCTACAATTGTATCCCTGATGTCCTTACACAGCTCTCTGGTCTTGGCCATTGTGGAGAGGTTGGAGTCTGTTTGATTGAGTGTGTGGACAGGTGTCTTTTATACAGGTAACGAGTTCAAACAGGTGCAGTTAATACAGGTAATGAGTGGAGAACAGGAGGGCTTCTTAAAGAAAAACTAACAGGTCTGTGAGAGCCGGAATTCTTACTGGTTGGTAGGTGATCAAATACTTATGTCATGCAATAAAATGCAAATTAATTACTTAAAAATCATACAATGTGATTTTCTGGATTTTTGTTTTAGATTCCATCTCTCACAGTTGAAGTGTACCTATGATAAACATTACAGACCTCTACATGCTTTGTAAGTAGGAAAACCTGCAAAATCGGCAGTGTATGAAATACTTGTTCTCCCCACTGTATATCCACAGTAAAACGAGTCCTATACCGACATAACCTGAAAGGCCGCTCAGCAAGGAAGGAGCAACTGCTCCAAAACCGCCATAAAAAAGCCAGACTACGGTTTGCAACTGCACATGGGAACAAAGATCATACTTTTTGGAGAAATGTCCTCTGGTCTGTTTAAACAAAAATAGAACTGTTTGGCCATAATGACCATCATTATGTTTGGAGGAAAAAGGGGGTTGCTTGCAAGCCGAAGAACACCATCCCAACCGTGAAGCACGGGGGTGGCAGCATCATGCTTTGGGGGTGCTTTGCTGCAGGAGGGACTGGTGCACTTCACAAAATAGATGGCATCATGAGGAAGGAAAAGTATGTGGATATATTGAAGCAACATCTCAAGACATCAGTCAGGAAGTTAAAGCTTGGTCGCAAATGGGTCTTCCAAATGGACAATGACCCCAAGCATACTTCCAAAGTTGTGGCAAAATGGCTAAAGGACAACAAAGTCAAGGTATTGGAGTGGCCATCACAAAGCCCTGACCTCAATCCTATGGAAATGTGTGGGCAGAACTGAAAAAGCGTGTGCGAGCAAGGAGGCCTACAAACCTGACTCAGTTACACCAGCTCTGTCAGGAGGAATGGGCCAAAATTCACCCAACTTATTGTGGGAAGCTTGTGGAAGGCTACCCGAAACGTTTGGCCCAAGTTAAACAATGTAAAGGCAATGCTACCAAATACCAATTGAGTGTATGTAAACTTCTGACCCACTTGGAATGTAATGAAAGAAATAAAAGCTGAAATAAATCATTCTGTCTACTATTATTCTGACATTTCACATTCTTAAAATAAAGTTGTGATCCTAACTGACCTAAGACAGGGACTTTGTACTAGGATTAAATGTCAGGAATTGTGAAAAACTGAGTTTAAATGTATTTGGCTAAGGTGTATGTAAACTTCAGATTTCAACTGTATGAATCAGTGGAGGCTCCTCAGAGGAAGAAGGGGAGGACCATCCTCCTCTGTGAATTTCATAACAATAAAAATTGTGAAACATTAAAAAAGTTATCCTTTTTAGATAAAATTATACTAAACATATTCACGTCACCAAATAATTGATTAAAACACACTGTTTTGCATTGAAGGTCTACAGTAGGCTCTACAGCACTCTGTAGGGTAGCACCATGGTGTATCTGGAGGACAGCTAGTTTCCGGAACCTAGGAGGCTCATGGTTCTCACTCCCTTCCATAGACTTGCACAGTTATTATGACAACTTCCGGAGGACGTTCTCCAACCTATCAGGGCTCTTGCAGCATGAACTGACATGTTGTCTAGTACTGAAAGCATAAACTACAGCTAGCTAGCACTGCAGTGCATAAAATGTGGTGAGTAGTTGACTCAAAGAGAGAGAAAGACAATAGTTTAAAAATATATTTTCTTCCAAATTTAAGGAGAAGCAAAAGAGAGAGAGCTATATTTGGTAGTATTTTTTAAACTTTCCCTTTCACTTAGCTAGCGAATGCAGCTGCTACCTAGTTTAGCTAACTCAAACACTGTTCAAACAGAGACGGATGCTATGTTAGCTAGCTGGCTATGGCTATTTAACACTGGAACTCTTCCAAGTCAATGTAAGCTTTTTTCTTTTTTTATGTATTGCCACCGGGGCCCGCCGGTGTAACTGCTAAACTGCTTTCTGACTGTACACTGTACTGCATGATTGTAGCAGGTTTACTAACGCGTTAGTTCTAGTATGTTGACTATGACATGCCAACGATGTAGGCTGTGTGTAGAGGTTTTGATTTGAAGGTTTGGCTTGGAAAGGATTTTTCTCCTGGTCACAGACAGCTGATGTGTTGTGCATTGAAGTCCACAAGCGAAGGGAGAAGTTGAGAGGAGGAGAGCACGTAGATTGTTGTGAGAAGGAATTATATATACAGCGAGCAAAGGGATCATGCTGTTATTATGTGAACTGTGTTTGCGTGTAATCAGGGGTGTATTCATTCCACCGATTTTATTGAAAAACGTTTCTTAAACAGAAGTAAATGGAACGAAACGTGGATAAACATACCTGAATTTGTCCAATAGAAACTCTCATTTGCAACTGTTGGACTAATGATTACACACTAGATCAGCTAGATGCAGGCAAGAATGTGCACGGCGGTATTGAATGTGTCACTCTGTCACCTTGATTACTCAAAATTCTCTCGACCTGTGCACCTACTTTGTTATCTTTCATTCATAGGCTAGATTGTAGCAACATGATGGGTACAGGAAAAATGTGAGTATCATGTAGTAGCCTAAACCTATTGATGTTACATTGGGCTGAGTGAATGGAATATGAATGACAGTCATCCAATAGCTGTAAAAGAAATAAGAATTAAAAAAATTATCATCCTCCCTCATCTTAAACGGCACTAACCGCCAGCGGTATGTATAGGTGTAAGGCGACTAGGCATGAGGATATATGATAAACAGAGCAGCTGCAGTAAATATGATGATTGTATTTGAGTGTGTGTGCGTGTGTGTGTAGAATCAGTATAAATATGTGTGCATGTCAGGGGTGCAACTTTGGTTTTAGAAGTGGGGGGGACATAACCTGGGCATCTAAAGCTAATTTCCTGCATTTCTACTACTGCTGTCCCCGACTAAAAATAAATATTGGTCAACCAAGAGTAGTCTTTTCTTTCGACCAATCGATTGGTTGAACTGTTGAAAAGTGTATGTTTCAATATATAGACACACCATATATAGGTGTTTTAATAAAATCAACTTAATGCACTAAACGTGTCTGATACCTTAAGCAGGCTGTTTGATTAAATAATGAAGACACACAAATTACTCAAGAGGGAGCCAGAGATCAAGATATTCTAACCAGAAGACCCTCCTTCTCCCGCTGCTGCTGACCTTCGCATAATTATGCTCCTGAATTTGCAAGTGACTACACCAGCGGTCTGCAACCTTTTCCATTCAGAGTGACAATTTATCTTACCATTTCTACCAATCTGCATGCCAGTTTTATTTTGTTTTTTTTCCCTCCCCTACCCTGGACGACGCTGGGCCAATTGTGCGCCGCCCCATGGGTCTCCCGGTCGCGGCCGGCTACGACAGAGCCTGGATTTGAACCAGGATCTCTAGTGGCACAGCTAGCACTGCGATGCAGTGCCTTAGACCACTGCGCCACTCAGGAGTTATGATTTTCATATGCACATTTTCATAGAACAGTTTCATTTAATTTATAATAGTCTTTCTCTCAATCATTGTATGTGTTTAATCTACATTCTAAATGAAAATTATACCAATCTAAAAGTAACTTTTATTGCCATTGCCAACTATGTAAAAATAACCTAGATAAAGCCAACACATAAAAACATTGCAGCCTGCAGGTAGAACATATCCTGATAAAAATAAATATCCTATAAATCACATTAGCTACGCATGGCCTTTGTGCAACTAACTTGAAACATTGTATCAACTGGGTAGCTCAGAAACTCGGGCTAGCAAAGTTGAAACATTGTTTAAAATATTCTGGGCCCTCAGAGTTTCCTGCGCCAGTGAGCTCGGGACAGACACAGCTGTAGGCTATTTGTGCAAGGGATAAGAAATAATCAGGTATTTTATAACGTTTCCACTGGATCAGAGCAGTACATTTTTCACTTTCATGCCGAGTGGTTATCGGAAGGGAGAGAGCTGGAAATATCTTTCAAATACTTTGAGGAACTATTGTCATTCACAATTGATTCTAAAAACAGACTTTGTTTACTTGCTGTTCAAGATGAAGAAAAATTACTTTGAGAAGCTCCACAGTGCATTAGTGGCGATGAGTTAAGTCAATCAGAAATACTGTCAGACATCCCCAAATGGACACATTTATAGGCCTACATTTGTGTGCAGGCCAGGTAGGCTAGTCTAACTAACTTCTATATGCGTAATCAGGTGCGTGTCCTTACTCAACATTGACAGGAGCGTTTCAAACAAAAGATTATTAATAAATTGACAAACTTGTAAATGGAATGAAATAAATAAAAACTTGTTTCTCACAAGTGTAGCATAGGTTGTCCACTCCGACAATGAGAACGGTAAATGACTAATAATAATAACATACAGTATTCAATGCATTAACAGGAATTACATTTTTGATATGTGTTTTTCTGGATTTTGTTGTTGTTATTCTGTCTCTCACTGTTCAAATAAACCTACCATTAAAATTATAGACTGATCATTTCTTTGTCAGTGGGCAAACGTACAAAATCAGCAGGGGATCAAATACTTTTTTCCCTCACTGTATATACAGTACCAATCAAAAGTTTGGACACACCTACTCATTCAAGGGTTTTTCTTTATTTTGACTATTTTCTACACTGTAGAATAACAGTGAAGACCTCAAAACTATGAAATAGCACATATGGAATCATGTAGTAACCAAAAAAGTGTTAAACAAATCAAAATATATGTTAGATTCTTCAAAGTAGCCAGCCTTTGCCTTGATGACAGCTTTGCACACTCTTGGCGTCTAACCGGCCTCACAATCCCAGACCACGCCATCCCAGGACCTCAACATCCGTTTTCTTCACCTGCGGGATGGTCTGAGACCAGACACCTGGACAGCTGATGAAACTGAGTATTTCTGTTTGTAATAAAGCCATTTTGTGGGGAAAAACTCATTCTAATAGGCTGGGCCTGGCTCCCCAGTTGGTGGGCCTGGCTCCTAAGTGGGTGGGCTTATGCCCTCCCAGGCCTACCCATGGCTGCGCCCCTGCTCAGTCATGTGAAATCCATAGATTAGGTCTTAATGAATTTATTTCAATTGACTGATTTCCTTACATGAACTGTAACTCAGTAAAATCGTTGAAATTGTTTCATGTTGCGTTTATATTTTTGTTCAGTATAGTTATAGTAATGTTTATTAATTATTAAGTGATTAAAACTCATCATTCTGTTACCATATCAGTAACATAATTACTGCAACTGAATTGGCTACAATGGGAAATCATAATAGTTAGAAACCACAGTTGGGTCACCTCCTACTATCCTCTGGCATACTGTTATGTTCAGCTCATAACTGTTTTCTTTGTCTTTCTGTTGTCTGGTGGCTCAAACCAAGAGTGTTAAAACAGTCAGTCTGGACAACCTCTGTCTCTCTCCCTCTCCTGCCTCTCTCTCTTACTCTCCAGTTAATGTCACCTCTCCCAGCACTTACTGACACCTACCCCATGGACCCCCTCTCTTTCCATTTACTGTAACCGGCATCCTTACCCACTGAGTGTTGAAAAGTAGTTGAAATTTGGTCAGTCCACCCTGGCCTTGATGTTAACGTCCACAGACGGACCGGACTGGACCAAATCTGAACCTATCATAGACGTGTGTTTCACAAGTTTGTATAGCACAGTACAGTACAGTGAGTAAAGCACAGTACAGTACAGTCCAATACAGTAGTACAATACAGTAGAGTACAGTATAGAGTACAGTATATTGTACTGTACTGAACTTTACTTTACTGTACTAAACTTTATTGTACTGTACTCTACTGCACTGTACTGAACTCTACCCTACTCTGCTGTGCTGTATTGTACTGCACTGTACTCTGCTGTACTGCACTGTCCAAACGTGTAAAACATGAGAAGAATGACAATCATATCCATAATTATGCATTTCTGTGTAGTACAGATCAAGGACCCATTATGTAATTCTGTTACCGTAGTTCCGATACCGGGTTTAAATCCACTTCACTTACTGTAGTTCAATAACCAAAATAGATTTTTTGAAACTCAAGGTGCCATGTCATAGCTGACTCTCCATTCTTTCTGCAGATATTTTTTAATATTCATTTGGAGCAGATATTTCAGAGATTTTACCATAATTCCGTTACCAAAGTTTGCGTCTGCACAGTTCTTAAATTCATTTTTTGTAACATTTTAAGTGGAAATTGTTAAAGGAAAATGTCATGTTCTACTTCATATTCATCATCTCCAGCACCACCCCAACATCAACATACAGTGCATTTGGAAAGTATTGAGACCCCTTGACCTTTTCCACATGTTGTTAACTTACAGCCTTATTCTAAAATTGATTATTTTTTAAATGTTATCAATCTACTCACAATACCCCATAATGACAAAGCAAAAACAGGATTTATTTATTATATATATTCAGACCCTTTGCTATGAGACTAAAAATTGAGCTCAGGTGCATCCTGTTTCCATTCATCATCCTTGAGATTAGAGTCCACCTGTGGTAAATTCTATTGATTGGACATGATTTGGAAAGGCACACACCTGTCTATATAAGGTCCCCCAGTTGACAGCGCATGTCAGAGCAAAAACCAAGCCGTGAGGTCGAAGGAATTGTACATAGAGCTCCAAGATAGGATTGTGTCGATGCACAGATCTGGGGAAGGGTACCAAAAACATTCTGCAGCATTGAATGTCCCCAAGAACACAGTGACCTCCATCATTCTTAAACGGAAGAAGTTTGGAACCAGCAAGACTCTTCCTAGAGCTGGTTGCCCGGCCAAACGGAGCAATCGGGGGAGGAGGACCTTGTTCAGGGAGGTGACCAAGAACCCGATGGTCCCTCTGGCAGAGCTCCAAAGTTCCTCTGTGGAGATGGGAGAACCTTCCAGAAGGACAACCATCTCTGCAGCCCTCCACCAATCAGGCCATTATGGTAGAGTGGCCAGCTGGAAGCCACTCCTCAGTAAAAGGCACATGACAGCCCGCTTGGAGTTTGCCAAAAGGCACCTAAAGGACTCTCAGACCATAAGAAACAAGATTATCTGGTCTGATTAAACCAAGATTTAATTATTTGGCCTGAAGGCCAAGCGTCACGTCTGGAGGAAACCTGGCACCATCCCTACGGTGAAGCATGGTGGTGGCAGCATCATGCTGTGGGGATGTTTATCAGCGGCAGGGACTGGGAGACTAGTCAAGATCGAGGGAAAGATGAACGGAGCAAAGTACAGAGAGATCCTTGATGAAAACCTGCTCCAGAGCACTCAGGACCTCAGACTTAGGCGCAAAGGTTCACCTTCCATCAGGACAACGACCCTAAGCACACAGCCAAGACAACGCAGGAGTGGCTTTGGGACAAGCCTCTGAATGTCCTTGAGTGGCCCAGCCAGAGCACGGACTTGAACCCGATCGAACATCTCTGGAGAGACCTGAAAATGGCTGTGCAGCGACGCTCCCCATCCAAACTGACAGAGCTTGAGAGGATCTGCAGAGGAGAATGGGAGAAACTCCCCAAATACAGGTGTGCCAAGCTTGTAGCATCATACCCAAGTTGAGGCTGTAATCGCTGCCAAAGGTGCTTTAACAAAGTACTGAGTTTTTTATTTTATTTTTTTATTTCACCTTTATTTAACCAGGTAAGCCAGTTGAGAACAAGTTCTCATTTACAACTGCGACCTGGCCAAGATAAAGCAAAGCAGCGTGATAAAAACAACAACAACACAGAGTTACATATGGAATAAACAAAACGTATGGTCAATAACACAATAGAAAATCTATATACAGTGTGTGCAAATGTAGTAAGTTATGGAGGTAAGGCAATAAATAGGCCATAGTGCAAAATAATTACAATTTAGTATTAACACTGGAGTGATAGATGTGCAGAAGATTATGTGCAAATAGAGATAATGGGGTGCAAATTAGAAAAATAAATAACAATGTAAATAACAATATGGAGATGAGGTAGTTGGGTGGGCTAATTACAGATGGGCTGTGTACAGGTGCAGTGATCAGTAAGCTGCTCTGACAACTGATGCTTAAAGTTAGTGAGGGAGATAAGTGTCTCCAGCTTCAGAGATTTTTGCAGTTCGTTCCAGTCATTTGCAGCAGAGAACTGGAAGGAATGTCGGCCAAAGGAGGTGTTGGCTTTGGGGATGACCAGTGAGATATTCCTGCTGGAATGCATACTACGGGTGGGTGTTGCTATGGTGACCAATGATCTAAGATAAGGCAGGGATTTGCCTAGAAGTGATTTATAGATGACCTGGAGCCAGTGGGTTTGGCAATGAATATGTAGTGAGGGCCAGCCAACGAGAGTGTACAGGTCACAATGGTGGGTAGAATATGGGGCTTTGGTGACAAAATGGATGGCACTGTGATAGACTACATCCAATTAGCTGAGTAGAGTGTTGGAAGCTATTTTTTAAATGACATCGCCGAAGTCAAGGATCGGTAGGATAGTCAGTTTTACGAGGGCATGTTTAGCAGCATGAGAGAAGGAGGCTTTGTTGCGAAATAGGAAGCCGATTCTAGATTTAACTTTGGATTGGAGATGCTTAATGTGAGTCTGGAAGGAGAGTTTATGGTCTAACCAGACACCTAGGTATTTGTAGTTGTCCACATATTCTAAGTCAGTCCCGCCGAGAGTAGTGATTCTAGTCGGGCGGGCGGATGCAAGCAGCGTTCGATTGAAGAGCATGCATTTAGTTTCACTAGCGTTTAAGAGCAGTTGGAGGCCACGGAATGAGTGTTGTATGGCATTGAAGCTCGTTTGGAGGTTTGTTAACACAGTGTCCAATGAAGGGCCAGATGTATACAAAATGGTGTCGTCTGTGTAGAGGTGGATCTGAGAGTCACCAGCAGCAAGAGCGACATCATTGATATACACAGAGAATAGAGTCGGCCCGAGAATTGAACCCTGTGGCACCCCCATAGAGACTGCCAGAGGTCCAGACAACAGGCCCTCTGATTTGACACATTGAACTCTATCTGAGAAGTAGTTGGTGAACCAGGCGAGGCAGTCATTTGAGAAACCAAGGCTATTTAGTGTTCCAATAAGAATGTGGTGATTGATAGAGTCAAAAACCTTGGCCAGGTCGATGAAGACGGCTGCACAGTACTGTCTTATATCGATTGCGGTTATTATATGGTTTAGGACCTTGAGCGTGGCTGAGGTGCACCCATGACCAGCTCGGAAACCAGATTGCATAGCGGAGAAGGTACGGTGGGATTCGAAATGGTCTGTGATCTGTTTGTTAACTTGGCTTTCAAATACTTTCGAAAGGCAGGGCAGGATGGATATAGGTCTGTAACAGTTTGGATCTAGAGTGTCACCCCCTTTGAAGAGTGGGATGACCGCGGCAGCTTTCCAATCTCTGGGGATCTCAGACAATACGAAAGAGAGGTTGAACAGGCTAGTAATAGGGGTTGCGACAATTTTGGCGGCTAATTTTGGTGACAGTGGTGACAGTGTTTCCTAGCCTCAGCGCAGTGGGTAGCTGGGAGGAGGTGCTCTTATTCCCCATGGACTTTACAGTGTCCCAAAACCTTTTGGAGTTAGTGCTACAGGATGCAAATTTCTGTTTGAAAAGGCTAGCCTTTGCTTTCCTAACCGATTGTGTATATTGGTTCCTGACTTCCCTGAAAAGTTGCATATCGTGGGGGCTGTTCGATGCTAATGCAGTACGCCATAGGATGTTTTTGTGCTGGTCAAGGGCAGTCAAGTCTGGGGTAAACCAGGGGCTATATCTGTTCTTAGTTCTGAATTTTTTGAATGGGGCATGCTTATTTAAGATGGAGAGGAAAGCACTTTTGAAGAACATCCAGGCATCCTCTACTGACGGAATGAGGTCAATATCCATCCAGGATACCCGGGCCATGTCAATTAGAAAGGCCTGCTCTCTGAAGTGTTTTAGGGAGCGTTTGACAGTAATGAGGGGTGGTCGTTTGACCGTGGACCCATTAAGGACGCAGGCTATGACGCAGTGATCACTGAGATCCTGGTTGAAGACAGCGGAGGTGTATATAGTGGGTAAATTAGTCAGGATGATATCTATGAGGGTGCCCATGTTTACGGATTAAGGGTTGTACCTGGTAGGTTCCTTGATAATGTGTGTGAGATTGAGGGCATCTAGTTTAGATTGTAGGATGGCCGGGGTGTTAAGCATATCCCAGTTTAGGTCACCAAGCAGTACGAATTTTGAGGATAGATGGGGCAAGCAATTCACATATGGTGTCCAGGGAACAACTGGGGGCTGAGGGGGGTCTGTAGCAAGCGGCAACAGTGAGAGACTTATTTCTGGAAAGGTGGATTTTTTGAAGTAGGAGCTCAAACTGTTTGGGCACAGACCTGGATAGTATGATAGAGCTCTGCAGGCTATCTCTACAGTAGATTGCAACTCCGCCCCCTTTGGCAGTTCTATCTAGACGGAAAATGTTGTAGTTCGGGATGGACATTTCTGAATTTTTGGTGGCCTTCCTAAGCCAAGATTCAGACACTGCTAGAACATCAGGGTTGGCAGAGTGTGCTCACGCAGTGAATAACTAAAACTTGGGGAGGAGGCTTCTGATGTTAACATGCAAGAAACCAAGGCTTTTACGGTTACAGAAGTCAACAAATGATAGCGCCTGGGGGTAGGAGTGATACTGGGGGCTACAGGGCCTGGGTTAACCTCTACATCACCAGAGGAACAGAGGAGGAATAGAATAAGGATACGGCTAAAGGCTTTAAGAACTGATCTTCTAGTGCGTTGGGTACAGAGAATAAAAGGGGCAGATTTCCCAGGCATTGTAGAATAGATTCAGGGCATTATGTACAGACAAGGATATGGAAGGATATGAGTACAGTAGAGGTACACCTAAGCATTGGGTAACTATGAAAGCATCACTGGAGGTACCGATTGAGCCGGTCTCCGCGTGTTTGGGGGGTGGGACAAAGGAGCTCTCTGAGGCTGGTTGAGCGGGACTAGGGGCTCTACAGTGAAATTGTATAATAAGAACTTACCCAAACAGCAATAGGCTAGGCATATTGACATGGGAGAGAGGCATAACGCAATCACAGGTGTTATTCAAGAGGGCTAAGACAACAACTGGTAATGGCGACGAAAGTTTGGGCTGAGGCTAAACAGATAAACAGGATGGGGTACCGTGTAAAGGAACAGTCCAGCAGGCATTAGCTGTGTAGCTGAGTGATCATAAGGTCCAGTGAACAGCAATAAGTAAGTCCAGGAGCAGTTCGTAGGCTGCTACAGCACAGGCAAGCAGGAGGCACAGCTGTTGATTGTACGTGCTAGCAGAAGGATCTTCGTGGTCGTCGCAACGGGAAGCCTTTTGAAACCCCATCAGACGATTACGTCTGCAGACCAGTCGTGATGGATTGGCAGGGCTCCGTGTCGACACTAGGAGTTCCCGTCCGGTTGACAGAGCGGTAGATAGCCGGGAGATGGGCCTGGCTCGAGGCTAGCTCAGGGCTAACTGGTACGTCAGGACAGTGGTGATTAGCCAACAACAGCCATGCGGTTGCAGCTAGCTAGTTTTGATGGTCCGGTGTTAAGATCCAGTGATTCAGTGATTCCGGCAGAAAATCCGATATGCTCTGGGTCGATAGCATGCTGTGCAGACTGGCCGATAATTGTCCAGGCTAGAGCTGGCTGGTAGGTAGTGCAGGCCATGGTGAAGACCGCTAATGGTGGCTAATAGCAAGTAGCTAGTTAGATGGCAAGCTGGCTAGTTTCAGCCGTAGGTTCTTGTTAAAAATAAAGAAATAATATAATCCGTTCCACATTGGGTGAGGCGGGTTGCAGGAAAGTATATTTAGTTAAAGGATGGAAAGTGAGATAGAGAAATATATAAAAAAAGAAAAAAAAGAAAAAAAAAAAGGTATTTACACGAGGACACAACAGAATACACAACAGTACTATTACGCCATCTTGGATACACATGTAAATATATAGGTAAAATAAAAAAAGCACATTTGCATATGTTTGTGTATGTGAGATTATAACTCCATCGTACCCTTGTCTCCTCTGTTTGGCAGCATATGGGCAGCAGGGGGGAGGCAGGGATGTGTAAAGGTTTGGGCTGTACCTGGGACTCTCTGAGGAACTCAGCAGGAGAGAAGATACTGCAGCTGAGGAGCCACCCTCTGGGCATGCCCAGTTCTAACTTATGCTCTCTGCTCCACGACTTCGCTGAAGAGCAGCGCTTCGACGTCAGCTATCTCGACATAGGTAAATATCCCCCATTTTACTGGGGCCAGGAGTTCCCGGACCATGACCTGACTAGGAAAACTAGGCCTTGGAATTGTTCCTCATTCATCCATCAACACTCACTACTCCGTTACAGTGCCTTGCAAAAGTATTCAGCCCCATTGCCATTTTTCCTATTTTCTTGAATTACAACCTGTAATTGAAATGGATTTTTATTTGGATTTAATGTAATTGACATACACAAATTAGTCCAAATTGGTGAAGTGAAATGAAAAAAATAACTTGTTTCAAAAAATTCTAAAAAATGAATAACGGAAAAGTGGTGTGTGCATATGTATTCACCCCCTTTGCTATGAAGCCCCTAAATAAGATCTGGTTCAACCAATTACCTTCAGAAGTCACATAATTATTTAAATAAAGTCCACCTGTGTGCAATCTAAGTGCCACATGATCTCAATATATATATATATATATATATATATATATATATAAATATAAAGATATCTATATATATATATATATATATGTGTGTGTGTGTGTTCTGAAAGGCCCCAGAGTCTGCAACACCACCAAGCAAGGGGCACCACCAAGCAAGCGGCACCATGAAGACCAAGGAGTTCTCCAAACAGATCAGGGACAAAGTTTTGGAGAAGTACAGATCTGGGTTGGGTTATAAAAAAATATCAGAAACTTTTAACATCCCACGGAGCACCATTAAATCCATTATAAAAAATTGAAAGAATATGGCACCACAACAGACCTTCCAAGAGAGGGCTGCCCACCAAAACTCATGGACCAGGCAAGGAGGGCATTAATCAGAGAGGCAAGAAAGAGACCAAAGATAACCCTGAAGGAGTTGCAAAGCTCCACAGCAGAGATTGGAGTATCTGTCCATAAGACCACTTTAAGCCATACTCTCCACAGAGCTGGGCTTTACAGAAGAGTGGCCAGAAAAAAGCCATTGCTTAAAGAACAAAATAAGCAAACACGTTTGGTGTTCGCCAAAAGGCATGTGGGAGACTCCCCAAACATATGGAAGAAGGTACTCTGGTCAGATGAGACTAAAATTGAGCTTTTTGGCCATCAAGGAAAACGCTATGTCTGGCACAAACCCAACACCTCTCATCACCCCGAGAACACCATCCCCACAGTGAAGCATGGTGGTGGCAGCATCATGCTGTGGGATGTTTTTCATCGGCAGGGACTGGGAAACTGGTCAGAATTGAAAGAATGATGGATGGCGCTTGTGGTATCTAAGGAATTTATGACTTTGCTAATGGTTGCAAATGGTCTTAGAGGATGTTGACTAAGCTTAAAGGGGAGCATCTGGAGAGTAGTTCTATAGGGGCACCCTAAAGCCGAGGAAGTCTGTTAGGTGGAGTCCTGGGATTGGTCTGTAGGGGAAAACACCCATATTATGTTACATAGGGCATAGGATAAATACCACGGTTAAAACAAAGGATGGGGAGAAAAACATATTACAGATTGGAGCCGGTTATTCTCCAGATATCGGCAGATATCTGTAAATTGACGCTGGAATCCTTTGATATAAATAAACCTTTATAATCAAAGTACAGTGTCAGCGGATTTCCTTGTTTTCACAGCATAATTAGCAACGTTTTCTCGACACCACATAATGGCGACGAGGTATTGGTCGTGTTGCGTCTTTTCTCAGCGTTCCATTCATGGGCGCCGAGCTGACTCTCGCTCCAGAGTCCGGCAGATAAGGGTGAGTTTTCTCACTACTTTGGGCACTGGTTAGTTTGTGTGTCTGTGTGTGTGTGCGTTGAATGAATGCACCGTTAAGAACTTGCGTGTGTGCTTTGCTATTATTTGCTGTGGGATAGGAATCCGTTCTAAATTTCTAAATTTGTTTGCGCTGGTAACAACGCAAACAGGGGGGAGTGTCTATAGGGATATTTTGCTTGAATAAAATTCAAAAATAATACAAAGGAAGGAAAGGCCAGGAACTAAGGAAAATGTATACAAATTAGGTCATCGAGAATCTATGGAAGCCCTCAAACGAGGCGATCATTAGGATGGGCCGAAAATCCTAAAAGCGCATTAGGTGGGTTTAGGTCAGTCCCGGGGACTGTGGGTTGTGGTATATACATTCGATTGCAAGTTACCGCTAACTTATAGTTGACTAATTATATGTTTGATGTAACCGCTCATTGAATATCCGCGGAACTCGAGGTAGCATAAATTTAGGGACAAAGGAAAAAATGGCGCGATGGTAGTAGCATGCTTAGAGGTCCGTAGGAACGGAAATAAGCCTCTTAAACTGTATGTGTGTGTGTGTGTAGAAGAGAGTAGGATTTGTGTTCGATGTTTTGTGTTGGTTTGTGAGCTCTGTTCAGTGTTACTGTTTGTCTATGAGGGGAAAGAGAGGAAGTACAGCGGGACTGTCTACTTTCTGTTGTTTAGGCTTGGAGAGAGCTGCTTGAGAGCTCCCTCCACTCTGAAATCGCACTGGTGAATGAACTACGCATGCGTGTGATTTTATGAGTTTAGAGTTACGTATAGCAAATGTGCCACTCCTCTGCCTGCACTGAGTTGCTGGGAGACGCAGACTCAGAACAGACACAGACAGAGGGGGAGATTTAAACACGAATAGAGTGTTCTGTTTGTTAAATAGGCTGTTGCTTAACGATGAAACTATTTGATTGAGATCTATTGAATTGATAAATGAGAGATGTTGACGGATTTTTAAAAATATAATGTTATTGAGCTATTTATAATATTCCTGAGTTAAGTTGTTTGCTTATTTCTTAGAGCGAATGTGAACGGAGGAATATTGAATGGTTGAAATAACTCAGTGAGTGCATAAAATACTGAATTATTGTTTGTTCTTTGTTCTTCTGTGATATGAGAGACGATAAGAAGGAGGAGACAGGGAGAGAGAGGAAGTGCTGACGAGTGCATCATGCGACAGAGTGTGCTGCAACGGATCAAGTCAAATCAAGGCTAGTACTGTTCTATTCACAAAACTTACCTTCCCATGGAGGATATTTTGGGTGCCTAGCATATTTGATGTTATGACAATTTGACAAGGACTTGGCAACAGACTGATCAATTGATGAAAATAAGAATTGCATATTGGAGTTTTTGTGCATGAGTGGGTTTGATTAGAGTTGAGTGGGAAATCGAGTACTGACATTATTCTGTAAAATTAAGGTCATTGGGTGCTTATCAAGCAATGGGTTTGTGAGTGCTGTAGTGTTGCTGGATTATAGGTCTTTATTTTTTGGATTGCTCTGAAGTTGACTAATTTCATTTACTTTTCCTGATCGGATGCGGTAAGATTGCCACTAATCAATAATTTGGTAAAATAAAATAAAATAAAATAAATAAATGGATGAATAAATTAATAGATTGATTAATTAATTAATTAATTAATTTGGGGAAGAGGAAAAAAAATAAAAAAAGAGGGAAACTATAAGCTACATAGTCTAAAATAATGAAATAATTTACAATAAAGGAATATAAAAGAGTTGTTACAAGGGGGAAAAAGGACATAAAAACTATGAAAGTAATTACTCCTGTTGATGTAGTAAAAAATAGTAATCCTTTAGTTAATGGTATTGCAAGGTTATCTGGAAAAGGGAATAAACGTTGGGGTGACATTGAACAACCATAGCCAGTGGAAGGGATTCTTAACCCTGACGTCATCAACATGATGAAAGTGATTGAATAATAGAGAGAGGAGAAGCAGAAACGACCATAAAGATGAATCCAAAACTTCAAAAAAAAATTGGAAGAAATTATGGTGCGAACACAGTCTGCCATAGGAGACATTAAGAGACTTTTGGCTAATCTCCTTGGGAGTCCAGATATGGAAGACATTTTTCAGAGAGGGGGACTTAATAGATAGGTGGGGACTGAGGTGAATGACCCTGAATTGTTGGCTGCAAGTAGAAATAGGCTGTGGAGAGCACTGAAAGATATGTTTCCAACAAATGTGCATTCTGACAACATTCTGATTGATCCACTAGGTCAACAAGAAAATCTGAGAGCCTATGTGTCAAGAGTTCATCAAGGGAGAAATATTATTGGAAATGATCCAGATGTGAGTCAAAGTGAGAAGTCAATTTTGAGAGCTAAACTGCAGATTGGACTGCCCTCACAAGTAAGGAGCAAACTGGCAGAGGTGGTTGGACTTGGAAGCATGACAAAAGGTGTCTATAGAGATCATATAGCCCATCAAGTGGATCTGTAGAGGAAAAAGGAACACAACTAGAAAGAACAGGACCAAGAAACTCTCAGAAAACTTGATGAAATACAACTGGGGGAGAATAAGAAGGAGAAGAAAAGCTTTGGTTATGAAGAATCAGTGTGCACCAAATCAACAATCACTGCTACAGCTTCAACCGAACAAGGTCAAATGCAATTGTACCAGCCACAACTAGTGGTACAAGTTGTTTCATAGCCATAGATAGTTTCTGGACTGAAAGAATTGGAGAGGAAGAGAAGACTTAGAAAGAGGAAGAGGAGGAAGATTTAAGCCATACTTCCAGCAATCTTGAGAAGTGTGTTATGATTGTGGACAGGTTGGTGAATTTGCTGTGAGTGTAATGGGCCAGAAGGAAACACAAGAGGGAATTTCAGAGGAAGATACAGGAGCAAGTGAAGATCATCTGGAGGACAGGTGAACCCTTATAGGGGCAAGGAGCAAGGATTCTAGGGGTGCCTAGAAGATCCGAAAGGGGGGTGTCAGCTGGTAGCATCAGGACCGGAAAAAGATCCAACAATTGAGGTGAAAGTTGAACTTCGACGAGGAGGCAGACCTCCTTGGAAGAATCAGTATCCATTGAAAGATGAAGCAATCCAAGGGATTGAACCAGAAATTGAGTAGGAATCAATTGTTGTTTTGGGAGAAACCATGAGGGGTTGATAGTAGCGCCTCTGGACCTATTAGGTCTGATGATTTAGGAAGCTAGGGCTTAGCTAATGTTGCAAGGGGGGAGATTAGGAGAAAGATTATAAAGGAGTAGGGTTTTTGGGAACCATATTTGCTTGAACAGATTGACTATGTCATAGGAAGGTGCACAATCTGTCTGAAAAATAATGTTTGCAGGGGTGACTGTTATTCTTGGTTACATTCCTACACCAAGGGGTGCATAAGATGTCAAACTAAGCTAAAAGATGCTCAATCGTTTGCCAAGTTTTTGTGTAAAGAAGTCATAAGCAGGTGGGGACTTCCGGATCACATATCCTAAAAATTAGTGGGAAAGGAATTTGTGGATAAATCAGTGAAATGGTCTTTGAAAAAATTAGTAGGAAAGGAATTTGTGGATAAATCAGTGAAATTGTATTTGAAAAGTTAGGAGAAAAGTCAGACTAAAAAGTTAAGAAAACTAGAATTGAAGGAACTCTAGGACAGTCAGCTAAGTTTCAATGTTAGTAGTACGAGAGAGAGAACAGTGGTGAAGGGAAATTTAGAGTTCAGTGGGAAGATAGATATGGCAGGAGTTTAGATCTGTTAGGAGCAGTTGCATTGAGAAAGTATGCGTTGTTGAATGATAAGAGAAGAGTGAAGATTGAGGGTGATTGCAGTATCTATATTTACAATTCCCAGCAGGAAGATCAAAGATTATAAATGTATTTTTTATAATCAACAGTTTGAAAGTGAGGGATTAGAGTTGGGACTGAGAGTTAATGTAGTGACACTAGTGGTGATAGATGGAAATACAAGTAAAGAGTTCAAAGCTTTAGGGAAAATGGATGAATCAACAACAATGACATCAACACTTCAGCCTATTAAAACAACAGTGAGAAGCAATTCAACTCTTTCAACATTGACAGTTATTAAAGCTATAAATGTATCACATTTGATTACAAGGGAGCCAATCGCTCCAGCACCAATTTTAGAGGAAAAGACTGTCATTAGGGTTAGGATGGGTGGTACAGCTCATCTTCCTTGTAGGTGTGAGAGAAGGAATGTATAGAGGTGATATTCCTCTTATGTGGAGAGATAATTATGGAGAAGAAGTGTTGTTATGAGGATAAGAAGTAGAAGCTGTTTCACCTAGTGAAAGGAAGTATATTTTGTACAACGATATGAAGTGGAAGAGGGTTATGAGTGATTGGTAACTTATTTTGAGTAATGTTAGAGGGAAAGATTAGGGAGAATACTATCATGGAGGTACAGGATGAGTTGTTTGATTTTGATGGAAGACAAGAAGATATATCTGATCAATACTACTCGTTAGGGATGAGAGAAACTAAATGGAAGGCATATGGATTTGATTCTTCTGTTTGGAAATTAAAGATGGATAGGTAGGTAGGAATCTTTGGTTCAAAGAGTTAACTCATTCTGTAAGATCAGTGAGGAATCTTGAGGGTCCATGTCTGTTGAGAATTTCAGCACTAGGAACATGGAGTTGAATCTTAGAGAAGGTAGCTCAACCTCTATAAAGTATGTGTAAATCTTATGCTTTATTATGGCTGTTGTATCAGCAACAATCATTAGGAGATAAAATACTGTTGTTGTGGAAGCATTTGTTTAGGCCTAGGTTTAAGTGTTATTGGTTAAGTGAATTAACCTGTGTGAATTTGTTAGATAGGAAGGAAAATCAGTTAACAGCGCTTCATGAAGCATTGGAGGTGAAACCAGTGAGGGCTAAAAGCTGTTTTTTGTTAAAATAAAACATATGATGGAAAAGGAATGTTTAGGTGAATATCAGATGGTGATGATTATATGATGACTTTGGGGTAAGCAGGAACATAAGGTTAGTAATGAGAAATATAATGTAACTTTTGATGTTGAATTTAGTAAGAAGAGAAGGACTTTGATGGGGAGAGAGAAGTTTTGCATGGTAATGTGACTATTGGGAATTTTAGAGATATTTAGGGGCTTTGTGGTGAGAAAGAATATATTCTTACCCTATGGATGGAAAGGATGTTGTTACATGTTGAAGTTGAAGCTTCCATATGAGGTTTTTAAAATTAAAAGAGGGGAAGCACGTGGAAAGAGATAAATCTGATTCAGAAAGAGAGAAGTTTAATAGTCTGGGAAGCCTACCATTGGATGATAAGTCTAGGAGAGAAGTGGGGACTTTTTTCCATGGTATGGTGTAAAATTTGGGAATATAACATAGATAATATTACCTATACTTTGAAGGGTTTTGCAAATGAAACGATAAGAGGGTTTAACCTTCTGTCAAGACTCAAAGGAGTATTGATGGATAGATATCAATTTTGAATTTTTCACATGATTTAAAATATTATGGTGATAGTTAGTATTTTGTGATGAATCAAAGGGGGGAAATGGTATGTGATTCATTTTATATATCATTTTTATATTTTTAGTTGGTATTGATGTTTTAATTTGAATGTGTTGTTTTGCAAAAGATACTGTTTGGTCTTTTCTTTTCTTCCAGAAGCATATGGGGGAATGTGTAGAGGAGATTCAAATACTCAAACATGGACAATATGAAGGGACTGGAGGAAGTGGAACAAGGAAGGTGTGGAAAGGTTCAGATTCCATCATCGAAGATGCATTGGAAGTCGACACTGCTGAGGAGATGAAGTGTAGTGGACTACATTCCAGTGTCTGCAATGATATATAGACATATTTGCATGTGTAATACATAATTTGTGTCATATTCTTTCTGTATTAATTTTTGAAGAATGATATTTGCTGTTATTGGGTACATGTGGGGATCTCAGATGTTTTTGTTTATTCTGTGGATGCTTAGGGATATTGGGTCTAGGCAGGGATAGAGAGAATCCACAGGAGGGTCCGATGGGTTGACCAGCCTGAATGTGGACAAATTTGATTGTATTTTGTTTCCTGAGGCTTTCATGTGTATTTAATTGCATCATAGTTTAAAATGCATTGATAAAGATGTATGACTTGATCTGGAGTACTTAAGTGGTTGCCTGGGGCAGAGGGGCCGTGACAGAATTTTACTGTCTTGATTGATTGATGGATATTTGGAAAGAAAGCTGCCAGGTTTTTCGCTCTCACACTCCATAGAGATTTGTTCATATTTCATAGAAATGTATTTACACTCCATAAAGATTTGTTCATATTTCATAGAAATTTATTTACACTCCATAGAAAAATTTGTTTTTGGTTTATTGTTAAAAGTTACTCAATAAGAGAAAAAAATGTATTTGTCATAAACCTATTCTTTTTGTTTTCGAGACTTAGTTAGTCTCGAAGGGGGGAAATATGTGGTATCTAAGGAATTTATGAATTTGCTAATGGTTGCAAATGGTCTTAGAGGATGTTGACTAAGCTTAAAGGGGAGCATCTGGAGAGTAGTTCTATAGGGGCACCCTAAAGCCGAGGAAGTCTGTTAGGTGGAGTCCTGGGATTGGTCTGTAGGGGAAAACACCCATATTATGTTACATAGGGCATAGGATAAATACCACGGTTAAAACAAAGGACGGGGAGAATAACATATTACATATTATCGGCAGATATCTGTAAATTGACGCTGGAATCCTTTGATATAAATAAACCTTTATAATCAAAGTACAGTGTCAGCGGATGTCCTTGTTTTCACAGCATAATTAGCAACGTTTTCTCGACACCACACGCTAAATACAGGGAAATCCTTGAGGGAAACCTGTTTCAGTCTTCCAGAGATTTGAGACTGGGACGGAGGTTCACCTTCCAGCAGGACAATGACCCTAAGCATACTGCTAAAGCAACACTCAAGTGGTTTAAGGGGAAACATTTAAATGTCTTGGAATGGCCTAGTCAAAGCCCAGACCTCAATCCAATTGAGAATCTGTGGTATGACTTAAAGATTGCTGTACACCAGCGGAACCCATTCAACTTGAAGGAGCTGGAGCAGTTTTGCCTTGAAGAATGGGCAGAAATCCCAGTGGCTAGATGTGCCAAGCTTATAGAGACATACCCCAAGAGACTTGCAGCTGTAATTGCTGCAAAAGGTGGCTCTTATTTCTTGTTTGTTTCACAATAAAACATATTTTGCATCTTCAAAGTGGTAGGCAGGTTGTGTAAATCAAATGATACAAACCCCCCCAAAAAATCAATTTTAATTCCAGGTTGTAAGGCAACAAAATAGGAAAAATGCCAAGGGGGTGAATACTTTCGCAAGCCACTGTATGTCTATAATTCACTCAGCAATGTTCCCTCTAATTATTTTTGGCACTGAGCAAATTTCAGGTCTGCTGAGCACAAACAAATTCTGTGCAACTTCCAGCGCGCGTTTACTTTGAACACTGAGGCTGTACCCGCTTTAAGTTACAATTTTAACAGTGGCCATGTACAGTATATGATCACACCGTTGTTGTATTACTTGTGAAGCACAGCTGAGTGAGCATACATTTAAATAATTTGCTTTTTATTTTTATTTTACTGGGCTGATGGTGCCTGCATCTAATGGTCAGTCTCAGCAGAGGGAGAGAGCAGAAAACTGAGGGTCCGCCTCTCAACATCCCTCCGCTCTCCCTTTCCTCCACTGACACTGACCAAAAAGGGACACCGTCTTCCAGATGATGGCGAAACTCGAGTCGTACCGCATTATTTCTGCCTCATGCACAAATTCATGTTGTTGAACCTATGAACAGAGAAAGTAAAATATTCCTCAATATTCAAAAAGACCCAAGCTGCTAATAATAGCAACAACGCAAGCCTATAGATACACTTTCCTACTCATTCATTACTGCTGCAGTGCTTGTTGTAGCGCTGAGTGGAAATAGGAAGAACTCGCATTTTATGGCTTATAAAAGTGTTAAATACAAAGTGTTGACAGTGCTGAGTAAGAACTTAAACATGAACTCACTCATAAAAACAATATATCTTTGCTGTATTCATTGACAGTCTCTCTCTAGTCATGGTTTTAAACGTTTTTAAATCAACTTTCTTTTATGCCTGCTATGTTACTGCAGACACGGTCATCTGAGCCAACCGATTGGCCAGCGGTACACCTATAGTGCACTTGATTTGCTCTCTGGGCCTGCCAGGAAGACAGAGTTTGTACCTTCAGACCGATAAAATGGTTCAAAAGGCAACAGTTCGCCTACCCAGCACGCAGGGCAGCTGAATCGGGTGCACCTACTGCCAACAGCCAGAGACGATTTTAAAAAATAGGAACACAAGGCTTTGTTGGGTTTTTTACAGAAATGTTTGGCGATCGACTAGGAATGCCTTGGAGATCAACCGGTTTGTGACCACTGCTCTAGAAAGTTGAGTGAAGTTCAATCTCGTGCTTCTCTCTGTGGGCTGATATTTCTGCGCAGCAGTCCCTGGGCAGTCTCAGGGATACCACGCAGTTGAGAGGGAACATTGCTCCTCAGTATTTAGTATCCTATATGTATGGCTTGACGCTGGCAACAAACAATAGAGGATTTGGTAGTTAAACAGATCTGGCAACCAGGCTAGAGATGGTGGTCTTTATTGTATTGAACCTAACGTAGGTTTGTTGACTTGTTGTTCAAGAGGAGCGTAGTCTGAGCGGTCTATGCCAGTGTCTGGTAGAGCTATCCACTCATCCAATCACAGTGTGCCATGGCTTCGCACCCAATCAGGACGCTGCCCGTGCCAGCGCATTCCACAATGCACTGCAGTAAATTGAAATCATGGCCGGGGGGAAGTGACCAGGAAGTGATTCTGTCTCCCAGACCAACTCGCTCTCTGAAGATATCCCCCATAGCCCTCAATGCCCTCTTGATTGCCTACCCTGGTCATTCATTTGGATGGTCAGTCACCCACCTGCTCTGGTGTAACATGTCTAGAGACATAGACTCTGCAGGGAAAGGGCAGAAGACATTTACCCTTTTTCAACCTAAAATGGTTCTCATTGATTGAAAAATGGCCTTGGTTGCCTTTTCATTACTAAGTACTTTGTCGTCGACCAAAAACATTTCTCCCCCCATTGTCACTTCACCTGGATAACTGTTGAAGAAGAGGGCATGTGTTTAAATTATCTTTATTAACATCCGATAAATAAATAACGACTTTCACAAAGCTTTCACAAAGGCATAGCAGTAGCATCTTATGTACAGTACATCGAATAATGATTGTCATCAACAGCAACACTATGCTTGGAGAGAGGACAATCTCTTCACAACGAAACAGTGCTGTGGACTATCCCTCCAGGTCAATGCCTTCCGTCGGATAACGCAACTCTGTCTGCACTCAGTCAAAGGACTGGTGTTGCATATGAGTGGCAGCATTCACAATGCACTGACTGATGCCACCTGATTCATAATGTCATTAACACTAACATTAACAGAGAGCCAAACCTCTTCATACTTCATAATCAAACAATCAGTATCTGTTGAATATTCCTCCAGTGGCTGAAGATGTTCTCTGTGTGACTCATACAAATAATACTCACAGAGTTCCCTGAGTCTAGTTCTAGTAGCCTTGGTCGAGTTCCTGCCAGACTACAATGCCTTGACAGGTATTTAACACATCACCTAACCACATCATATGATATAGCAATTTGATGCCCCACTGCACAGTCGATGACATGGCACGCAACCGTTGGTTGATGCAAAGCAATGCCTGTGACTCTAGTCAGGCAGGAACTCAACCCTTGTCTGTCTGTCAGCTCTTGTCTCCTTCAGTGGAGTAGACTGCAGAGTTGACGTCTTCATCAGCGTAGCCACTACTGTCTGACTGCATGCTGTCCCCTCGAATCACCAGACCTACACAGAGACAAAGACAAGTACACTGACACTGTCAGGTCTACACAGAGAAACACAGCCACACTCTTACATGCCGCGTAACCCTCGAACTCCCAGGCCTACATACTGTAGGCAGAGAAGTACACAGTCAGGTCGAACGCAGAGTTAGTTACACAGCCATACTCACTTAACTCATGTCACTTAACCCTTGAACCACCACCAGGCCTACAACATACACAGTCATATTCTATTCAAGGATTTAACACGTCAGGCCTGCAGTACAGTACTTCCCAGAATAAAACATGCAGGGTTGGCCAGAAATCAGCCCACACTTTTCTCAACATTTCCAGTTAGCTGACAATCTTAAAGAACAAGAATGTGAGAAAATATTAATACGAGAAACTGTGGTGAACGCAACCCTTTCTTCACACACACATACAGTGGGGAAAAAAAGTATTTAGTCAGCCACCAATTGTGCAAGTTCTCCCACTTAAAAAGATGAGAGAGGCCTGTAATTTTCATCATAGGTACACGTCAACTATTACAGACAAAATGAGGAAAAAAAACCAGAAAATCACATTGTAGGGTTTTTAATGAATTTATTTGCAAATTATGGTGGAAAATAAGTATTTGGTCAATAACAAAAGTTTCTCAATACTTTGTTATATATCCTTTGTTGGCAATGACACAGGTCAAATGTTTTCTGTAAGTCTTCACAAGGTTTTCACACACTGTTGCCCATTCCTCCATGCAGATCTCCTCTAGAGCAGTGATGTTTTGGGGCTGTCGCTGGGCAACATGGACTTTCAACTCACTCCAAATATTTTCTATGGGGTTGAGATCTGGAGACTGGCTAGGCCACTCCAGGACCTTGAAATGCTTCTTACGAAGCCACTCCTTCGTTGCCCGGGCGGTGTGTTTGGTATCATTGTCATGCTGAAAGACCCAGCCACGTTTCATCTTCAATGCCCTTGCTGATGGAAGGAGGTTTTCACTCAAAATCTCACGATACATGGCCCCATTCATTCTTTCCTTTACACGGATCAGTCATCCTAGTCCCTTTGCAGAAAAACAGCCCCAAAGCATGATGTTTCCACCCTCATGCTTCACAGTAGGTATGGTGTTCTTTGGATGCAACTCCGCATTCTTTGTCCTCCAAACACGACGAGTTGAGTTTTTACCAAAAAGTTCTATTTTGGTTTCATCTGACCATATGACATTCTCCCAATCCTCTTCTGGATCATCCAAATGCACTCTAGCAAACTTCAGACGGGCCTGGACATGTACTGGCTTAAGCAGGGGGACACGTCTGGCACTGCAGGATTTGAGTCCCTGGCGGCGTAGTGTGTTACTGATGGTAGGCTTTGTTACTTTGGTCCCAGCTCTCTTCAGGTCATTCACTAGGTCCCCCCGTGTGGTTCTGGGATCTTTGCTCACCGTTCTTGTGATCATTTTGACCCCACGGGGTGAGATCTTGCGTGGAGCCCCAGATCGAGGGAGATTATCAGTGGTCTTGTATGTCTTCCATTTCCTAATAATTGCTCCCACAGTTGATTTCTTCAAACCAAGCTGCTTACCTATTGCAGATTCAGTCTTCCCAGCCTGGTGCAGGTCTACAATTTTGTTTCTGGTATCATTTGACAGCTCTTTGGTCTTGACCATAGTGGAGTTTGGAGTGTGACTGTTTGAGGTTGTGGACAGGTGTCTTTTATACGGATAACAAGTTCAAACATGTGCCATTAATACAGGTAACGAGTGGAGGACAGAGGAGCCTCTTAAAGAAGAAGTTACAGGTCTGTGAGAGCCAGAAATCTTGCTTGTTTTTAGGTGACCAAATACTTATTTTCCACCATAATTTGCAAAGAAATTCATTAAAAATCCTACAATGTGATTTTCTGGTGAAAGAAAATCTTAATTTGTCTGTCATAGTTGACGTGTACCTATGATGAAAATTACAGGCCTCTCTCATCTTTTTAAGTGGGAGAACTTGCACAATTGGTGGCTGACTAAATACTTTTTTTCCCCCACTGTATGTGTGTGTGAAGAAAGGGGTGCGTTCACCACAGTTTCTCGTATTAATATTTTCTCACATTCTTGTTCTTTAAGATTGTCAGCTAACTGGAAATGTTGAGAAAAGTGTGGGCTGATTTCTGGCCAACCCTGCATGTTTTATTCTGGGAAGTACTTTACTGCAGGCCTGACGTGTTAAATCCTTGAATATAATATGACTGTGTATGTTGTAGGCCTGGTGGTGGTTCAAGGGTTAAGTGACATGAGTTAAGTGTACATGCATGCACAAATACACACTGCAACTCATTCACAGCTAATGTGACAACAGCACTGCCCATTTGAGGTACAGTATCAACCACATTCACTTTCAAACTGTAACTTGAAACGTGTTTGTGTTCCTGTGAAATTAAGCACATTGGCTGCTCCGAATCGCGCTAGTCAGTCATCCACTAAACAACTACTTTGGTAGTGAGCAGATATACTGTTAATATCACTCGGTTCAGCTGAATATGACCATGATGTATCAATCAATCAAGACTATGAACTCACCAGTGTTTTGATTGACAGTAGACAGTGACAAAGACGTTGATCTTATGGTTTCTTGCTGTCCAAAGTCTTCCTCCCCTGCACTATGTACCTGTTGTTAAACAAAATTTGAAAACAGGTGGTCAGGAAAACTCCTGGCTCTAAGTATATACTACCGGTCAAAAGGTTTAGAACACATACTCATTCAAGGGTTTTTCTTTATTTCTACTATTCTCTACATTGTAGAATAATAGTGAAGACATCAAAACTATGAAATAACACATATGGCATCATGTACTAACCAAAGAAGTGTTAAACAAATCAAAATATATTTGAGATTTGAGATTCTTCAAATAGCCACCTTTGCCTTGATGACAGTTTTGCACACTCTTGGCATTCTCTCAACCAGTTTCATGAGGTAGTCACCTGGAATGCATTTCAATGAACAGGTGTGCCTTGTTTAAAGTTAATTTGTGGAATTTCTTTCCTTCTTAATGCGTTTCAGCCAATCAGTTGTGTTGTGACAAGGTAGGGGTGGTATACAGAAGCCCTATTTGGTAAAAGACCAAGTCCATATTATGGCAAGAACAGCTCAAATAAGCAAAGGGAAATGACAGTCCATCATTACTTTAAGACATGAAGGTCAGTCAATACGGAACATTTCAAGAACTTTGAAAGTTTATTCAAGTGCAGTCGCAAAAAACATCAAGCGCTATGATGAAACTGGCTCTCATGAGGACCACCACAGGAATGGAAGGATAAGATAATTAGTTACCAGACTCAGAAATTGCAGCCCAAATAAATGCTTCAAGTAACAGAGACATCTCAACATCAACTGTTCAGAGGAGACTGTGTGAATCAGGCCTTCATGGTGAAATTGCTGCAAAGAAACCACTACTAAAGGACGCCATCCCTTTTGTGCTTAGTGGGACTATTATTTGTTTTTCAACAGGACAATGACCCGACACACCTCCAGGCTGTGTAAAGGCTATTTTACCAAGAAGGAGAGCGATGGAGTGCTGGATCAGATGACCTGGCCTCCACAATCACCCGACCTCAACCAAATTGAGATGGTTTGGGATGAGTCGGACCGCAGAGTGAAGGAAAAGCAGCCAAAAAGTGCTCAGCATATGTGGGAACTCCTTCAAGACTGTTGGAAAAGCATTCCAGGTGAAGCTGGTTGAGAGAATGCCAGGAGTGTTTAAAGCTGTCATCAAGGCAAAGGGTGGCTATTTGAAGAATCTTCAATATAAAATATATTTTGATTGGTTTAACACTTTTTTGGGTTACTACATGATTCAATATGTGTTATTTCATAGTTTTGATGTCTTCACTATTATTGTACAATGTAGAAAATAGTAAAAATAAAGAAAAACCCTTGAAGGAGTCGGTGTTCTAAAACTTTTGACCGGTAGTGTATGTCACCGTCAGTAGAGGATGCCTGGTTGTTCTTTAAAAGTAATTTCCTCTCAATCTTAAATAGACATGCCCCATTCAAAAAATACAGAACTAAGAACAGATATAGCCCCTGGTTCTCCTCAGACTTGACTGCCCTTGACCAGCACAAAAACATCCTGTGGCGTACTGCATTAGCATCAAATAGCCCCCGCGATATGCAACTTTTCAGGGAAGTTAGGAACCAATATACACAAGCAGTTAGGAAAGCAAAGGCTAACTTTTTCAAACAGAAATTTGCATCCTGTAGCACTAACTCCAAAAAGTTTTGGGACACTAAAGTCCATGGAAAATAAGAGCACTTCCTCCAAGCTGCCCACTGCACTGAGGCTAGGAAACACTATCACCACCGATAAATCTACAATAATCGAGAATTTCAACAAGCATTTTGCTACGGCTGGCCATGCTTTCCACCTGGCTACCACTACCCCGGCCACCAGCTCTGCACCCTCCGCTGCAACTTGCCCATGACCCCCCCGCTTCTCCTTCACACAAATCCAGACAGCTGATGTTCTAAAAGAGCTGCAAAATCTGGACCCCTACAAATCATCTGGGCTAGACAATCTGGACCCTTTCTTTCTAAAACTAGCCGCCGAAATTGTCGCAACCCCTATTACTAGCCTGTTCAACCTCTCTTTCGTAACGTCTGAGATCCCCAGAGATTGGAAAGCTGCCGCGGTCATCCCCCTCTTCAAAGGGGGTGACACTCTAGATCCAAACTGTTACAGACCCATATCCATCCTGCCCTGCCTTTCAAAAGTTTTTGAAAGCCAAGTCAACAAACAGATCACCGACCATTTCGAATCCCACCGTACCTTCTCCGCTATGCAATCCGGTTTCCGAGCTGGTCATGGGTGCACTTCAGCCACGCTCAAGGTCCTAAACGATATTATAACCGCGATCGATAATAGACAGTACTGTGCAGCCGTTTTCATTGACCTGGCCAAGGCTTTCGACTCTGTCAACCACCGCATTCTTATTGGCAGACTAAATAGCCTTGGTTTCTCAAATGACTGCCTCGCCTGGTTCACCAACTACTTCTCAGATAGAGTTCAATGTGTCAAATCGGAGGGCCTGTTGTCTGGACCTATGGCAGTCTCTATGGGGGTGCCACAGGGTTCAATTCTTGGGCCGACTCTTTTCTCTGTGTATATCAATGACGTCGCTCTTGCTGCTGGTGACTCTCAGATCCACCTCTACGCAGACGACACCATTTTGTATACATCTGGCCCTTCATTGGACACTGTGTTAACAAACCTCCAAACAAGCTTCAATTCCATACAACACTCCTTCAGTAGCCTCCAACTGCTCTTAAACACTAGTAAAACTAAATGCATGCTCTTCAACCGAACGCTGCTTGCACCCGCCCCACCCGACTAGAATCACTACTCTCGACGGGTCTGACCTAGAGTATGTGGACAACTACAAATATCTAGGTGTCTGGTTAGACTGTAAACTCTCCTTCCAGACTCACATTAAGAATCTCCAATCCAAAGTTAAATCTAGAATCGGTTTCCTATTTCGCAACAAAGCCTCCTTCACTCACGCTGCCAAACATGCCCTCGTAAAACTGACTATCCTACCGATCCTTGACTTCGGCGATGTCATTTACAAAATAGCCTCCAACACTCTACTCAGCAAATTGGATGTAGTCTATCACAGTGCCATCCGTTTTGTCTCCAAAGCCCCATATAATACCCACCACTGTGACCTGTACGCTCTTGTTGGCTGGTCCTCACTACATATTCGTTGCCAAACCCACTGGCTCCAGGCCATCTATAAATCACTGCTAGGCAAATCCCCGCCTTATCTTAGCTCATTGGTCACCATAGCAACACCCACCCGTAGTCTGCGCTCCAGCGGGTATATCTCACTGGTCATCCCCAAAGCCAACACCTCATTTGGCCGCAATTCCTTCCAGTTCTCTGCTGCCAATGACTGGAACAAATTGCAAAAATCTCTGAAGCTGGAGACACTTATCTCCCTCACTAACTTTAAGCATCAGTTGTCAGAGCACCTTACCGATCACTGCACCTGTACACAGCCCATCTGAAATTAGCCCGCCCAACTACCTCATCCCTATATTGTTATTTATTTTGCTCATTTGTACCCCAGTATCTCTATTTGCACATCATCTCTTGCACATCTATCATTCCAGTGTTAATACTAATTGTAATTATTTTGCACTATAGCCTATTTTATTGCCTTACCTCCATAACTTGCTAAATTTGCACACACTGTATATTATATGTATTTCTGTTGTATTTTTGACTTTGTTTTGTTTTACCCCATATGTAACTCTGTGTTGTTGTTTTTATCGCACTGCTTTGCTTTATCTTGGCCAGGTCGCAGTTGTAAATGAGAACTTGTTCTCAACTGGTTTACCTGGTTAAATAAAGGTGAAATAAAAAAATAAAAAAAATGTCAGGCAGCCAAGGGTGGATAGCTAATCGACTACGCCACCTAGATGTGTGTATAAGCCCTAGGAAATCAGAGACTGGAGTAGAGTGTGCCATATAGGTTAAATCCAAAACAATTATGTCACTTACCTCCTCTAGCTCAAAGGAGTTGGCCTGTTGAAGACTGTGGGAGGCCTCCCCTTGGGCCCGGATTGGTGGAGGGTTCAGAGGACTCTGGTACCTCTTGATCCCCCATACACCTGGATAATACTGGGCTGCTGTAGGCACTGCTGTGGTACCACCACTGGGAGTGAGAACCATCTCAGGTGTGTCTGCAGAACTAAAACTACAAATCACATCAGCTACAGTGATTAGACAAGGGGACCTCCTTCCACTAGGGAGCTCTATGGGCACGAACGTTGACTCCACCAGTGTCCCAGTTTCTCCCAAACTGGAGTCACCCTCAGACACAGCCTTTGGAATGGGAGTTATGACGACCTCTAAACTCTTGGCTGAGTTCCTGGTAGTTAAATGCTCCTCCTCCCTGGGTTTGTGTAGTGGGTCTGATGTGGTGAAGGATCGGTCAGATCTGACATTCTCACAGGACACAACAGATGACAAAATGGTCGCCATCTGTGTGTTATTATTCCACTGTTGTAGTTGACTGCTGTAGAGTGCCTGGTGCAGACTCTCAACGATCTGAGGACATGTGACTTCATGGGTAACCTTGGCAACCGGTGCCACCACCGCTGCCCAGTCTGTGTGATGAATTGTGTTTTGAGTGTCTCCAACCTCACAAGTAGGACTTGGAGTAGTAAGGCAAAAGTCCAGTTTCTTTCTACTACTGGGTTCTAGCTGACCTGATTCTGAAAGTGATGATGCTCGAAGATTGCGAGTTCTGTCGGTGTCTCTCTCCCTCTCTAAATCAGCCCCATCCCTGTCTGATGACGATCCCTGGTCCAACTCCTTGCCTCTGACTGTGTCTCTATGTCCCTGTGTCTCTGTCTCTCTGTCCTTCACGATAGCACTCATGTCCGCAGCAGCACTCATCCCATTACTGTCCCCTGTATCCTGATTATCCTCCTCCATGTCTCTGGATATAGCCTCTGCCTTGGCGTTCTCCAGGACCAGTCCCACCAAGTCAGGCAGGCTGCTTCTCTTCTTGGGGGATGACCCAGGTCCGGAAGAGAGTCCTGGACCACGGCAGGCAGAGTCCGAGCCCAGCCGGGCGGAACCACCAGAGCCAGTATACAGGCACATCTTAGAAACCGTGTCCTTGAGTCGCTCCACTGGAGACCTCGGTTCGCTGCGAACGCTTCCCATGAAGCGCCGTCCAGTCTGCCTGTCGGCGGTGGGGGAGAAGCTGAACTCGGGAGGGGCGAGCTTCTGGAGGGGTGTGCGGGACACGTGGGAGTAGAGGGAGTAGAAGGCATTGGCCATGGCTGTTAGCACCTCTACCTGCCTGAAACGACCTACAGGGGGGAAGAAACGTTCATCAGGGCAATTGAAAGAGATAATAACCATTTGTTTTGAATGTGCTGGCTGCCTAACACACAGGACAATGAGAGATGCATTAACGTGTCTTGTTCATAGCAAAGACTGAGTATAATGTATTTATTGTATGTTAAGACTCTGATTGGTGGAGAAACATATTATACTGACAGTGCTATGTAAATGTAGTCATATAGACACTCTGTGGATGTAGGTGTCTATTTAGAGATGAAGCTCTTTGAACTGCATAGAAAGTGCTGCATAACTCAAGTTATTATGTAAATGAAAGCTGAATCATGTACAGAGACTCTCTATACCTGGTTGTGGGTGTGTATGATGATGGTGATTACCACAGTAGTGTGTGGGAGTCCGACACATTGGTGTGAGTGTGTGTGTTTGTGTGCGTGTGTACGTTTGTGTCTTACTGGCTAGAGAGAGTCCTGGGTCTTCCTGTCGGAGGCGGTACAGTTGGGACTGGAGGAAGAGGCGGAAGTTGATACCGTGAAGCTGGGAGGGGAAGTTGAGGAAACGGGTGGGGATGCGGTCGGTGACCTTAGGCTCGTCACATCCGAACCCCAACTGGTACAGAGTCTCCTCTGCATCCTCTGCACACAGTTGCAGCACCTCAGACACACTGGGGGGTGTAGGTGACGAGTCAGAGAGACAGATAGAAAGAGAGAGAGGGGAGTGAGAGATTTACTGACAGATTTGATATACTATATGATAGTTAAGACTGTGTAACATACGGTTGATAGTGGTTGGTCCTAACTCACCTTGACGTCTTACTGGTGCTGTTGGAGAGGCCACTGGAGGCAATACTGTGGCAGAGGTGGAGTAAGGGCAGAGCCAGCATCTGACGGGGAGTACTGCAGGAACAAAGACATGAGATCAACATGCGACAGGCGAAAAATAAACAATGAAACAACTTAAAAAACTAACCAGAATTATTATAGTAATAATGGTTGAAGCATGCCTGTATTCAACAGATATATGTTAATGTAACCGTATTTAATGTACTAGTAGCTGGGAAAATGCATAAAGAGGGATTATAAAAAGAAACTCTAGAACAGAAATATAGCTTGCCATATGCCAAAGTTTGTGGGTTGCTCTAACTGACCTGGTGGTGGCTCCTCCTCTGTGAAGATGTTTGGGTGGCGGAAGCAGCACCCTACACAGTCAGCAGGCACCACCGTGGGAAGATAAAAGCAGGTCAAGCTCATGTCACGTCAACCAAACATGACTAATCTAAACCTCCCTCTGAATAGGAAGGACTTTTGGGCATAATTGATGTAATGAATCCACACATTCTTCTTGTTTATATTCCATTTATCTTACCCCAGTTCTGAGACTCCTTCAACATTTAATGCTTTAGCTGTAAAACATAAAATAAAAGTTTGAGTGGAAAGAGAACACTGTGTGTGTGTGTGCGCATTCGTGCGTGCGTTTGCATTCATGCTTATGTGTGCGCGTTTTCCTCCCAGACCTCTGTGACATTTGGCCATTTGTGTTGTGAGGCTCCAGTGAGCGATGGCGCCTCTATTTGCAGACACGCTCTCATTATTTCTTTGTATATTGGTCCAATCTTTGGGAGAGTGTCCGTCAGTCAACAGCTAAATCACATGCACCAGGATGTCAGTCGCTCATGGAAGAGGTGAAGGCTTAAGGTTTGATGCTACAATGAGCCTACTGTTTTATTGCAGTGTAACTACAGTAGGCTACAGTACATGTCCCTGGTGTACTGGCAGTGGAGAAGCAGTCCTTAGCCATGAGGATTTTTATGAAGGCGTCCACTAGTCAAACAGGTATAATGGACTTCAGTATTGGATAAAAGGCCTATGTTCTTTAAACATATTTGGTAATGGAAAATGAGTTCAAATAGGAATAACAAAAACAAAGAGGGAGGCTGTTGCACAGAAGCAGGAACAAAGCCTTTTCCAAAACATCCATGATGGTCTCCTACTTTTCCTACAAAGCTATTTCCTGCTTGGATTATTTACTATGGTGTGTGTGTCATTGGGTTTATGTACTCTGTTGTCCTCACCCTCAGCACCCAGACTCAGGTCATCTTCAAAACTGTTGGCTTTCAGCAGAGACTCTGGAAGAGGAGAATAGATGATCAAATAGAAGAAGAGGAGAGACTATAATCAGTGTTTTATACGGACCAATAGGACATTATATCATGATATCCATGCTGATAGTAGATTGCAGTGACGGTGGCTTTGTCAGACTTACCAACAGTCAGATGATGACTAGAGTTCTGTGAGCCTGTCTCCAGCCTAGTGAAAATATATAACGTACACCAAAACAACATCTTAGGATTCTGTACAGAGGAATAGCCTAAGATTACTCCAAATGTGTTCTCCAACTCATAAAACTAAAACTAAAATTACATGTTTTGAAAAAGGCTCAGTGCTGTTATCCTTGCAAGGTGAGGTGTTGAAAGGTATTGAAAACAGGGGTGTCAATCATTTTTACCCCTACCTTTTTGAGATTTTTTTTATTACTAGTTAAACAAAATCTCTTTCTCTGAGCAATTGTATTAGTATAAAATAATATAATTTCCCAAATGTTTTGAGCATACAATATATATAATAATAATTTGGTGGGTGCTTCTATTTGCCCTGTTTTAGATATGTGTTTTTTGCATATCCCAACTCTTCCTGAGACACCCTCGGAGAGTAGGGTCACAGCCAGGGTCTGCCATTATCAACGGCGACCCTGGAGCAATAAGGGTTAAGTGACCTATTTTTTACAGATTATTTTGACAGATGTTCACCTTGTCGGCTCGGGGATTCTAACTAGTGACCTTTGGGTTACTGGCCCAACGCTCTAACCGCTAGGCTACCTGCCGCCCTATACATCTATTTTATACAGTCAGTTTTGCTAATCTTTATCAAGGGTGTCAATCATTTCGCACCCCACAGTATACTATACGGCTCTGGATCAAACCTATGGGCATTACTTCTAGCTAGCTATCCTCTCAGTCTATCCAGTAAAGCTACAGCTTTTAAAAGTCAGTTCACTTCCTACATAGGAGATGCTCTCAGGCTGAGTGATTAGCAGTCAGATTATCAAGTCACATTAACCACATATGTTTTAAGAACGCCCCAACATTTCTTATCTGACATTATTTTAAATCAGATTCTATAAAGCCCACAAAGCAGCCTGGTCATCCAAGTTCACACATCAGTTTAGCCACATTTTCAGACTCAACTTGATCAATACAGTCACAGCCAAGTTAGCCATGATCATTAGTAATACATTTGAAATTGCACAATAGTGATGTTTGCATCCAGTGATGCAACAATTGCTTTTCTGTGCTTACATGGCTGCTATTTTCCGGTCAACACATAACTGGAGGAATCAACAGAACAAACACTACTTTTGTACCATTTCCTATGATGCAAATTTTTTACTATAAACACAAAGTACTAAAATAGAACGCCCTATAGTATAAATAGGACCAAACTAGTTCTAGAACCAAGTTGTTTTGGAGCATTGACCATTGACCTGTCTCCATATTCTAAACAGAATTCACATCTGTAATATTTCCCCAAACGGTGGGCGGTTTCCCTTCACCTTTTGTTTTTTTACTTGCCAGTTGCCACTGACTGACACATCATCCTATTGAGTATTTCTTGTAAGTTTAATTTCAAAGTCAAACCTTTCACGGCATGCTCACTCACCCACAGCCCAGAAGCCAGCTCTCAATCTTTCCTGCAGAGCATCCTGTGGAAACAGTAGACATAGAACAGTCTGGGTGAGCATTCAGCATTCAGAAAATTAAGACTTCTTACACTCTTTTTTCTGTGCTTTGTCACAAAGATGTGTGATGCATCATGCAGTGGCCAACCGCCCACATATTATGAGTTATAAATATACCAGTATGAAAAAAAATAATAATAATGTATGCACTCACTAACTGTAAGTCGCTCTGGATAAGAGCGTCTGCTAAATGACTCAAATGTAAATACCAGACTAAGCAGTGTTGTTGTTGTTAGGGAGTTTTAACCCTCTGCCTGTTGTTGATTACTTTATCCCATAGATATCATATAGTAATGCATCAATGTCACTCAAATGTAAATTCTTTATCAAGCTACCAAAATGAGAACTGACCATCTGAGAAAATGTCATCCTCTGATGCAGACTGGTGTGGATCAGAGGGATGGGTGTATGGTGGTCCCCGTGGGACAGAAGGACTGGTATATCCTGGTCGTTGTAGGGTAGAGGGGTGGGCAGAGGGATGGATGTACGGTCCTGGTCCCTGTGGATCTTGTTCTTCCAGGGTGAGCCACTGTCGACTGGTCTGGACCCAGGCCTGACGCCTGGTCGTAGAAGACGGGCTCTCCATCAGACTGCTCACCTATTCACTCAACAGCTCACCTATTAATTGAATAGCCTACTGTCGTATATGATGAATGGTGGCAATTATTGCCATCAACAAAGAGTCCGTTATGCTGCATCATGTTAGAAGTTTTTATTCATACCACGAGGTTACAGCATAAATTACAGACACGCGTTGTCCGGAGAACGGCTCCTCAGATTGCTATGGCCGCTCTAACGTCTCATCGTTTAACCCCTATTTATAAACACTGATGCCCCCTCTTCTGGCCAATCACCAGTCTCTCCTGTCTACAACCCACCTCCTGTCTGTGATATGTGGTATTACACCTAAAACATTCCCTCTTGATACTACCATAAACAACATTCTATTTCTTCATGAAAAACATTTAACAAAGGCATAATCTTCAGATACTATACTACGTCAATAATTATCAGCTGGGAGAACCCAAATCATGACGTAAGTATTATATCATCAGTAGGCTTATATAGACATAATACTTCCAAACCAGGTCCATCCAAATGATAGTTTCAGTGAAGCTACTGTAACCTACAGGGCTTTTCATGCAGGAACATGTAACCCCTCTTTATAATCTAGTACAGCTGGTTGGAATAGCAAATTATGACATAATTGAAATAAACAGCTGCAATTAGAAAATTATTGACACCACACACTAACTCAAATCAATCCATAAGTAGGTAATCATCATAATAGTCACAAACTCACACAATGCTTGTAATTATGTTAATGTACTGAAAAATCATAGCCTACATGACAATCACATTAGAAGTTCTCTCTTGGAAAAATAAAGTTATTGTTTTATATAGCCTAACAACTGCCAATATTTGTAGAAGCCTTTCAGTGCACATAATTACTCATGTCAAATTTGATAGAACTTTATTGCACTGCTCAAGCAAAAACAAGGACATATTTAGAAAACATGGCTGAAAATCCAAACGCATGCAGATGCTTATACCAAAGTAGGCCTACAGTATTCTATTTCAAGGACTAATGTAGAGACAAGCACATTTTCATCTCAAGCCTACCTTCACTGGCGCACCGCAGTTTTCAATTCTGGTTTCTCCCACTGCGCTCACCATTCTCGACTCGTATCTTGTTATCAGAATAGCACTGCATACTTCATACAGGGTTTCTTCAGTTTTTCTGATGACTATTTATTTAAACGGATAAATGTTGAGATTATCAACGCAAAACCTAGGCTACATGTTCATGGTTCTCTCTTTCAACTGTCTCTTTAGGCGCAAATACAAAGAAGGTAAAAAGGGAAGTGTGGCTTCAACTGAAACTAATTAACATTGCGACACATCCTCCCTGCAGAAACAGAAGCCGACACAGACACACTGTAGATAGTCTAATGAAGAAGAGCTGACAGTTGCCCTCTTTATACCTGCTGGTGCTAACATGCGCCCTGATATTGTCCACATTCTGATCTTGTCCACATTCATATTGTGCTTTATCAGATAGTGATTGGATCATATTGATCAGATCACTTAACTCACATGATAGTTAGCGCATGGTGTAAACAAGGCTAGTGATTGTGACTTCATGGGAGTCGTCACTCGAAGTTGGTTTTGTCTAGAAGGAATATAGCTTTTGTTAAGATTGACTTTCGTAGCAGGTTCAGGAGAACTTATGCTGCAGGTTAGGAGAATTAGGTTAAGGTTAGGGAAAGAGTTAGGGTTAGCTAAAATGTTTTTTTATTTTTTATTTTTTAGGTCAATTTGACAAAGCTGTATTCCATCTAGACATGACCCTCGAAGTTGGAGAGCCACACAGACAGTTGACCAACCTGGTCTCAGTGCATTTTGTATTATTCTGTATGAAATCCGAGACTCCGTTTATTATGATACGTTAGGTTTCATATGGAATGTATTAATTTGTGGATATCCATCACCCATTTCGTATGATACATTACAAATTAGAATTCGTATTATATGTTATGAATTTGCGAAACGTACAATATGTTATGAATTAGAAAAATTTATGATATGTTACGAATTCTAACTAGGGGGCTAATTGGCTAACGTTAGCTAGGCTAGGATTTAGGATTAGGGTTTAAGGTTAGGATTAAGTTTAGGAGTTAAAGGGTTAAGGTTAGGGGAAGGGTTAGCTAAAAGGGTTAAGGTTAGGTTTAGGGGAAGTGTTAGCTAGCATGCTAAGTAGTTGCAAAGTATCTAAAAAGTAGTAAGTAGTTGAAAAGTTGCTATTTAGCTAAAATGCTAAAGTTGTCCGTGATGAGATTTGAACTCTGGAACCTTTGGGTTGCTAGACTTCGCGTTATACACCCACCCAGCCACACAGAACAAGTAACCATCTGTCTTATCTAACCATACCAAATGTAACATACCATACCAAATGAAACATACCCTACCAATTTGAATGATTTACATGTACTATGTTACGTCTAGTCTATGAGACCAGGCTGGACAGACAGACACCAGACAACAGGCTCTCCTGCCTGTGTGGGCAGAGGCTGAGCAGTCAGTGCAGACAGGTTATCTATTATTTATCCCTTCAATTCCTTTACTTACTTAACAACTATGCAAAACTAATTTTTATTATAGGAAATCCCTATAATAACAGCAATATTTTGATGATCCTCAAACAAGACTGAAATCTGAGTTAGGCCGATGCTACTGGAGCCATAATCTTATCAAAGTTTTATTTGATTTATTTTACATTACAATCATTGCCTGCAGTAGGGTTAGACATAGATCAGTAGGGCAATGTGATGTGATGACCGGTGTTCTGCTAAACTTGGAGGTTGGTGGTGGCACAATCAAATGATATGGCCTGTTACCCTAATTATTGTTCTCAATATCCAGTGTGAGGACATAAAAAAGGCGAATCAAACAGCGTCTAGGTGCTTCTGGATACCTAACATTCGTGCTTGAAGGAGAAAAGTTGGGGGGGAGGGGGAGGGATGCTAAACTGACACGCATGGTGCACAAATTGATGACGTATGTCGCACAGCTTAGAGTTGAGATGGAGACTAATGGATTCCGTTCAGGACCGCCCACTGGGCGAAATGCCGTGTAAAGAGTGTGCGCCAAATCTAGAAGACATAGGCCAGGGAGGTATTTATTACGCCGATTCGGTTGTTTCAAATCAAAATCAAATCAAATGTTATTTGTCACATACACATGTTTAGCAGATGTTATTGCGGGTGTAGCGAAATGCTTGTGGGGGTGTAGCGAGATGCTTGCTTGGAAGATGGATGACGAGGAGGAGACCTGGCTGATGACTGTGGCATGTTTTGGGAACATGGAGAGGCCAGAGATAGCTAGACTAGTAAATTGGGCTAAGGAGAAAGGCCATCAGTGCATTTTCTGCAAGCAGTACATCGGATGATGGTGCGGCGTGAGTGTGGTGAACGGACAGACGTGGTTATGGACCGCGAGGAAGAAGGAGAAGAGCCGAATGCAGTGGGAAGCTATGAGTTGTTGACGAATGGTGCCAAGTACAAACCGTATTCTGCTGTCTCTGATGGCTCAGAAATTGAACCTGACGAGAGTGAGGGTGAATTACTTGTGGTGGCAGGTGTGGTGAAGACCTCCGAGTCCGAGCCAAGCCGCGATGGTCATGCAAAGGATGATTCGGGCCCAGTGGGAGTGGATCCCTGCCTTTTGGCTGATCCATATGTCAGCTCAGGCTGGGTAGAAAATAAGTTGGTACTGTTAAATCGGCGAAGATGGACTTCATTTTCTGTGTTTCGCCCGTTAAAAGGGAACTGACGCTTCGCGCCACGCGACTAGGGACAAGACCTGTGACTTGCTTTGCTCTCTAGAGCAGGGCGCCTTTGAAAGGAGTGAGTACTGGAGTGGCGTTAAGTGTTGAGGTGGAGCAACTGAAATTGAAGATTCCTTGTGTCTGTGACGCCCGCCATTTGTTGTGACGCAGACCCGGTGGCAAGCGTGGTGAAACTGAGAAGACACTGTCTGTCCTTTTGAGTTTTGAAGTAGTCTTTACCTGATCAAGTCATGTTAGGATATGTCAGTTATCCAGTGAGAGCTTTTTTGCCGAACCCACTAAGGTGTTTCAGATGCCAAGCTTATGGACATGTTGCAGCATGTTGTGTAAGAGGAATATTCTGAGATGTGAGAAGTGTACAGGAGGGCATGGGACAAAGGAAAGTGTTGTATCGGTGGAAAAAACAGTGTGTGTCAATTGTGGGGGTGCCCATGTTGCTGGGGATCAGAAATGCCTGGTGCGAGAGAGACAGGTTGAGGTTGCCAGGGTCAGAGTAGAACAGAAGGTGTCATATGCTGAGGCAGTGAAGAGAGTAGAGGATGACAGGTCAAGAGTGATTAGTACGCCTAGACCAATAAAGAGTGATACGAATTTGTGCTTCAGTAAGGTTGGCTTCTTTGCATTCATAATGGAGACAAAGCACTGGAAAACAACTTTGGACGCTGTAGAGCGCTTTACATAAATCCGCTCCGAGGTGGTTTAAACTACATTCTAATGTTGATTGCTTAAAGAAAACAGTTTCAAGCAAAGTGTTTTATGCATGCTCAGTTCTTGGAACTCCATTGCGTGGTTCTTTTCATGGGGAAAAGTCCTCAATGAAACGGACATTAGGCTAAATGTGGAGAATTATACATTTGCCTCTGTTGGCCATCAAGTAGCCTATAAATGTATATGCCATTGTAGGCTACCATTTGATACAATAACATTTTTGAAATGACGATATCATTGGAGTCATTGCAAATCAATTTGTGCCACTTGTGTAGCCTACCTGGAGCTGGAAACCAATGTAATAAATAGCCTATAACTTCAGTTTGTTTTTGTAGCCTTGTGTTATTATGAACGCATTAGATTGACTGTAACAGTAGTCAGAATAGGCTACAGGTAAAATGAATTCAAAAAAATAAACACTGGCTGTTGTTGACAAGCATATTCAGTTAATATACATATTGGCACCAGTGACTGGCACCAGTGACTCGGTTAATAAAAAAGTGGTCAGATGACGCAGATGCTAAGCTACAGGACTGTTTTGCTAGCACAGACTGGAATATGTTCCGGGATTCTTCATATAGCATTGAGGAATACACCACATCAGTCACTGGCTTCATCAATAAGTGCATCGATGACGTCGTCCCCACAGTGACCGTATGTACATACCCCAACCAGAAGCCATGGATTACAGGCAACATCCGCACTAAGCTAAAGGGTAGAGCCGCCCCTTTCAAGGAGCGGGCCTCTAACCCGGAAGCTTATGAGAAATCCCGCTATGCCCTCCGACGAACCATCAAACAGGCAAAGAGTCAATACAGGACTAAGATTGAATCGTACTACACCGGCTCTGACGCTCGTCAGATGTGGCAAGGCTTGAAAACTATTACAGACTACAAAGGGAAGCACAGCCGCGAACTGCCTAGTGACACAAGCCTACCAGACGAGCTAAATCACTTCTATGCTCGCTTTGAGGCAAGCAACACTGAAGCATACATGAGAGCGTCAGCTGTTCCGGATGACTATGTGATCACGCTCTCCATAGCCAATGTGAGTAAGACTTTTAAGCAGGTCAACATTCACAAGGCCGCAGTGCCAGACGGATTACCAGGACGTGTACTCCGAGCATGTGCTGACCAACTGGCAAGTGTCTTCACTGAAATGTTCAACATGTCCTCGACTGAGTCTGTAATACCAACATGTTTCAAGCAGACCACCATAGTCCCTGTGCCCAAGGACACTAAGATAACCTGCCTAAATGACTACTGACCCGTAGCACTCACGTCTGTAGCCATGAAGTGCTTTGAAAGGCTGGTCATGGCATTCTCCCAATCCTCTTCTGGATCATCCAAATGCACTCTAGCAAACTTCAGACGGGCCTGGACATGTATTGGCTTAAGCAGGGGGACAGGTCTGGCACTGCGGGATTTGAGTCCCTGGCGGCGTAGTGTGTTACTGATGGTAGGCTTTGTTACTTTGGTCCCAGCTCTCTGCATGTCATTCACTAGGTCCCCCCGTGTGGTTCTGGGATTTTTGCTCACCGTTCTTGTGATCATTTTGACCCCACAAGGTGAGATCTTGCGTGGAGCCCCAGATCGAGGGAGATTATCAGTGGTCTTGTATGTCTTCCATTTCCTAATAATTGCTCCCACAGTTGATTTCTTCAAACCAAGCTGCTTACCTATTGCAGATTCAGTCTTCCCAGCCTGGTGCAGGTCTACAATTTTGTTTCTGGTGTCCTTTGACAGCTCTTTGGTCTTGGCCATAGTGGAGTTTGGAGTGTGACTGTTTGAGGTTGTGGACAGGTGTCTTTTATACTGATAACAAGTTCAAACAGGTGCCATTAATGCAGATAACGAGTGGAGGATAGAGGAGCCTCTTAAAGAAGAAGTTACAGGTCTGTGAGTGCCAGAAATCTTGCTTGTTTGTAGGTGACCAAATACTTATTTTCCACCATAATTTGCAAATAAATTAATTCCAAATCCTACAATGTGATTTTCTGGAAAAAAAATTCTCATTTTGTCTGTCATAGTTGACATGTACCTATGATGAAAATTACCGGCCTCTCTCATCTTTTTAAGTGGGAGAACTTGCACAATTGGTGGCTGACTAAATACTTTTTTCCCCCACTGTATCTATGTCCCCATCTGTGGAAAATCTACCCTCATCCTCTTTTCTGAACCTTTTCCTATTTCTTTCTGTACTGTCATGTAGGTAGACTCATCACTGATCCTACTACCTTCATCCATCTCAGACTTACTCCCATCTGAGCTACCTGCCATGCCTACCTCAGTCTCAGTACAGATGTGCAGATCCGGCAACCAAACGCACCACAGATTTCACTTCCGAAACCGAATGTTATGATCAAACACCCATCGAGCTGGGATTGAGTTGGCAGATCGCATCTCACTTAAAGATGCATACACCGCCACCTACTGTACTAAAGTGTGAGGCCAGTCACAGCCTATCTACATAAAATTCTCTTAATTATTCCTGTTCCTAAAAGGAAAATAATTACACCATCAACCCAACTACACCTATATACAATTATTTCACCACCCCATTAACTCTTCTGCAGTAAAATCTCATACACCCAAGTACTTCTCTCCATCTGCCACCTAGACTCATTAAAACCCACTACCCAATTCCACTACTTTGACCCTATCTGCTCTTGCACCATGCCAATGGCATGGGAGGACGGGACACCAGCCCTCAACACACTCTGTAATTCTTCTGAAGTCAAATCTCGTATACCCGAATACTTCTCTGTAGCTGCCACCACAACAACTATACTGCTCAAAAAAATAAAGGGAACACTTAAACAACACAATGTAACTCCAAGTCAATCACACTTCTGTGAAATCAAACTGTCCACTTAGGAAGCAACAATGATTGACAATACATTTCACATGCTGTTGTGCAAATGGAATAGACAACAGGTGGAAATTATAGGCAATTAGCAAGACACCCCCAATAAAGGACTGGTTTTGCAGGTGGTGACCACAGACCACTTCTCAGTTCCTATGCTTCCTGGCTGATGTTTTGGTCACTTTGAATGCTGGCGGTGCTTTCACTCTAGTGGTAGCATGAGACGGAGTCTACAACCCACACAAGTTGCTCAGGTAGTGCAGCTCATCCAGGATGGCACATCAATGCGAGCTGTGGCAAGAAGGTTTGCTGTGTCTGTCAGCGTAGTGTCCAGAGCATGGAGGCGCTACCAGGAGACAGGCCAGTACATCAGGAGACGTGGAGGAGGCCGTAGGAGGGCAACAACCCAGCAGCAGGACTGCTACCTCCGCCTTTGTGCAAGGTGGAGCAGGAGGAGCACTGCCAGAGCCCTGCAAAACCAGCAGGCCACAAATGTGCATGTGTCTGCTCAAACGGTCAGAAACAGACTCCATGAGGGTGGTATGAGGGCCCGACGTCCACAGGTGGGGGTTGTGCTTACAGCCCAACACCGTGCAGGACGTTTGGCATTTGCCAGAGAACACCAAGATTGGCAAATTCGCCACTGGCGCCCTGTGCTCTTCACAGATGAAAGCAGGTTCACACTGAGCACATGTGACAGACATGACAGAGTCTGGAGACGCCGTGGAGAACGTTCTGCTGCCTGCAACATCCTCCAGCATGACCGGTTTGGCGGTGGGTCAGTCATGGTGTGGGGTGGCATTTCTTTGGGGGGCCGCACAGCCCTCCATGTGCTCGTCAGAGGTAGCCTGACTGCCATTAGGTACCGAGATGAGATCCTCAGACCCCTTGTGAGACCATTTGCTGGTGCGGTTGGCCCTGGGTTCCTCCTAATGCAAGACAATGCTAGACCTCATGTGGCTGGAGTGTGTCAGCAGTTCCTGCAAGAGGAAGGCATTGATGCTATGGACTGGCCCGCCCGTTCCCCAGACCTGAATCCAATTGAGCACATCTGGGACACATGTCTCGCTCCATCCACCAATGCCACATTGCACCACAGACTGTCCAGGAGTTGGCGGATGCTTTAGTCCAGGTCTGGGAGGAGATCCCTCAGGAGACCATCCGCCACCTCATCAGGAGCATGCCCAGGCGTTGTAGGGAGGTCATACAGGCACGTGGAGGCCACACACACTACTGAGCCTCATTTTGACTTATTTTAAGGACATTACATTAAAGTTGGATCAGCCTGTAGGGTGGTTTTCCACTTTAATTTTGAGGGTGACTCCAAATCCAGACCTCCATTGGTTGATAAATTTGATTTCCATTGATAATTTTTGTGTGATTTTGTTGTCAGCACATTCAACTATGTAAAGAAAAAAGTATTTAATAAGATTATTTCATTCATTCAGATCTAGGATGTGTTATTTTAGTGTTCCCTTTATTTTTTGGAGCAGTGTATTTTCTGTGATTTACGTTCCACTTCTGCGGTACAGTTGATAACCATTGCATTAACCGCTAAGAAGCCAACCTTACTGAAGCATAAAGTTTATCACTCATTGGCCTATCCCTCTGTGCTGGCATAGATATACTACTCACACGGATACTCTCAGGATCCCTTACCCTTGACCCATCCTCCTCTACTTTCTTCACTGCCTCAGCATACGACACCTTCTGCACTACTCTGACTCTAGCCACCTCAACCTGCCTCTCTCGCACCAGACACTTCCGATCCCCAGCAACATGGGCACCAATACAGTTGACACACACAACTTTATCCACCGAAACTACACAGTCCTCTATCCCATGCCCTCCTGCACACTTTCCACATCTTGGAATCTCCCTCCTACAAACTGCTGCGACATGACTATAAACATTGCACCTGAAACAGCGCAGTGGATTCGGCACAAAAGCTCTAACAGGACAACATCCTAACATGACTTTGTCGGGTAAAGACTCTGACTCAAAACTCAAAAGGACCGACAGCGACTCCTCTGTTTCACCACGCTTACCACTGGGTCTGCGTCACACCAAACGGCAGGCATCACAAACACCAGGAATCTTCAACTTCAATTGCTCCACCTCCACACTTAATGCTATCCCAGAAATCACTCCTTTCAAAGGTGCCCTGTTCCTAAGAGCAAAGCAAGAAACAGATATTGACCCAAGTTATATGACATGGAGCGGCCACTCTCTCTGGTCAGAAGAAACACAAACAAATATAACAAGTCCACTACAGGTTACCTTCACTGATTCAACTGCACCCAACTCCTTTCCCACCCACCCTGAAACCACAAATGGATCCGCCAAAAGGCAAGGATCCACTTTCTCCAAAAATGTCACTCCTACTGGACCAGATTCTTCTTTATCATGTCCATTGATGCTAGGCTCGGGTTCTGAGCTCTTCACCACACCTTCCACCTCACTTAACTCGCCCTCATTCACTTCCATTTCAACTCCAGAACTCGGTCTGGCGCTCGGCTCACTCTGTTTGCACTTGACACCATTCTTCTTCAACACCTCATCTCCATTTTTATTGCCATCTTCCTCAAATTAAAATCCAACCTCTGCTTTCCTCATTCTCTTTGACCACTTCTTCCTCTTTTCCCCCCTCCATTCCTCCTCAGAAATCCACCTTTCTGTGTCCCTGTCCCAATATTCCTCTTCTTCAAATTTGCTTGCGGCCCGGTGGCATCCCGACGTAACTCCATCCCATAATCGTCCTGCTCACCTCAGAAACTTGTCTTCTCCGGGCACTGACATTTTGAGCGCATGAGCCTTCTGTCCACTTGCAACTTTCAACAACAAACGTCCAACTAAAGTGTGTAACACTCTTATTCTTCTTCTTGTCAGCGTCTCTCCCGACTGGTAGTCACGTCTTTGGCGACTTCTTCTTCTTCTTCTTCGATGAGGTTTAACGGCAGTTGACATCCAATAAATGTTGCATTACCACCACCTACTAGACTGGAGTATAACTCCCTTATACTTTGCTTTAAAAAATAAAAAATAAAATAAAACAAATACCCTACCATCTAACACTACACTCACAAAAAATTAAAATAAATACAAATTAACTATAATAATAATAATAACTACCATACTCCTTTTTAAATATATTTATTCCTACTTCATGCCATCAGCCTGAAAGGATGGGACACCACCACTTAACACACCCTGTAACTCTTCTGATGTCAAGTATCGCACACCCAAATACCTTTCTGCAGCTGCCACCACAACTTCTATATTATTTGGCTTACGTTCCATCCCTGCAGTACAGTTAATAACCATTGCTATAAATGCCAAAAATCTAATCTTACTGAAACATATACAGTTGAAGTCGGAAGTTTACAAACACTTAGGTTGGAGTCATTAAAACTCGTTTTTCAACCACTCCACAAATGTCTTGTTAACAAACTATAGTTTTGGCAAGTCGGTTAGGACATCTACTTTGTACATGACACAAGTAATTTTTCCAACAATTGTTTACAGACAGATTATTTCACTTATTATTCGCTGTATCACAATTCAAGTGGGTCAGAAGTTTACATACACTAAGTTGACTGTGCCTTTAAACAGCTTGGAAAATTCCAGAAAATGATGTCATGGCTTTAGAAGCTTCTGATAGGCTAATTGACAAAATTGGAGTCAATTGGAGGTGTACCTGTGGATGTATTTCAAGGCCTACCTTCAAACTCAGTCAACGCGTTCTGTCTCCTAGAGAGGAACGTACTTTGGTGCGAAAAGTGCAAATCAATCCCAGAACAACAGCAAAGGACCTTGTGAAGATGCTGGAGGAAACAGGTACAAAAGTATCTATATCCACAGTAAAACAAGTCCTATATCGACATAACCTGAAAGGCCGCTCAACAAGGAAGAAGCCACTGCTCCAAAACCGCCATAAAAAAGCCAGACTACGGTTTGCAACTGAAGATCGTACTTTTTGGAGAAATGTCCTCTGGTCTGATGAAACAAAAATATAACTGTTTGGCCATAATGACCATCGTTATGTTTGGAGGAAAAAGGGGGTTGCTTGCAAGCCGAAGAACACTATCCCAACCGTGAAGCACGGGGGTGGCAGCATCATGCTGTGGGGGTGCTTTTCTGCAGGAGGGACTGGTGCACTTCACAAAATAGATGGCATCATGAGGAAGGAAAAGTATGTGGATATATTGAAGCAACATTTCAAGACATCAGTCAGGAAGTTAAAGCTTGGTCGCAAATGGGTCTTTCAAATCGACAATGACCCAAAGCATACTTCAAAAGTTGTGGCAAAATGGTTTAAGGACAACAAAGTCAAGGTATTGTTAGGCCTACTGCTGCTAGGTAGCTCTCTCTGCTCTCTCCCTCCCCTCTGTCTGTCCTTGATTGCAGGAGTGAAGTCTGGTGTGCGGGAGTCAGGGTTCCAGCTGCAGCTCATTCACCATAATCACCTCAGCCTTTAAGACCCGGTCAAACTTGCCACTCATCGTCAGATCATAGTCAAGACGACCGTGTTAGTCTCGCTGCCGATTCAACCTGGTTATTTTTGCTCTTTGTGTTTTTGGCCTGCTCTATTTACTTTTTCTCCTGTGCCACAGATATTGGAACCTGACTCCTGCCTCCGCTTCACTCCTGCCACCACCATCCTGCTCTCCTTTACCGGACCTCTCTTTTGGACTCACCACGGACACTAGGACATTACGGTACCACACCTGCCCTGATCTGGATCTGTTACCCTCCCTGTACCTGGACTTGCTCTTCCCCTATATTTGGAAACCTGGACTTTGAACATTGTAAATAAACCTGTTAAAACTTATCTGGCTTGGTGTACTTGTCTGCATTTGGGTTCTTATCCAGTTAAATCATAACAGTATGATCTGACCAACATGAACCCAGCAGACAGTAGCTCGGATACCACCCCAGAGTGCACTCAAATTTGGACTGCCATAGCCAATCAGGGCATTTTACTTGGCCAACATGATACCCTGTTTAAGACGATTGCTGAGGACAGTCAGGTGCTGCTTAATCAGGTTCAATTACTCTCCAATCAAGTGTCTGCCCTTACTACCCCTTCAGCCCAGATCCGAGAGCCTTTTGTTCCTGCTCCAGAGCGCTATGACGGGAACATGGGAACCTGTGGCGATTTTTTTGACTCAATGCTCGTTAGTGTTTGAACAACAGCCCCTCACCTACGCCTCAGAAAGAGCCCGTATTGCCTACCTTATCAACTCTACTAGCGGTTCCGCTCGTGCCTGGGGATCCGCGGTCTGGGAGAGTCAGTCGGACATCTGCAACGCTTACGTTGCCTTCACCACGGAGATGAGGAAGGTTTTGACCACCCCGTACGAGGCAAGGAGGCTGCGAAACGGCTGTTTTCTCTTCGGCAGGGGGCTCGTAGTGTGGCGGAGATGGCAGTGGAGTTTCGGACTTTAGCAGCAGTGAGTGGTTGGAATGACGAGGCATTACAAGGAGTGTTCATCAATGCTTTGTCTGAGACTTTAAAAGATGAATTGGTGTCATATGATGAATCGCCTACGCTGGATAATCTTATTTCACTCACTATCAGGTTGGATAATCGGATTCGGGAGCGCCGCCGGGAGAGGAGTGTTAGTTCCAAGCAACCTGTCTGTCATCAACAAACTCCTCCCTGCATCGTCCCTACGGAGAGAGCCGTGTCTTCCCGAGTCGATACGAGGAGCACTGAACCCGAAGCCATGGAGGTGGGTCGTGCACGGTTGTCCTCAGAGGAGCGTGCACGTCGTATTCAGGCTCGGGTCTGCCTGTATTGTGGAGAAGCTGGTCATTTCGTTCCTTCCTGCCCAGTTCGTCCGGGGAAAAGGGCCGGCTCATCATTAATGGGAGAAGTTTTGGTGAGCCGAGCAGCGGATTCTTCCTCTTCTCCCCGCATTCTGCTCCAGGCATCCCTCCAGTGGCAGTCCCAGAATTTCTCTGTTAGTGCGCTGATTGACTCTGGTGCCGACGAAAGCTTTTGGATAGAGAGTGGGCTCAACAAATGGATTTGGAGACTGTTCCTATGGACTGTCCGCTGCAGGCTAAGGGTCTAAATGGACAATTGTTGACCCTGTATTACCCATCAGACTGTTCCTGTTTGTCTTAGAGTGTCGGGAAATCATCAGGAGAACATTCAATTCTATATTATCGACTGCCCACAGACTCCCTGGTCCTTGGTATCCCCTGGCTCATAAGACACAATCCACACATTGATTGGGTGACAGGTAGCATTGTTTCATGGAGCACATTTTGTCATGTGAATTGTTTGTGTTCTGCTCAGACTCCTGCCAGTACTGTGCCTCAACCTCCACTGGAGTCCATGGATCTTTCTGCTGTTCCTGACGTGTATCATGACCTGGCATCCGTTTTCTGCAAACACAGAGCTACTTCTCTTCCTCCTCACCGGCCTTACGACTGCGCCATTGACCTCCAGCCAGGAGCCCCGCTCCCCCAGCAGTCGCCTGTACAATCTCTCCCGGCCGGAGACGGAGGCTATGGAGAACTACATTCGGGACTCCTTGGCGGCAGGTATTATGCGTCCTTCCTCGTCACCTGTAGGAGCGGGATTCTTTTTTGTTGCTAAGAAGGATAAGACCCTCAGACCCTGTATTGATTACCGTGGACTTAACAACATCACCATTAAGAACAAGTATTCTCTGCCTTTGATTAATTCTGCTTTTCCCCTTCATGGTGCTACCATCTTTACGAAACTGGATCTACGAAATGCGTATCACCTGGTGCGCATTCGTAAGGGTGATGAATGGAAGACTGCCTTCAACACACCCCTTGGGACATTTTGAGTATCTGGTTATGCCTTTTGGGTTGTCCAATGCCCCTGCTGTTTTTCAGGCACTAGTCAATGATGTCCTTCGGGACATGTTGAATCGGTTTGTTTTTGTCTATCTGGATGATATCTTGATTTTCTCAGAGTCCTCTCAGGAACATGAACTGCATGTGCGCCAGGTGTTGCAAAGGTTGTTGGAGAACAAACTGTTTGTGAAGATGGAGAAATGTGAATTTCATGTGTCTGAGACCTCTTTTTGGGTTACATCATAGCTCAGGGGGAGTTGCGGATGGACCCAGCTAAGATCTCTGCTGTCACGGACTGGCCAGCTCCCTCTACCCGCAAAACAACTTCAACGATTCCTGGGGTTTGCGAACTTCTATAGGAGGTTCATCAAGGACTACAGCCGCATTGCGGCGCCACTCACCGCTCTCACCTCCATCTCACGACCGTTCGCTTGGAATGAAGGGGGCCGAATCAGCGTTCGAAGAACTGAAACATCGCTTCGCCTCGGCTCCCATTCTGATGCAGCCGGACCCCGACCGCCAGTTTGTCGTGGAGGTGGATGCATCCGACACTGGGGCAGGTGCGGTGTTGTCGCAACGTTCTCCTGAAGATAACAAACTGCATCCCTGTGCTTTTCTCTCAAGGAAACTTTCTCAGGCTGAGAGGAATTATGATGTTGGCAATCGTGAACTGCTCGCCGTTAAGCTGGCTCTCGAGGAGTGGCGACATTGGTTGGAGGGGGCGGAACAACCCTTCATCGTTTGGACGGATCATAAGAATCTGGCTTACCTCCAGTCAGCGAAGCAGCTCAACCCCCGTCAAGCCAGGTGGGCACTATTTTTTGGGAGATTCAATTTTTTCTCTGTCGTACCGTCCTGGGTCACGCAACGTCAAGCCTGACGCCCTGTCTCGTGTTCATTCGGCTGTTGATACTGGTAGTAACCCTGAACCCATTTTGCCTCCTACCTGCAGTATTGCGGTCATCACATGTGACATCGAGGGGATTGTTAGACAGGCTCAACATCATCAAGCTGACCCTGGGAGGGGTCCTCCTAACCGGATGTTTGTCCCTGAGTCTGCTCGCTCCCAGGTACTTCAGTGGGCTCACTCGTCTCCCCTTACCTGTCACCCTGGAGTTTCGCGGACCCTTGACTTTGTGCGACGGAAGTTCTGGTGGGCCAGGATGGAGGCGGACACTCGAGCCTTCATTGCTGCTTGTACGGTATGTGCACGAAGTAAAAACTCCACCCAGGCCAGCGCCGGTCATCTACGACCTCTACCTATACCCAGCCGGCCCTGGTCGCATATCGCTATGGATTTTGTCACTGGACTTCCCCCCTCGTCTGGAAAGACTGTCATTCTTACGGTGATTGATCGTTTTTCTAAGTTCGCTCATTTTTTGGCCCTACCTAAACTGCCCACTGCCAGAGAGACGGCTGAGATTTTGGTTGAACATGTGTTCCGCTCTCATGGTCTACCCACGGATATTGTCTCTGACAGGGGTCCCCAGTTTGTCTCCCAGGTGTGGAAAGCTTTCTGTAAAGCTTTGGGCATTACATCCAGCCTGTCCTCTGGATATCACCCCCAGACCAACGGGCAAGCCGAGAGAGCGAACCAGGAGATGGAGACCGCTCTTTGCTGTGTCACTGGGTCTAACCCTGGGTCATGGAGCTCCATGCTCCCCCTGGGTGGAATATGCTCATAACACCTTGACTAACGCTTCCTCTGGTTTGTCTCCTTTTCTGTGTGCTCTGGGTTATCAACCTCCCCTGTTCCCTTCCCAAGAGAGGGAACTGGCGGTACCCTCGGTGCAGTCCCACATGCGCCGCTGCTTCAAGGTCTGGAGGAAGGCCAGGGTAGCTCTGTCCCGAGCTTCGGCGTACATGCAGAGGCAAGCCAACCGTCACCGGTCCCAGGCTCCCGGTTACTCTCCTGGTCAAGAGGTATGGCTGAAGTCACGGGACCTTCCATTGAAGGTGGAGTCTAAGAAGATGGCGCCTCGTTTTATAGGACCGTTCAAGATACTGTCTATTGTTAACCCCTGCGCGGTTAAGCTACAGCTTCCTGCCTCCCTACGGGTTCATTCCACCTTTCATGTTTCCCAGATTAAGCCTGTGTCGGTTAGCCCTCTGTGCCCGCCCTCTCGTCCCCCTCCTCCGCCCAGGATCGTGGGTGGGGGTCCGGTCTACACTGTCCGGCGACTTCTGGATGTTCGCCGCCGAGGTCGTGGTTGCCTGTACCTGGTGGATTGGGAGGGTTATGGTCCTGAGGAACGTTCCTGGGTGCCCAGGAGCTTCATTGTGGATCCTGCTCTGGTCCGAGAGTTTCATAGGTTACATCCCGATAAACCCCGTCGGCCGCCAGGTGGCGTCCGTAGAGGGGGGGTACTGTTAGGCCTACTGCTGCTAGGTAGCTCTCTCTGCTCTCTCCCTCCCCTCTGTCTGTCCTTGATTGCAGGAGTGAAGTCTGGTGTGCGGGAGTCAGGGTTCCAGCTGCAGCTCATTCACCATAATCACCTCAGCCTTTAAGACCGGTCAAACTTGCCACTCATCGTCAGATCATAGTCAAGACGACCGTGTTAGTCTCGCTGCCGATTCAACCTGGTTATTTTTGCTCTTTGTGTTTTTGGCCTGCTCTATTTACTTTTTCTCCTGTGCCACAGATATTGGAACCTGACTCCTGCCTCCGCTTCACTCCTGCCACCACCATCCTGCTCTCCTTTACCGGACCTCTCTTTTGGACTCACCACGGACACTAGGACATTACGGTACCACACCTGCCCTGATCTGGATCTGTTACCCTCCCTGTACCTGGACTTGCTCTTCCCCTATATTTGGAAACCTGGACTTTGAACATTGTAAATAAACCTGTTAAAACTTATCTGGCTTGGTGTACTTGTCTGCATTTGGGTTCTTATCCAGTTAAATCATAACAGGTATTGCAGTGGCCATCACAAAGCCCTGACCTCAATCCTATAGAAAATGTGTGGGCAGAACTGAAAAAGCGTGTGCGAGCATGGAGGCCTACAAACCTATAAAATTCATCCAATTTATTATAGGAAGCTTGTGGAAGGCTACCCGAAACGTTTGACCCAAGTTAAACAATTTAAAGGCAATGCTACCAAATACTAATTGAGTGTATGTAAACTTCTGACCCACTGGGAATGTGATGAAAGAAATAAAAGTAAATAAATAATTCTCTCTACTATTATTCTGACATTTCACATTCTTAAAATAAAGTGGTGATCCTAACTGACCTCAGACGGGACATTTTTACTAGGATTAAATGTCAGGAATTGTGAAAAACTGACTTTAAATGTATTTGGCTAAGGTGTATGTACACTTCAACTTCAACAGTATCCCTTGTTGGTTTATCAATCTGTACTGGTACAGATCTACTACTCACACCATTCCTCTCAGGATCCCTCCCCCTTGACACACCTTCCTCTACTTTCTTCACTGCCTCCGCATATGACAACTTCTGCACTACTCTAACCCTGGAAACCTCAACCTGTCTCTCTCGCACCGGTCATTTCGGATCCCCAGCCCCATGGTCACCCCTACAATTAACACATACCACTACTTTCCCCAATGCTACACATTCCTTTGTCTCATGCTCTTCTGCACACTTCTCACACCTAGGAACCTCCCTCCTACACACTGCTGCCACATGCCCATAATCTTGACAGCGTAATGTATTCGGTACAAAAGCTCGTTCCGGATAACTTATATATCCTAACATAACTTTGTCGGGCAAATACTCAACATTAAAACTCAAAAGAACAGACAATGACTCTTCTGTTTCTCCACCCACGCCACCCTGTTTGCGTCGCACCAAACGATGAGCCTCATAAACACCGGGAATCTTCCCCTTCAGTTGATCAGCTTTCACATCTACCGCTACCCCAGTAATCGCGCCCTTTTCTTGAGAGCAATACAATTCACGTTTCTTGCCCCCATTCGTTTAACATGGAGCGCCTGCTCGCTCTGACCAGCAGAAACACAAACAATTATCACTAGACCACTTCTGGTTACCCTCACCGATTCCACAGCACCCAACGCTATTGTCACCCACCCTGAAACCACAAATGAATCAGCCAAAAGGCAAGGGTTCACTTTTTACCAAAAACTTCACTCCTATTGTCACAGACTCCTCTTTATCCTGACCCTCTGTGCAAACCTCGGGCTCCGAGAACTTCACCACACCTACCACCTCCGATACCTAGCCCTCATTCACTTCCATTTCTCCTCCTGTCTTTAACTCACTTTGCTAACACTTTCTACCATTCTTCTTTAACAAACCATCTCCCTTTTTCACGCCATTATTAACTGACTCAATCTCACCCTCTTCCTCCCTCTCTCTCTTAGACCTCCTCTGCCTCTCTTTTCCCCTCCATTCCTCCTCCGTATTCCAAGTATAACTCTCCTTATGATAGTACTACACTTCTCCTGACATACATCTAGTTCTTGCCTTGTCTAGGGACGCCATTTCTCCTCCGACTCAACATGGGCAGAATGCCAATCCGCCTCCGTTTGTCAACATTACTGGCTGTCTGCACCCATCATGTCGCAATCGGATCTGCGGAGAAGATTCAAACAACGTTGTTTATTTGACGCCTTTCCAACTACACTTTGAATTTCAGCGGGTTAGTGGTGCGTCCTCAGTAAACTCTCCTTGACTCTAAAGTTTTCTGCATCACAACTGTCTCTCCCTCTAGCTCCTCCTCAGCACACGGCTTTGGCCACATTCGCATGGTTCAAACAAAAACGCCCTAATGATTGGTTGACAAATAGTGCCTCCCACAATGCAGGGGTGTAATCATTGGGTGGATTTGATTATGCTGAAGAGCGGAGAACAAGGAAAAGGCCCATCACGTCATCAAGTGAAAGCGGGGAGGAAGGAGTGCCCTTCTCAAATCTAACAGTAGGCTAATCTGTACCGCTCTGTCATTTTGTCAACAAGACAGCATGGTGTATCGTCCAGAAACATACAACATCTCTTTTCCATTAAATAAATGTTAGAATTTTCTAACTAGTTTTAATTGGGAAGACAGAGCGTTTTTATCAATCACTTTTGCATGGGAAAACACAGAAGCTTACTATTTACTACGTCTGCTTAATTATGTCACTTTTTTTTTACCGACTTCGCCATCGGACAAAGTGGGGCACCTGGCTCACACCTGGTTCCAAATCTAATGCAATCATCTTTCAGCCGGTGCAAAACACGCTTACAGTTGCAACAAGAGTTTCTATTGGACAAATTCAGGTAGGTCCCTCCCCGTTTCATTCCGTTTGCTTCTGCTTAAAGGGTAGGTAGCATAAACACAACCACATGTAAAATATGGATTTGCTTTAGTATTTGCATCAAAAGTTATTACATACAACCGATCAGAATTCAGAAGAATGACGAAGTCATGCTGTAAAAAATAAATTGTGCCGTGTGACGTAATATGGTGGACCCGGCAAGCTATATGTAAACTCCAACAGAAATAACTCCCACAGCCAACTAGTCTGCTAATGTTAGCTCTACCAGCCTGCGAACGTTGCGTGACTACCAGCCTGCGAACGTTGCGTGACTGCATGAGTCAGGCAGTTGGTATCAACACTTAGCTTACAGCTACATTCAACTACATTTGAAAGGCTGGTCATGGCTCACATCAACAGCATTATCCCAGAAACCATAGACCCACTCCAATTTGCATACCGCCCCAACAGATCCACAGATGATGCAATCTCTATTGCACTCCACACTGCCCTTTCCCACCTGGACAAGAGGACCACCTACGTGAGAATGCTATTCATTGACTACAGCTCAGCATTCAACACCATAGTGCCCTCTAAGCTCATCACTAAGCTAAGGATCCTGGGACTAAACACCTCCCTCTGCAACTGGATCCTGGACTTCCTGACGGGCCGCCCCCAGGTGGTAAGGGTAGGTAACAACACATCTGCCACACTGATCCTCAACACGGGGGCCCTCAGGGGGTGCGTGCTCAGTCCCCTCCTGTACTCTCTGTTCACCCATGACTGCATGGCCAGGCACGACTCCAACACCATCATTAAGTTTGCCGACGACACAACAGTGGTAGGCCTGATCACCGACAACGATGAGACAGCCTATGGGAGGAGGTCAGAGACCTGGCCGTGTGGTGCCAGGACAACAACCTCTCCCTCAACGTGACCAAGACAAAGGAGATGATTGTGGACTACAGGAAAAAAAGAGGACTGAGCACGCCCCCATTCTCATCGGCCGGGGCTGTAGTGGAACAGGTTGACAGCTTCAAGTTCCTTGGTGTCGACATCACCAAAGAACTATCATGGTCCAAACACACCAAGACAGTCGTGAAGAGGGCACGACAAAGCCTATTCCCCCTCAGGAGACTGAAAAGATTTGGCATGGGTCCTCAGATCCTCAAAAAATTCTACAGCTGCACCATCGAGAGCATCCTGACTGGTTGCATCACCGCCTGGTATGGCAACTGCTTGGCCTCCGACCGCAAGGCACTACAGAGGGTAGTGCGTATGGCCCAGTACATCACTGGGGCCAAGCTTCCTGCCATCCAGGACCTCTAATAATATAATAATAATATGCGATTTAGCAGACGCTTTTATCCAAAGCGACTTACAGTCATGCGTGCATACATTTTTGTGTATGGGTGGTCCCGGGGCTCGAACCCACTACCTTGGCGTTACAAGCGCCGTGCTCTACCAGCTGAGCTACAGAGGACCACTACTAGACCACTACTCTATACCAGGCGGTGTCAGAGGAAGGCCCTCAAAATTGTCAAAGACTCCAGCCACCCTAGTCATAGACTGTTCTCCCTGCTACCGCACGGCAAGCGGTACCGGAGTGCCAAGTCTAGGTCCAAAAGACTTCTCAACAGCTTCTACCCCCAAGCCATAAGACTCCTGAACAGCTAATCATGGCTACCCGGACTATTTGCACTGCCCCCCCACCCCATCCTTTTTACGCTGCTGCTACTCTGTTAATTATTTATGCATAGTCACTTTAACTCTACCCACATGTACATATTACTTCAACTATCTCAACTAGCCGGTGCCCCCGCACATTGACTCTGCACCGGTACCCCCCGTATATATAGCCTCCCTACTGTTATTTTATTTTACTTCTGCTCTTTTTTTCTCAACACTTTTTATGTTGTTGTTTTTACTTTACTGTTGGTTAAGGGCTGTATGTAAGCATTTCACTGTAATGTCTGCACCTGTTGTATTCGGCGCATGTGACCAATAAAATTTGATTTGATTTGATTTGAACAAAACCAAAGTTTTGTAAATACTTAACACTATCTAACCATTATCAAATATGTTACCGGTATATGCAGTTATCTTAGCCATCAAGCCAGCCAGCTAAAGGTAGTTATTTTAGTTTATTAGCTAGCCTAGCCAGCTAACTAGCCTAGCTAGCCATCCACCATGATCGACATAGCTAAATAGTAAGCCGGAGAACAACACCAACTAGTCTAGCACAGGCAGGAACACACAGAACACAACAACAACAAAAAGTCAGCAAATAAAAAGTAGAGAGAGCGGAGACTTACCAATTGACGACTGAGTTATCTACCAAAGAAGAACCAAGAATAGGCACTTCAGATGGAGAGGCCGTTTAACCAGCCGAGGAAGAGTCAACTAATCCAATAGCAATATAGTGAGGTAAATCCAAAGTTGATAGATTCCAGAGGCAATAATCCAGAGGCAGCATTGGGCACAGGAGACGAGGGTAAGTAGTGGAGGATCCTCAGAGGAGGAAGGTGAGGACCATCCTCCTCAGTGAATTTCATAACAATAAAAATAGTGAAACTTTTAAAAGTTATCCGTTTTAGATAAAACTATACTAAATAAATGTGTAATCACGTCACCAAATAATTTATAAAAACACACTGTTTTGTAATGAAGGTCTACAGTAACCTCAACAGCACTCTGTAGGGTAGCACCATGGTGTAGCTGGAGGACAGCTAGTTTCTGTCCTCCTCTGGGTACATTGACTTCAATACAAAACCTAGGAGGCTCATGGTTCTCACCCCCTTCCATAGACTTACACAGTAATAATGACAACTTCCGGAGGACGTCCTCCAATATCAGAGCTCTTTCAGCATGAACTGACATGTTGTCCACCCAATCAAAGGATCTGAGAATGAATTTAGTACTGAAAGCATAAGCTACAGCTACCTAGCACTTCAGTGCATAACATGTGGTGGGTAGTTGACTCAAAGAGAGAGAAAGACAATAGTTGAACAGTTTTGAACAAATTCATTTATTTAAAAATGAAGGAGAAGCGAGAGAGATAGCTAGCTATATTTTGTTGTATTTCTGTACACTTACACTTAGCTAGCGAATGCAGCTAGCTAGTTTAGCCTACTCAAACACCCGGCTCAAACAGAGAGGGATGCTATGTTAGGTAGCTGGCTATGGCTATCCAACACTGGAACTCTTCCAAGTCAAGGTAAGCTTTTGGTTTTATTAATTTACACCGGGGCCCTCCGGTGTAACTGCTAAACTGCTTACTGTACTGCATGATTGTAGTGGGTTTACAAACACGTTAGTTCTAGTAGCTATGTTGACTATGATGTTAGCTAATATGATGACAATATGATGTGTGTAGCAGTTAGCGGTTATGATGCCGGTTATGATGTAGTAGTTAGCGGTTATGATGCCGCGGGGCGGCAGGTAGCTTAGTGATTAAGAGCGTTGTGCCAGTAACCGAAAGGTCGCTGGTTCTAATCACCGAGCCGACTAGGTGAAAAATCTGTCGATGTGCCCTTGAGCAAGGCACTTAACCCTAATTGCTCCTGTAAGTCGCTCTGGATAAGAGCGTCTGCTAAATGACTAAAATGTAAATGTATTGATATGAAGGTTTGCCTTGGAAAGTTTTTTTTGCCTGGTCACAAACAGCTGATGTGTTGTGCACTGACGTCCACAAGCAAAGGGAAAGGATGAGAGGAGGAGAGCGTGTAGATGCCAGAAGTAATTATACAAGCAAAGTGATCATGCTGTTTGTATGTGACTGCTATGAAAGTGAACTGTGTTTAGGGGTGTATTCATTCCGCCGATTCTGTCGAAAAAAAGTTTCTTAAATGGAAACAAACGGAACGAAACGGGGATAAACATACCTACATTTGTCCAATAGAAATTCCTGTTTGCAACTGTTGGACTAATGATTGCTCCCTAGATCAGCTAGATGCAGGCAAGAGTGTGCAAGGCGGTATTGAATGTGTCACTGTCTGCCACCTTGATTACTACAATCTTTCTCTCGACCTGTGTACCTACGTTGTAAACATTCATTCATAGGTTAGGTTGTAGCAACCTCATGATGGGTATAGGGAAAATGCTTCCTACCCTTTACAAAACATTTTGCAACAGATTCAGCAGTACTAGACCAGGCCCACCTCAACTCAGCCCAGCTCTACACAGCACCGACCACTACCCTAGGGTCTGGCAAAACACTGTTGAGGGTAGTGCACACCATTATGCAGTCCATACCTTGTATCATTCACATCATCAGCCTACATATGCTGAGAGGTTGGAGCTTCGCCAGCCACACTGCCCTCCACACCACACTCCTCAATTTCCCCCACAACCTCCCTCCCAGGCTAGTTTTGGTTACCCCATCCCCAGGACAGGCCTGGGACACTCCTGCCCCCCATGGCAGCCCCAACCCTGCAACAGGAGGCACACCAAGACCTCCTGTGCCCACCCAGAATGGAGCATTGGCAGCCACTCCAGTCCCCTGCAGCAGCTCCACTCCTTTGGCGGGTGGACTGAGCTCTGCCAACACTACTCACCCAGTTCCAGCCCCTGCATCCAGCGACTTGAGGGAGGTCTATCAAATGCTCAGTCTGCTCTGCTCTCACGTGGTTGCAAGGAAACCTTGACAAAGTCTCAGCTCACTCAACAAATAGCTGCAGATGGCCCTATATGGCTGTTAGCGCTTATGGGAATGAGCTTAATACCCCCTTTGACTTTCAATCTCGTAGGGGGCTTGGGCTAAGTGTGATTTCAAAAACGGACACAATTGACATTTGGGTACAGGACTCATTTCCTGACATTCTGGTTCTCTCGGAAACATGTTTAATTGGTTCTTGTCTCTGATAAAGACATTGAAGTAAATGACTGTAATGTATTTAGATGTGACAGATTACAGAAAGGGGGAGGAGTGGCCATATCTCAAATCAAATTTCATGGTGTCCCAATCTTTAAATATTTCTGTTCCCAAGACATTAGAGCTCGTGGTTATAGATGTGTCCATAAACCAGAATACACATTTTTTTGTTGCTGGGATTTACCACCCCACTGCTGCCATGGCGGATGCTATTGGTGCTATATGTGAGTGTTTAACAACTTTTCTATCCTTGGAATTTGTCATTTTATGGGATTTGAATCTGGATTGGCTATCCCCAGCCTCAGATCAATTTAAGAGTATACACATTGATTTTAATCTGACTCAATTGATCTCAAAACCCACACGGCTAAATGTGAAAAACCCGGTTAACTATTTGTTGATTGATTTAATTCTTACTAATAACCCCCATAAATATTTGTCTAGTGGAGTATTTGCATATGATCTTAGTGATCATTGTCCCATAGTATGTGTTAGAGATACGAAACAGCAAAATACAAGATACATTTTTTTTAAAGCTTTCTCCTCATGGGTTTTTACATGACATGTTTTACTCTGATTTAGCCACTGTCTCCTGTATTCCTGTATTCCTGACCCCGAGTTGGCTCTAGAAAAGATCTCCTCCATATGTATTCCTCTGGCAGATAAACATGCCCCTTTTAAACAATTCAGAGTCCAAAATAGATCTTACCCCTGGTTCTTTCAGAGTTATCTGAGCTCATTCAGATGAGAAATCAGGCCTGGGCCAAAGCAAGGAAAACCGACTCTGTAGTGGACAGGTAATCTTTCAGACAATTGAGAAACAGATGTACTATCTCGATTAAGAAAGCTAAGTCAAGCTACTTTTTAAGCTCTATCTCTGACTCTGCTGGTGATCCTTCAAAATGTTGGAAAACAGTAAATGCACTGAAGCGTACAAATTCCTCTTCTTCCCTGCGTCAGCAAGTTCTGTCTGACTCTGGCATAACTGAGAAGAATGGGAAAAGTTATGCTTTTAATCTACATTTTATCTCAGCAGGCTTTTTTATTTGAGAGAAACTGTGGTTTAATTGACCCTGGTCAGTCAATCGACTGCTCTTCCCTCTGCCAGCCTCTAGCTGACTCAACGGTTGACCCGTCAACTTCTAGTGAATCTTTGTTTTCATTTCAACAATTTACTATCAGTTATGTGCTAGATGCCTTGCTTTAGATTGATGTAAAAAGAAATCCACTGGGGCTGATATGCTTGATCCATTTTTCTCTGCAGCTCTCTGCCCCCCTGATTGCTGAATCATTAACTCATATCTTTAACCTGACAATTATATCTGGTACTATCCCCAAGGTTTGGAAGGCAGCCCATATACTCCCACTTCACAAAGGTGGTGACCCTTGTGACTGAAATAATTATCGGCCTATTTCTAAACTTTCTTGCCTAGCTAAAATATTAGAATCCTTGATTAATTCTTAGCTAAGAACTTTCTTATCTTTGAAATGTTTTCTAAATGTACATCAGTCGGGTTTTAGACCAGGTCATAGCACTATCTCTGCTACATCTCTAGTTATAAATGATGTGGTTAACTGTATGTATAAAAGGCAACATTGTGCTGCCTTCTTCATTGACCTGTCAAAGGCTTTCGATACTGTTGATCACTCACTGCTAATTCAGAGGCTTTCCTCAATAGGCCTAGACCAGGCTGTATGTAACTGTTAAAAAAGTACTTGACAGATAGAAGTCAATGTTTACTTACTGATGATGTTAAATCAGTTTCCTGGATATTACAAAAGGTGTCCCGCAGGGGTCGATTCTGGGTCCTGTACTTTTTACCGTTTACATTAACAATATCGACTTGTCTATAAATAAAATTAACCAGCATTTGTATGCCGATCATACTGTTCACAGGAGGCTGCTGAGGGGAGAACGGCACATAATAATGGCCGGAATGGAGCAAATGGAATGGCATCAAACACCTGGAAACCATGTGTTTGATGTATTTGATACATATCCGCTCCAGTCATTACCACAAGCCCGTTCTCCCCAATTAAGGTGCCACCAACCTCCTGTGATACTGTCGTGTATGCTATTGCCCCCACGGTTGACCAGGCTCTATCTGAACTACAGTCTGCCTTCATGGTAGAGCATGACGCTTGCAACGCCAGGGTTGTGGGTTCGTTTCCCACGGGGGGCCAGTATGAAAATGCATGCACTCACGAACTGTAAGTCGCTCTGGATAAGAGCGTCTGCTAAATGACTAAAATGTCAATGTAAAATTAGTACTGAATGCAGGTAGAAATAAGTCTGATGATTTAAGCATATGTACTTTTGATGGTGTCCATATTGATCGTGTCCCTGCTTACAAATATCTTGGCATCTCCCCCCAAAAAACAACAACAATTAAATTAAATTTAAAAATAAAAACGTTTAAAAAATATATACAAATACAAACAAAAAAAATATATCTTGGCATCTGGATAGATGAAAAGCTGTCTTTTAAAAAGCATATTGATTAGTTAGTTAAGAAGCTGAGAATAAAAATGGGCATCTTCTAAAGAAATAGGTCCTGCCTCTCGCTAAATATTGGAAAGCAGATTAGTCGACGTTCCTATTGGTTCTAGGCTATGGCGACATCATCTATATGAACGCAGCTACCACTTCATTAAAGCCGTTAGATGCATTTTATCGTAGCTTTATTACGGGCGACAATTTTTGTACTCATCACTGCATTCTCTACCAGAAAGTTGGTTGGCCCTCTTTGATGTAACGTATGTTGATACATTGCTATGTTTTCATTTATAAAGCCCTTTTACAGAAAGTCTCACTGTACCTAACATCATTAATCAACTTTAGACATGCAAGTTACCACACTCAGTCTCTGGAAATTAATTTGCTCTACTGAGTTAGGTAAATCAGCTTCGAGTTTTCTTGCATTTTTTTTGTTGAACAATCTTCAAAATATTTTTACATTTGATGTTCTGGTGCCTCTAGGGCAATTCAAAAAGCTGATTGAGGACCTTATTACTGATTAATGGGTTTGTTTTTCTGTAAAAGAGACATTGGTCTCAGTATGACTCCCTGATAAAATAAAGGTTACATTTAAAAAATAAAAAGGCTTTAGTCTACAGTCGGTTGATTTTGCCTTACCACTCAAACGAGCCCATAGTTAGGGCGGAGACAAGACCATCTCGTCATTATATAGAGTGTCTCTGGTATAGCTCACTGAGTGGTCTCATCTACACCCTATTCGATTAACCAATGCCGTTAAGAAAGAGATAGATTAAGTCACATTAGCCCAGTTCATTGGTAATGGTAGACTGTTAATATTCTGTGCTGACCATGTTCAGCAAAGGAAGATTTTGAAAATGAAAACTCTCAATGGGAAGAAAATCACAATCGGCTAAGCTGAGGGGGGGTCATTTCTGGGGTTCCACTATCTATGTTCATAGAAGATATAAATACAATTTAGAGGGGGGCATAGTGGTTGAAGCCAAAAGGCTGTTCAGTAAGAAAGAGGGGCAGAGAAGTGAAAGCTTGTCAGTACTATTCATGTTTGAGAAGATTTTGCCTAAGAAAGTACAGATGGGCTTCCTGGCTTTCACTGTTAGGGTTTGTCCCACCTCCATTAAGGTGTTTTAAATGCCAAGGAATGGGACATGTAGTGGCTCTGTGCAAAGGAAAGAAAAGATGTGCCAAGTGTGGAGGGGAACATAATTATGGTGAATGTGGGAACAATGTCAAGGCTAACTGTTGTTATTGGACAGTGCAACATTTGGTTGATGCCAGAAAGAGGCTAGAGAGGCCCAAATATATAAAATCCCTCATAACGTATCTTATGCAGAGGCTGCAAGGCAGATTGGTGGAACTATTAGGCAGAATGATGGAGATAATAGGGTTACTCCTGGAAAAATTGGACCTACTGTAGGAAATGTTGCTTATGCTAGTCCTGACATGGTTATGAGACCTGTTCAGAAATCTTGCTCTCACAAATGTCTTGTGTCAAAGGACACCTTGATAGTTAATCAAATTGGCTTTATAGCTGTCAGGGCGACGTGTATAAGGTGAGCGAAGTCAAGCGCAGGACACCGAGCTACTGTCAGACAAACTTTACTAGCACAGTAATCAAAATACAAACAAAACCTCCAAACAGGGAGGAAACAAAATACGCATACACCCGAACACTGCCGACCTCACGGAAAACAATCACACACAATAACCAATGAGAGACAGGGGGTTATAAAGGGAATACAATATAACATAATGGGAAACAAGTGAAAACAATCAGGACAAACTAGACAAACACCGAAACATAGATCGGTGGCAGCTAGTACTCCGGGGACGACGAACGCCGAAGCCTGCCCGAGCAAGGAGGAGGGGCAGCCTCGGCTGATTCCGTGACAGTATCCCCCCCCCCTTGACGCGCGGCCCCAGCCGTGCACCGACCCCGGCCTCGGGGACGGCCAGGAGGACGCTGTGCAGGGTGAGTCGGATGACTCCGGTGGAAGTCCCTCAACATGGAGGGATCTAGGATGTCCCTCCTAGGGACCCAGCACCGTTCCTCCGGACCGTACCCCTCCCACTCCACGAGATACTGCAGGCCCCCCATCCGACGCCTCGAATCCAAGATGGAACGGACTGAGTACGCCGGAGCCCCCTCGATGTCCAACGGGGGCGGAGGAGCCTCTCGTATCTCACTCTCCTGGAGTGGACCAGCCACCACCGGCCTGAGGAGAGACACATGGAACGAGGGGTTAATGCGGTAATTAATGGGCAGTTGTAACCTATATTATACCTCGTTCAATCTCCTCAGGACTTTAAATGGCCCCACAAACCGCCGACCCAGCTTCCGGCAGGGCAGGCAAAGGGGTAGGTTTCGGGTCGAGAGCCAGACCCGATCTCCCGGTGCATACACCGGAGCCTCACAGCGGTGGCGATCGGCGCTCGCCTTTTGCCGCCTGATAGCTCGCTGCAGATGGACATGGGCAGCGTTCCAGGTTTATTCCAAGCACCGAAACCACTCGTCCACCGCAGGGGCTTCGATCTGGCTCTGATGCCAGATCGAATTTACATTTACGTCATTTAGCAGACGCTCTTATCCAGAGCGACTTACAAATTGGTGCATTCACCTTATAGCCAGTGGGATAACCACTTTACAATGTTTTAAAAAAAAGTTTTTTTATATTAATTTATATTTGTTTATTATTATTATTATTATTTTATATATTTTTTTGTTGTTGTTGTTTTTTTTTTGGGGGTAGAAGGATTACTTTATCCTATCCCAGGTATTCCTTAAAGAGGTGGGGTTTCAAATGTCTCCGGAAGGTGGTGAGTGACTCCGCTGTCCTGGCGTCGTGAGGGAGCTTGTTCCACCATTGGGGTGCCAGAGCAGCGAACAGTTTTGACTGGGCTGAGCGGGAACTATGCTTCCGCAGAGGTAGGGGAGCCAGCAGGCCAGAGGTGGATGAACGCAATGCCCTCGTTTGGGTGTAGGGACTGATCATAGCCTGAAGGTACGGAGGTGCCGTTCCCCTCACAGCTCCGTAGGCAAGCACCATGGTCTTGTAGCAGATGCGAGCTTCAACTGGAAGCCAGTGAAGTGTGCGGAGGAGCGGGGTGACGTGAGAGAACTTGGGAAGGTTGAACACCAGACGGGCTGCGGCATTCTGGATGAGTTGTAGGGGTTTAATGGCACAGGCAGGGAGCCCAGCCAACAGCGAGTTGCAGTAATCCAGACGGGAGATGACAAGTGCCTGGATTAGGACCTGTGCCACTTCCTGTGTAAGGCAGGGTCGTACTCTCCGAATGTTGTAGAGCATGAACCTACAGGATCGGGTCACCGCCTTGATGTTAGCGGAGAACGACAGGGTGTTGTCCAGGGTCACGCCAAGGCTCTTCGCACTCTGGGAGGAGGACACAACAGAGTTGTCAACCGTGATGGCGAGATCATGGAACAGGCAGTCCTTCCCCGGGAGGAAGAGCAGCTCTGTCTTGCCAAGGTTCAGCTTGAGGTACCAGGACCGGCTGATAACCTAGCACACACTGGAAAGGCATAAGGTTAGTGGAGGAGTGGCGGAGTGAGTTTTGGGCTATCTCTGCCCAGGGAATATATCCTGACCACTCAGTCCTGGCAATAGGACCTCAGAAACCTACACACATCCTGGTTCACTCTCTCCACCTGCCCGTTACTCTCGGGGTGAAAACCTGAGGTAAGGCTAATCGAGACCCTCAGACGTTCCTTCTCTAGAGGTGAACTGGGAACCCCGATCAGACACTATATCCTCAGGCACCCCGTAGTGCCGGAAAACGTGTGTGAACAGGGCGTCAGCAATTTGTAGGGCAGTAGGGAGACCTGGCATAGGAATGAGACGGCAGGCCTTCGAAAACCGATCCACAACGACCAAGATCGTCGTGTTCCCCTGGGAGGGGGGGAAGGTCTGTGACAAAATCCACCGATAGGTGAGACCACGGCCGTTGTGGAATGGGTAGGGGTTGTAACTTCCCTCTGGGCAGGTGTCTAGGCGCCTTACACTGGGCGCACACCGAGCAGGAGGAAACATAACCCCTCACGTCCTTAGCTAAAGTGGGCCACCAGTACTTCCCACTAAGGCAGTGCACTGTCCGACCAATAACAGGATGACCAGAGGAGGGTGACATGTGAGCCCAATATATCAATCGATCGCGAACCTCGAGCGGCACGTACCTCCGACCCTCTGGACACTGTGGGGGAGTAGGATCGGTACGTAACGCCCGCTCGATGTCCGCATCAACCTCCCACACCACCGGTGCCACCAGACAAGACTCCGGGAGTATGGGAGTGGGCTCAATGGACCTCTCCTCTGTGTCATATAGTCGGGACACGGCGTCTGCCTTAGCGTTCTGTGACCCTGGTCTATAGGTGAGCTTAAATACAAATCGGGAGAGAAACATAGACCACCTTGCCTGGTGAGGGTTCAGCCTCCTCGCTGCCCGGATGTACTCCAGGTTACGATGGTCAGTCAGAATGAGAACAGGGTGTTTAGCCCCCTCAAGCCAATGCCTCCACACCTTCAGGGCTTGAACCACAGCTAACAGCTCCCTGTCCCCCACGTCATAATTGTGCTCCGCCGGACTGAGCTTCTTAGAATAGAAAGCACGGGGGCGGAGTTTTGGTGGCGTACCCGAGTGCTGAGACAGCACAGCGCCGATCCCAGCCTCGGACGCATCCACCTCAACTTGGAACGCCAAAGAGGGATCCGGATGTGCCAGCACCGGAGCCGAGGTAAACAGGTCCTTCAGATGTCTAAACGCCCTGTCCGCCTCAGCCGACCACTGCAGATGCACCGGACCCCCCTTTAGCAGGGAGGTAAAGGGAGCTGCTACCTGTCCAAAGCCCCGGATAAACCTCCGGTAGTAATTGGCAAAACCCAAGAACCGCTGCACTTCCTTCACCGTGGTGGGAGTCTGCCAATTACGCACGGCAGAAACGCGGTCTATCTCCATTTCCCCCCTGATGCGGACAACCGATGTCCCAGGAAGGAGATGGACTCCTGGAAGAACAGACATTTCTCCACCTTCGCATACAGGTCATGCTCTAACAGTCTACCAAGCACTCGATGCACCAGGGACACATGCTCGGCTCGTGTAGCGGAGTATATTAGAATGTCATCAATATACACCACTACACCCTGTCCATGCAAGTCCCGGAAAATCTCATCCACAAATGATTGGAAGACTGAAGGAGCATTCATTAAACCGTATGGCATGACGAGGTACTCATAGTGACCCAAGGTGGTACTGAATGCTGTCTTCCACTCATCTCCCTTCCTAATGCGCACCAGGTTGTACGCGCTCCTGAGATCCAATTTTGTGAAGAATCGCGCCCCGTGTAATGACTCCGTCATACTAGCAATCAGAGGTAGAGGATAGCTGTATTTGATTGTGATCTGATTGAGACCACGGTAATCAATACACGGGCGTAAACCCCCATCCTTCTTCTTCACAAAAAATAAACTTGAGGACGCAGGGGAAGTGGATGGCCGTATGTATCCCTGTCTCAGAGATTCGGTGACGTATGTCTCCATAGCCGCCGTCTCCTCCTGAGACAGAGGATACACATGACTACGCGGAAGCACAGCGCCTACTTGGAGGTCTATCGCACAATCCCCCTGTCGATGAGGTGGTAATTGAGTCGCCTTCTTTTTACAGAAGGCGAGTGCCAAATCGGCATACTCAGGTGGAATGTGCATGGTGGGAACTTGGTTCGGGCTTTCCACCGTCGTTGTCCCTACGGAAACACCTGCACACCGCCCGAAACACTGATCAGACCATCCCTTGAGAGCCCTCTGTTGCCATGAAATGTTGGGGTCATGAGATGTTAACCAGGGAAGCCCCAACACCACGGGAAACGCAGGAGAATCAATCAGGGACGGCCTGTTCAATAGGGCGATATGGGCGACGCACTGCCAAACGGGAAAAGGAAGGGATTTTTTTTCTAATCAATTATATCACGGCAACAGTAGTTATCAGTGTTGTAATCTATACGTCTGATCTGCCACAGTGCCACACTGCCACTAAATGTCGAATCAGGCTAAAGTCGTGCTTCAAATGGCTCCACCCCCTTTTGGGGCGATTTCAGTCAGATTGAAAATCGCCCAGAACTTCTGTCATAGACTCCCATGTAAAATCTATTTTTTTCAAATTTCAGAGCCTTCAATACAATCTCAATGGGTGTCTGTGGGCTTGCACTTACGCGCTTTACGTCATACGTTACGTAACCATGAACGTAACTGAGAAAAGAGTGGATTGTTTGAAAGAAGTTCCTTTTTGTCGGCGAACAAATGAAGATAAATTGGCAACGAAACAATTAGGACCTCCCAGACCAAATTTAATAATTCAACAGGTTTCTACTAAAGGCGGAAAGTCCTACACCCGAGGATTTTCCAAAAATTGGTACGAACGAAAAAGACATTGCCACTCACTCAACTGGATGACGAGGGATACAGGCTAGCTGTCCGCCGCCACAACGATGAGGTTAGTGTTGATAATCACAAGTTTACTGGATGTGGATATGGTGTAATAAAGGCAGTTTATTCAGAGGTAAATATATCTGGAATCGCGTTCACGGACCCGTTCGTCAAACTCTTAGGGAGCTATAAATTAAGCCCCATTACTTACCATATCAGATAAGAGAAATTGCTGCAGCTACATATATTTTACATCCTGGCCCTACATAGTTCACTATTTGCATCACTTACCAAAATATTACATGTGGTCATATATGCTTGGAAAGTGGAGATGCCATAGAACGTCAAAAAAGTAAACATTGCTGGAGACACATTGCCGTTTTGGAGAAGACATCGCGTTTGCTAGCGAAGAGATTTGTTGTGGCAAATGAACTTGGGCTGGGAATTGCCAGGAACCTCACGATAAGATATATGCATCAGCATTGCGAGTCTCATGATTCTATACGTATTGCGATTCGATACTGTGATTTTATTGCGCACCATATGTCTGTTGCAGAGGGATCAGAAAGCCATGAGAACGAGTTTTGATCAGTCATGGAAATAAAAGTGCTGAAAACAAATTGGCTCCCAATGTGAAAAGATTGAGAACAAGCTATGAAGGAACAATAATGGTGTTTTGGTGCAGGTACAGCCAACTAGCGCTAAAATATTGCGATATTGTCAATACAGTATATCGTAAAGTATCACTATGTAACTCGATTTCTTTCACCCCAATCCCTCAAATTAACGGTAAATAACTGAATTGTTTGCCCCACATTTAGCTAAGATGATTAGCTAGCCAGCTAAAATGTTTTAGTTAGTTAGCAGTCGCATCTACAATAGTTTACTGTCAATAACATGTCTCCAAAAATGACGTGGTGTCTCCAATTGTGTTGACATTTTACAATTGCAATGCGCATCCATGAGTATCCACTTTCTGTAGCTCAGCTGGTAGAGCATGGTGCTTGTAACGCCAAGGTAGTGGGTTCGATCCCCGGGACCACCCATACACAAAAATGTATGCACGCATGACTGTAAGTCGCTTTGGATAAAAGCGTCTGCTAAATGGCATATTATTATTATTATTATTATTATATCTGAAGAGAGCCCCGAAACATTGTGTGCAGACATTTTATGCAATAAATGAAGTAGGTTCAATCTAGTAGTTCTGATCTTCTGATTGGTCCTGATGAGTTGGGCGAGGTCCCCTGCAGGCTACTGTCACTGTTGCATTGGCTCTGAGTCGGGTTCTCTGTCTTCAAATGTTCAGCCTAAGAGAGGGGATTTTTGTGTGTGTGTGTGTGTGTGTGTGTGTTTAACAGTGATGATGTGTGTGTGTGTGTGTGTGTTTAACAGTGATGATGTGTGTGTGTGTGTGTTTGTGTGTGTGTGTGTCCTCAGAGCAAAAACTCGTGAGTTGGAAGAACTGAGAGGCCTATGGCGTGGGTGTTGTCCTTGGCCACCTGCTGACAAGGCTGACAAGATAGGACCCTTTTGTCCATTGTTATTGGATAGGAACAGAACTTATAACCAGCTCCTGACCTAAATAGATCTTAGCACAACATTTTACTCAACATATCATATTCCATATTCACTATAACAAATATATTTACTACGACATTAGCAAGAACCGCCACATCCTCAGCCGGCTAATCCAGTGTGTGAAGTTTTGCGGAGTGTTTGAGTTAGCTTTGCGAGGCAAAGATGAAACTGAGGGCTCCACCAACCCTGGTAAGCCAACACTTTTGAGATCAGTCAATAAATGCTTCTGGTATTGACTTATATGCTGCCCCTGTCTTCATGTTGTTGCTGGACATATCTTTTTTTAAATGTGTGTAGGTCACCTAAATCATCAGAAAAATTGCCCCTCCTGAGAATTTTTTCAGGAGCCGCCACTGGAATCAATCAAATACAAACGTAGTATCTCCTCATGGCCCTCCTGCGTTTTCATCCTGAGCGGCGCTGTGACTTCCCTAATCAATCCTGACCCCAAAGGGCGGCTATCTAGGGCATGGATGGGGAAGGGCACATCAACAGGTACAATAGGAATCCCTAACTTATAGGTGAATTGGCGATCGATAAAATTTCCAGCTGCGCCTGAATCTACTAGCGCCTTATGCTGGGAGTGAGGAGAAACCTCGGGAAACACAACTTTAATACACATATGCGCAACAGAGAGCTCTGGGTGAGTTGGGTGCCTACTCACCTGGAATGACTCATCAGTGCGCTGCCTACCGCCTCGATTCCTAGGAGACCCTCCCCAGCACCGACCAGCAGTGTGTCCTCTGCGGCCACAGTTGGTGCAGGGGACGGCCTCCCTCCTGGTCTCTCTCCTGGTCTCCCTAGCACCAACACCTCCGAGCTCCTTAGGGGTCGGCTCGGAAGTGCTGGGGGATGGAATGGACGGCCCTGAATCCGGACGTCCGCGGGTAGCCAACAGGGTATCCAGGCGAATGGACATGTCCACTAGTTGGTCGAAGCTGAGGTTGGTGTCCCTGAAGGCCAATTCTCGACGCACGTCCTCCCTCAGGCTACATCTGTAGTGGTCGATGAGGGCCCTCTCATTCCATCCCGCGTTGGCAGCCAGCGTCCGGAAGTCCAGCACGAACTCCTGTGCACTCCTCCTCCCCTGTCTAAGGTGGAATATACGCTCACCCGCCGCTTTACCCTCTGGTGGATGATCGAATACTGCCCTGAAGCGGCGGGTGAACTACGCATAGTTGGACACGCTCTCGTATCCCGAGGGCACCGGGTGGATGGTTGCTAGGTAGAGTTCAACCTGGAGCAGGAAACCCTGACACCCGGCCGCAGTGCCATCATAAGCCCTCAGGAGTGAGAGCCGAATCCCACTGGACCCCGGAGGTGAAGCGATGGGCATCGCCGATGGTGGTGGTATCGTTGGAGTGCTCAATAGTGCTCACCACCCGTTCCATGGCGGTGCCGAGAGCCTGGATCATGGCCGCTTGGTGTTCGACGCGTTCCTCCATTGATCCAGCTGGCACCGCCGCTCCTGCTGACTCCATGAATGGTGTGTGATTCTGTCAGGGCGACGTGAATGTGGTGAGCGAAGTCAAGCGCAGGACACCGAGCTACTGGCAGACAAACTTTACTAGCACAGTAATCAAAATACAAACAAAACCTCCAAACAGGGAGGAAACAAAATACGCATACACCCAAACACTGCCGACCTCACGGAAAACAATCACACACAATAACCAATGAGAGACAGGGGGTTATAAAGGGAATACAATATAACATAATGGGAAACAGGTGAAAACAATCAGGACAAACTAGGCAAAGACCGAAACATAGATCGGTGGCAGCTAGTACTCCGGGGACGACGAACGCCGAAGCCTGCCCGAGCAAGGAGGAGGGGCAGCCTCGGCTGATTCCGTGACAATAGCATTCATTGGAAAGGTTATCAACCTGACTGCCTTTGTGGAAAGGAGAACTGCCAAGTTGAAGATCATTGTGGAAGCAGCAACAGAGTTTTTAGGAGTAACAGATGTTACTGTCGCCATGATTGTTATATTTAATCCTAATAATACTAATGATGGATTGTCTCAGTATGATGATAATTAGTTATGGTTTTTGTCATCCTTCAGTGGAATGCCAGAAGCCTTATTGCAAATGGTCAGGAGATTAAGAAATATGTAATTGATTTAGATCAAAGATCTGAAGTGATATGTGTTCAAGAAACGTGACTTGGACCACGTTGATTTTATTATTCCTGGTTATTGTTCAATCAGATCTGATAGCTCAATTGGACAGTGTGGTGGTTGTGCTACGTTCATAAGGGAAGGTCTTGTATATCGTAATATACCTGTACCATCTGAATATGAATGTGTGATGGTGGAAATCAACAGTGCAGGTAGTAATATTAAGTTGCAATACTTTTACAAACCTTGTTAACTATATGTAGCGATGTTTGATGAAATATCAGGAGAATTGGTCTCTAGAGAGATATGGTGCGGCGACTTTAATGCACATAATAGTTTATGGGGAAGCACACATACAGATGCTAATGGTATTATTATGGAAGATATGATGGAAACAAGAGCATTAGTATGTCTTAACAATGGATGTGGTACAAGAGTTGATGTTGTTAGAGGCGTTACATCCTGCCTAGACCTCACACTGGCTTTGGACTCTATTGCGTAGGGTCATTAAGTCTGTCAAGAGAAATGCATGGAGCCAGTTCTGCTCTACAATAGGCAGGGGTACTGAGCTGGAGGATGTATGATCTATGTTGAACAAGATGACTGGAAGAAGCAAGTCCACTTGAATTCCAGTTTTGGGTGTGGGTTAAAAAAAAGCTGATTTGTTGGGGAAGACATGTGCTAGGATACATATGTGGGTTACTTTAGACTAAGTATATAAGCAATTCAGGTGTGAGATTTTAAATTATTGTGTTAATGTGTATAAGAAAAGGGATACTGTTGACTCTTCTTTGGATGCTGATTTTACCATACATGAGATGCGTTCAGCCTTAATAGGCTGTGGATATACAGCTCCAGGTCATGATCAGTTGTGCTGTGTAATGTTTAAGCTTCTACCTGATGAGGTCATGAATGTTCTCCTGGGATTATTTAATACGATTTGGAGTGAGGGTGTTATACCTTCTGGTTGGAAACGTGCAGTAATATTATATTTTGTAAAGCCTGGTAAGGACCCTTCATGTGCTGATAGTTACAGACCAATAGCACTGACCTCTAACTTGTGTAAACTGATGGAAAAGATGATTGTCATATTTCCTGGAACATAGAGGTTTATTGAGTCTACTTTGGATGCATTAGTAAAGGTGAGCAATGAAGTTGAAAAAACTCTGGTCATGAAGGAAGTAATGGCTACTGTCTTTTTTTATATTGAAAAGGCATATGACACTATGTGGAGAGAAGGCCTACTGATTAAGTTGGAAAGACTTGGTATCGGTTGGAGGTTATATAACTGAGTTTTGGCCTTCTTATTTAAATCGCTCTTTTCGAGTTAAAATAGGATCCATTTTATCTGATGCCTATGGAGTTGACAACGATATTCCTCAAGGCAGTGCTATCAGACCTATTTTGTTCAATATTATGATTAACAATGTGTTTTCGAATGTAGGTAGGGGTATTGGGGCTTCCCTATATGCTGATGATGGAGCTATTTGGAAGAGGGGATTGAATGGCTCTCATGTGACCAAATCTATTCAACAAGCTATGGTCAATTGACTTGGGTTTTAAATTATCAGTGGCGAAGTCTTGCTATATGAAGAAAGTTGCTGATAATATACAGTTGTTTCTATATGGACATCCTATGGGGTTTCTAAATAGAGATTTTTGGGTATATGGTTCAATGAGCGATATACATGGAAAGATTATGTCATAAATGTTGAAACAAAGTGTAAGAAACTTATGCGCTCGGTCTCTGGTTATGAATGGGGTGCTGACAGACAATCGATTGATATTTATAGAGCTCTGATCAGGACGACAATTGATTACGGGTGTATAGTTTATGGAACAGCGGCGAAGACTTGGCTTCAGAGGCTGGACAGAATCCAGTATATAGCTTTAAGGATATGTATTGGTGCATTTAAATCAACATCTGTATGTGCCTTACTAGTGGAGGCAGGTGAGATGCCTTTGGATATACGGTGTAAAAAAGTGTCATTCGCTTATTGGGTTAGGCTGAAAGGCTGTGAGGTTGATCATCCCACTGCTACTACTCTAGATGACTGTTGGGAATATACTAGTAGACAAGGCAGTGATTTTGGTTGGACAGTTGGAAAGCTTGCTGATGAGAGTGGTTTGAGGGAGTTGGAGGTAGGGCTTTAGTGGTCATGAAACTTTGTCAGCCGGTGACTGTCAAGCAAATAATTGCCAGTCTCACGGTAATTGACCGTTAATTAGCATAAACACGTTTAGCATCTATAATAATATATAATATGCCATTTAGCAGACGCTTTTATCCAAAGCGACTTATCCAAAGCGACTCCTGGCTTCCACGCATAGCCTCCAAGCCACTGATGCAGACCTTTTAGAACAGGGGTGTCAAACTCATTTTAGCTCAGGGGCCACATGGAGGAAAATCTATTCCCAAGTGGGCCGGACCGGAAAAATCATGGTATATATAACTTAAAAACAACAACTTCAGATTGTTTTCTTTGTTTTAATACGATCAACATACAACATAAAGCTGGAGCCTGAGGACAGTGTGTCCAAAATAGTACAAGCACAACATCACTATTAATCATAAAACACGTCAAGTTTATTTGAAAATTCTAAAGAAAAAGAACACACAAACACACACTGCCTCAGTGATTAACAGAACTGTTTCACAGATCACAGAACTATATCAGGGTGTCATTTCTCAGGCAGAAATGTAGATAAAAAATAATGAAATCCTGTTCCCCAAACAAGTGCAAGAACCACAGAGTCAAGAATAGGTTAAATATACAAATAAAATAAAATCAATTAAAAACAATAGCACATCAACATAAAAACATATAAACATAAAGCTGGAGCCTGAGGACAGTGTCCAAAAGCACAACATCACTATTAATCATAAAACACCTCAAGTTATTTGAAAGTTCTGAGGACAAAGAACACACAAACACACAATGCCTCAGTGATTAACAGAACTGTTTCACAGATCACAGAACTATATCAGGGTGTCATTTCTCAGGCAGAAATTTAGATAAAAATAATGAAATCCTGTTCCCCAAACAAGTGCAAGAACCACAGAGTCAAGAATAGGTTAAATATACAAATAAAATAAAAACATTTAAAAACAATAGCACATCAACATAAAAACATATCAACATAAATCTGAAAGCGTTGCTCAAACTCCCGTAACAGTCCCATTATTTTATCTTTGAACCGCTTCATGTCTGCCACATGTTGGGTCGCGCACACATTTTTCAGACAGGGGAAGTGAGCTGCATCACCACCGGCAAGTTGCGTCTCCCACAATGACAGCTTCAACTTGAAAGAACGTATGCTGTCATAATACTGCGTGACAACTTTGTTGCGCCCTTGCAGCTGTTTGTTCAAGTTATTCAGGTGCTCTGTAACATCCACCATAAATGCAAGGTCCTGCATCCATTCTGCGGAATGAAATTCTAACACTGGTTTGCCCTTTTCTTCCATTAACTTCTTCTCGTAAATCAAAGAAACGCCTCAGCACAGCACCTCGGCTTAACCATCTTACCTCAGTGTGGTATGGCAGGCCATAGATGTGGTCTTTCTCTCTGAGAAGGCTGTCAAACTGACGGTGATTCAGGCTTCTGGATCGGATGAAATTAACAGTTTGGATGACCACCTTCATGACGTTATCCATCTTTAATGACTTGCAACACAAAGCCTCCTGGTGCAAAATACAGTGAAAAGTCAAAAAATCACGTCCTCCATTTGCAGATTGCACTTTCTCTCTGAACTTTGTCACAACGCCTGCTTTTTTCCCGATCATTGAGGGCGCACCATCTGTAGCCAGGCTGACAGCGCGGGACCAGTCCACTCCGACCCTGTCCAGCGCGCCGACGAGTGCGGTAAAAATATCAACTGCTGTCGTTGTATCTGTCATCGGCACCAACTCCACGAACTCCTCGGTGACGGTCAATGTGTCATCAACTCCGCGGATGAAAATGGCCAGTTGTGCAACATCTGTAATGTCCGTACTTTCATCAATTGCAACCGAAAACGCAATAAATGACTTTACTTTTTGCTTCAACTGGCTGTCCAAATCCACTGAAAGATCGGAAATCCTGTCTGCAACTGTGTTTCTTGTCAGGCTGATATTTGCAAAAGCCTGCCGCTTTTCAGGGCACACAATCTCCGCTGCCTTCATCATGCATGTTTTTACAAATTCACCCTCACTAAATGGTTTTGAAGCCACTGCGATTTCATTAGCAATGAGGTAGCTAGCTTTCACTGCAGCGTCACTGATGTCTCGGCTGTGAGTAAACACAGACTGCTGTTTCTTCAGACCCGCCAACAGTTCATTCCCCTTCTCTCATCTCCGCTGTCCTTGAAAGTTGTCATATTTGTCGGCATGAAGACTCACATAGTGGCGACGAAGGTTATATTCTTTCAGCACTGCAACATGCTCTGAACACACCAAACATACAGCTTTCCCATTCAATTCCGTGAATAAATAGAAGGATGACAATTTTTCTTGGAACACTCTGCACTCTGCGTCCACTTTTCTCTTTTTTGACAGAGACATAATGGGGCAATGAGGGTGCCAAAGCACATAATGTTAAAAGTAGAAGCCGTAATAAATATCGCGGGCAAAACAAAGTAGCTCATTGGCTGCACGTGCTTGACCTACTTGCTCTGCCCCGGTATAAACAGTTTGCTTGCTTAACACAATTGCTATTGCGCCATCCAGTGGACGCAATTGGAACAGCAGTTTATTTTATTGAAAAATTGCAGCGCATTTTTATGCTTGACAAAATTATTATTAAATAATTATTATTATTTTTATTTTATTTTTTTATCATCTCGCGGGCCGGATTAAACCCGTTTGCGGGCCTGATCCGGCCCGCGGGCCGGACGTTTGACACCCCTGTTTTAGAACATCTACATTTAAAAAAGTATAATAAATCAATTTAATATAGCCTACACCGTCACAATAAATCCATTATTTATTTTAGACAGGTCTAAAGAAACATGATATGAAGAAAATGTAGTCTATTTCAGAAGAACAGAATAGCATACTCTGAGTTGATCTTATGTTAGGCCCTGATCTAGCTATGCCATATGGCTGTGGGCTACACTAGTTCATTTAGCAGACAAGATTTGCTTAGAATTCCCCTTGTGTGGCCGTAATGCCCCCTAAAAAATCAATGGCTTTGGCCCTTGGGCTGAATATAATAGGCTAATTACAATTCCCTTCTCCCGGCTGCCGTGCTCCGAAGCACCTCTCACTCACATGGCTCTCTCAGATGTAGCCAATGCCTGTCACGTGATCGGGTCCTTCTCACAGGCATTTCAGCTAAGAAGTAGGCTACAAGTGAATGAAGACGCAACTGCAAGCGTCCGTCTTATCTTATCTATTTCTTGAACTGCATTGTTGGTTAAGGGCTTGTAAGTAAGCATTTGATGGTAATGTTGTATTTGGCGCATGTGACATTTGATTTGATTAGATTGTCATTTCCATCAATGTAATTGTCTGCATCATTTCCAAACCCCTATATATTTTTTGTAAATATATACACTACCGGTCAAAAGTTTTAGAACACCTAATCATTCAAGGGTTTTTCTTAATTTTTTACTATTTTCTACATTGTAGATATATAGTGAAGACATCAAAACTATGAAATAACACATATGGAATCATGTAGTAACCAAAAAAGTGTTAAACAAATCAAAATACATGTTATATTTGAGATTCTTCAAATAGCCACCCTCTGCCTTGATGACAGCTTTGCACACTCTTGGCATTCTCTCAACCAGCTTCATGAGGTATGGAATGCATTTAAATTAACAGGTGTGCCTTCTTAAAAGTTAATTTGTGGAATGTATTTATTTCTTAATGCGTTTGAGACAATCAGTTGTGTTGTGACAAGGAAGGGTGGGTATACAGAAGATAGCCCTATTTGGTAAAAGACCAAGTCCATATTATGGCAAAAACAGCTCAAAAAAGCAAAGAGAAACAACAGTCCATCATTAATTTAAGACATGACGGTCAGTCAATACGGAACATTTCAAGAACTTTGAAAGTTTCTTCAAGTGCAGTCGCAAAAACTATCAAGTGCTATGATGAAACTGGCTCTCATGAGGACCGCCACAGGAATGGAAGACCCAGAGTTACCTCTGCTGCAGAGGATAAGTTCATTAGAGTTACCAGCCTCAGAAATTGCAGGCCAAATAAATGCTTCACAGAGTTCAAGTAACAGACACATCTCAACATCAACTGTTCAGAGGAGAATGTGTGAATCAGGCGTTCATGGTCGAATTGCTGCAAAGAAACCACTACTAAAGGACACCAATAATAAGAAGAGACTTGCTAGGGCCAAGAAACACGAGCAATGGACATTAGACCGGTGGAAATGTGTCCTTTGGTCTGGAGTCCAAATTTGAGATTTTTGGTTCCAACCGCCGTGTCTTTGTGAGGCGTGGTGTGGGTGAACGGATGATGTCTGCATGTGTATTTCCCACCGTAAAGCATGGAGGAGGAGGTGTTATGGTGTGGGGTTGCTTTGCTAGTGACACTGTCAGTGATTTATTCAATTTATTTTAAATTAACTTAACCAGCATGGCTACCACAGCATTCTGCAGCGATACACCATCCCATCTGGTTTGGGCTTAGTTGGACTATCATTTATTTTTCAACAGGACAATGACCCAACACACCTCCAGGCTGTGTAAGGGCTATTTTATGAAGAAGGAGAGTGATGGAGTGCTGCATCAGATGAACTGACCTACACAATCCCCCGACATCAACCAAATTGAGATGGTTTGGGATGAGTCGGACCGCAGAGTGAAGGAAAAGAAGCCAACAAGTGCTCAGCATATGTGGGAACTCCTTCAAGACTGTTAGAAAAGCATTCCTCATGAAGCTGGTTGAGAGAATTCCAAGAGTGTTCAAAGCTGTCATGAAGACAAAGGGGGGCTATTTGAAGAATCTCAAATATAGAGTATATTTTGATTTGTTTAACACTTTTTTGGTTGCTACATGATTGCATGTGTTATTTCATAGTTTTGATGTCTTCACTATTATTCTACAATGTAGAAAATAGTAAAAATAAAGAAAAACCCTTGAATGAGTAGGTGTTCTAAAACTTTTGACCGGTAGTGTATACAAGGCATTAGGAAAATTTTCAGATCCCTTGACTTTTTCCACATTTTGGTAGGTTACAGCCTTATTCTAAAATTGATTAAATCGTTTTTTTCCCCTCATCAATCTACACACAGTACCCCATAATGACAAAGCAAAAACAGGTTGAGAATTTCTTGCTAATTTATAAAAATATAAAAACTGAAATATTACATTTACATAAGTATTCAGACACATTACTCAGTACTTTGTTGAAGCACCTTTGTCAGCGATTACAGTCGCGAGTCTTCTTGGGTATGACGCTACAAGCTTGACACACCTGTATTTGGGGAGTTTCTCCCATTACTCTCTGCATATCCACTCAAGCTCTGTCAGGTTGGATGGGGAGCGTTGCTGCACAGCTATTTCCAGGTCTCTCCAGAGATGTTCGATCGGGTTCAAGTCCGGGCTCTGGCTGGGCCACTCAAGGACATTCAGTCTCGAAGCCACTCCTGCATTGTCTTGGCTGTGTGCTTAGGGTTGTTGTCCTGTTGGAAGGTGAACCTTCGCCCCAGTCTGAGGTCCTGAGCGCCCTGGAGCAGGTTTTCATCAAGGATCTCTTTGTACTTTGCTGCGTTCATCTTTGCCTCGATCCTGACTAGTCTCCCAGTCCCTGCCAGTGAAAAACATCCCCAGAGCATGATGCTGCCACCACCATGCTTCACCATAGTGATTGTGCCAGGTTTCCTCCAGAAGCATTCAGGCCAAATAGTTAAATATTGGTTACATCAGACCAGAGAATCTTGTTTCTCATGGTCTGCGAGTCTTTAGGTGCCTTTTGGCAAACTCCAAGAGGGCTGTCATGTGCCTTTTACTGAGGATTGGCTTCCGTCTGGTCACTCTACCATAAAGGCCTGATTGGTGGAGTGCTGCAGAGATGGTTGTCCTTCTGGATGGTTCTCCCATCTCCACAGAGGAATTCTAGAGCTCTGTCTGAGTGACCATCGGGTTCTTGGTCACCTCCATGACCAAGGCCCTTCTCCCCCGATTGCTCAGTTTGGCCGGACGGCCAGCTCTAAGAAGCGTCTTGGTGGTTCCAAACTTCTTCCACTTAAGAATGATGGAGGCCACTGTGTTCTTGGGGACCTTCTATGCTGCACCCTTCCCCGGATCTGTGCCTCGACACAATCCTCTCGGATTGCACTGTCAACTGTGGGACCTCATATAGACAGGTGTGTGCCTTTCCAAATCATGTCCAATCAATTAAATGTACCACAGGTGGACTCCAATCAAGTTGTAGACACATCTCAAGGATGATCAATGGAAACAGGATGCATCTGAGCTCAATTTCGAGTCTCATAGCAAAGTGTCTGAATACTTATGTAAATATGGTTTTTCTGTTTTTACGTTTTTTTTAAATATGCAAACATTTCTAAAAACCTGTTTTCGCTTTGTCATTATGGGGTATTATGTGTAGATTGCTGAGGATTTTTGTTTTATTTAATCAATTTTAGAATGAGGAGGTAACGTAACAAAATGTGGGAAAAGTGGAGTCTGAATACTTTCCGAAGGCGCTGTACATATCTTTGAAAAATATGTTTTCCTTTATTATTTTCCCCTAAGACTACCACCCCTCCCCTAATTGGAGCAAACTAATGGACAACAACACTTAGGCTTCTACTTCCAGCTTATACATACTATATACATTTTACGGACACAATGTATTTTACAATAGTTATCCTTTGTTTGTTTTATATATGTGATATTAGTTTTTATTTAGAATGGACCATTATCATGCACCTGTCTCGGAACAGGGACATGGGGGAAAAAAATACAAGTAATCTATGCACTTAAATAGCGAATAGAGGACGCTTTACCCATGGTTCATTTTCATAAGATCCAGGTAGGCTATACTCCTGTTGTAAAGCAAAGCAATGTCCTTAATATTTGGAATGTTGATAAATAAATATAGTAGGCTTAGCCTATAGAAAGCTCTTTTTAATAGAGGCCATCAACTCTCAAGCAATTGCATAGCCAATAAAAATGTTGTGCAACATGAGCTCATGGGCACTCATGAAGTGTTTGAATAGATTTTTGATAACATTTGCATTGATGTCAGAGTGATTAGAGGGACAATAGAGTGCTGAGTACCAGGCAGTTAGCAAGTTTGGTAGGCTACTAATGACCATTAGCAGCATCAGAGCTTGGAGAAGCCTAATTACCGTGACTAAACGGTCACGTGGAATTTGACTGCCGTCATAACTCGTCGCCGCCGGTGTGGCGGTAATACGTTCACCTTAACAGCCTTAGTTGGAGGTTGGCCCTTCTGTGGTGATAGATGTTCCTCCGTGGTTACTCTCAGATCTTGTTGTTGATCTAACTTTAGTAGAGAAAAGATTGGTCAGAAGTTAGTGATATAGGGAAACTGGTTGACAATTACATTAGTAGATGTTTTTATTCATTTTTACCGCTTTACACAGATGGATACAAGGACCCAGATAGTGGGCGCACAGGAGCAGGCTTTTACGTTCCTAACTGTGATGTGCAGAAGACTAACAGATGAACTGTCAGTATTCTCAGCTGAACTGTTGGCGATAGTAGTTGCCCTCGAGTGGGTGGAGGATGTACAACCTGTTAGAATTATAGTATGCTCAGATTCTCTGTCTGTATTGAATAGTTTATCATCTGGCAAATCTAGTAGGAGTGACCTACTATTGGAGGCATTAATGTTATTATGGAGCATTGAAAGACTGGGTGTAGTAGTGAGATTCTACTTGGTCCCAGCCCATTTGGGTGTGGAAGGGAATACAATTGTAGACCAGATAGCCAAAATAGCTTTAAAACGAGATATAATTGATATTAATGTTCCACTGGGTAGAGGTGAGGCCAAATGTAAGATCAGAGTAATTTTGATAGATGTGTGGCAGAAGAGATGGGCCTCCGAAGAAAGGTCAGTGGACCAAGATTCAAAGGTCATTAGGAAGGAACAGGTGGTGTTTGCTCGATTGCGCCTAGGACATTGTACATTGAACTCGTCATTACATCTGGTTGGCAAGCGAATGGTTTGTGTATGGTCGATGAAACTGTAGTCATTTTTAGCAGACACTCTTATCCAGTGCATACATTATTTATTTTTCATACTGGCCCCCCGTGGGAATCGAACCCACAACCCTGGCATTGCAAACGCCATGCTCTACCAATTGAGCCACATCCCTGCCGGCCATTCCCTACCCTGGACGACGCTGGGCCAATTGTGTGCCGCCCCATGGGTCTCCCGGTCGCGGCCGGCTACGACAGAGCCTTGATTCGAACCAGGATCTCTAGTGGCCTTAGACCACTGAGCCACTCGGGAGAGAGGTTAAGATTGAAATGTAGGGTAATTTAGTTAGTAGGGCTCTTTTTTATTTTCTCATTAGAACTGAGTTAGGTAGGAGGATTTAGAAATGTGGAGCTAATGTTGTAAACCGTGATTGACCACACACTACAAAACAGTAGGTGGCAGCATGCACCTTTAACGTTTGTTTGCGGATCACCAATACATCATAGAAGAAGAAGAAGAGAACCCGATCATCATCTCACACTTCCCTCTTCCCCGAATCCTTTTAAAACTCTCCCCCGGGTTTCTACCCTCCCGAACCTCTCCCCTTCTACCCTCACAACCCCACCCTCCCCCCGACAACACATCCCAAAACACGGATCAGGTAAGAGCATCTTATATATTTGTGTGCAATAAAATCTCAAATAAACCCACACCGCATCTTGGATCTGGCTAGCTAGTACACACAGTCAGGCTTCACGTGAATTTGCCAGGCCGCACTACTTGCACGCAGCTCACACGAGCTTATTTGTCATTCAAATGGCTGCTATTTACGCGTGTAAATTTGTAAATGACCAGTGTTGATGTTTGTAACCGATATATTCTTGAAACATTGCTAGCGTGAATGACAACTGGACAGCCATTCATACAATGTACACATGCTCCACATACAGATGCTAGCCACCCAGTTAACTTGCTAGTTAGCGCGCTATGCTAGGTCGTAAATCTAGCTAACTAAACGCTAGACTAGAGCCGGCCGGTGAGGCTAAACTACATGCATTAGTTATGAGTTAAGTTAAATTCATTGCAGCCAAGTAATCGGACACATTGTTCATTCATTTACGAACTGAACCCCAAGTTAGTTTCGCTCGGGATTCACTCTTGGGACCATTAACCTGTTTGTTAGTTAGTCTAGCATGCTAGCTAGCTATCCATTGAAATTGATCTGACTAGCCAGCAGTGTGCTACTAGTACTAGCAAGCTAAAAGATGCACGTGAATCATTGCTATGATGACCACTCCAACTAAGTTTGATTGTTACTTTTAGTCTAATGGCAGGTTACTTTGCATGAATCATGATACAGTACTAATGATGATCATGCACGCAACCTCACAAAAGGCCCCATTCTTGTTTGGGTCACTAGTAGCTGAGTAAACTCGACTTTGTCCATATAAAGTTAGCTGTATCTCTACGGAGTTGAGTGTTGGCGGAGTGTACCATGCTATCAGTCGATACTCGTAAAAATATATATTGTTTAATACTTACCTTGTACTACCTTTTCTTTGGGTGCTGAAATCCGTAGTTTAAAAAATAGATCTAAGTAGCATTTGACGCGACCTCTGCAGAGGTAGCTGTTGTTGAGAAGGAGCAGACCGTAATTTCACTGCAGATAATTACTCTAGTTTTGGCAAGGGACACACCGTGGATTAAAGGGCGCAATATGACAACCTCACATAAAATGACTTTTTAATAAAAAACAATGGAATTCAACAGCCAAAGATAAGCCCACAGTTACATAGGACAAACATAGGTACAAGGTAAGCATTAGAATAATGTACATTTTTACATCCATGATAGCGACTCGATGTAGTTGGTGGTACTCTCCGCCAACACTTATCGCAACTCTACACCGTAGAGGTGCAGGCTGTATGGACATAGTTGAGTTTACTTAGCTAGTTCACGTGCTGCAAATTGAATTTTATCACTCTTATAATAATAGAATCAGTTTAGGTCAGGTGTTATGCATATATTTGATTAGTTTGTAAGAACATCAGTGCCCACAGATAATCTCCTCCATTGAACTTAAAGCAGCTACTGTTTTAAGAAACATAGCATTATTTGGATGGTTTCAGCAGCTTGTATCGTTTACTTGTACAGTGATATTATGTTACCTTCCTATCAAGTTTCATGAGTTCAGTAGTTCGCTAGCCATTTAGTATTATTGCACAAAGTCATAGGCTGAATTAAAAACCAAAACCAGCGGTCATATTCTGTTCACATTCTATATTCAATTGTTCTCCTGCTCTTCCCTCAGCCTCTTTACTCTTCTTCCTATGCACTATTCTAACTTTTTCTACTTTTCTTACTGTTCTCTTGTCTGACCTCCAGATCCCATCTTTGTGACCAGACTCCAGTTTTGACCCTTCTGCAGCAGCTACTCTCCCATCCAGTGGTAGTTATGGACTCCGGTGTGATTGAAGGAGGACTCAATGTCACCCTGACCATTAGATTGCTCATGCACGGCAAGGTGAGTAAGCTCCCACAGCAGGTGAGACTGTTAGCCCACTGAGCTAAAGGCTAGGTAATGTCATGCTAACCATTAGATTGCTGATGCAAGGTGAGTGAGCTCCCACAGCAGGTGACTAAGGCATTACATTTCTAAATGCATATTTTTTCCTTTTCTCTTTTAGGAAGTTGGAAGCATCATTGGCAAGAAAGGTGAATCTGTGAAGAAGATGAGAGAAGAGGTGGGAACAGATGCCTTCTGTTTCTGAAAGACAGTAAAGCTTTTTGTGTTCTGTTAGTTGCACGTCTTATATAACTAATGGTGAATTTCCCCTCCCCCTGTGTCCAGAGCGGCGCTCGCATCAACATCTCAGAGGGCAACTGTCCTGAGAGGATCATCACTTTGGCAGGCCCCACGACCGCCATCTTCAAAGCATTCTCCATGATCATCGAAAAGCTGGAAGAGGTAACTTAGTTACCCTGTCTTGTCCAGGCCCAACTGTTTATTTGTCACTTTGGCATCTGTATGGAATGTGATTTGGCTGCTTTTACGAAACTGATTCACTCTATCTCTCAGTACAGCCAAGGTGCATGAATAGAGGAACCGACTGGATGTGTGCTGTGTTCAGCTAATCCTAGAGGACTATTAGAAGTTGATTTGAAAAAAGGTTATTTATTAACAATACATTTGTTTCCAGTTGTCCTCCAAGAGTGGCTGAACACCTCTCGCATATCCATCAATGATGTTGTCAAGTGGAAGTTCTGGAGTAAGTTAGTTGATCAATCACTCTCCTCTCTTCTCTCCCAGGACATCAGCAGCTCCATGACGAACAGCACGGCCACCAGCAAGCCCCCGGTCACCCTGCGCATCGTGGTGCCAGCCAGCCAGTGTGGGTCCCTCATCGGCAAGGGAGGCTGCAAGATCAAAGAAATCAGAGAGGTGAGTGGGAGAACAAATGTACTCACATTTCAAATCAAATCAAATCAAATTTTATTGGTCACATGCGCCGAATACAACAGGTGCAGACATTACAGTGAAATGCTTACTTACAGCCCTTAACCAACAGTGCATTTATTTTAAACAAAAAAGTAAGAATAAAACAACAACAAAAAAGTGTTGAGAAAAAAAGAGCAGAAGTAAAATAAAGTGACAGTAGGGAGGCTATATATACAGTAAAATAAAGTGACAGTAGGGAGGCTATATATACAGGGGGGTACCGTTGCATAGTCAATGTGCGGGGGCACCGGCTAGTTGAGGTAGTTGAGGTAATATGTACATGTGGGTAGAGTTAAAGTGACTATGCATACATACTTAACAGAGTAGCAGCAGCGTAAAAAGGATGGGGTGGGGGGGCAGTGCAAATAGTCCGGGTAGCCATGATTAGCTGTTCAGGAGTCTTATGGCTTGGGGGTAGAAGCTGTTGAGAAGTCTTTTGGACCTAGACTTGGCACTCCGGTACCGCTTGCCGTGCGGTAGCAGAGAGAACAGAACATTTGCACTTGTCTTTTCTTACTAGCACAGATTTAGCAGAAAGTGGCTATTTGGAAGGTTTGACTTGCAGTGATTGTGATCGGTGGTCGTTTTACCTACCTTAGTTCCCAGCACTAATTGTAAGTTTGTCTGGATATGAGCGTCTGCTAAATTACTAAAATGTTACTGTAAAATGTAAGTCCAGACCAGTCAATCTCTCCTCTCTCTCCCTCTCCCCTTCCTCTCTCTCTAGTCAACAGGTGCTCAGGTACAGGTGGCAGGGGACATGCTTCCTAACTCTACAGAACGGGCCATCACCATTGCAGGGACCCCCCAGTCCATAATCGAGTGTGTCAAGCAAATCTGCGTGGTTATGCTTGAGGTAAGTGTAAGTAATATCCTCAGATCGTTGATCTATTTTTATTCCGTTTAAATATGAATCATTTTCTTAATTGATCAAATTACCCCTGCAACCTCTTTGGTTCCCATCTTTTACTCACTTATACAAAAGTGTTTTGAAAACGTCTGAATTAAACCCATTTTCCTGTCTCTCCTTCTCTCCCGTCCCTCCTTCTCTCCCGTCTCTCTTTCCTCCAGTCTCCCCCTAAGGGGGTCACCATCCCATACCGACCAAAACCTTCAGGATCCCCTGTCATCTTCGCCGGAGGACAGGTATGTTTTGATATTTTTTATTTATATACATTATTTTTTCTGGGGGGGGGGGCTCCTCTGAGAACTAACCTGTAGTTGAAATGTTTATTTATTTTGTTTTATTTAACTAGGCAAGTCAGTTAAGAACAAATTCTTATTTACAATGACGGCCTACCAAAAGGCCTCCTACGGGGGCTGGGATTAAAAAAATATAGGACAAAACACATCACGACGAGAGACACTACATAAAGAGAGACCTAAGACTAACGCAGCAACACGACATGACAAATACATGGTAGCAACACAACATGGCAGCAGCACAACATGGTAGCAGCATAATATGGTACAAACATGATTGGGCACAGACAACAGCACAAAGGGCAAGAAGGTAGAGACAACAATACATCACACGAAGCAGCCACAACTGTCAGTGTCCATGATTGAGTCTTTGAATGAAGAGATGGAGATAAATCTGTCCAGTTTGAGTGTTTTTTGCAGCTCGTTCCAGTCGCTAGCTGCAGCAAACTAAAAAGAGGAGCGACCCAGGGATGTGTGTGTGTGTTTTGGGGACCTTTAACAGAATGTGACTGGCAGAACGGGTGTTGTATGTGGAGGATGAGGGCTGCAGTAGGTATCTCAGATAGGGGGGAGTGAGGCCTAAGAGGGTTTTATAAATAAGCATCAACCAGTGGGTCTTGCGATGGGTATACAGAGATGACCAGTTTACAGAGGAGTATAGAGTGCAGTGATGTGTCCTATAAGGAGCATTGGTGGCTAATCTGATGGCCGAATGGTAAAGAACATCTAGCCACTCAAGAGTACCCTTACCTGCCAATCTATAAATTACGTCTCCGTAATGTAGGATAGTCATCTGAATCAGGGTTATTTTGGTAGCTGGGGTGAAAGAGGAGCGATTATGATAGAGGAAACCAAGTCTAGATTTAACCTTAGCCTGCAGTTTTGATATGTGCTGAGAGGGCGACAATGTACCGTCTAGCCATACTCCCAAGTACTTGTATGAGGTGACTACCTAAAGTTCTAACCCCTCAGAGGTAGTAATCACACCGGTGGGGCGAGTGGCATTCTTCTTACCAAACCACATTACCTTTGTTTTGGAGGTGTTCAGAAGAAGGTTAAGGGCAGAGAAAGCTTGTTGGACACTAAGAAAGCTTTGTTGTAGAGCGTTTAACACAACATCCGTGGAGGGCCAGTTGAGTATAAGACTGTTGCTGTATTTTTTATAGGGTTAGGGTTTGCAAGTATGTTTTTGCCTTTTCACCTCTGTGTATGGTACTTTTCCCTTTGGTTTTATGTTACTGTAATGGCATCTCTGGTGGTTAGTAACAGAAATAGGGATGTGCACTGTTATTCGAATATCCGAACGTACGTGAGTATTCCTTTTTGTGGGCAAGAATGTAGGGGCTTATTTTAACACGAAAAAAAGACTTTTTCAAAATTTAATATATCCATGACATTTCAAATTATAAATTCAACAAAACAACCGTTCAATGAAGTTATGACGTGCGCTAGGCAGAATGGAAACGTGCTTTGTTTTCAATCGCTTTAACATCCCTTTAGAAATTGCATCATTCCCGATAATATGGATACTTTGTTCAAGACTTGGTAACTTTAAAATGTACTTGAGAGCGTTTAGACGTAGACCTATAGGGTCTGTGTGTGTTGAAGCAAAATAGACTCTCGTTAGGGACGTCAAGCGTTCAGGCGCTGCACAGACACTATGGAAGCTCAAGTCTGTTAAATTGTTTCAAAACATTTTGAAACTCTAAATTGTTGAATGAGTGAGATGGATGTACAATGCCTAGTGACAGTCTACACACCCGTGCAAAGTTTTTTCATTTTGTTGCCTTAAATTTCTATCTAAAAAGGGATTCAATTGGGATTTTACCCCACTGATCTACACAATATACTGATTTGTTGAAATTATCCAGTCAGTTTCTTTTTTTGTATTCGCCATCTACCGTAAACTTTGGCACAAGGAGATGGGTTGATAAATGGCTACTACAGGTTCTTATCTATCGACAGGTATACGTTGTATACCCAAGTTCGTTGTGGTTTTGTCTGTAAGAAGAGCGCAAATGGTACATGTCGCTGCGGTTATTGTCCCAGTTTCATTGATTGCAATATCGACGCAAGTGATTAATTTGCGCGTGCTATTACAGTTGAATAAGCGAATCAGTCCCAGTTTAGAGTGGATGTTTGGCAAAAGTTGGCGTGTGTGCACTTTTAAGGTACTAATTTAGCAAAATAAAAGTAATCTGAACACAAGTGTGACGTACAGTACCAGTCAAAAGTTTGGACACCTACTTATTCAAAGGTTTTTCTTTATTTTTACTATTTTCTACATTGTAGAATAATAGTGAAGACATCAAAACTAAGACATGACACCTATGGAATCATGAAGTAACCAAAAAGGTGTTAAACAAATCAAAATATATTTTATATTTGAGATTCTTCAGTAAAGTAGCCACCCTTTGCCTTGATGACAGCTTTGCACACTCTTGGCATTCTCTCAACCAGCTTCATGAGGAATGCTTTTCCAACAGTCTTGGAGTTCCCACATATGCTGAGCACTTGTTCGCTTCTTTTCCTTCACTCTGTGGTCCAACTCATCCCAAACCATCTCAATTGGGTTGAGGTCAGGTGATTGTGGAGGCCAGGTCATCTGATGCAGCACTCCATCACTCTCCTTGGTCAAATAGGCCTTACACAGCCTGGAGGTGTGTTTATGGTCATCATCCTGTTGAAAAATAAATGATAGTCCCACTAAGCGCAAACCAGATGGAGTGGCGTATTGCTGCAGAATACTGTGGTAGCCATGCTGGTTAAGTGTGCCTTGAATTCTAAATAAATCACTGACGGTGTCACCAGCAAAGCACCATCACACCACCTCCATGCTTCACGGTGGGAACCACACATGCCGAGATCATCCGTTCACCTACTCTGTGTCTCACAAAGACACGGCTGTTGGAACCAAAAATCGCAAATTTGTCTTGCAGGAATGCAGTGTTTGGTTTTCGCCAGGCATAATGGGACCCATCTCGTCCAAAAAGTTGACTCAAGTTTGCCAAAAAGCACCTGGATGCTCATCAATACTCTTGGAAGAACGTTCTATGGACAGATGATTCAAAAGTATAACTTTTTGGATGACATGGTTCCAGTAATGCCTGGCGAAAACCAAACTCTGCATTCCACAGTAAGAACATCATACCAAAGGTCAAGCATGGTGGTGGTGGTGTGATGGTTTGGGGATGCTTTGCTGCCTCAGGACCTGGACGACTTGCCTTAATAGAAGGAACCATGAATTCTGCTCTGTATCAGAGAATTCTACAGGAGAATGTCAGGCCATCCGTCTGTGAGTTGAAGCGCAGCTGGTTCATGCAGCAAGACATTGACCCAAAACACACAATCAAATCTACATGAAAATTGCTAAAAAGCAACAAATTGGAAGTTTTGGAATGGCCTAGTCAAAGTCCAGACCTAATCCCAATTGAGATGTTGTGGCAGGACATGAAACGAGCAGTTCATGCTTGAAAACCCACACGTCACTGAGTTAAAGCAGTTCTGCATGGAAGAGTGGGCCAAAATTCCTCCACAGCGACGTGAGAGACTGATCAACAACTACAGGAAGCATTTGGTTGGAGTCATTGCAGCTAAAGGTGGCACAACCAGTTATTGAGTGTAAGGGGGCAATTACTTTTTCACACAGTGGAATTGGGTGTTGCTTTACTTTGTTTATGAAATAAATATGTAATTGTTGTGTTATTTGTTCACTTATGTTCCCTTTATCTAATATTAGGTTTAGGTTGAAGATCTGATAACATTCAGTATCACAAATATGTAAAAGTAGGGAAAATTAGAAATGGAGCAAATACTTTTTCATAGCACTGTATGTGTTATTTCTTCACTATTATTCTACAATGTAGAAAATAGTAAAAATAAAGAAAAACCCTTGAGTGAGTAGGTGTGTCCAAACCTTTGACTGGTGCTGTATGTGTAGATTACTTTCTATGTTTTGGTCTTCAAAATATCACAACCTATTTCAGCATATTCATTGTTTTGACACTGGGCTATAAATCCATGACAACAGGAAGCAGCAACAGCATCATTTTCAACGTGTTTTAGGAATACAAATGATACTTTGAACCTTCTAACATACGTTTGTCCTGCCTACTCTTGTGGCTGCGAATCGTGACATGTTGACAGGATGCCTATGAACACTTTGTTCTTGTTTCAGGCGTACGCCGTTCAAGGACAACATGCGATACCCCAGCCAGATGTAAGTGCTGTTGTCACAATTTCTTCCTCCTGGTGTCCGTATCCTCCCTACCCTCTGTCTTTTCCCTAACATCCTTAACTGTCTGTACCTTTCCTACCTTACGCTATCATCCCTACCCTTCACCTCTCAATTTATGCCCCCCAGTTACCTATCCTATGGACCTCCCTGCCCACCATTCCCAACCTACCCTCACTCCAACCAGTGCGCTAGGGAAAGGTGTGGGATAGACTAGGTCAGAGGCTCCAAACCCAGCCTAGTTGTGACGCCTAAAGAGGAAGGATTTGTTCACAAACTCCAACAAGCATCATGGTGAAGAGATGACATTATTAGACACTCCAATTTAGAGGAGTTAGTGTATTAACCAATCATATTATTCTCAACATAGCACTGGGTTATGGCTTAAGAAATGATGTATATGTTCACTATTGATCTTGTATTATTGTCTTAAGTGATACTGTATTGATTATACCATGGCCTGTAGTTGATGTGTGGGCCTGGTTGGTAGGGGCAAGGAAAGATCATATCCATCTGCCAGAAGACTACAAGCAAACATTCCAAACTGAGTCCCAAGTTCTCCTGAGCTACAGTGGAAAGACCATAGGGTACAAATGACTAAGAATGATTCCACAACCCACCCAACACTTGTCCATTTTAGAGAAAGAAAAGAAGATAGGACAACTGGTCAAGATAGCTGGGCCGTGTGTTCATTAGGGCATGCAACAGAGTTTTCAACAGGTAGTCCCTCCCTGTTTCAGTCAGTTTGGTACGTAATGAACACTATAACTACTCTTATGAATTAATGTTGTGGTGAATGAAATGGTTTCGGTACCGTACTGACCATGCTTCTTGTCCCGTCTCTCTCTCCATTTCTCTCCTCCCTCCCTGCCCCCTCTCTTGCCCTCACAGTCTTCCTCTATCTCTCCACAGCTCACCAAGTTACACCAGCTGGCCATGCAGCAGAGCCCCTTCCCAATGGCCCCCAGCAACCAAGGATTCCAAGGTACTAGGGGACTTGAGAATATAGTTTGTATAAAAATTAAAGGTTATTGAAACTACTGCGCTCAGAACTGGTGTGTTGACTAAATAAAAACATAGAGTAGGTCTGCGCTCAAAAGTTATTTTATGCTTATTTTATTTGTTGAGGCAACTAGCAAAATAGAAACGTTTTGGCTGTCAGGCCATCGTTGGTGTGTCACACTGATGGAAAGAGAACTCCTTGACTTTCAGCTTTACCTGCTGAAATGTCAGTTAAGATTTTGTTCCATGGAACATGCCACTACAATAATGGCATTTACATATCATGAAGAGTGCCATGTTCCTCTTGATCCTTGTTTTGTTGATGTATTTTTGGCTTGTTGATTTAGGAGGGATGGATGCCTCTGCCCAAACTAGTTCCCATGAGATGACCATTCCAAATGATGTAAGTATTTCCACAGTGATGACTCTGACCCTCCCCTTCCATTTCCCTCCAGCGATTTAGACATTTCACACTACCAATCCACTTTAGTTGATTGGCTTAACTGACTTCCTGGTTTTTCTCCCCTGGAGTTGATTTGGCGTAACTGACTTCCTGTTTTTCCTCCTCTAGTTGATTGGCTTAACTGACTTCCTGGTTTTTCTCCCCTGGAGTTGATTTGGCGTAACTGACTTCCTGTTTTTCCTCCTCTAGTTGATTGGCTGCATCATCGGTCGCCAGGGTGCTAAGATCAATGAGATCCGCCAGATGTCGGGTGCCCAGATAAAGATAGCCAACTCCGTGGAGGGCTCCGCGGACAGACAGGTCACCATCACTGGTTCCCCCGCCTCCATCAGCCTGGCAGAGTACCTCATCAACGCCAGGTCAGACACAACATTAGTTACCACACGCTTTTTAACCAACTACCAACTGTTGTCCTCTTAAGAGTCAGGGATAAATTGTCTTTGGGTTGCAAAATTCCAGAAACATCCCCCAAATTCCTGGGATGGATGATTCCCAGTTGGAGGATTACCTCCCTGCATGTTAACTCCTGATTCCGGAAATCCTCCAACCAAGTTTTCTGAAAAACCTGGGAACTTTCTGTAATTTTGTTTCTGGTCCTGGAGCACCACAGTTGGTTGGTGCAGGAGGCTTTTGATCCAGCCCAACACAAACTAACACAGCTGGGTTGGAACAAAAGCACACAGCTCTCCAGAACTAAGGTAGCCCAGTATTCTACCAAGCCCCTTTTGGTATTTTCTGTATAATTGAGAATCCACCCACTCTCATCTACCCCACACCACTGTACTTCCTTTTGAGATTTGGGTACCTCCCAGTTAGTCTGCCTACAGTACAATGTGTCCAGTGTTTGTGTTAGATGACTGCCTAACCCCCAACTTCTATCCATGGCATGTGTTGTACTCTACTGGCTCTATTCTGAATACCGGTAGTTCACCATGTTTGAGGGGATCAGTTTGAACAAGATGAGGCACAGAATCGCTCATCTTGATCACATAATGAGTAGTTATTCGGGGATGCAAGGTGATTTGTAGATCAGCGATCCTGCGCAGTCCGGCTGGAACGTAGTCGATCTCAAACACGCACATTGTCTATTGAAACATGAGTCAGTCTTCTAATGATGTTTACTCACTGATGGCCCACTATGGTCAGTTGTGTTATACCTGTCCGACTCTCACACCCCTCCCTGACTGTCAGTCTGTGCTTAATATTCCCCCTCATCCACCCTCCCAACCCTGATGTCTACCCCTCCTCCCTCCCCCCATACTCACCAGCCTATCCTGTAACCCATCCCGACTGTGTGTCCCTCTTTTTCCTTCTTGTCTCGTTTCTACAGCGTAGAGTCCTCTAAATTCTCCTCCTCGAACCCTGAACAGACCCACAGCACCAGCCTCCTCTGCCCTCCTCTCTCCACTACTACCACCTCCTCTCCTGCCGCTACCTCCTCTACTGCTTCCTCCTCCTCCTCTTCTTCCTCCTGTTTGGCGCCCCCCTCCGCCTCCATCTCTCTGTCCTTGTTGGCTCCTCAAGGACCCTCTGACTCCCCAATCTCCCCCAGCTCCCCTGCTGTCCCCTGTGTCTCCAGTCTGCTCAGTCTTAAGTCCCTCCCCCTCCTGGCCCTCCATGTTGTTTCCACTGGCCCCACCTCCTCCAGTAACCCTGCCCACTCAGCCAATCCCGAGCCAAAGCTTTCCTCGGAGCTGGGCTCCAAGTCTAAGAGGCGAAGGCTCTCTCCTTACTAAAGCTACGGCAATAATAGAAACTACAGTACAGACGTGAAGTGTGTCCCAAATGGTACTATTCCTTATATAGTGCCCCACTTTTGACCAGGGCCCTTGTCAAAAGTGGTGTACTTTATAGGGAATAAGGTGCCATTTGGGATGTAGCTTAGCATTGTCTGTACTTGGTCCGCACTGCTCTGTACCTGGCTGTGCCCTATGCCACATGCTTCTTAACTATACAATTCATCAACAAAAAAGAAAAGGTTACACGCCCAGATATGGCCTCTCTCTTCCATGTTCTTTGGGTCCACTGCTTTGGTTTACGTCTATCTATCCCATACCCCCCCCCCTCACCCTCTTGAAGGACACTTGAGTCCCTGCTCTTTCTATCTAAGGACACTGCATCAGCATGGACACCCTTGTCTCAGACAGACTTCAACTTGACTAATTGAAAAGCTTTTGGTTGGTTTTTCTCTCTTGCTGTAAGCTCAGGTAGCACCTTTCATGCCATCTTTATATTAAGATCTCATGCTATATTTCATTTATTTCAATATTAACTTTGTCCTGGATAATGTGTGTGGTAGCTAGTTGTATTTGTTGTAAAGTGTTCATTATAATGCTAAAATCTTGTTTTGTTTATGTATCGAACTGCCACATGGTGTGACGTTGGGCTTAATCACTATAATAGTTTGCCCTCAGGTATCATATCGCCCCGCTATTCATGGGTTGTTGGACCTGTACAATTTCAGGAAATGGATGTCCTCGTAATGCCTAGATTAGGACTCTTGAATCGAGCCATAGCTGCTTCCTTTAGCCTTTCGCTGGCAATCACCGCTGCACTACAATTTTTTAGCACTGATCAGAGGTCAGTGACCGTAAGGGGATATGGAAGGACATGGAATACACTCCTTGAAGAGGTTGATGTCAAGGAAACATCCTCTTATCCATTGATAGTTAATACACCTCGAGGCTTATCTATTGGGTAGACATTTTCTGAACTGAAAAAAGGGTTGTGGAGGTTTGTAAAAGGTTAAATTCTCCGATTTTATCGATCTGATTTGAAACGCACAGCATGGCTTACTCTCTCCCCCTTCGATCTCTCAATGTGTCTCTCTCCAGGCTCTCCTCTGAAGCGACAGGACTGGCGGCCAACTGATAGAACAGACTGCATAGATGTGATCTGCACTAACCCCCCCCACATTTTACCTTCTACCACCAATTGATCCATCAGTCAGCGTTCTCCTTTTAAAGTGGTCAATGCAACTATCCAACGCCACCCACCTGATTATTTTGATCTGCTTTCATTTTTCTGTTTAAAAATTATTATTCTTAAGTCCCTTTGAGTCCCGGTTGGAAGTTTTTAATGATTTGTTCTTAGATAATTTTTTTGTTGGATGGAGAACTTTCTCCCTATCTTTCTTTACAGCATCACAAGAGTAGAGGTGGGGAAAATCTGAATAGGTTTAGTTCAAACAAAAAATAGATTGACTGTTTTTTAATGGGCTTTTTTATCCCCCACTCCCACCCAACCATCCTGCATCCCCCTAGTAATTTTATCCATTGAATTTCTGCAAAAACACACCTTGATTTGATTGTCACTTCCTGTTATGTCACAATGCTCGCGGAATATAAGGGGGGGGGGGGGATACGTACCTTGTGCTGTCGTCACTGCTGGTATTTTGGGTATGACAAACAGCTCTAACACTACTAGAAGACGTGGATATTGCATTTGTTGAAATAATTTCAAACTGTATGTACTCATGTCACCTAAACTTTTTTTGTTTGTGTCATTCCTATTTTTCCACCTTGACTTTTGCCCCCCCAGTGTGATCATATGTTTCTTAAATGGAGGAAATATTTGTTTTAACTACCAAAGGAGAGAAACTCCTGAACTATGACTGACTGGTGTGTCTGTCTGTGAGTGTGAGGAGAGAAACTAAGATATTATGAATCGTTGATGAGCTGAAACTAAGACCTGGCGATAAATTAATTAATTTCCTGCTCTTTGCTTTCTTTGCTCAAGGCATATTTAATTTTGTATTATTTGCAGGAAATATAATAACACTTTTGTGCACGTTTTGGAAATAATGTAGACCTTGGGTGCCACAACATTGTTAAAAAAAAAACTACAGAAATAAAATGTGAAATGCTCAAACTACAAATTCTCGTTCTTTGTGTTGCTCCCAGTCGTGTGTGTGTGTGGCATTTTTCACAATGTGCAATACAGTTATTATACTGGGCACTCTGAAGTTCATTGGAATGGTCATTGCTTTTATGAAAACCTATAACACTTACCCAGAATTAAAACCTGACACCCACATTTCCAGTTTTTGAACAGTGATTTTTATTTGTCTTAATTTGTTTCTTAAATATATTTATTGTACACAGATACAATACATAATGCAATATAAAAACAAACATTTACTTTCAAAGGAACGAGAAGTCTGTTTTTGATTCAGCATATTGAAAACTAGCCTGAAGCCAAATCTGTTAGTGTTGTTCTGCACAAACATTAACGTGACATTGACCATAGAGACTTGATAAGACAAATCAACAGATCTGGAAGCAGGCTAATCAGAAACATACAAGAAAGAGCCTCTTTCTCCAGTCACAACGGGGCAGTGGTATTTTGCTGTATTGGCAAAACAATTAATAATTTGTCAGGTCCAACATTTTTGGCACCCTTGAAAAAGATGAACAAAAAAGACTAAAATAAATAATACAAATACTGAGCTATTTTGCATGCGCAATTTTTTGGGGGAATTATGTTTTATACTAACACAATCACTCAGAGAATGAGATTGTGTTTAACAAGTACAGGTAATAAAATAAAACAAAATCTCAGATTGTCAAAATGATTGGCACCCCTGTTTTCAATACTCCAGCACCCTCCCCTTTCCGAGGATAACAACACTGGCCTTTTTCTAAAATGTTTTGAGATTGGAGAACACATTTGGAGGGATCTTAGCATTCCTCCATACAGAATATTTCCAGATCCTTAATATCCTTTGTCTGCGGATATGGACTGCACTCTTCAATTCAAACCACAGGTTTTCAATGGGGTTCAAGTCCGGAGAAGTTGAAGCAAAATAGCCCCATAACATCAAAGATCCACCACCATATTTTACCGTAGGTATGACAAACTATTCTGCATATGCTTCTGTTTTTCAACGCCAAACCCACAATTGGTGTGCGTGGCCAAAGAGCTCTATTTCCATGTTATCTGACCAAAGCACTGTCTGGAGGTTGATAAATGGCATTGGCAATTGGATTGGAACTGGTGCTATAAGAGCAGACAAACGATATCAAGATCCCTCCCAACATGTTCTCCAATCTCATAAAACATTTTAGAAAAAGGCTCCGTCTCACTGTCCTCGCTAGGAGAGGGTGCTAGAGTATTGAAAATGGGTGCGAATAATTTTGACCCCTATATATATACTTTCGTTTATTTATTACCGTACTTAAACTAAATATTTTTCTCTGAGCAATTGTATTATAAAATAATATCATTTCAACTATTGTTTTATTGCATACAATATAGCTCAATGTTTGTATCTACTTTATACAGTCTTTTTTTGCTCATCTTTATCAAGGGTGCCAATAATTATGGCCCTGACTGTATATGTCTGGTTGACATCCAGTATAAGACTTATTTGTCTAACAATTGTTTGACTGAAGGGGACAGAATAGATTCTGAGATTTTAAATTTTTTACAAATCGATGCTTTTACATAAAATAAACACTAGTGGATCTATAAAACCTTACAGATTAAAGAACACAGGAGCTGCCATTTTATAGCTAATCAAATGGAACCTGCTGAGTCATTCGATAGATTAGTCAGAACAGAATTCTGCCAACACTACAGGAGAGGACGGAAAGGAGGCTGTTTAAACATAGGCCTCTATTGCGTCCCAATTCTGCCCAAGTTTACACTTGCTCACTCCTCCCCATGGATAAAAAAAAGTATATTTGGATTGGCAGAGGGTGGTTCCACCATATTTCTTACAGCATTCCTTTCCTTTTCAATCCAAGAAGGGAAGTGAACAAGTGCGCATTTAGGTGATAAGGATTTAGAATCGGGACGCAACCTTAGTTGACAGGAAACTAACTAGTTGCCAGACAATTAGTTAGTTTAGGAACAAACTAGTCTGCTGCTCATGAGTTGGATAGTTTTCATAGAGATGGATAGTTAATTAGTGAGTGGTAGAATCCCTTTTTTCTATAGATTCTGTTTCTATGGCTGACTAAGTCCCTTTGATCTGAGCCTCATGCTCTGACTAACATCTGCATTTGGACAAAAATACAATACAAGTATATTACAACCATGCTTTAGTGAACTGCTCAAGTATCTTTACACTTCTAGATGGCAATGCACATGGTCGGTGACTGAGGCTTTGTCTCAAATGGCACTCTATTCCCTATGAAGTGCACTACTTTTGACCCAGAGCTGTGGGGATTACGGTGCCATTTGAGATTTGACCTGAGGTTTTGTTCTCAAAGATATCCTAGTAGGTAGTATTGCATTTTAATACAGTATAAACACTGCAATACCAAATAAATACAATAGTTAATCTACAAAAACAAGTGCTGTCAGACCCTGAAAGAAAGGGGCTGTAGTTTGAGTGTACTCCATGGTGCAGCCAGGGGAATGATTCAGAGTTAGTGGACATATTGCTTGGTGTTGTTCTTTAGCTATTATTGTTCTGTTCCCTTCAACCTGTGTCTTTACTGCCATAGAAATATAATTATTAGATTAGATTCTATTTCTATGCTTATTAATGCCTTCCGGTACCAGACCAATAGAATATATGTTCAGGGCCAGGTTCAGTAGGCAAACGTTGAATGTTTCAGATAGAAATGTCATGAATAGAGCTGACATGATTAATTTGTTCTACATGTCGAGAGGTATGTTTGTTCTACATAATCTATTTCTATCTGAACTATCCACAACGTTGTGCCCTGCTGAATGCTCCTGAGTTCTGTTGTCCGGTACAATTCAATAGCGCCCTCTAGTGTAAAACATCAGTCAGCACCATTAGATGATACAGTCTTGCATTTCAACTCATTCAAATATGTCTATTAATTGTAAAGTGTGTCAAGAGGTCCAAATATTTACATACAGTTAATGTTATGTTAAATAAAATACAGATTGTATAAAAGATTAGGACAACAAAATCTCTGATGCAAAACATTTATAAATACATGTGAAAATGTAAAGAAGAAGAATGTAAACATTGATTTTCTCTCTAATACCCAATAAATAAATTAAATGACACTCAGTGCATAACGCTTGTGAGGAAACAAAGGATTTTGGACATAAAATAATCAGTACCAATCAAGTAAACAAAGTGCAGAAAACAACACCAGATGCCTCTGACAATGTTGACATATTATATTTACAAAATCTGAATGGGAGACTTTACATAGAATAGATAATGAAGTTTGACAATTTTTTGACAAAAAATAGAAGTAACAAACTACGGTCTGGATAGTGAAAGAATCCCTATAACATGTAGAAGTTACATCCGTAGTCTGGTGTTGCAGAGGTCCCTGTAGGTGAGGTGAGTTGGCTTGTTGAAGTGTTTTTGCAAGGCTGGGGCTGGGAAATGAGGTTGAGGTGAGGGTGGGGGGGCTTGGTTGGCTGTACATAGGTCTGTCGAGGAGGCTGGGGCTGAGGTCTGGGGGGAGTGGGCCTAGGTCTCAGTCTGAGGCTGGGGCCTGGCCTCCTCACCAGTTGGTGCTGGGGGGCCTCTGGGGCTGGGGCTCTGTGCAGCCTGAGTAGTCCAGCTCAGCACTGTCACAGTCAGAGTCATCATACAGACTCTGGAGTGAGGAGGAGAGGCAGAGTTAGAGTTAGAGGATGGGCATTACTGCATTGCGACTGGTTATTAATACAGTTTTTCCTAGCCATGCCACCTGAGTATTACCTGACCTGGAAATATCATTTCACCTAAAACTGGGTCCTAGTGATCAGGGAAAAGGATGGGCCCTACCAGTGGCGGCCTGCCCATTAAGGCGTTATGGAGAAAAATAAATTGAAAAATAAATTGTATTGAAAACAATTGATTCAATAATACATGGATTATGTTTTAAATGCTCATAAAAGTGTGTTAATGTGTACATTTTCCTGTTTAAAAAATACACTACATGACCAAAGGTGTGTGGACACCTGCTCGTCGAACATCTCATTCCAAAATCATGGGCATTAATATGGAGTTGGTCCCCCCTTTGCTGCTATAACAGCCTCCACTCTTTTGGGAAGGCTTTCCACTAGATGTTGGAACATTGCTGTAGGGAATTGCTTCCAGTCAGCCACGAGCATTAGTGAGGTCAGGCACTGATGTTGGGTGATTAGGCCAGTCGGCGTTCCAATTCATCCGTGTTCGATGGGGTGGAGGTCAGGGCTCTGTGCAGGCCAGTCAAGTTCTTCCACACTGATCTCGACAAACCATTTCTGTATGGACCTCGCTTTCTGCACGGGGGCATTGTCATGCTGAAACAGGAAAGGGCCTTCCCCAAACTGTTGCCACAAAGTTAGAAGCACAGAATCGTCAAGAATGTAATTGTATGCTGTAGCGTTAAGATTTCCCTTCACTGGAACTAAGGGGCCTAGCTCGAACCATGAAAAACAGCCCCAGACAATTATTCCTCCTCCACCAAACCTTACCATTGGCACTATGTATTGGGGCAGCTAGCGTTCTACTGGCATCTGCCAAACCCAGATTCGTCCGCCAGACTGCCAGATGGTGAAGCGTGATTCATCACTCCAGAGAATGCGTTTTCACTGCTCCAGAGTCCAATGGCGGCGAGTTTTACAACACTCCAACCAACGCTTGGCATTGCGCATGGTGATCTTAGGCTTGTGTGCGGCTGCTCGGGCCATGGAAAGCCATTTCCATGGCCCGAGCATGTTCTTGTGCTGACGTTGCTTCCAGAGGCAGTTTGGAACTCGATAGTGAGTTTTACAACCGAGGACAGACGTTTTTTACACACTTCGCGCTTCTCTGTAGCTCAGCTGGTAGAGCACGGCGCTTGTAACGCCAAGGTAGTGGGTTCGATCCCCGGGACCACCCATACACAAAAAAAATGTATGCACGCATGACTGTAAGTCGCTTTGGATAAAAGCGTCTGCTAAATGGCATATTATTGTTATTATTATTATTTCAGCACTCGGCTGTCCCGTTCTGTGAGCTTGTGTGGTCTACCACTTCGAGGCTGAGCTGTTGTTGCTCCTAGACGTTTCCGCTTCACAGTAACAGCACTTACAGTTGACCGGAGCAGCTCTAGCAGGGCAGAAATGTGACGAACTGACTTGTTGGAAAGGTGGCATCCTATGACGGTGCCACGTTGAATGTCTACTGCCAATGTTTGTCTATGGAGATTGCATGGCTGTGTGCTCGATTTTATACACCTGTCTTCAACGGGTGTGGCTGAAATAGCCAAATCCACTAATTTGAAGGGGTGTCCACATACAGTGCATTCGGAAAGTATTCAGACCCCTTCACTTTTTCTACATTTTTAAAAACATTACAGCCTTATTCAAAAATTGCTTAAATACTTTTTCCCCCCTCATCAATCTACACACAATACCCCATAATGACAAAGTGAAAAAAGTTTTTTCAATTTTGAATACTATTTACATAAGTATTCAGACCCTTTGCTATAGGACTCAAAATTGAGCTCAGGTGCATCCTGTTTACATTGATCATCATTGAGATGTTTCTACAACTTGATTGGAGTCCACCTGTTGTAAATTCAATTGATTGGACATGATTTGGAAAGGCACACACCTGTCTATATAAGGTCCCACAGTTGACAGTGCATGTCAGAGCAAAAACCAAGCCATGAGGTCGAAGGAATTGTCCGTAGAGCTCCGAGACAGGATTGTGTCGAGGCACAGATCTGGGTAAGGGTACCAAGAAAGTTCTGCAGCATTGAAGGTCCCCAAGAACACAGTGGCCTCCAAATGGAAGAAGTTTTGAACCACCAGGAGTCTTCCTAGAGCTGGCCGCCCGGCCAAACTGAGCAATCGGTGGAGAAGGGCCTTGGTCAGAGAGGTGACCAAGAACTTGATGGTCACTCTGTCAGAGCTCCAGAGATCCTCTGTGGAGATGGGAGAACCTTCCAGAAGGACAACCATCTCTGCAGCACTCCACCATTCAGGCCTTTATGGTAGAGTGGCCAGACTGAAGGCACTCCTCAGTAAAAGGCACATGACAGCCCGCTTGGAGTTTGCCAAAAGGCACCTAAAGAACTCTCAGACCATGAGAAACAAGATTCTCTGGTCTGATGAAACCAAGATTGAACTCTTTGGCCTGAATGCCAAGTATCATGTCTGGAGGAAACCAGGCACCGCTCATCACCTGGCCAATACCATCCCTACAGTGAAGCATGGTGGTGGCAGCATCATGCTGTGGTGATGTTTTTCAGCGGCAGGGACTGGGAGACTAGTCAGGATCGAGGGAAAGATGAACGGAGCAAAGTACAGAGAGATCCTGCTCCAGAGCACTCAGGACCTCAGACTGGGGTGAAGGTTCACCTTCCAACAGAAAAACTACCCTAACAACACAGCCAAGACAACGCAGGAGTGGCTTCGGGACAAGTCTCTGAATGTCCTTGAGTGGCCCAGCCAGAGCCCAGACTTGAACCCGATCGTATATCTCTGGAGAGACCTGAAAATAGCTGTGCATCCAACCAGACAGAGGTTGAGACGATCTACAGAGAAGAATTGGAGAAACTCCCCAAATACAGGTGTGCCAAGCTTGTAGCGTCATACCCAAGAAGACTCAAGGCTGTAATCGCTGCCAAAGGTGCCTCAACAAAGTACTGAGTAAAGGGTCTGAATACTTATGTAAATGTGATATTTCAATTGTAAAAAAAAATGTTTTTGCTTTGTCATGATTGGGTATTGTGTGTAGATTGATGAGGGAATATAACAATTTAATCAATTTTAGACTAAGGCTGTAACGTAACAAAATGTGGGAAAAGTCAAGGGTTCTGAATACTTTCCGAATGCACTGTACTTTTGTATATAGAGTGTATATTGTTCAAAACAAGCTGTGAAATCGCATAGCATCAATTTTGACAGCACAAGGTAAATGGACCGTCCTGGGGCACTCAAATGTGCGCTCAGTCAGAACTTCTGGGTCTGCTCTAGCCTCCCTCCTAATGAGTCTCTCGCACCAGAATGCTTTCTTCCGCACATGAGACTAGATCTGCTCTATCAGGTACAGATGGCGTTAAAACAAAGAGCTAATTGTAATTAACTTGGAAATAAATAATCATAACAGTCATTGGAGCCTGGGACCTGATAAACGGGACATCTACATCCAACAAGAGTCCAAGGACAGATGGATACACTTGCTAGAACTTTCTCATTGCGGATGTAGTAGGACAAAAAAGCATGACTGTGGCTAGACAATTTGATTGTTTCCCCCCCACGGTGTTCATCAGGTTCTACTGTAGGTGACAGGGCAGCATGTTGGGTGGACTAAAACAGCATAAAACCGGTGTATCACAAAGCATGATCAAATTAATTAGCCAGCTACAGTAATTTTGAGAAACATTGAAAAATAGTTTGGTAAATGTTTTGGTCAAATTAACCAGTTATCTACCTTTGATAAGTAGTTAGCTAGCTATAGCTAGCTGGTAGCTTGCTATCTAGTTAGCTCCCATGCCAATTTCAAGTCTATCTAAACTAATATCTGACTTACTCGTAAATGTGAAGTTATTTCATAATGAAAGTTAACTGGCTAGCACATCAAGGTTTGTGACATTAGCTATCCCAGTTAGATCATGTGTTTTCACTTATTGCATCTGCATACTTGTTGCGTTCTCCCTGGGGCACTTGTTTGTTCGTGAGCTGGCTGCTCGTTCTATATAATATAATATAATCTGTTCAAAACAGTGGCAGCATGTGCAGCATTGGTCATTTGTTTTTTAACATGCAAAAGTGAAATAGGTGTATTTATGCTGTTGTTCAAATGCACAGATCGCTTTAAATATCTTCTCAAAGAAACTACCAGTATTTCTAAAACTTGCCATATTTCTGTCATGCTGTTTTGTTGACAACTTCAACCACGACCACCCCCACGCCCACCCCCCAGCCAATCAGCGGCCGCCACTGATCCCTACTCAAGAGCAAAATCCAAATGTAGACCTATATTCTGTTATAGTGATGGCAGCCTTAATGATCAGAGCATGCATTATAATGGGGATTCCGTCTCTCATCATTTCTCGGTCGATTATTGCTAAACATAACAGTTCTCATGGTAACCCTACAATAGTTCTAGTTGTCACGGTAACCCTTGGTCATAGCTCTAGTTGTCACGGTACCCCACCTCATAGTTCTACAGTTCCCATAGTAACCCTGTCCCTTCCTACCTCATAGTTCTGCTCTGTGTTGAGGTGGGTCTTGACCTGGCGGATGGTGGCCTCCTCTGATAGGCCTTCAGCTGGGTCAAGGGCAGGGTCGGCAGGGATCTCCGACCCCTGGGACAGAAGGTCGTCGCTCTTGTCGTCCAGGCGTTCATCTGTGTTGGTGCTGACCACGTCCGGCGTGCCACTGTGGGAGTGGTCGCTGGTGTTGCCCTCCTCTCCGTCCGACACGGACACTGCTGACAGGTTCTCAGAGCTGAAGGTAGACAGGGACTGGCACTTGTTGATGCTCACTGGCCGACTGCATGGGGAAGAGAGGAAATAGATGAAATAATGGGGCTCTCAAACTCAGACACAAGCTCTTTTTATCACACCAATAATACACTATAATCTTGACTATATACAGTATAATGTATAAGATGTATATTCTCACCGTCTCCGTGGTAACTCCACCTCACTGTCCACCTCCCCTTCCTCTTCCTCTGAGGACACACCACGTCTCTGGAGGAGACAGGGAAGAGATATGATAAGACTTAGAAAGGGATCAGCTTCATCTTACAACCTTTTTCTCAATTTATTTGGAACATTGTTGGAATATTTTAAAGAAAAGAACCAGCACCGCATGCACTACAGACAATGCATTCTTTTCTTATTCGAAACAGCTTTTTCTGGCCCAGCATCTTTATTACAGTACTGTGACAGACCTACCTGTTTGCGTGTGACCTGTTTCCGGTAGAGCAGTGCTGCAGGTGTGAGGTGGCTCCTGGGTGACCTTATGATCCCTGTCTCCTCCTCCTCCTTCTCCTCCCCATCCTGGGGTATTCTCCCTGGGCCTCCCAGCACCGACCTACTTGCTGTCGCCCCCCTCCCACAGGGTGAATCTGGGCTACTGGAGAACGGGATGGAGGCCGCCTCCTCGCTGGGGGTGTCACTACGAATTGGGGTCTCTGTCTGATCGTCTGTCCCTCCTCCACCTCGACCTCCTCCTCGACCTGCAAGTCATTCATACCAACCAGCGTCAGTTTCCTTATTTCCTAAATACAGAAGGACTATACACCATAACCCAACATCTACAGTGTATTTAATAACGAATGTCTGTCTGATCATGTCTTGTGTATTATGTCCTGTGACTGAAGTGTTGTATGTGATCTATTATGGATATGTCCCAAATGGCACACTATTCCCTTTATAGTGCACTACCATAGGTCTCTAGTTAAAAGTAGGGCACTATGTAGGGAATAGGTTGCAATTTGGGACGTAGATAATATGTATGCAATGTATCCCTGTATATTACTAGCAAATTTCCCTACGGGACATTATTATAACTATTCATCACCTCCTCCTCCCAGGCCAGCAGAGGCGCTCTGGCTGCCCCCTCTCTCCAGGCCGGGCTTCTCCTGTCCCCTGTGGCGGCCCTCTGCCTCCAAAGTGGTGGAGATAAGGTCTGGGCTGGACGAGGACATCTTCTTCAGCAGCAGGTCATGTTGGAGACCTCTTAGGGCTGCGCTGGGGTCCAGGTGCTGCTTGCTGCTGGGGGGGAGAATACATCTTTATTGTGGGCCCTGAAGGGCGATTTGGTTGCAGCAAAATTACACCCTGGCTCCATCTCAATGCGTCTTTTTGCGATTCCTCACATTTTTCTCAATTGTATTGGAGGAGAAGGTCCAAGGTCCCTCCCCTCAAACCTTCTTCTTCTTTGACAGAGGTTGCGAGGAATCAAGGAAAGATTAATTGAGATAGAAACACAGACTGGACACATAAAAACAAATGCACACAACTACACATCAAGTAGAGGATAGCTTTCAATATACACTGAGTGTACAAAACATTATTAACTTTCCATGACATAGACTGACCAGGTGAATCCAGGTGAAAGCTAAGATCCCTTATTGGTGTAACTTGTTAAATTCACTTCAATCAGTGTAGATGAAGGGAAAGAGAGGTTAAATAATGATTTTTAAGCCTTGAGACAACTGAGACATGGATTGTGTATGTGTGCCTTTCAGAGGGTGAATGGACAAGACAAAATATTTAAGTGCCTTTGAACGGGTATGGTAGTAGGTGCCAGGCGCACCGGTTTGTGTCAAGAACTGCAACGCTGCTGGGTTTTGATGCCATGACATGACAAATTGTGGCTGTTCTGAGGGAAAATGGGGGGGTGGTGCAACTCAATATTAGGAAGTTGTTCTTAATGTTTTGTACACTCAGTGTAAATACCTGGGTGTGGAGGTGGTGTTGGTGGTGGTCAGTGACATAGTATTAGCCAAGCCCAGGGTAGAGGACAAGGCTGCCTTCAGCCCAGCCAGGTCTCCACTGCTGCCCTTCCCTGCCTTCCTGTAGCGGGGCTTGGCCCGGCGCGACCTCCCCGGGGACGTGGAGCCCTTCTGGGGGCAGGAGGGGATGGTCACCTGGGTCATGGAGGAGTCCAGTTTGGGGAGGATCACCTCTGACTTTAGCAGGTCTGGCCTACTGGAACACACAGTGAGTAAAGTATATAGTTTCTGTACACTGAATCAATAAAGTCAAAGTCAAGTCAAGAGAAATGGATGCAGCTACAGCCTTTCCCTTTGTATCCAAATAAACTATATACATTGAAGGCGCATACTGTGCATGCTTACAACAAGTAATAATACATAATAACTGTATGCCCTATAAGTGTTACATGCTATTTAATCCAAAACACATACAGTATATACAGACAGGGATTGAATATGTGGGATTAGTGAGTGTGAATGGTTCAATGGTTTCCCCCTCCTCAGTCTCACCTCTTGCTGTGAGATGCCAGTTTCTGAGGTACGTTGCGTTTCTTGATGAGTTTCTCCATGGAGTTGGGTGAGCGTTCTTGTCTGGAGCTGTGGTGTTTGATGCATCCTGGGTACTTCTTATCCAGGGACTGCTCCCTCCTGGGAAACACACACACAACATTGTTTGTTTGTTTGTTTGTTCATTCATTCATTCATTCCCTGAACACAACAAACACTATTCATCACAAACGTCTGTATTATGTATTACATTATGTCTGCTATTCCCTCTCCCTCCATGTGTCTTTGGCAGATAACCATGAATGTTGTATACACAGGTGGATATTGATTGTAAGGTGTGCAACAATAAATATGAATATTACTTGAGTAGCTCTTTCTCCTTTAGTTCCAGCTGTAACATGACAGCATTGAGCTCCATGTAGAGATTGTTGGCTCTCTCCAGCTTCCTCTCATAGTGCTCACGGATGTCCAGGGCATGCCTGAGAGGGAGAGAGAGAGAGAAAGAGAATGGAAGGGACGGACAGCGTTATTACACACATTACAGCTAGCTATTCATTTACTGTCTGCAAAGGCGCAATGACCACAATTGGGAGCAACATCATTAACATCAATGGACAGCCATAAGCAACACACACAGAACAGCTTTTGTTGTATGTATGTATGTATGTACAGTTGAAGTCGGAAGTTTACAAACACCTTAGCCAAATACATTTAAACTCAGTTTTTCAAGCTGTTGAAAGGCACAGTCAACTTAGTGTATGTAAACTTCTGACCCACTGGAATTGTGATACAGTGAATTATAAGTGAAATAATCTGTCTGTAAACCATTGTTGGAAAAATTACTTGTGTCATGCACAAAGTAGATGTCCTAACCGACTTGCCAAAACTATAGTTTGTAAACAAGACATTTCTGGAGTGGTTGAAAAACAAGTTTTTTATGACTCAAACCTAAGTGTATGTAAACTTCCGACTTCAACTGTATGTATGTAGCTACGTATATGTGTATGTATGTATGTAGCTATGTAGGTATGTAGCTATATATGTATTGTGGCGTACAGCAGGTCAGCCACTAGGGGGAGACTCGTCGAGGCCTGGTAACAGATGGAGTATACATCACGAGGCGGTGGCTCCATCTGCTGCTATGGGTACAGTCTGGCCCATCGGGCTCAACGGTTCAACGACTGGAGGTTCGTACCCGAAGAGCGACCTTCTGCGCGTCACCAGGGCATGGGTCCTAACCGACGTATCCACCCTCTCCCTCCTCGACAAAGTGGTCCTGGATCGCTTCGTACGGGCGCTGCCCCACGACATGAAGAGGGCAGCGAACCTATGAGCGCCCCAGACCTTGGAGGGCCTCCTGGAAGCAGTGGAGACGCATCAGAACACTCAGGCCCTACTGAGGGGGAGCCGGGACGAGTCGGCGACCTGTGCGAGGGGACGGAAGGACAACCCCACCGCGGTGTACCCCGAACCGACAGTCGGCAGGGCCAAGGGACCGCAAACCCGTGGAGAGACGGCTGGGGCATGGCCGACCCGCCACCGACGACCCCAGGTAGATGGAGACCAATGGAGGTGTTTTGAGTGTGGTGCCCGGGGGCACATGGCCTGGAATTGCCCTGTTCGATAGGAGTCGATGCCATCAGCTAGCACCGGAGGCCAGGTGGGTCACGCCGTGAACTATGTCACCTCCTGTTGGGCGCACCATGAATCAACTGCACCCATGGTCCCGGTGAAGGTTGACGGACACGACACGGAAGCGCTATTTGACTCCGGAAGCATGGTTATGCTCGTAACCACGAGCCTGCTGTACCAGGAGACCGAATGGGGTAGGGAGATGTCCATTTCCTGTGTTCACGGTGACAAAAAGCGGTATCCCGCCGTATGGACCAACATCGTGACACCACAAGGGAGCTGCCAGATGATGGTGGGTGCAGTACCAGAGCTGCCGGTACCTATCCTAGTGGGACGGGATTGTCCGCTGTTCACGGCCCTATGGTGGCACGAGTTGAAGAAAAAAAACGAGCCGGCCAAAGAAGAGAGCGGGACGACCCCTCGCCAGTGCGGCCAGGCACCACCAGTTAACCAACCTGACTCTACGGGTCCGGAGTCGGAGGGGGAGGGGGAGCCGGAACCCGAACCCCCTGGGGAACCACTGGAGGAGGAGCCAAGCCTCCCCCTTCTCGATTTCGAGGGGCCAGTCGAGACCCCCGTTGGGGGCCAACTGAGGGGACAATTCGGGACGGCCCAGTGGGAGGATCCGAATTTGAAAGCTGCCGCAGCCCAAGTGATAGCGGTGGATGGACAGCTACTTCCGGGGGTGAGTGACTGGCGATACCCCCATTTCCAAATTAAGAATAACCTTTTGTATCAGGTGTCGTGCCAACAGGGGGAACTTCGAGAGGTATTGTTGCCGCCCCGACGGTACGTAGGAACCGTTCTTCAGCTGGCCCACACCCACCTGTTGGGAGTGCACCTGGGAGTGGAGAAGACCCGGGAACGGGTCACCGCCCGGTTCCACTGGACCGGGATGAGGAGGGCAGTGGAAGTGGAGGCTATGCTGAGGATGGGGGTCGTTGAAGAGTCCCACAGTGCATGGTGCATCCCCATCGTGTTGGTGCCCAAACCGGATGGTAGCCTCCGGTTCTGTAATGATTTTTGGGGTGTGAACGACATAAGCATATTCGACGCCTACCCCATGCCGAGGGTAGACGAGCTAATCGACCGATTGGGAAAGGCCCGGTACATCAGCACCCTTGACCTGACCAAAGGATATTGGCAGGTACCATTGGCAGTCTCCTCCCGGGAGAAGATGGCGTTCTCGACACCAGACGGTCTATACCAGGACCGGGTGCTCCCGTTCGGTCTCCACGGAGCCCCCCTCCCCCCACATTCCAGCGACTGATGAACAGAGTGCTTCGACCCCACCAGCAGTACGCAGCGGCCTATCTGGATGATATCATCATCCACAGCCAAGGTTGGGAGGAGCACCTGACGCGCCTCCAGGCGGTGCTGGACGTGCTCAGACAAGCTGGGTTGACCGCAAACCCCAAGAAATGCAAGCTAGGGTTCTAGGAGGTGGAGTACCTGGTGTATTTGATTGGACGGGGGGACGTCAAGCCCCAGGAGAGGAAGGTTCACGCGGTACGTGACTGGCCCGTTCCACGCACCAAGACACAGGTCAAGTTCTTCCTGGGACTGGCAAGTTACTATAGCCGGTTTATCCCCAACATTGCGGCTATAGCTTCCCCCCTCACCGATCTAACCAGGGGACTAGGGGCCGTTCTGTCCCAGATACATGATGGGGAGGAGCACCCCATCATGTAAATCATCCGAAAGCTGATACCAAGAGCAAAAAAAAACAGCAGGTCAGTCACCAGGGGGAGATTCGTCGAGGCTGGACGTGCCAGGTCTCGACGGGCTCCCCGGACAGGACTAATTGGGGCTGATTGGGAGCTGGTGAGTAATTAAGGGCGGATTGCTCACCAGCTGTGCAAGGCCCATAAAGCTGACAGAAGGGCAGCACATGAGGGAGGACTGGGGGAAGTAAGGTAACTTCTGTGTAGTTGGAGACGGTATCCTGGAGAGGGTCTCATGGGGGAGACTTAACCTTTTCTTTTGATTATTTTATTAATAAACACCCTTGAAACCGAGCTAATCATACTCTGTCCGTGTCTGATCTGTGTAAACGTCTTGACCCAACCCCCTGATCTGCCACAGTATGTATGTATGTATCTACGGTGACTTCGGAAAGTATTCAGATCCCTTGACTTTTTCCACATTTTGGTAGGTTACAGCCTTATTCTAAAATTGATTCATCAATCTGCACACAATACCCCATAATGACGAAGCAAAAACAGGTTTTTAGAACTTTTTGCTAAAAACTGAAATATTACATTTACATAAGTATTCAGATCCTTTACTCAGTACTTTGTTGAACCACCTTTGGCAGCGATTACAGCCTCGAGTCTTCTTAGGTATGACGCTACAAGCTTGGCACACCTGTATTTGGGGAGTTTCTCACATTCTTCTCTGAAGATCCTCTCAAGCTCTGTCAGATTGGATGGGGAGCGTTGCTGCACAGCTATTTTCAGGTATCTTCAGAGATGTTCGATCTGGTTCAAGTCCGGGCTCTGGCTGGGCCACTCAAGGACATTCAGAGACTTGTCCGGAAGCCACTCCTGCATTGTCTTAGCTGTGTACTTAGGGTCGTTGTCCTGTTGGAAGGTGAACCTTTGCCCCAGTCTGAGGTCCTGAGCGCTCTGGAGCAGGTTTTCATCAAGGATCTCTCCCTCGATTCTGACTAGTCTCCCAGATCCTGCCACTGAAAAACATCCCCACAGTATGATGCTACCACCACCATGCTTCACCGTAGGGATGGTGCCAGGTTTCCTCCAGACGTGACGCTTAGCATTTAGGCCAAAGAGTTCAATTTTGGTTTCATCTGACCAGAGAATCTTGTTTCTCATGGTCTGAGAGTCCTTTAAGTGCTCATTGGCAAACTCGAAGCGGGCTGTCATGTTCCTTTTACTGAGGAGTGGCTTATGCCTGGAGTGCTGCAGAGATGGTTGTCCTTCTGGAAGGTTCCCCCATCTCCACAGAGGTATTCTGGAGCTCTGTCAGAGTGACCATCGGGTTCTTGGTCACTTCCCTGACCAAGGCCCTTCTCCCCCGATTGCTCAGTTTGGAAGAGTCTTGGTGTTTCCAAACTTATTCCATTTAAGAATGATGGAGGCTACTGTGTTCTTGGGGACCTTCAATGCTGCAGAAATGTTTTGGTACCCTTCCCCAGATCTGTGCCTCGACACAATCCTCTCTCGGAGCTCTACGGACAATTCCTTCGACCTCATGGCTTGGTTTTTGCTCTGATATGAACTGTTAACTGTGAGACCTTATATATACAGGTGTGTGCCCTTCCAAATACTGTCCAATCAATTGAATTTACCACAGGTGGACTCCAATCAAGCTGTAGAAACATCTCAAGGATGATCAATGGAAACAGGATGCACCTGAGCTCAATTATGAGTCTCGTAGCAAAGGGTCTGAATACTTATGTAAATAAGGTATTTCAGTTTTTCATTTTTAATACATTTGCTAAAATGTTAAAAACCTGTTTTCGCTTTGTCATTATGGGGTATTGTGTGTAGATTGATGAGGAAAAATATTTATTTAATCAATTTGAGAATAAGGCTGTAATGTAACAAAATGTGGAAAAAGTCAAAAGTTCTGAATACTTTGCGAATGCACTATATGTATGTATGTATGTATGTATGTATGTATGTATGTATGTATTTATGTATGTAGCAATGTATGTATGTAGCTATGTATGTATGTTTGTATGTACAGTGGGGAAAAAAAGTATTTAGTCAGCCACCAATTGTGCAAGTTCTCCCACTTAAAAAGATTAGAGAGGCCTGTAATTTTCATCATAGGTACACGTCAACTATGACAGACAAAATGAGAATTATCTTTCCAGAAAATCACATTGTAGGATTTTTTATGAATTTATTTGCAAATTATGGTGGAAAATAAGTATTTGGTCAATAATAAAAGTTTCTCAATACTTTGTTATATACCCTTTGTTGGCAATGACACAGGTCAAACGTTTTCTGTAAGTCTTCACAAGGTTTTCACACATTGTTGCTGGTATTTTGGCCCATTCCTCCATGCAGATCTCCTCTAGAGCAGTGATGTTTTGGGGCTGTCGCTGGGCAACACAGACTTTCAACTCTCTCCAAAGATTTTCTATGGGGTTGAGATCTGGAGACTGGCTAGGCCACTCCAGGACCTTGAAATGCTTCTTACGAAGCCACTCCTTCGTTGCCCGGGCGGTGTGTTTGGGATCATTGTCATGCTGAAAGACCCAGCCACGTTTCATCTTCAATGCCCTTGCTGATGGAAGGAGGTTTTCACTCAAAATCTCACGATACATGGCCCCATTCATTCTTTCCTTTACACGGATCAGTCGTCCTGGTCCCTTTGCAGAAAAAACAGCCCCAAAGCATGATGTTTCCACCCCCATGCTTCACAGTAGGTATGGTGTTCTTTGGATGCAACTCAGCATTCTTTGTCCTCCAAACACGACGAGTTGAGTTTTTACCAAAAAGTTCTATTTTGGTTTCATCTGACCATATGACATTCTCCCAATCCTCTTCTGGATCATCCAAATGCACTCTAGCAAACTTCAGACGGGCCTGGACATGTACTGGCTTAAGCAGGGGGACACGTCTGGCACTGCAGGATTTGAGTCCCTGGCGGCGTAGTGTGTTACTGATGGTAGGCTTTGTTACTTTGGTCCCAGCTCTCTGCAGGACATTCACTAGGTCCACCCGTGTGGTTCTGGGATTTTTGCTCACCGTTCTTGTGATCATTTTGAACCCACGGGGTGAGATCTTGCGTGGAGCCCCAGATCGAGGGAGATTATCAGTGGTCTTGTATGTCTTCCATTTCCTAATAATTGCTCCCACAGTTGATTTCTTCAAACCAAGCTGCTTACCTATTGCTGATTCAGTCTTCCCAGCCTGGTGCAGGTCTACAATTTTGTTTCTGGTGTCCTTTGACAGCTCTTTGGTCTTGGCCATAGTGGAGTTTGGAGTGTGACTGTTTGAGGTTGTGGACAGGTGACTTTTATACTGATAACAAGTTCAAACAGGTGCCATTAATACAGGTAACGAGTGGAGGACAGAGGAGCCTCTGAAAGAAGAAGTTACAGGTCTGTGAGAGCCAGAAATCTTGTTTGTTTGTAGGTGACCAAATACTTATTTTCCACCATAATTTGCAAATAAATTCATTGAAAATCCTACAATGTGATTTTCTGGATTTATTTCTCTCTCAATTTGTCTGTCATAGTTGACGTGTACCTATGATGAAAATTACAGGCCTCTCTCATCTTTTTAAGTGGGAGAACTTGCACAATTGGTGGCTGACTAAATACTTTTTTCCCCCACTGTATGTATCTATTGTAGGATTATTACTGTATGTTCATTCCCTTGCCTACTCACTCACTCACTCACTCACTCACTCACTCACTCACTCACTCACTCACTCACTCACTCACTCACTCACTCACTCACTCACTCACTCACTCACTCACTCAAATATTCATTCATCCATCCATAATACTCTCCCTGTACCTGAGCTCCTCTTTGCGTCGTATGATCATCTCCTCGTCCAATCTGTGTATACACGTCCCCTCAGACTTGATCTTTTCAAAGTGCTGCTTCACCTCCTCTCGCCACTCCGCCTGCACAACAGACACAGCAACAGACCATGTGTCAGTTAAAACTCAGCAACACAGACCATAGTATCTCAGTCATAACAGTCAGACAGACAGCAGCATAGACATACCATGTGTCAGTCAATACAACAATCCATGGCACAGAGCATCTCAACTGTGCTCAGTAAACAGTGAAAACATTCTGAAAGGACACAGTGGACATTTTCCTGCCTGTGTATCATTCTGACCTGTCCCTCTAGCTGCTGTCTGTCTGTTTTTACAAGGACAGAAAGGTTTTAAGGAGAGAGAGCGAGAGAGAGAAAGTGAGTGAGTGTGTGTGTGTGCTCGCGTGCATGTCCGTCCATCACGGTCCCTCTGTGTGTGTGTGTGTGTGTGTGTGTGTGTGGCTCTTGTTATTAAGCTAATGCAGCCATCCCTCATTCCTCTATGTCCCTCCCTGCCTCTCATCTTCTCCCCTTCTCTCTGCCTTTCCTCCCCTCTTGCCTGCCTCCTCCTCCCTCCCTCCCATCCTTCCTGCCTCTCCTCTCCCCCCCTAACCTGCCCCTCCTCCCCGCCTCTCCTCCCCTCCTCCTTGCTTCTCCTCCCATCCCCTCCTCCCTTTCTCTCCTCCCTGTCTCTTCTCCCTGCCTCTCCACCCCTCCTCCCACCCCCCCTCTTCTCACTGCCTTTCCTCCTCTCCCCTCCTCCCTGCCTCTTCTCCCCTGCCCCTCCTCTCCATCTCTCCTCCCCGCTTCCCTTCTTCTCCTCCCTGCCTCTCCTCCCTGCCTCTTGTCCCCATTAAAACAATCGGAGATTAGCTATGGCATAAGGACTCAAACGCATTGATCTTTTCGTCTTTGACGAAAATAAGAGATAACATTACTAGCTAGAAAGCTAGCTAGCTGTCAGTGCCCTCCATATAGATCCTATTAAATTACAAGAAGGGCTATGTCATCAATCCTCAAAGTAACAGAATGGGGTGAAAATGGCAGCCATAATGGTCAGGGAAAATTCAAACCAGTCTAATTGGAATTAATGGCAGTAGATGCATAATCCTGATTTTACTTATGCAGGAAAATAAAAGTAAGGCATGTGATATCAGAAATTGTGCAATATAATTATTGTCAAGCTCAAATATTGTCATGTAATTATAAATACAGTTTATATGGGTTTGAAAAACATTTTCTGTATAAATAATAGCCTCTAAAATGTAGGCCCATGTACACAGACCATAAATGTCAACATTTGTGTTTTCTCGGAAAGCTGTGAGTGCTATTATATGATACAATATCAGTACTTGTTGCATTAACAACTTGTCTAAGTCCTATCATCAACTGATTTCAGCCATTGTATAGCTGTGGCTTTACTGCATTGTTTGAATGGAATGTTGTCATATTGGCAGTTAATTAGAACAATCAATGGACTAATTCCTCTAAAACTGTCTGGCTAGCTAGCTAACAAACATACAGTGCAGATATATTCTTCAAATTCATTATTTTACACAATATCTTATCACCAACACCCTGACCAAAATGGCTGACTTGTGTCCCATCATAAGAAGGTTCATGTCCATTCTAAATAGTATTCAATGTCCTAATTCTATGGTGCCCTCCATATCAGCTAGCTATCAGTGTCAGTGCCCTCTCCTCCCTATTTGTTGTTGTTTCTCTCCACTCCAAGTGGAATTCCCAACAATGATATGTGTGCACACCCCCAATTCAGGCATATCTATTAGTAGCCCCCATCATTCTTCGGTGGCTGAACTAAAATAAGCATTTCTGCTGTAAGACAGGAATTATATCGAAATACGGGCGACATTGCCCTCTGGTTTAAGGTTTATGACATAAGCGTCCTGTTTACATTGATCATCCTTGAGATGTTTCTACAGCTTGATTGGAGTCCACCTGTGACAAATTCAATTGATTGGACAATATTTGGAAGGGCACACACCTGTCTATATAAGGTCTCACAGTTAACAGTGTATCTCTATGGGTACAGTAGAGCAGTGGTTTCCAAACTGTGGGTTGGTGCATTACAAAAAAGTATAATTATTATTTGAATATACAGTGCGTTCGGAAAGTATTTATAACCCTTGACCTTTCCCACATTATGTTACGTTACAGCCTTATTCTAAAATGGATTAAATTATATTTTTCCCTCATCAATCTACACACAATACCCCGTAATGACGAAGCGAAAACAGGTTTTTATAAATCTGTGCAAATGTATTGAAAATAAAAAAACATAAATACCATATTTACATAAGTATTCAGACCCTTTGCTATGAGACTTTAAATTGAGCTCAGTTGCGTCCTGTTTACATTGATCATCCTTGAGATGTTTCTACAGCTTGATTGGAGTCCACCTGTGACAAATTCAATTGATTGGACAAGATTTGGAAGGGCACACACCTGTCTATATAAGGTCTCACAGTTAACAGTGCATATCAGAGCAAAAACCAAGCCAAGAGGTCAAAGGAATTGTCCGTAGAGCTCTGAGACAGGATTGTGTCGAGGCACAGATCTGGGGAAGGGTACCAAAACATTTCTGCAGCATTGAAGGTCCCCAAGAACACAGTGGCCTCCATCATTCTTAAATGGAAGAAGTTTGGAAACACCAATAATCTTCCTAGAGCTGGCCACCTGGCCAAACTGAGCAATCGGGGGAGAAGGGCCTTGGTCATGGAGGTGACCAAGAACCCGATAGTCACTCTGACAGAGCTCCAGAGTTCCTCTCTGGAGATGGGAGAACCTTCCAGAAGGACAACCATCTCTTCAGCACTCCACCAATCAGGCCTTTATGGTAGAGTGGCCAGACGGAAGCCACTCCTCAGTAAAATGCACATGACAGCCCGCCATGAGAAACAAGATTCTCTGGTCTGATGAAACCAAGGTTGAACTCTTTTGCCTGAATGTCAAGTGACACGTCTGGAGGAAACATGGCACCATCCCTACAGTGAAGCATGGTGGTGGCAGCATCATGCTGTGGGGATGTTTTTCAGCAGCAGGGACTGGGAGACTAGTCAGGATCGAGGGTGAGATGAACAGAGCAAAGTACAGAGAGATACGTGATGAAAACCTCAGACTGGGGCGAAGGTTCACCTTCCAACAGGACAACAACTCTAAGCACACAGCCAAGACAACGCAGGAGTGGCTTCGGGGGAAGTCACTGAATGTCCTTGAGTGGCCCAGCCAGAGCCCGGACTTGAACCCGACCTAACATCTCTGGAGAGACCTGAAAATAGCTGTGCAGCAACGCTCCCCATCCAACCTCTCAGAGCTTGAGAGGATCTGCAGAGAAGAATGGGAGAAAGACCCCAAATCAAATGATGCAATGCAAATAGTCTGGGTAGCCATTTGATTAGATGTTCAGGAGTCTGATGGCTTGTGGGTAGAAGCTGTTTAGAAGCCTCTTGGACCTAGACTTGGCGCTCCGGTATCGCTTGCCGTGGGGTAGCAGAGAGAACAGTCTATTACTAGGGTGGCTGGAGTCTTTGACAATTTTTAGGGCCTTCCTCTGACCTGATATAGAGGTCCTGGATGGCAGGAAGCTCGGCCCCAGTGATGTACTGGGGCATACGCACTACCCTCTTTAGTGCCTTGCGGTCGGAGGCCGAGCAGTTGCCATACCAGGCAGTGATACAACCAGTCAGGATGCTCTCGATGGTGCAGCTGTAGAACCTTTTGAGGATCTGAGGACCCATGCCAAATATTTTCAGTCTCCTTAGGGGGAATAGGTTTTGTCGTGCCCTCTTCACGACTGTCTTGGTGTGCTTGGACCATGTTCGTTTGTTGGGGATGTGGACACCAAGGAACTTGAAGCTCTCAACCTGCTCCACTACAGCCCCGTCGATGAGAATGGGGGCGTGCTCGGTCCTCTTATTTTTCCTGTAGTCCACAATCATCTCCTTTACCAAGCTTGTAGCGTCATACCCAAGAAGACTCGAGGCTATAATCGCTGCCAAAGATGCTTCAACAAAATAATAATAATAATAATATGCCATTTAGCAGACGCTTTTATCCAAAGCGACTTAGTCATGCGTGCATACATTTTTACGTATGGGTGGTCCCGGGGATCGAACCCACTACCCTGGCGTTACAAGCGCCATGCTCTACCAATTGAGCTACAGAGGACCACAAAATACTGAGTAAAGGGTCTGAATACTTTTGTAAATGTGATATTTCAGTTTTTTATTAAAAAAAACCCTGTTTTTGCTTTGTCATTATGGGGTATTGTGTGTAGATTGATGACAAAAAAAAACAATTTAATCAATTTTAGAATAAGGCTGTAACATAATAAAATGTGGAAAAAGTCAAGGGGTCTGAAAACTTTCTGAATGTACTGTATATATATATATATATATATATACACACTACCGGTCAAAAGTTTTAGAACACCTACTTATTCAAAGGTTTTTCTTTATTTTTACTATTTTCTACATTGTAGAATAATAGTGAAGACATCAAAACTATGAAATAACACATATGGAATCATGTAGTAACCAAAAAAGTGTTAAACAAATCAAAATATATTTTATATTTGAGATTCTTTAAATAGCCACCCTCTGCCTTGATGACAGCTTTGCACACTCTTGGCATTCTCTCAACCAGCTTCACCTGGAATGCTTTTCCAACAGTCTTGAAGGAGTTCCCACATATGCTGAGCACTTGTTGGCTGCTTTTCCTTCACTCTGCAGTCCGACTCATCCCAAACCATCTCAATTGGGTTGAGGTCGGGTGATTGTGGAAGCCAGATCATCTGATGCAGCACTCCATCACTCTCCTTCTTGGTAAAATAGCCCTTACACAGCCTGGAGGTGTGTTGGGTCATTGTCCTGTTGAAAAAACGAATGATAGTCCCACTAAGCCCAAACCAGATGGGATGGCGTATCACTGCAGAATGCTGTGGTAGCCATGCTGGTTAAGTGTGCCTTGAATTCTAAATAAATCACAGACAGTGTCACCAGCAAAGCTCCCCCACACTATAACACCTCCTCCTCCATGCTTTAAGGTGGGAAATATACATGCGGAGATCATCCGTTCACCCACACCACGTCTCACAAAGCCACGGCGGTTGGAACCAGAAATCTCCAATTTAGACTCCAGACCAAAGGACACATTTCCACCGATCTAATGTCCATTGCTCGTGTTTCTTGGCCCAAGCAAGTCTCTTCTTCTTATTGTGTCACGAATTCAGCCGAGGCTGCCCCTCCTCCTTGCTCGGGCAGGCTTCGGCGTTCGTCGTCTCCGGAGTACTAGCTACTACCGATCCATGTGTCTAGGTTCAACTTGTTTTGTTTTCATTGGTCACACCTGTTTCCCATCATGTAGTTATGTCTTCCCTATTTAACCCTCTGTCTCACACTGTGTGTTGTGCGTGTTTGTTCATGTTTTGGTGGTCGTTAGTGTGCGGGTTTGTTCCTCCCTGCGTGGAGGTTTTGATTCATTCATTTACCTACGAGTAAAGTATGCTTTTTCGATTAGCTCTGTGTCCTGCGCCTGACTTCGTCTACCGCATACACTGACGCCTTGACATATTGGTGTCCTTTAGTAGTGATTTCTTGCAGCAATTCGACCATGAAGGCCTGATTCACAAAGTCTCCTCTGAACAGTTGATGTTGTGATGTGTCTGTTACTTTAACTCTTTGAAGCATTTATTTGGGTTGCAATTTCTGAGGCTGGTAACTCTAATGAACTTATCCTCTGCAGCAGAGGTAACTCTGGGTCTTCCATTCCTGTGGCGTTCCTCATGAGAGCCAGTCTCATCATAGCGCTTGATGGTTTTTGCGACTGCACTTGAAGGAGTTCTTTACATTTTCCGGATTGACTGACCTTCATGTCTTAAAGTAATGATGGACTGTCATTTCTCTTTGCTTATTTGAGCTGTTCTTGCCATAATATGGACTTGGTCTTTTACCAAACAGGTCTATCTTCTGTATACTCCCCATACCTTGTCACAACACAACTGATTGGCTCAAACGCATTAAGAAGGAAATAAATTCCACAAATTAACTTTTAAAAAGACACATCTGTTAATTGAAATGCATTCCAGGTGACTACCTCATGAAGCTGGTTGAGAGAATGTCAAGAGTGTGCAAAGCTGTCATCAAGGCAAAGGGTCGCTATTTGAAGAATCTCAAATATAAAACATATTCACTTTTCTGGTTACTACATGATTCCATATGTGTTATTTCATAGTGTTGATGTCTTCACTATTATTCTAAAATGTAGAAAATAGTAAAAAATAAAGAAAAACCCTTGAATGAGTAGGTGATCTAAAACTTTTGACCGGTATTGTACACACACATTTTCAGAATGGAAAAACGCTTTCAGTGTAAACTTAAACGACTAACACCAAATAGGAAGTATTTGCCCACTGAAGTGGGTTACTACGCCGAACTGCAGTCAGGTTGAGGACGACGAGCATTCAGATGAGCTTCCCTGAGACGGTTTCTGACAGTTTGCGCAGAAATCCTTCGGTTGTGCAAACCCATAGTTTTATCAGCTGTCCGGGTAGCTGGTCTCAGACGATCCCACAGGTGAAGAAGCCGGATGTGGAGGTCCTGGGCTGGCGTGGTTACACGCGGTCTGCGGTTGTGAGTCTGGTTGCACTTACTGCCAAATTCTCTAGAATGACGTTGGATGAAGCTTATGGTAGAGAAATTACCATTCAATTCTCTGGCAATAGCTCTGGTGGACATTCCTGCAGTCAGCATGCCAATTGCACGCTCCCTCAAAACTTGTGACACTTCTGTGGCATTGTGTTGTGTGACAAAACGGCATATTTTAGAGTGGCCTTTTATTGTCCCCAGCACAAGGTGCACCTGTGTAATGATCATGTTATTTAATCAGCTTCTAGATATGCTACACCTGTCAGATGGATGGATTATTTTGTTAAAGGAGAAATGCTCACTAACAGGGATGTAAACCAATTTTGTGCACAACATTTGAGAGAAATAACCTATGGAACATTTCTGGGATATTTTATTTCAGCTCATGAAACATGGGACCAACACTTTACATGTTGCATTTATATTTTTGTTCGGTGTATTTTTCTTGTGACAGCAGCAAGAAGTATTAGCTTGTAGAGTGTCGCTTTTGACACCATGTAGATGTGCATAAAGATAAACACACGTTGTAACTTCACTTGCCAAAGTCTGGTGGTTTATTCACATACAGATGCTCCTTTGGTACAGTGGTACCAAAGACAGTACAGTATGAAGATAGGCAGAAACTGCTTCTCCAATAGAAATCCCTGATTACACTTGTAGGCGTTGCCAGGCGATGTTGGCTTGATAAGCTACTGCAAAGAAACAAGCCATCGGGCCTAACGTTCGTCTCACGCCGAACTGTGAATGTGCAGGCCGTCAATTCAAAGGCACTCCTTCGATATAAAGTAGTTTTTGTCAATGTCACAAGGTTGGAGTAATAACATGTTCAACTATTTGAGACATTGGCTCGAATCTAGGTTGTGCCTTTAGATTTCAAGAAAATTAACAACCAAGGAATCATTTTTCACTTCTCTCATTGACTTCTCAAACTCCAAACCCCGGCCTTGTCTGCTTGGTCTGTTTCGCAAGCGTAAGCACCTCTAGGTTTAGAAACTCTGTGGCGGTACTGGTACGTCCAGATACCTCAGAGTGAACTTGACCTACTCATGATGCTCTAGTGATGACCTCATAACTAGGCAACGATAAACAAAAACACATTCCATCTTTAGGCTAAGGCTAGTGTTCAAAAGATTAGCCATAACACTGGCTATGGCTGGTTCTAGAGATGGTTTGTCATAAGCATTTAGGGAAGACTTCGCCGTCTGTGTTACTCCAAATGCGTGTTCTTGGGTCCAATGCCAGTGAGAATCTGTGCTGCAAAGAGGTAGAGGAGGAAGCTTATGTTGCTGATTGCATTTCCTTCTCAGTACATAGTCATCAATCATGAAAGGAAAAATAACAGAGACACATCAATTACAAATAGTGGTTGTTATGAACATTTTGTTGTTCACACAATAAACCTATTTTCAATGATATATCTACCATCACACAACACAGATGAATGGGTAAAGGGTTTATAATAATCTTTGAGTACACTGTTCATGCACCTACACAACATTATTAGTTGGCTAACTAGTGTTCTACAAAGTAATAGCAATGGTCGTCCTGTAGCAGAATGTGTATGCCATAGGATTAGGAATTAGTCATTTAATAGGATCTCTGTAGTGTATGTATGCACTGTACAGGTGATGGCAAAGTGCAGAAATGTGTTGGTGGCATGCTACTGACCACCCAGGTTTTGCCCTGTATGCCTCAACCCATATGCCCTGCAGGCTGTATGCAATGCTTACAGGCATGAACATGGGGACATGGATGCTGAAATATATGGGTAGGTAAATGCAAAGTATGCTATGTTAGAGCACAGGAAGGGTTCTAATTATAGGGAGATTGGACATCCCTATAATAACTTAAATATCAATGAATCCCCAGTCAATGGGGAAATCTAACCCTGAGCAAAATTATAGTGGACTAGAACACACTTTTTTTTTGTTGGTACTGGTCCCCTGTGGGAATTGAACCCACAATGCTGTCGTTGCAAGTTCCATGCTCTACCAACTGAGCCACCATGCTCTCTGGATATGGTTGGCTACCGATGTCCACTTTGCCACTATCTCCTCACCACACTTTGATGTTGAGGCCGACCGGTACATAATGGTTGATTATGGACCTCCACCAGCCGCTCACCATCTCACAGTTTCTCTCCTTCCTCTTTCCCCCACAGCTGAATAGATACAAAATAACAGGCAGAGTATTACACACCATTTTTGCCTGTGCAGTCCCTCCCCCCCACAGTACCCACACTTTCTGAAACATGAGAATTGAACAACTACATACATTTAGCCACATGCCACCCATCGTAGTTGAGCTTGATGTAAGGCCTCTCCACCCTCAGGTACTTCTGGATCTAGGGGTGTCGATCTGTGACAATCAATGTCAGTCCAACACAAGACAATTGTGGACATTTGTATATGCGCGCGTATGGTCAAATATGCGTGGGACATGCAGGCATGTGTGCCTTTCTCCACATGGAATTCAATAGTGGACAGCATGCAAAAACATTTTTCAAACCAAATTTTGCACCGTGGCCAGGCGAGCCTGCTCTCATCCCCTCCAAGATCCACAGGTTCCCCGACAGACTTCTGGAGGACGACTCTCTGCTCTGACTTCCACTGCCAATATATGGTTGGAAGCAGGACCGTTTTCTGATGGCTGTAGAAAGTCGATTCAGATATGGTCTGCACTTCTAGATCAGAAATAAAGCACATCAAAAAGTAGTTCAGCATTATGTACTTACATTAAAAGTTTTAGATTACACTACAACATATTTTGCTTTATCTTGTTTGTCTGAGCAAAAGAAGAGGAGGTGAAAGCAATAGCTGCAGTCAGGTAGAGGTTGCCTGCAGGGCACATACGGTTGACTCTTCCACGTCTTAGTGTGGTCGCACTGAGGGCATATCTGGACAATGGAGATGAGGGTGCCTCTGAACCGCTTTGTGATGTTGTATGTTCTGGTGCAAACCAGACAGGAGTGGAAAAGCTGCAGCAGACAGTCTTCGAACACAATGTAATTCCTCAACATGTGAACATGTGTGTTAAGGACTCTGTAATAGTGATAAAAAGTTGCCGGTATGAGGTACACTTTTTTCCCTGTCTACATTAGTCTACATGTAGTATTTTGGCACAGCAATACAGTTCACTAATCAAATGGGTCAGTACTACAACACATCTAATCATAAAAATAACATTACAAGCTCACTACAGTGTCATCTTACAGTTCGCCATCACAGATGGTGTTTGTGTCATCATCAGGGTGATAACTGGAGTCATCGCTGGAATAGTCCACTCTTGGCCTTTTTACTGGAATGTAAGGAGCTGAGGTTTCAGGCATGCACAGCAGTTTTGCTATATTGCAAGACACGCTCTTCTGTTTTGGCTGGAACTGGGTGGCTGTAAATTATGTAGAAAGACTGATTTTTTGGTATCTCTGTGATACTCCAATCATGGATTGCCATCCACATGCAACTCTTTGTGGTGATAAACAGGCAAAATGACACGTTTGATAATCTGGTGAACTGTAGGCTACAGAAGTTAGGCAGTTAATTATCTCATTCCCATTGGCAAGTCCAGTCAAACTGTCTGCCCCCAAAGCCCTTCCCTACCCGAGTGCAGCCTGTGTCACGCCCTGGCTCTGGGGACTCTCGTATGTTGAGCCAGGGTGTTTATTTTGTTTAGGTTCTAGTCGTTGTCTATCTATGTTGGCCTGAGTGACTCCCAATCAGAGGCAACGAGTGTCAGCTGGTTGTCTCTGATTGGGAGCCATATTTAACTGTCTGTCTTTCACTTTGTGTTTGTGGTTTCTTGTTCGTGTTGGTTTGTGTTTAAACCATAGACGTCACGTTTTTCGTTTGTTGTTTTGATCGTGTGATCATTAAATAAATATAAATATGTTCACCTGCAACGCTGCGCCTTGGTCTCTCCCTGACGATCGTGACAGAAGAAACCAACAAAACCAGACCAAGCAGCGTGTCCAGGAGCCATCGCTAGCAGATCTCCGTGGCAACCTCGACTGGGTCAAGCCTAGTGAGGAGCAGAGAGGGTGGACTTGGGACCAGTTGAGGAAGAGCTTCGACTGGGTCAAGCCCATTGAGGAGCTGAATGGCGGGAGTTGGAGACAGAGGAGCGAGAGTTGGGCGAGAACGATGGAGGCCTGGCCCACGGGGAGGAGAGACCCCCAGAAAAATTTTTTGGGGGGGCTCACGACGTCGGGGCAGCAGGAGGCCGCGATAGAGCGGTCCAGCGGGTTGGCAGAGGAGGCCGCCAGGTTACGGGAGTCACTGGTCACCAGGGGGAAGGAGGTTGTAGAGGCACGGCAAGAGGTACTGGCGTGTGTTGCCAGTCCGGTCCGGCCTGTTCCTGATCCCCACGTAGGGCCAGTGGTGTGTGTTCCCAGTACGGTCCGGCCTGTTCCTGCCACTCCCACCAAGTCAGTGGTGCGTTTCGCCAGCCCGGCGCGGCCCGTTCCTGCTCCCCGCACCAAGTCAGTGGTGCGCGTCGTCAGCCCGGTCCGGCCCATTCCTGCTCCCCGCACCAAGTCAGTGGTGCGCGTCGCCAGCCCGGTCCGGCCCATTCCTGCTCCCCGCACCAAGTCAGTGGTGCGCGTCGTCAGCCCGGTCCGGCCCATTCCTGCTCCCCGCACCAAGTCAGGGGTGCGCTTCGTCAGCCCGGTCCGGCCCATTCCTGCTCCCCGCACCAAGTCAGGGGTGCGCTTCGTCAGCCCGGTCCGGCCCATTCCTGCTCCCCGCACCAAGGCAGTGGTGCGCTTTGTCAGCCCGGCTCGGCCCGTTCCTGCTCCCCGCACCAAGTCAGTGGTGTGCTTCGTCAGCCCAGTCCGGCCTGTCCCTGCTCCACGCACCAAGCCTACGGTGTGCGTCGTCAGCCTGGTAAGGCCCGTTCCTCCTCCACGCACCAAGCCAGGGGTGCGCGTCGTCAGTCCAGCACAACCCGTGCCTGGGTCATGTCCGGAGCCGGATCCGCCGCCGAGGCGGGAGTGCCCACCCGGTCCCTCCCCTGTTGTGGTTGGTTGGCGCGGTCGGAGTCCGCGCCTTTGGGGGGGGGTACTGTCACGCCCTGGCTCTGGGGACTCTCGTATGTTGAGCCAGGGTGTTTATTTTGTTTAGGTTCTAGTCGTTGTCTATCTATGTTGGCCTGAGTGACTCCCAATCAGAGGCAATGAGTGTCAGCTGGTTGTCTCTGATTGGGAGCCATATTTAACTGTCTGTCTTTCACTTTGTGTTTGTGGTTTCTTGTTCGTGTTGGTTTGTGTTTAAACCATAGACGTCACGTTTTTCGTTTGTTGTTTTGATCGTGTGATCATTAAATAAATATAAATATGTTCACCTGCAACGCTGCGCCTTGGTCTCTCCCTGACGATCGTGACAGACTGTCCCTCTCACACTCTCCACAGCTCCACTGAACCCTACCTCAGATAGAGATTTGTGTTGATATTGCTGCTTAGAGATGTTTTTCATTACACAGTATGCCTGTATTTGAAGTCATCTGAATGTCAAGTATGTCAGTAACAACAGTAACATGAGGTAACATTACATCTGAATAGGTGGGGAGAGGCAAAGGGAATAGCCAAGCCAACTAGTTAATTATTCTTGTTGATGTGTTGTTATCAGCACCACTGTAGTTTCTACTTGAGCGTCATAAACTCACCCTTGCTCCTCCTTTGTGGGGATGCTTTCGCAGAGAAATTACAAACCTGTGGCGGGTCTGTCTGGGAGCAATCTCTCTTGTGCTAGAAACCTGTAAATATATGTACATTGTAACCTCGAAAGTTTTGGATACGTTTTGCCCTAAACCAAATAGTTTGGTAGCTAGCTAGCTATCTTGAACTGAACTCACTTCATTCGGATGTTTTGATATCGTACATTTATCACAGCTGAGCTAACGTCGTTAGCTAGCTAGCTTATTACGTAAGCATTTCATGTAATGATGTAGCTAACTATTGTAGAAGAGGCAAGTTTAGAATGTACATTTGATCAGCTAACTAGCTAGCTGAGAAGCTCTCTTTTACTTACAGTCTCGCCGTCCGGGTAGATGGTCGGAACAGCATCTTCATTGAGTCAAAGCCTCATTTGAAAGCCCAGCTGCACCGGCAAGTAATTCAAAATGGAAACCCAGGTGATATGCGCATTGCAGACTGACACACGTACAGTTTCTTCCGACTCTACCAAGCTGAGGAAAGTGATCCACTGGCGGTAAACATGAGGATGGAGACATGGGGAGGGCAACTCATACAAACCCCAGACTTTGATGTTTCAACCGGAAACCCTACACGCACCGTAGCCACAGGGCATTGCACAAATGGACAGACAGACAAACGTATAAAGCTACAAACAGACAAACAGATACAGAAGTGGACAGATAAACTTGGACAAAGCTACAAACAGACAAATGGATTTAGACAGATAGACAGATTGATATATAGATATAGAGTGCAAAATAGAGTGCAAAGTAGCTGTATAAAGCAGGAGCAATAGCAAGTGGACATTGAAAGGCTGTTTGGCTCAGTCGTGAAGAGGAATAACTTTGCAGGTGTTTCTAATTAATATAAAAACAATCAGACCATGCTGGTGGGTGGTAAAATTTAAATAAAACCCAGCCCTGAAACAAAACGTAGGCTAAAAATAATTTGTATTTCATCTCATAGGAAAAGACACAACATTGACGTGGATTTGCAAGAAGTGGGCAGTTAGGATTTGTCACTTCAAGCCCAAATATATCATACGTTGACTAAAATGATGATTAATTGACTTAAATCGTTGTGCAACATCATGGGTAAGCTCTGGCCATCGTCTTTCAGCTTGAAAAAGTAGATTTCTACTGGTGTGGGCATTTAAAGGATGAGTAAGTTATTTCAGAAGAGTCATTACTTACCAACAACAGCTGCGAATCCCAATAAAACGACATGAATCTAGCAAATACGTTTTGTGGGTAATTTGCCTCTAACCTGACAAATTCCCACAAATTCCCATGATTTGTGAATCTGTTTGGACCGAACAGCTATCGCGACAGCTCAAATGGCTTTGAGATTTCAGCTAATAGGGAGAAGTATCTAACAAAATAACTATATTATGGCATTCACTAAACATAAACTATTTACATATAATAGAAATGTGGGTACACTTGTGGACAAAATGCTAACTTACTCAACTGTACAATGAAAGTTTAATTTCTAAAAGGCCATCCTGTAGTAATGTTGCCGGAATGCCAATGTCGATTCTAGTGTTCTATTTACTTGTAGCTGAGATTTTAAGTATGTCTCTTGTGGGGTTAGGGTTAGAGAGCAGTAATCTACTGTACTCTACTGGGCTCTACTTTACCTGAGATTTGAAGTATGTCTCCTGTGGGGTAGACAGCAGGTCAGCTGAAGCGATGTCCAGATGTAGGAGGATCTGACGGAACGAAGGTCTGTTCCTGGGCTTACAGCTCCTGGGACCAGAAAAAACAACAACATTAGAACATGTCTACTTCTACCTTTAAAGGGTAACTATCAACCCCAATTTCAGCCTTTGCACAACCACTTCAAATAAATAAAAAAATGCATTCAGGTGAGAAGTTGTGGGTGGGGAGAAATGCTCATAAATACACATTTTGGGAGTGGGTAAATGTAGTTGTACCTGATCCCAACAGTTTCTTACTAGCATACATACCAGAAGTCCACTGGCATGCTCTGATAATAAACGTATGTGCGTCACAAGCAAATATGGCTCTGGATAGTTAGCTCACAGTGGTAATATAGCGAGTTCCTGACATCTATTGCCAATTCGAATGCCCCATGGGTGCAAAAAAAATATTGTGGACTCACATTTATTGCGGTATTGTGTTGGGAAGAAAAGTGCAATCATCACTGTGAGAATTAAGATTAGGGGCTCAATTCAATCCAACCCGCAGTATTTACACAGTAGCTTTCTTTTCCAATGGTCAAATTACTCACAGATTGGTCATGGGTACTGTATAACAACCTACAACTACTACCACCCCTCTCACAGGTATGCTTTCACTTTCAGAAAAAGATGTGTGTGCACATCGGATGAATATTGTAAATAAAATATTTAAAAAGCAGGTAGCTTGCAATCGACCTGTTTTTGACCCCAGACGTAGAGGCACCATCTCAAGGTGCCTCTACATCACGATTTCAATGGTAGAGTTGAACCGCTACGGGCAAAAAGAGCTAGATTTACAACTGAAAGACCAACAAAAAGTATGTGGACACCCAGACCATTATTTCTCCTCCACCAAACTTTACAGTTGGCACTATGCATTGGTGAAGGTAGCATTCTCCTGAAGGTAGCAAACCCAGATTCGTCCGTCCGATGGTGAAGCGTGATTCATCACTCCAGAGAACGCGTTTCCACTGCTCCAGAGTCCAATGGCTGCGAGCTTTACACCACTCCAGCCGACGCTTGGCCTTGCACATGGTGACCTTAGGCTTGTGTGCGGCTGCTCGGCCATGGAAACCCATTTCATGAAGCTCCCGACGAATAGTTATCATGCTGATGTTACTTCCAGAAGCAGTTTGGAACTCGGTAGTGAGTATTGCAACCGAGGACTGATTATTTTTACGCGCTACGCGTTTCAGCACTCGGCGGTCCCGTTCTGTGAACTTGTGCGGCCTATCACTTCACGGCTGAGCCGTTGCTGCTCCTAGACGTTTCCACTTCACAATAACAACACTTACAGTTGACTGGGTCAGCTCTAGCAGGGCAGAAATTTGATGAACTGACTTGTTGGAAAGGTGGCATCCTATGACGATGCCACGTTGAAAGTCACTGAGCTCTTCAGTACGGGCCATTCTACTGCCAGTGTTTGTCTATGGAGATTGCATGGCTGTGTGCTCGATTTTATACACCTGTCAGCAACAGGTGTGGCTGAAATAGCTGAATCCACTAATTTGAAAGGGTATCCACCTACTTTTGGCCATGTAGTGTATATCACTTTTGCAACAAACTGTCAAAATGAAGACCAGAATTGACATATTTTACTATAACTAAGCCTAAAACATCTGGTTTTCGATGAAAAAACAGTTTTTTCATGAAAGCTACTCTTAAAAATGTTTTACCTCCTCCTCAGTTACTGCCATGTTTATGGCCTTTCCTCCACACCTCCCTCCTCCTCCCCTTCATCCATCTCTCCATTTCTCTACCTCCCACCCCTTTCCCCCTCCCTTCCCACCTCTCTACCTCCCTCCCATTCCTCTATCTCACCAGCACTGTCGCAGCAGTATTTTGAATCCATCTGGGCAGGTCTCTGGGACGGGCAGGTTCAGGCTGTTGTTGCCCACTCCCCAGATGATGGCCGAGGAGTCCACATCTTTATACGGCACCTCTCCTGTTAGCATCTCCCACAGCACCACACCAAACGACCTAGAGTGAAAGAGAGAGAGACATGCATGAGCTCCAACTAATCTTTAAGACTAACCTTTCCATACCATAGCATATGCCAGCAGCATACCACCCTGCATCCTACTGCTGGCCTGTCTCTAAAGCTAATCAGGGTTGGTCCTGGTCAGTCCCTGGATGGGAGACCAGATGCTGCTGGAAGTGGTGTTGGATGGCAAGTAGAGGGCTCTTCCCTCTGGTCTAAGGAGATCTCAGGGCAGTGAAGGGGACATTGCTCTGCGTAGGGTGCCTGGCCAAATTCCCAATCATCCCACTGATTCCTGATTGGCATATATCACGCCTCACCTCTCCACCATGACAGCTGATGTGTGGTGAGTGTTCTTGAACAAAATGGTTTCCATGCATCACCCAAGTGGGTGTTACACATTGGTGGTGGAAGATGTGAGTTTCCCCCCTTACCATGTAAAGCACTTTTAGCACCTACCTTAGAAGGAAAGGCACTTTGTAAATGCAATAAATTATTATTATACAATAAAGACAGTCTGAAACCACTCTAGTACACACGTTTTATAAGACAACACATCACTCCTCCCCTTGTGTTTGTCCCCTCTTTTATGTACCCTCCGTGCTTTTTCCAATGTTGTTTTCATCTCTGAACTAACACACAATGAACACAAAGCGGTGTACATGTTTGATTGTGAGTAGTAAAGGGGTCAGTCAGACAGCCTGTGTTTATGTGTGTACTGTGTTCCCCTGGCCGCTGACGCAGGCCACCGCTGATCATGAGGACTGTGAGCTCTCGTTCTCCGTGGCCGACGTGAGTAGGAAATGTAAGCGTGTTAACGCTCGCAAGGCTGCCGGCCCAGACGGCATCCCAAGCCGTGTCCTCAGAGCATGTGCAGACCAGTTCAATCTCTCCTTATCCCAGTCTGTTGTACCCAATTGCTTCAAGATGTCCACCATTGTTCCTGTACCCAAGAAAGCGAAGGCAACTGAACTAAATGACTATCGCCCCATAGCACTCACTTCTGTCATCATGAAGTGCTTTGAGAGGCTAGTTAAGGATCATATCACCTCCACCTTACCTGGCACCCTAGACCCACTACAATTTGCATACCGTCCCAACAGATCCACGGATGACGCATTCACCATTACACTGCAGACTGCCCTATCCCATCTGGACAAGAGGAATACCTATGTAAGAATGCTGTTTATCGACTACAGCTCAGCCTTCAACACCATAGTGCCCTCCAAGGTCATCACTAAGATTGGGGCCCTAGGTCTGAACCTCACCCTGTGCAACTGGGTCCTGGACTTCCCGATGGGCCGACCCCAGGTGGTGAAGGTAGGCAACAACACCTCCGCTACGCTGATCCTCAACACGGGGGCCCCACAAGGGTGCGTGCTGGGCCTCCTCCTGTACTCCCTGTTCACCCATGACTGCATGGCCACGCACATCTCCAACTCAATCATCAAGTTTGCAGATGACACAACAGTGGTAGACCTGATTACCAACAACGACGAGACAGCCTACAGGGAGGAGGTGAGGGCCTTGGCGGAGTGATGACAGGAAAATATCTCTCCCTCAACGTCAACAAAATGAAGGAGCTAACCGTGGATTTCAGGAGACAGCAGAGGAAGCACACCCCACATCTACATCGACGGGGTCGCAGTGGAGAGGCTGAAGACAATGTGGTGAAGAAGGCGCTACAACCTCAGGAGGCTGAAGAATTTCAGCTTGGCCCCTAAGACCCTCACAAACTTCTACAGATGCACCATTGAGAGCATACTGTCGGGCTGTATCACCGCCTGGTATGGCAATTGCACCGTCCGCAACCGCATGGCTCTCCAGAGGGTGGTGCGGTCAGCCCAACCCATTACCGGAGGCGCACTGTTGGCCCTACAGTACATCTACAGCACCCTGTGTCAAAGTAAGGCCAAGAAGATTGTTGGAGCCAAATTCTCATTTTCTTCCTTTGTGCTATATTTATTGTTTTGCTCCATTTAGAAAAATTATATTATTGAATATAAGTATAAATATTTCATTATGAATTATGGAGTATGGTTGATGAACTCATGTTTTGGGTTTTCTATTATGATTATCATGGGTATTTAAAAGGATTATGGAGCCTTTCCTGGACACACCCCTTTTTCCCCCATGTTCCCCTTCCCTTTTTTGTTTTTTTGCAGTATGGGTCTACTAGGCCTCAGGTATGGTGGTACCTTACTGTTTTTTTGCAGTATGGGTCTACTAGGCCTCAGGTATGGTGGTACCTTACTGTTTTTTTGCAGTATGGGTCTACTAGGCCTCAGGTATGGTAGTACCTTACTGTTTTTTTGCAGTATGGGTCTACTAGGCCTCAGGTATGGTAGTACTTTACTGTTTTTTTTACTGTTACACTACGACTTGGAACTAAGAAAGCTGCTACTAGTCTATATCTTTTGTTTACAGTTTAAATCTGATCGCTTTGACTTTGTTCATCGATGGAATATAGCCTATGAAATTACCTTTTGTTAAATGTTTGTTTTTACACTATTGGAGCTTTGGAGTCCCTGTTCTGTGGTTGCTTTGGAAGCTCGTCTGACTACGGCATCACCTACCTGTGGCATCAAGGCAAGTTTGGAATTGGATTGTGAATTGCCTTTATAAAGATCATTAAGGACCTCAGCGACACGAGCCATGGCCTGTTCCCCCCGCTACCATCTTCTATCTCCAGGCCATCAGACTGTTAAATAGTCACTACTAGCCGGCCTCCGCCCAGTACCCTGCCCTGAACTTAGTCACTGTTACTAGCCGGCTACCACCCGGTACTCTACCCTGTACCTTAGGGACTGCTGCCCTATGTACATACAGTGGGGAAAAAAAGTATTTAGTCAGCCACCAATTGTGCAAGTTCTCCCACTTAAAAAGATGAGAGAGGCCTGTCATTTTCATCATAGGTACACGTCAACTATGACAGACCAAATGAGATTTCTTTTCTCCAGAAAATCACATTGTAGGATTTTTAATGAATTTATTTGCAAATTATGGTGGAAAATAAGTATTTGGTCAATAACAAAAGTTTCTCAATACTTTGTTATATACCCTTTGTTGGCAATGACACAGGTCAAACGTTTTCTGTAAGTCTTCACAAGGTTTTCACACACTGTTGCTGGTATTTTGGCCCATTCCTCCATGCAGATCTCCTCTAGAGCAGTGATGTTTTGGGGCTGTCGCTGGGCAACACGGACTTTCAACTCCCTCCAAAGATTTTCTATGGGGTTGAGATCTGGAGACTGGCTAGGCCACTCCAGGACCTTGAAATGCTTCTTACGAAGCCACTCCTTCGTTGCCCGGGCGGTGTGTTTGGGATCATTGTCATGCTGAAAGACCCAGCCACGTTTCATCTTCAATGCCCTTGCTGATGGAAGGAGGTTTTCACTCAAAATCTCACGACACATGGCCCCATTCATTCTTTCCTTTACACGGATCAGTCGTCCTGGTCCCTTTGCAGAAAAACAGCCCCAAAGCATGATGTTTCCACCCCCATGCTTCACAGTAGGTATGGTGTTCTTTGGATGCAACTCAGCATTCTTTGTCCTCCAAACACGACGAGTTGAGTTTTTACCAAAAAGTTATATTTTGGTTTCATCTGACCATATGACATTCTTCCAATCCTCTTCTGGATCATCCAAATGCACTCTAGCAAACTTCAGACAGGCCTGGACATGTACTGGCTTAAGCAGGGGGACACGTCTGGCACTGCAGGATTTGAGTCCCTGGCGGCGTAGTGTGTTACTGATGGTAGGCTTTGTTACTTTGGTCCCAGCTCTCTGCAGGTCATTCACTAGGTCCCCCCATGTGGTTCTGGGATTTTTGCTCACTGTTCTTGTGATCATTTTGACCCCACGGGGTGAGATCTTGCGTGGAGCCCCAGATCGAGGGAGATTATCAGTGGTCTTGTATGTCTTCCATTTCCTAATAATTGCTCCCACAGTTGATTTCTTCAAACCAAGCTGCTTACCTATTGCAGATTCAGTCTTCCCAGCCTGGTGCAGGTCTACAATTTTGTTTCTGGTGTCCTTTGACAGCTCTTTGGTCTTGGCCATAGTGGAGTTTGGAGTGTGACTGTTTTAGGTTGTGGACAGGTGTCTTTTATACTGATAACAAGTTCAAACAGGTGCCATTAATACAGGTAACGAGTGGAGGACAGAGGAGCCTCTTAAAGAAGAAGTTACAGGTCTGTGAGAGCCAGAAATCTTGCATGTTTGTAGGTGACCAAATACTTATTTTCCACCATAATTTGCAAATAAATTCATAAAAAATCCTACAATGTGATTTTCTGGATTTCTTTTTCTCAATTTGTCTGTCATAGTTGACGTGTACCTATGATGAAAATTACAGGCCTCTCTCATCTTTTTAAGTGGGAGAACTTGCACAATTGGTGGCTGACTAAATACTTTTTTCCCCCACTGTAGTCATTGAACACTGGTCACTTTGATAATGTTTACATACTGTTTTACCCACTTCGTTTGTATATACTGTATTCTAGTCAAGGCTCATCCTTTATAACTACTGCTGTACAAACCTTTTCTATTCATATACTGTCCATACTGACTATACACACCATCATATACATATATACTTATATTCTGGACTCTGCTATTTCTTAATTTCTTTATTTTTATTTTTGGGATTTGTGTGTATTGTTTTTTATTGTTCGGTATTACTGCAATGTGGAAGCTAGAAACATAAGCATTTTTCTGCACCTGCGATAACATCTGCAAAATATGTGTACATAAAATTTGATTTGGCCTTCCCTGGTCCTGGAGTGCCGACCTGGAAGACCAGGTGTGTTGAATTTAGGCAATCACTGAACTGATCAATTAGCTCAGTTGGTCAGGTGTGGTGCCTAGTTGGAACAAAATCCTGCAGTACCTGCGGAACTCCAGGAACAGGGTTGCCTACCCATGCCCTAGCCTGTCTGGTGTCAGGGTGCTTGGTTGGCTCAAGGCCAGTGTGTGGCTCAGCCCCTATCGTCGGGTAGAGGCTGGGGGATAACACGCAGGCTGAGGGACTATGGAAGTGTTGTTGTTGATGGCACCTTATATTGCCATGGTGACTCTGGTACGCACCAATCGTATCATGTGGAAGGGAGAGCGCACCAATAGCATTGTGTGGGAGGGAGAAAGCACCAATAGCTTTGTGTGGGAGGGAGAGAGCAGTGCAGGACATTTTAAACTTGTAGTGTATTTGAGGTTGAAAAAGCCTTGTAAAGTTTGTAATTTCCACTTTGAAATTTCAGACCTGATTTGACCTTACAACAAATGTATCAACCCTGACAGAAATGTCCATTAATTATAATCCACATAATTCACATTTCCTGTTGCTGCAGGATTATTTTCCTGCCGTAGCAAACTGGCTCAATTTAAGATCCTAAATCTGTAGCTCAATTTGTGCTTCAATGTTTAATCTGGAGAGAGACAATTATTGGTGCAGCATGGGGAGGCCTGGCACAGGGCAGGGAGGTACTGGAGACCTGGTACATACCTGGCACAGGGCACTGAGTAGGACGATAGTTTAGACCTGTCACAGGGTAGGGATTAGGAAAGTACTGGGAGGGAAAGTTCTAACCTTGCTGTTTCACTACCACATATAGTCACAGTGCATATGTCTAATATTTCCAAAGACAAGGAGCACTCACTCAAATGAGTCCTCCCATTTTATTGTCTAACAAAAAAGAACCCAATGTTCTTTTATATTTAGCCAGTTCTCTGGCCCAAATGTCAGAAGATGTTAGTGCAGACAGGACAGAGGATACACACAACGCCTCAAATCATCCCTTCTCTCAGAACAGATAACCATGAGGCCAAGAGATGTAGTGCTATTAGATAGATAAAGCAGATACAGTATACTGCTAAAAACAAGGGTGCTTTGCCCGGTTCTAAAACCTTTTAGAGTCCAACATTTTGACCATACAGTCACTTCTAAATTATTGGCACCCTTGATAAAGATGAGCAAAAAAGACTGTGTAATGCTCCAAAAATGAGAAAATGATACTATGTTATACTAATACAATTGCTCAGAGAAATATATTTTGTTTAACAAGTAATAAAAACAAATCTCAAAGATACAGTATGTCTCAAAAGTATTGCCACCCATTTTCAATACTTTGTGCACCCTCCCCTTGCAAGGATAACAGCACTAAGCCTTTTTCTATAATGCTTTATGAAATTGGAGAACACATTGGGATGGATGTTAGAACATTCCTCCATACAGCATCTTTCCAGATCCTTGGTATCCTTTGGTCTGCGCTCATGGACTGCCCTCTTCAATTAAAACCACAGGTTCAAGTCCGGATACTGTGATGCAAAATTTTAATATTTTTTAAAATCAATTAACCATTTCTTTGTGGATTTTTATGTGTGCTTGGGGTTATTGTCTTGCTGGAAGATCCACTTGTGGCCAAGTTTCAGCCTCCTGGCAAAGTCAACCAGGTTTATGGCTAAAATGTCCTGGTACTTGGTAGAGTTCATGATGCTGTTGACCTTAACAAGTGCCCCAGGACCATTGGAAGCAAAACAGCCCCATAACATCAAATATCCACCACCATATTTTACAGTAGGTATGAGGTTATTTTCTGCATATGTATCCTGCTTTCGATGCCAAACCCACCACTTGTGTGCGTGGCCAAAGACCATAGCACCTGGTTCCAATGAGAGAGAGAGAGAGAGAGAGAGAGAGAGAGAGAGAGAGAGAGAGAGAGAGAGAGAGAGAGAGAGAGAGAGAGAGAGAGAGAGAGAGAGAGAGAGAGAGAGAGAGAGAGAGAGAGAGAGAGAGAGAGAGAGAGAGAGAGAGAGAGAGAGAGAGAGAGAGAGAGAGAGAGAGAGAGAGAGAGAGAGAGAGAGAGAGAGAGAGAGAGAGACCTTACTCTTACCAGATGTCGACCTTCTCTGAGACGGGTTCGTTCCTGATGACCTCCGGGGCCATCCAGGCCACCGTACCGGCGAATGACATCTTGGTGCTCTTATCACTCATCTCTTTAGACGTGCCAAAGTCGGAGATCTTCACCGCGTCGTCGTACGTAATCAACATGCTGGAGGGAACAGGCACAGTCAGGAAAATGTACGGTAGCCACAGCGCCAGCCGTCCTATAACTATTCAAACGACATTAACGAGAATATGGTGTTGAGGTCTGGTACCGTGATACACGGACACTAAAACAACCTCAATGGAAATAAGTCGTAGAAATTGATATTTACTTTGTGTATGACCATATGTTTGCATGACAATGAACACAACAGAGGTGTTGGCTCAAGCACAAACAGATCTACAATGAAGTTAAAGTATAGTTATCAATGTAGGTAGAACTCACTTGGGTGACTTGAGGTCCCTGTGGATGATCTTGTGGAGGTGAAGGTAGTTCATGCCCCCAGCAATGCCCATGGCCCAGTCGATGAGCAGGGAGGGGGTGATCTTCCTGCCCGCCCTTAGCACCTCATACAGCTGGCCCTGGGCACAGTACTCCATTAGGATACAGTAGCACGGAGCCTGGGTGCAGATACCCCTAGAGAGGGAGAGAGGGAGGATAGGTAGGAGAAAAAGAGAAGGGGGGTGAGTAAAGACATGACTCAACATATCATCTATTTTTATAACCGATCTACGTCTTTGTAGGGAAGAGAGGGAACAGTGGGATGATAGAAGGGTTGAGGAAATGAGCCAGAAAGACCCTGAACACATCATCACTATTTACAACCTACTGTACATACCCCTGGAGGGAATTAATGAATACAACTTACGGATTCTCTGAGGGGAAATGTGGTTTGTCACCAGTATAAGACAAAAACATGGACAACTCAGACACAGGCATACATGATCAGAACACAAAGATCTGGGGACTAATGGCAAGGAAAATAGGAAACTGGGGACGACATGAGCAGATGAAGAAGAAAACCCCTGATATTTTTGCTAGTATTCTCACTTGAAGGTGATGATGTTGGGGTGTTTGAGCTTCCTCAGGTGTCTGATGTCTGTCTCCTTGATGTCTCGGACCTTCTTCACCGCTACTTCCTGTCCGTGGAGTTTCCCCAGGAAGACAGCCCCCTGGGCCCCGCTGCCTACCCACTGCAGCTCTGAGATGTCCTCAAATGGTACCTCCCACAACTCTGGAGAGGAGAGGGGAGAGGAGGAAGGGGGAGAGAACACGGAGAAAGGGAGAGAAAAGGTCAGCGAAACAGTATTGGCAGAAAAAAAGGGGTCGGGGTGAGACACATCCTGTTAATGAGTGAGTGAGTCACTGCTTTGAGAATGACAGTAACTGAAAACAAATATTTCCAATATTACTGCATCTAGGATGGACACCATTCCTTGACATACAGTATACATGTACATACTGTACCTTTAAATTATCAATATGATTCCACACTACATGTCAGCACCCAAAGCCAGTGAGCTCACTGAAATTCTACATAAGGAGTTACAGTCAGTATCAGAATGGGAGATTAATAATAAACTGGTCTTAAATACATCTAAAACTAAAAGTATTGTATTTGGTTCAAAACATTCTCTAAGACCTACACCTCAACTGGAGTTGTACATAAAGGGTGTGACCATTGAGCAAGCTGAAGAAGCTAAACTCCCAGGTATAACATTGGATGGTCAATTATCATGGTCAAGTCATATTGACAAAACTGTTGTGAACATGGGGAGGGGTATGTCTGCTATAAAAATATGTTCTGCCTTTTTGACACAAAAATCCATTGTACTGGTTGTTCAGGCTCTGGGCTTGTCCCATCTTGATTACTGTCCGCTAATATGGTCAAGTGCAGCAAAGAAAGACCTAGCAAAGCTGCAGCTGGCTCAAAACAGAGCAGAATGCCTTGCCCTTAACTGCACACACAGAACTAACATCAACAACATGCATGCCAGTCTTTCCTAGTTGAGGGTTGACGAGAGATTAACTGCTTCTCATCTAGTTTTCATGGGAAATATTACTGTGATTAAAAATTCAAGATTGTCTGCATAATGAAATAACATTCAGCTCAGACACCCATACATACCCCACAAGACATGCCACCAGGGGTCTTCACAGTCCCCAAGTCCAAAACGAATTCACGGCAACACACAGTACTATACAGAGCCATGATCGCATGGAACTCCCTTCCATCTCCAATTACTCAAGCAAACAGCAAAATTCCCTTTAAAAAATGGATTAAACAACATCTCATGGATGTGGGGACTGTGAGGGGACACGCACAAACACACACTTATTTTTGTTGTTGTATTGTTTTTATATTGTTGTATTTAACATTTTGGTGACTGTCTTTGTCTTTCAGTGTATCAGTGTTTTCTTACTTGTTATGTTTTGTGTTTCTTGTGGACCCCAGGATGAGTAGCTGCTGCTTCTGCCAAAGCTAATGGGGATCCGGATAAACAAATAATAGAGTTGCACTGCAAACCATGCATGAAAGAAAGACAACTACAACAACAACAGAATATAATAATCATACTTCATGGCAACCATTTGGCAATAATTTATAGACTTCTGAAAAACGAATCCCATCAAGGTAGATCATTAATCATTCGTAGCGTCCTGGCTAATTTGATAAATGTATCAGAAAATTCTCCCTGTGAAGGAAGGGAACAGCAGAACAGCAGTAATTTCGGCATCCTGTGTTAACTGTCTGTCTGTCTCCCCTTATCAGGCAGACTCCCCATCCCCAACCCCCATCACCCCCATCCCTGGGGAATCCCCCCCACCCCTCCTCTGCTATCCTTCCATATTAGCCTCTCAAATCCCCCTCTTCCCCTCCTCTCAACACTCGCCTCATGTTCCCTCGCTCTCACCTCTCCTCTGCTACTCTTCCACAATAGCCTCCCAAATCCCTCTCTTCCCCTCTCCTCCCCTTCCCTCTCTCACTCCTTTCCCCCTCTCCTCCTCCTCCTCCTCTCATCCCCTCCTCTCCCGTTCCCTCTCTCTGTCCCCTCCAGAGCACAGAAGTCTTGTTACAGTCACCTTGCCACAATGGCAGGATTTAGAGTGGAAAACGTATTACCCAGAAGACTACAGAGTGTGTGTGTGTGTGTGTGTGTGTGTGTGTGTGTGTGTGTGTGTGTGTGTGTGTGTGTGTGTGTGTGTGTGTGTGCGCCTGCACCGGTGTGGTGTGTGTGTGTGTGTGTGTGTGTGTGTGTGTGTGTGTGTGTGTGTGTGTGTGTGTGTGTGTGTGTGTGTGTGTGTGAGACGCAGGCAGGGAGACAGGCCTGTTTATGTCTGCAGCCTGGCTGCTACAATAGCCCTCCTCTCCCCTGGGACCCCTCCGCCAAATCTAAGTCATACATTATTCAACACCACACACTGACCCTGCACCTCTCATCTCTATTAACACGCGCAGCCACAGCAAACCATCTCTCACACACACACACACACAGAGGCATGCGCACACACAAACACTCTCACATAGACACAGGCGTGCACATACCCACACAAAAACACACTCAAACACCCAAACACTATCTGGCAGAGAGGTGCACGGATGTTTTATTCCGCCTCTCTCTCTCTGCCCTCTGCTTTTTGATCTATCTCCATCTTCTACCCCACCCTACCACCCTCTCTCTCTCTCTTTCTCTCTCCAGCTCTCCAGTCAGAGAGCGAGGGTGTACTTACAATATGCTGGTGTGTTCTATTTTATTGAGACATTTTACCACCGACTGGTTGATATAATTATACATAAACACATGTAGGCCTATCATCCCATTAACATCCACTATATATTCAAAAGTATGTGGACACCCCTTCAAGTTAGTGGATTCGGCTATTTCAGCCACACCCGTTGTTGACAGGTGTATAAATCGAGCACACCGCCATGCAATCTCCATAGACAAACATTGACAGTAGAATGGCCTTACTGAAGAGCTCAGTGACTTTCAACGTGGTACCGTCATGGGAAGCCACCTTTCCAACAAGTCAGTTCGTAAAATGTCTGCCCTGCTAGAGCTGCCCCGGTCATATGTACAGTGAGGGAAAAAAGTATTTGATCCCCTGCTGAGTTTGTACGTTTGCCCACTGACAAAGAAATGATCAGTCTATAATTTTAATGGTAGGTTTATTTGAACAGTGAGAGACAGAATAACAACAAAAAATCCAGAAATACGCAGGTCAAAAATGTTATAAATTGATTTGCATTTTAATGAGGGAAATAAGTATTTGACCCCCTCTCAATCAGAAAGATTTCTGGCTCCCAGGTGTCTTTTATACAGGTAACGAGCTGAGATTAGGAACACACTCTTAAAGGGAGTGCTCCTAATCTCAGTTTGTTACCTGTATAAAAGACACCTGTCCACAGAAGCAATCAATCAATCAGATTCCAAACTCTCCACCATGGCCAAGACCAAAGAGCTCTCCAAGGATGTCAGGGACAAGATTGTAGACCTACACAAGGCTGGAATGGGCTACAAGACCATCGTGGTGAGAAGGTGACAACAGTTGGAAGAAACACAAAATAACTGTCAATCTCCCTCGGCCTGGGGCTCCAAGCAAGATCTCACCTCGTGGAGTTGCAAAGATCATGAGAATGGTGAGGAATCAGCCCAGAACTACACAAGAGGATCTTGTCAATGATCTCAAGGCAGCTGGGACCATAGTCACCAAGAAAACAATTGGTAACACACTACGCCGTGAAGGACTGAAATCCTGCAGCGCCCGCAAGGTCCCCCTGCTCAAGAAAGCACATATACAGGGCCGTCTGAAGTTTGCCAATGAACATCTGAATGATTCAGAGGAGAATTGGGTGAAAGTGTTGTGGTCAGATGAGACCAAAATCGAGCTCTTTGGCATCAACTCAACTCGCCGTGTTTGGAGGAGGAATGCTGCCTATGACCCCAAGAACACCATCCCCACCGTCAAACATGGAGGTGGAAACATTATGCTTTGGGGGTGTTTTTCTGCTAAAGGGACAGGACAACTTCACCGCATCAAAGGGACGATGGACGGTGCCATGTACCGTCAAATCTTGTGTGAGAACCTCCTTCCCTTAGCCAGGGCATTGAAAATTGGTCGTGGATGGGTATTCCAGCATGACAATGACCCAAAACACACGGCCAAGGCAACAAAGGAGTGGCTCAAGAAGAAGCACATTAAGGTCCTGGAGTGGCCTAGCCAGTCTCCAGACCTTAATCCCATAGAAAATCTGTGGAGGGAGCTGAAGGTTCGAGTTGCCAAACGTCAGCCTCGAAACCTTAATGACTTGGAGAAGATCTGCAAAGAGGAGTGGAACAAAATCCCTTCTGAGATGTGTGCAAACCTGGTGGCCAACTACAAGAAACGTCTGACCTCTGTGATTGCCAACAAGGGTTTTGCCACCAAGTACTAAGTCATGTTTTGCAGAGGGGTCAAATACTTATTTCCCTCATTAAAATGCAAATCAATTTATAACATTTTTGACATGCGTTTTTCTGGATTTTTTTGTTGTTATTCTGTCTCTCACTGTTCAAATAAACCTACCATTTAAATCATATACTGATCATGTCTTTGTCAGTGGAAAAACGTACAAAATCAGCATGGGATCAAATACTTTTTTTCCCTCACTGTAAGTGCTGTTATTGTGAAGTGGAAGCATCTATGAGCAACAATGGCTCAACCGCGAATGGTAGGCCACAAAAGCTCACAGAACGGGACCGCCGATTGCTGAAGCACATAGCGGGGGTTAGATCAGCTTTAATATTGCAGATAGATTGTAGTGTAGATCAATGCATCACTTTCGATCCCCCATTTCGTTTTTTGAAAAAATATATAAAATAAATAAATATGCCATTTAGCAGACGCTTTTATCCAAAGCGACTTACAGTCATGCGTGCATACATTTTTGTGTATGGGTGGTCCCGGGGATCGAACCCACTACCTTGGCGTTACAAGCGCCGTGCTCTACCAGCTGAGCTACAGAGGAATATATATATGGACAGTACCAAAACAAATTATCTAATGATTCTGTCTCTTCGCAGCAAACTCTGCAGAGCTGGGAAGGTTGTATCCCCCATATAAATAACATTCTATTGGTTGCAAGAATTTTGTATAATATTGTAAATTGAAAAATTCAAAGTTTTGAATCCTGTGTCGTTTTGCGTATCAGTTCATAAACCCTGTGCCATGGAATTGGTACGTCAGAAATCTCTTCCCAACTATTTTGCAATCTATATGGCACAGCTGTCCATTTTTTGGTCCTTAAATGAAACTGGTATACTTTTTTATTTATCCGAATTTTCTTTAACCAATGATAGTCGTTAATGTAGGGCCGACAGATAAGTTCCTTACTTTTTCCCCCTTCCACTTTCCTCTTGCATTTTTGCGGTAATGCTGCAATTAGTTGGTTGTAATTTTGCGTAGAGCAGACATTTCCATATGTTTTTGTTAGCTGCATGTGCAACATAACTCCACCAGTCCTACCTATGATATAATTTACGAAAATTATGCCTTTTTTTAATCAATTAGTATATTTGAGTTTAACCACAATATTTGTTGCATTATTTGTTCTGTCCTTTCTGGTTGATGAAATTGAAATTGCAACCAACTTTCTATGACTTGTTTTAAAAATAGCAATTTTTGGGAGATAACTGAAAGTGAGAGGTTGTAATCTGAATAAAGGGATGAAGGCCATTCTTGAACACAGGGTGAGACATTCTTACTAATTTGCTGGAGAACCAGTTCAGATTTAAGTATAACTTTTGTATGACTGAAGCCTTTAGTGAGAGGTCTAATGCTTTAATATTTAAAAATGTATACTCTCCGAATTCATATTCATTATATAAATAGGCCCATTTAATTTTGTCTGGCTTGGCGTTCCAAATTAAATGGAATATTTTTTTCTCATATAATTTAAAAAACGGTTCGCTATGTGTAGGCAAGACCACAAGCAAATAGGTAAACTGGGATATTACTAAAGAGTTAATCAGGGTGATATTTCCACAAATAGACAGGTATTTACCTTTCCATGGTAGCAAGATCTTATCTATTTTTGCTAACTTTCTATAAACATTTATTGGAGTGAGATCATTTCTTTCTTTCGGGATATGTATACCGAGTATATCCACATCACCATCAGACCATTTTATTGGTAAACTACACAGTAATGTAAAAGTTGTATTTTTTAGTGATCCAATACGTAATATAGTACATTTATCATAATTTGGTTGTAATCCAGAGAGGTTAGAAAAATTATCTAGATCCTCTACGTGGCTGTGGAGGGACCCACGTTTTGGATTTAAAAGAAAACATGAATCATCAGCGTACCACACCTTTGTTTTTAAGCCCTGGATTTCTAATCCCTTGATATTATTGTTGGATCTGATTTTAATATGGCCATAATAAATAGATATGCCGATAGTGGACATCCTTGTTCTAGTCCTCTTGACAGTTTAAAACTTTCTGAGAAGTAGCCAATATTTGCAATTTTACACCCAGGGTTACTATACATGATTTTAACCCATTTTATAAGAGATTCTCCAAAATTGAAATGTTCCAGGCATTTATATATAAACTCCAGTCGTACTTTATCAAAAGCCTTTTCAAAGTCAGCTATTAATAGCAGGCCTGGTTTCCCAGATTTTTCATAGTGTTCTATTGTTTCCAGTACTTGCCTTATATTATCTCCAATGTATTGTCCATGTATAAAACCTGTCTGATTAGAATGAATATTGTGCGACAATTCCTTTTAATTCTATGCGTTATAGATTTTGCTAGATGTTTTGCATCGCAACACTGAAGTGTAAGGGGCCTCCAATTTTTTTAATGGACTGGATCTTTATATTTCCCACTTGTATCCTGTTTCAGTAATAATGAAATCAGCCCCTCTTGTTGAGAGTCTGATAATCTACCATTTACATAGGAGTTGTTAAAACATGCTAATAACGGTCCTCTGAGTATATCAAAAAAGGTTTGGTATACCTCAACTGGTATGCCATCCAGCCCTGGAGTTTTCCCGGACTTAAAGGATTTAATTGCATCAAGAAGTTCCTCCTCTGTAATTTCGCCTTCACATTAGTCTTTCTGTATGGTTGTTAATTTTACAATATGAATAGAAACAAAATCCATATAATTAGCTTCGGTTAAAGGAGATGGAATGAGAATGCCAAGAGTGTTCAAAGCTGTCATCAAGGCAAATGGTGGCTATTTGAAGAATCTCAAATATAAAATATATTTTGATTTGTTTAACACTTTTTTGGTTACTGCATGATTCCATATGTGTTATTTCATAGTTTTGATGTCTTCACTATTATTCTACAAAGTAGAAAATAGTAAAAATAAAGAAACACCCTTGAACGAGTAGTGTATATATTTTCAAAGAAGCGTGGATCATCATTATTTGGTCAGTAAAGGTTAATGAGCCATATCTGTTTATGGTCCAATAAAATTTTTGAAATCATCTATTTACCTTGCGGATCTGTTTGGACAATTTGCACATTCGGATCAAAATTACTGTTAATTAATATCATCACCCCTTTCGAGTTTCTTTCCCATGGGAAAAGTATATTTCGCCCCCCAGTCCTTTTTCCACACAAAAAATTGTTGAATGAGTTTCCTGTAAACAATAGATATTATATTCCTTCTCTTTTAGCAAGGTAAATATTGTTCTTCTTTTCTTATTATCTGCTAAGCCATTACAATTATAACTGGCTATACTTATTTCACCTAATACCTATTTATCATACTATATGTTTGTAAATGTACCATTAAAAAGTACCATTGTGATTGAGTGTCCATATAGCTGTACAATGATATTTGCATTGCTACTAAGTAACCCTCCAATTGTTCTCCACTATTCCACCCGCTAAATCCCCCATCCCAAGTTGGGCCGTCTTCCCAGTGACCGGCAGACCACTCCCGTCCCCCCGGATCCCTAGGCCCCCCGAGGGGCCAGGACCCATCCTTCGAAAACAGCACACAGTGCCACCCACAGAACAGAAGCAGATCATCCGCTAAAAGTATTTCCAATGCTTAAAAATCGTCTGTCCTCGGTTGCAACACTTACTACTGAGTTCCAAGCTGCCTCTGGAAGCATTGTCCGCACAATAACTGTTAGTTGGGAGCTTCATGAAATGGGTTTCCATGGCCGAGCAGCTGCACACAAGCCTAAGATCACCATGCGCGATGCCAAGCGTCACCTGGAGTGGTGTAAAGCTCGTCGCCATTGGACTCTGGAGCAGTGGAAATGCGTTCTCTGGAATGATGAATCACGCTTCACCATCTGGCAGTCCGACGGACTAATCTGGGTTTGGCGGATGCCAGGAGAATGCTACCTGCCCCAATGCATAGTGCCGACTGTAAAGTTTGTGGAAGAGGAATAATGGTCTGGGGCTGTTTTTCAAGGTTCGGGCTAGGCCCCTTAGTTCCAGTGAAGGGAAATCTTAACGCTACAGCATTCAACATGATTCTGTACAGTTTGGGGAAGGCCCTTTCTTGTTTCAGCATGACAATGCCCATGTGCACAAAGTGAGGTCCATTCGGAAATGGTTTGTTGAGATCGGTGTGGAAGAACTTGACTGGCCTGCACAGAGCCCTGACCTCAACCTCACGAACACCTTTGGGATGAATTGGAATGCTGACTGCGAGCCAGGCCTAATCGTCCAAAATCAGTGCCCGACCTCACTAATGCTCTTGTGGCTGAATGGAAGCAAGTCCCCTCATTCCAACATCTAGTGGAAAGCCTTTCCAGAAGAGTGGAGGCTGTTATTGCAGCAAAGGAGGGCCCAACTCTATATTAATGCCCATGATTTTGGAATGAGATGTTTAACGAGCAGGGGTCCACATACTTTTGTTGTGTATCAACGCTTTCATCCATACTTAAAGAGATTCTTCAGTACTTTTGTATTCTTTTTAGCCAGTAGTTCTGAAAGTAATGCTCACGAGCCAAAAGTGATCCCTGAAAATTGTGTACTACGTCACATATGTGCAGATATGTGCACCACATCATTGCACTCTCTCGCTCACTCTACTGTGTGTGCATCTTGCTAGCTGTCACTCAAATGGCAAGGGGCTAAAGCTCATTGGCTGGAACTCGAATTGCTAGGGGGCTGGCCCACTTGGGGGAAAATGTAGGGAAAATGGTGCCGCACTGCTTCCAGTAAACAGTCGCTTTCAAACTAGGGATTTCGTGGCTAGCTGAGGTAAGCCAGTAATTCTGCTCATAGATTATGCATGTATGAACTACTCATTGACACATCCAGCCCAAAGCGGTAGGTTGAAAAAATGTTTACTAGTCGCCACAATTCCAGAGCATGTCTTTAAAAGCAAGCATTTTCTGAAAAGGCATACCAAAAAGCTATCATTACATCTGTTCAAATTGTGATCACACACAATAGTGTGCAAGAAGGGTCAATATTTGTATTGTTTCCTGGTCAAGTCATGTGGTCAGGAGAAGCTCCTGACCCTAACTACAATCCCTATCTCTCTTCTTACCTTCCAAATTGTGTTTGTGTTCGGTGGAGTAGGCCTTGCCGATCATGGTCCAGACTGGCTTTAGACACCCAAACAGTCCCTCCAGAAACCCTCCACTTCCTCCCGACAGCAGTCTCACATCATCAGCCTTGCTCCGGACTGCCCCTCCCTCTGCGTCCTGGCCCTCTCCCTCTGTCCTCCCCCCTCCTTCCCCATTCTCATGGAGTTTCAGCACGCTGTTGGCAAAGTACTCCTGCTGTTCTTCGCTCGGCGTGGGGCTGTGTCCCCCGCAGGTGTGTTCTTCATTATGGCCACCTCTTCCACCTCCCCCGCCCTCAGGCACCGGAGCACCCCCGGTGTCGATGGATAGTACATTCCGCAGGACACACTGGGTGGGGGTCAGGTCCATCTCAGGGGTGCAGGCGGGGGACTCTTCCAGCCGTCCCCGGAAGGGAGGGGTGTGTTCTGAGAGGGGGGTGTTGAACTCGGAGAGAGAGGGGGACGGGACGCGCGTCTCGGTGATGCAGGCCATGTGGAGCTGTGGTCATGAGATCCTTAAGAACCCCGGGACTTGTGTCTGGCTGACTGGTGGTCAGAGAGGAAGGTTGGCCTGTAGGAGGAGAAAGGATAGTTATCATTATAGATAACTACAGTTTGCCTTCTATCAGTAGCAACCTTGGAACGACGTATGTATTACACTATATACTTGTAACGGGGACACTGAAGTCAGAGTCTGCATCAGGATTTTGGGGTTACCATGTCAACGCTTGTTCCTGATATGCCTAGCCTCCAATAAGTAGTAGACCCCATGACAATAATAACAGAAGCTGGGCATATACGGGCTAGTCACCACTAACCAAAGAATAAAGATGATGCGTGTCTTTTCATATTTGAAATTCTTAGAAGAGTATTCAGTCATTGCTCAAATACAAACAGAGAGTGTGTAGGCTGACAATAAAATTGGAGGGAATGTCTCTTGTCTTAGCGTTGTGCACAGTCCTTTTGTTTTCTCTGATATCCTCCTACTCCATCTCTGGGAGATCAGTGCAACTTGTGTTAATATATCAGTGCTATGTTAATAGGATAGCAGTTCTTGTGGTGCTGTTAGTAATGAGAGAAAAGAGTGAGTGGCTGCTCTACAAAGCTTGTCAGGTCCCCAAGGACAGACATCCCCCACAACAGATCCAGGAGAATATGATTAGATTTTCCTCTCTGACTTCCGGGCTGTTTTTATTACTAATGATGATAGAGTATTAGGACAATACTGTAGTGACATATTCGTATAACAACATTCCCTTGGTAAATTAGCTGTTCAACAAAATAATGAAAGCCAATCTGGATATCAAGGTAAAGATCTGATAACTAGGCTTAGTAATAAAACACACCTCTCATCACAAAATGATTTGCACAGATAATTCCAGGAGGATATTAATATTAAGTCTCATGGTTCTGCTCGCCTGAGTTAGAATACCTCATGATAAGCTGTAGACCATACTATTTATATTTTTCGTAGCTGTCTATTTACCACCACAAACCGACGCTGGCACTAAGACAGCACTCAACGAGCTGTATAGGGCCATAAGCAAACAAGAAAATGTTTAAGTGTTGTTGTCCATTAGTTCACTCCAATTAGTGGAGGGGTGGTAGGGTTAGGGGAAAATAATCAAGGAAAATATATATTAAAAAGATATACAGTGCATTCAGAAAGTATTCAGACCCCTTTCCACATTTTGTTACGTTACAGCATTATTCTAAAATTGATTAAATCAAATCAAATCCTCATTAATCTACACACAATACCCCATAATGACAAAGCGAAAACAGGTTTTTAGAAATGTTTGCAAATTTATAAAATATGAAAAACAGAAATACCTTATAAGCATTCAGACCCATTGCTATAAGACTCTAAATTTAGCTCAGGTGCATCCTGTTTCCATTTATCATCCTTTTTTTTTTTTTACCTTTATTTTACCAGGTAAGCCAGTTGAGAACAAGTTCTCATGTACAACTGCGACCTGGCCAAGATAAAGCAAAGCAGTGCGATAAAAACAACAACACAGAGTTACATATGGGGTAAAACAAAACATAAAGTCAAAAATACCACAGAAAATATATATACAGTGTGTGCGAATGTAGTAAGTTATGGAGGTAAGGCAATAAATAGGCCATTGTGCAAAATAATTACAATTAGTATTAACAGTGAAATTAATAGATGTGCAAGAGATGATGTGCAAATAGAGATACTGGGGTGCAAATGAGCAAAATAAATAACAATATGGGGATGAGGTAGTTGAGTGGGCTAATTTCAAAAGGGCTGTGTACAGGTGCAGTGATCGGTAAGGTGCTCTGACAACTGATGCTTAAAGTTAGTGAGGGAGATAAGAGTCTCCAGCTTCAGAGATTTTTGCAGTTCGTTCCAGTCATTGGCAGCAGAGAACTGGAAGGAATGGCGGCCAAAGGAGGTGTTGGCTTTGGGGATGACCAGTGAGATATTCCTGCTGGAATGCATACTACGGGTGGGTGTTGCTATGGTGACCAATGATCTAAGATAAGGCGGAGATTTGCCTAGCAGTGATTTATAGATGGCCTGGAGCCAGTGGGTTTGGCGACAAATATGTAGTGAGGACCAGCCAACAAGAGCGTACAGGTCACAGTGGTGGGTAGTATATGGGGCTTGGTGACAAAACGGATGGCACTGTGATAGACTACATCCAATTTGCTGAGTAGAGTGTTGGAGGCTATTTTGTAAATGACATCGCGGAAGTCAAGGATCGGTAGGATAGTCAGTTTTACGAGGGCATGTTTGGCAGCATGAGTGAAGGAGGCTTTGTTGCGAAATAGGAAGCCAATTCTAGATTTAACTTTGGATTGGAGATGCTTAATGTGAGTCTGGAAGGAGAGTTTACAGTCTAACCAGACACCTAGGTATTTGTAGTTGTCCACATACTCTAGGTCAGACCCGTCGAGGGTAGTGATTCTAGTCGGGTGGGCGGGTGCCAGCAGCGTTTGATTGAAGAGCATGCATTTAGTTTTACTAGTGTTTAAGAGCAGTTGGAGGCTACGGAAGGAGTGTTGTATGGCATTGAAGCTCGTTTGGAGGTTTGTTAACACAGTGTCCAATGAAGGGCCAGATGTATACAAAATGGTGTCGTCTGCGTAGAGGTGGATCTGAGAGTCACCAGCAGCAAGAGCGACATCATTGATATACACAGAGAAAAGAGTCGGCCCAAGAATTGAACCCTGTGGCACCCCCATAGAGACTGCCAGAGGTCCAGACAACAGGACCTCCGATTTGACACATTGAACTCTATCTGAGAAGTAGGTGGTGAACCAGGCGAGGCAGTCATTTGAGAAACCAAGGCTATTTAGTCTGCCAATAAGAATGCGGTGGTTGACAGAGTCGAAAGCCTTGGCCAGGTCGATGAAGACGGCTGCACAGTACTGTCTATTATCGATCGCGGTTATAATATCGTTTAGGACCTTGAGCGTGGTTGAGGTGCACCCATGACCAGCTCGGAAACCGGATTGCATAGATGTTTCTACCTGTGGTAAATTCAATTGATTGGACATGATTTGGAAATGCACATAACTGTCTATATAAGGCAAAAACCAAGCCATGAGGTCGAAGGAATTGTCCGTAGAGCTCCAAGACAGCATTGTGTCAAGGCACAGATCTGGGAAAGGGTATCCAAACAATTTCTGCAGCATTGAAGGTCCCCAAGAACACAGTGGCCTCCATCATTCTTAAATGGAAGAAGTTTGGAAACACCAAGACTCTTCCTAGAGCGTGTCACCCGGCCAAACTGAGCAATCGGGGGAGAAGGTCCTTGGTCACTCTGACAGAGCTCTAGAGTTCCTCTGTGGAGATGGGAGAACCTTCCAGAAGGACAACCATCTCTGCAGCACTCCACCAATCAGGCCTTTATGGTAGAGTGGCCAGATGGAAGCCACTCCTCAGTAAAAGGCACATGATAGCTCGCTTGGAGTTTGTCAAAAGGCACCTAAAGACTCTCAGACCACCATGAGAAACAAGATTCTCTGGTTTGATGAAACCAAGATTGAACTATTTGGTATGAATGCCAAGCGTCACTTCTAGAGGAAACCTGGCACCATCCTTACGGTGAAGCATGGTGGTGGCAGCATCATTCTGTGGGGATGTTTTTCAGCGGCAGGGACTAGGATACTAGTCAGGATGGAGGCAAAGACGAATGGAGCAAAGTACAGAGAGATCCTAGATGAAAACCTGCTCCAGAGTGCTCAGGACCTCAGACTGGGGCAAAGGTTCACCTTCCAACAGGACAACGACCCTAAGCATATAGCCAAGACAACGCAGGAGTGGCTTCGAGACAAGTCTCTGAATGGCTTTGAGTATCCCAGCCAGAGCCTGGACTTGACCCCGTTTTAACATCTCTGGAGAGACCTGAAAATAGCTGTGCAGCAACTCTCCCCACCCAACCTGACAGAGCTTGAGAGGATCTGCAGAGAAGAATGGGAGAAACTCCCCAAACACAGGTGTGCCAAGCTTGTAGCGTCATACCCAAGAAAACTCAAGGCTGTAATCGCTGCCAAAAGTGCTTCAACCAAGTACTGAGTAAAGGGTCTGAATACTTATGTAAATATAACACCTTTTTTTAAAAACATTTTTATTTTATTTTTTATAAATTAGCAACAATTTCTAAATTCCATGTTTTTGCTTGGTCATTATGGGGTATTGTGTGTATATTGATGAGGGGAAAAAACTATTTAATCAATTTTAGAATAAGGCTGTAACCTACCAGAATGTGGAAAAAGTCAAGGGGTCTGAATACTTTCCGAAGGCACTTTATATATGTGTGTGTGTGTGTGTGTGTGTGTGTGTGTGTGTGTGTGGTGTATGTGTGTGTGTGTGTGTGTGTATGTGTGTGTATATACAGTTGAAGTCGGAAATTTACATACACCTTAGCTAAATACATTTAAACTCAGCTTTTCACAATTACTGACATTTAATCCTAGTAAAAAGTCCCTGTCTTAGGTCAGTTAGGATCACAACTTTATTTTAAGAATGTGAAATGTCAGAATAATAGCAGATAGAATGATTTATTTAAGCTTTTATTTCTTTCATCAAATTCCCAGTGGATCAGAAGTTTACATACACTCAATTAGTATTTGGTAGCATTGCCTTTAAATTGTTTAACTTCGGTTGAACGTTTCGGGTAGCCTTCCACAAGCTTCCCACAATAAGTTGGGTGAATTTTGGCCCATTCCTCCTGACAGAGCTGGTGTAACTGAGTCAGGTTTGTAGGCCTCCTTGCTCGCACACACTTTTTCAGTTCTGCCCACAAATGTTCTATAGGATGAGGTCAGAGCTTTGTGATGGCAACTCCAATACCTTGACTGTGTTGTCCTTAAGCCATTTTGCCACAACCTTGGAAGTATGCTTGGGGTCATTGTCCATTTGGAAGACCCATTTGCGACCAAGCTTTAACTTCCTGACTGAATACTTGAGATGTTGCTTCAATATATCCACATAATTTTCTTTCCTCATGATGCCATCTATTTTGTGAAGTGCACCAGTCCCTCCTGCAGCAAAGCACGCCCACAGCATGATGCTGCCAACCCCCGTGCTTCACGGTTGGGATGGTTTTCTATGGCTTGCAAGCATCCCCCTTTTTCCTCCAAACATAACGATGGTCATTATGGCCAAACAGTTCTATTTTTGTTTAATCAGACCAGAGGACATTTCTCCAAAAAGTATGATCTTTGTCCCATGTGCAGTTGCAAACCGTAGTCTGTCTTTTTTATGGCGGTTTTGGATTAGTGGCTTCTTCCTTGCTGAGCGGCCTTTCAGGTTATATTGATATAGGACTTGTTTTACTGTGGATATAGATATTTTTGTACCTGTTTCCTCCAGCATCTTCACAAGGTCCTTTGCTGTTGTTCTGGGATTGATTTGCACTTTTCGCAACAAAGTACGTTCATCTCTAGGAGACAGAACGCGTCTCCTTCCTAAGCGGTATGACGGCTGCGTGGTACCATGGTGTTTATAGTTGCGTACTATTGTTTGTACAGATGAACGTGGTACCTTCAGGCGTTTGTAAATTGCTCCCAAGGATGAAGCAGACTTGTGGAGGTCTACAATTCTTTTTCTGAGGTCTTGGCTGATTTCTTTTGATTTTCCCATGATGTCAAGTAAAGAGGCAATGGGTTTGAAGGTAGGCCTTTAAATACATCCACAGGTACACCTCCAATTGACACAAATTATGTAAATTAGCTTATCAGAAGTTTCTAAAGCCATGACATCATTTCCTGGAATTTTCCAAGATGTTTAAAGGCACAGTCAACTTAATGTATGTAAACTTCTGACCCACTGGAATTGTGATACAGTGAATTCTAAGTTAAATAATCTGTCTGTAAACAATTGTTGGAAAAATTACTTGTGTCATGCACAAAGTAGATGTCCTAACCGACTTGCCAAAACTATAGTTTGTTAACAAGACATTTGTGGAGTGGTTGAAAAAAGAGTTTTAATGACTCCAACCTAAGTGTATGTAAACTTCTGACTTCAACTGTATACAGTACCATTCAAAGGTTTGAACACACCTACTCATTCAACAGTTTTCAACAGTCTTGAAGGAGTTCCCACATATGCTGAGCACTTGTTGGCTGCTTTTCAGTCACTCTGGGGTCCAACTCATCCCATCCCAAACCATCTCAATTGGGTTGAGGTCAGATGATTGTGGAGGCCAGGTCATCTGTTGCAGAACTCCATCGCTCTCCTTCTTGGTCAAATAGCCCTTACAGAGGCTGGAGGTGTGTTGGGTCATTGTCCTGTTGAAAAACAAATGATAGTCCCACTAAGATCAAACCAGATGGGATGGCGTATCGCTGCAGAATGCTGTGGTAGCCATGCTGGGTAAGTGTGCCTTGAATTCTAAATAAATCACTGACAGTGTCCTAGCAAAGCACCCCCACATCATCACACCTCCTCCTCCATGCTTCATGGTGGGAACCACACATGCGGAGATCATCTGTTCACCTACTCTGCGTCTCACAAAGACACGGTGGTTGTAACCAAATATCTCAAATTTGGACTCATCAGACCAAAGGACAGATTTTAACCGGTCTAATGTCCATTGCTCGTGTTTCTTGGACCAAGCAAGTCTCTTCTTATGATTGGTATCCTTTAGTAGTGGTTTCTTTGCAGCAATTCAACCATCAAGGCGTGATTCGCGCAGTCTCCTCTGTACAGTTGATGTTGAGATGTGTCTGTTACTTGAACTCTGTGAAGCATTTATTTGGGCTGCAATCTGAGGTGCAGTTAACTGTAATGAACTTATCCTCTGCAGCAGAGGTAACTCTGGGTCTTCCTTTCCTGTGGGTCTTCCTTTCCTGTGGCGGTCCTCATGAGAGCCAGTTTCATCATAGCGGTTGATGGTTTTTGCGACTGCACTTGAAGAAACTTTAGAAAGTTCTTGACATTTTCTGTATTGACTCACCTTCATGTCTTAAAGTAATGATGGACTGTCGTTTCTCTTTGCTTATTTGAGCTGTTCTTGCCATAATATGGACTTGGTATTTTACCAAATAGGGCTATCTTCTGTATACCACCCCTACCTTGTCACAACAGAACTGATTGGCTCAAACACATTAAGAAGGAAAGAAATTGCACAAATTAACTTTTAACAAGGCACACCTGTTAATTGAAATGCATTCCAGGTGACTACCTCATTTAGATGGTTGAGAGAATGCCAAGAGTGTGCAACGCTGTCATCAAGGCAAAGGGTGGCTACTTTGAGGAATCTCAAGTATAAAATATACACTACCGTTCAAAAGTTTGGGGTCACTTAGAAAAGTCTTTGTTTTCGACAGAAAAGCCATTTTTTTGTCCATTAAAATAACATCAAACTGATCAGAAATACAGTGTAGACATTGTTAATGCTGTAAATTGCTATTGTAGCTGGAAACGGCTGATTTTTAATTGAATATCTACATAGGTGTACAGAGGCCCATTATCAGCAACCGTCATTCCTGTGTTCCAATACCACGTTGTGTTTGCTAATCCAAGTTTATCATTTTAAAAGGCTAATTGATCATTAGAAAACCCTTTTGCAATTATGTTAGCACAGCTGAAAACTGTTGTGCTGATTAAAGAAGCAATAAAACTGGCCTTCTTGAGACTAGTTGAGTATCCGGAGCATCAGGGATGCTGACCTTCGGAGTTGCAAAGAAAAAGCAATATCTCAGACTGGCCAATAAAAATAAAAGATTAAGATGGGCAAAAGAACACAGACACTGGACTTTTTCTTTGCAACTCTGCCTAGAAGGTCAGCATCCCGGAGTCGCCTCTTCACTGCTGACTTTGAGACTGGTGTTTTGCGGGTACTGTTTAATGAAGCTGCCAGTTGAGGACCTGTGAGGCATCTGTTTCTCAAACTAGACACTCTAATGCATTTGTCCTCTTGCTCAGTTGTGCACCGGGGCCTCCCACTCCTCTTTCTATTCTGGTTAGAGCCAGTTTGCGCTGTTCTGTGAAGGGAGTAGTACACAGCATTGTATGAGATCTTCAGTTTCTTGGCAATTTCTCGCATGGAATAGCCTTCATTTCTCAGAACAAGAATAGACTGACAAGTTTCAGAAGGAAGTTCTTTGTTTCTGGTCATTTTGAGCCTGTAATTGAACCCACAATTGCTGAAGCTACAGATACTCAACTAGTCTCAAGAAGGCCAGTTGTATTGCTTCTTTAATCAGCACAACAGTTTTCAGCTGTGCTAACATAATTGCAAAAGGGTTTTCTAATGATCAATTAGCCTTTTAAAATGATAAACTTGGATTAGCAAACGCAACGTGCCATTGGAACACAGGACTGATGGTTGCTGATAATGGGCCTCTGTACGCCTATGTAGATATTCCATTAAAAATCTACCGTTTCCAGCTACAATAGCCATTTACAACATTAACAATGTCTACACTGTATTTCTGATCAATTTGATGTTATTTTAATGGTCAAAAAATTGCTTTTCTTTGAAAACAAGGACATTTCTAAGTGACCCCAAACTTTGAACGGTAGTATATTTGAATTTGTTTAACACTTTTTTGGTTACTACATGATTCCATATGTGTTATTTCATAGTTTTTATGTCTTCACTATTATATATATATATATATATATATATATATATATATATATATATATATTGTACAGTGGGGAGAACAAGTATTTGATACACTGCCGATTTTGCAGGTTTTCCTACTTACAAAGCATGTACAGGTCTGTAATTTTTATCATAGGTACACTTCAACTGTGAGAAACAGAATCTAAAACAAAAATCCAGAAAATCACATTGTATGATTTTTAAGTAATTAATTTGCATTTTATTGCATGACATAAGTATTTGATACATCAGAAAAGCAGAACTTAATAGTTGGTACAGAAACCTTTGTTTGCAATTACAGAGATCATACGTTTCCTGTAGGTCTTGACCAGGTTTGCACACACTGCTGCAGGGATTTTGGCCCACTCCTCCATACAGACATTCTCCAGATCCTTCAAGTTTCGGGGCTGTCGCTGGGCAATACGCACTTTCAGCTCCCTCCAAAGATTTTCTATTGGGTTCAGGTCTGGAAACTGGCTAGGCCACTCCAGGACCTTGAGATGCTTCTTACAGAGCCACTCCTTAGTTGCCCTGGCTGTGTGTTGTCATGCTGGAAGACCCAGCCACGACCCATCTTCAATGCTCTTACTGAGGGAAGGAGGTTGTTGGCCAGGATCTCGTGATACATGGCCCCATCCATCCTCCCCTCAATACGGTGCAGTCGTAATGTCCCCTTTGCAGAACAGCATCCCCATAGAATTATGTTTCCACCTCCATGCTTCACGGTTGGGATGGTGTTCTTGGGGTTGTACTCATCCTTCTTCTTCCTCCAAACACGGCGAGTCGAGTTTAGACCAAAAAGCTCTATTTTTGTCTCATCAGACCACATGACCTTCTCCCATTCCTCCTCTGGATCATCCAGATGGTCATTGGCAAACTTCAGACGGGCCTGGACATGCGCTGGCTTGAGCAGGGGGACCTTGCGTGCGCTGCAGGATTTTAATCTATGACGGCGTAGTGTGTTACTAATGGTTTTCTTTGAGACTGTGGTCCCAGCTCTCTTCAGGTCATTGACCAGGTCCTGCCGTGTAGTTCTGGGCTGATCCCTCACCTTCCTCATGATCATTGATGCCCCATGAGGTGAGATCTTGCATGGAGCCCCAGACCGAGGGTGATTGACCGTCATCTTGAACTTCTTCTATTTTCTAATAATTGCGCCAACAGTTGTTGCCTTCTCACCAAGCTGCTTGCCTATTGTCCTGTAGCCCATCCCAGCCTTGTGCAGGTCTACAATTTTATCCCTGATGTCCTTACACAGCTCTCTGGTCTTGGCCATTGTGGAGAGGTTGGAGTCTGTTTGATTGAGTGTGTGGACAGGTGTCTTTTATACAGGTAACAAGTTTAAACAAGTGCAGTTAATACAGGTAATGAGTGGAGAACAGGAGGGCTTCTTAAAGAAAAACTAACAGGTCTGTGAGAGCCGGAATTCTTACTGGTTGGTAGGTGATCAAATACTCATCTCATGCAATAGAATGCAAATTAATTACTTAAAAATCATACAATGTTTTTTTCAGGATTTTTGTTTTAAATTCCGTCTCTCACAGTTGAAGTGTACCTATGATAAAAATTACAGACCTCTACATGCTTTGTAAGAAGGAAAACCTGCAAAATCGGCAGTGTATCAAATACTTGTTCTCCCCACTGTATATATTTACCGAAAAGTATATGACGAACTGGAAATGATACAGAAAATTGCATTGATGGAAGCTGATCTACCAACTAAGAAATAAATTATAAAAATTACAACAAAATGCTCATCCAGATGCGGTGCTCCTCGTGGCCGGTGGTTTCAATGCAAGAAAACTGATATCCCTTTTACCTACTTTCTTCCAGTATGTCATCTGTGCAACTAGAGGGAAAAAAACTCTAGATCACCTTTACTCCACACACAGAGACACAAACAAGCTCTCCCTCGCCCTCCATTTGGCAAATCTGACCATAACTCTATCCTCCTGATTCCTGCTTACAATCAAAAACTCAAACAGGAAGTACAAGTGATGCGCTCAATACGGAAGTGGTCCGATGAAGAGGATGCTAAGTTACAGGACTGTTTCGCTAGCACAGACTGGTATATGTTCCGGGATTCATCTGATGGCATTGAGGAGTTTACCATATCAGTCACCGGCTTCATTAATAAGTGCATTGACGACATCGTCCCCACAGTGACAGTACGTACATATCCCAACTAGAAGCCATGGATTACAGGCAACATCCGCACTGAGCTAAAGGCTAGAGCTGCCGCTTTCAAGGAGCGGGACACTAATCCGGACACTTATAAGAAATCCCGCTACGCCCTCTGATGAACCATCAAACAGGCAAAGTGTCAATAGAGGACTGAGATCGAATCCTTCTACACCGGCTCTGACACTCGTCGGATGTGACGGGGCTTGCAATCTATCACGGATTAAAAAGCGAAACCCAGCCATGAGCTGCCCAGTGACGCGAGCCTACCAGACAAGCTAAATGCCTTCTATGTTCACTTTAAGGCAAGCAACACTGAACCAAGCATGAGAGCACCAGCTGTTCTGGATGACTGTGTGATCATGCTCGCCGTAGCCAATGTAAGACCTTTAAACAGGTTAACATTCACAAACCCGCAGGGCCAGATAGATTACCAGGACTCATACTCAGAGCATGCGTTCACTAACTGGCAAGTGTCTTCACTGACATTTTCAACCTCTCCCTGACCCAGTCTGTAATACCTACATGTTTCAAGCAGACCAACATAGTCCCTGTGCCAAAGAATGCCAAGGCAACCTGTATAAATGTCTACTGCCCCGTAGCACTCACATCTGTAGCCATGAAATGCTTTGAAAGGCTGGTCATGGTTCACATCAACACCATCATCCCAGAAACCCTGGACCCACTCCAATTTGCATACCGCCCAAACAGATCCACAGATGAGACAATCTCTATTGCACTCCACACATCCCTTTCCCACCTGGACAAAAGGAACACCTACATGAAAATGCGGTTCATAGACCACAGCTCAGCGTTCAACACCATAGTGCCCTCCATGCTCATCACTAAGCTGTCCCTGAAACTGAACACCTTCCTCTGCAACTGGATCCTGGACTTCCTGACGGGCCGCCCCCAGGTGGTGTGGGTAGGCAACAACACATCTGCCACACTGACCCTCAACACGGGGGCCCCTCAGGGGCGCGTGCTTAGTCCCTTCCTGTACGCCCTGTTCACCCACGACTGTGTGGCTGCGCACGACTCCAACACCATCATCAAGTTTGCCGATGTACAACGGTGGTGGGCCTGATCACCAATGATGATGAAACAGCCTATAGGGAGACGGTCAAAGACCTGGCAGTGTTGTGCCAGGACAACAACCTCTCCCTCAATGTAAGACAAAGGAGCTTATCATAGACTACAGGAAACAGAGGGCCAAATGCCCCCATTCACATCTAGTGGATCGGGTCGAGAGCTTCAAGTTCCTCTGTGTCCACATTGCTAAGGACCTTTCATGATCCAAACACACCAACACAGTCATGAAGAGGGCACGACAATGTCTCTTCCCCCTCAGGAGGCTGAAAAGATTTGGCATGGGCCCTCAGATCCTCAAAAAGTTATACAGCTGCACCATTGAAACCATCCTGACTGGCTGCATATCCGCATGGTATGGCAACTGCTCAGCATCCGACCACAAGGCACTACAGAGGTTAGTGGGTACTGTACATCACTGGGGCCAAACTCCATCCAGGACCTCTATACCAGGCGGTGTCAGAGGAAGGCCTTAAAATTGTAAAAGACTCCAGCCACCAAAATCACATACTGTTCTCTCTGCTATCGCACGGCAAACGGTACCGGAGCGCTAAGTCTGGGACCAAAAGGCTCCTGAACAGCTTCTACCCCTAAGCCATAAGAATGATAAATAGTTAACTAAATATATTGAACAAAAATATTAACACAACATGTAAAGTGTTGGTCCCATGTTTCATGAGCTGAAATAAAAGATCCCCACATTTTTCTATACACACAAAAAGCTGATTTCTCTCAAATGTTGAACATTTCTCATTTGCCAAGACAGGTGTGGCATATCAAGAAGCTGATTAAACAGCATGACCATTACACAGGTGCACCTTGTGCTGGGGACAATAAAAGGCCACTCTAAAATGTGCAGTTTTGTCACACAACACAATGCCACAGATGTCTCAAGTTTTGAGGGAGCGTGCAATTGGCATGCTGACTGCAGGAATGTTCACCAGAGCTGTTGCCAGATAGTTGAATGTTCATTTCTCTACCATAAGCTGCCTCCAATGTCATTTTAGAGAATTTGGCAGTACGTCCGACCGGCCTCACAGACCACGTGTAACCACGCCAGCCCAGGACCTCCACATCCGGCTTCTAAACCTGTGGGATCGTCTGAGACCAGCCACCCGGACAGCTGATGAAACTGAGGAGTATTTATGTCTGTAATAAAGCCCTTTTTGGGTAAAAACTCATTCTGATTGGCTGGGCCTGGCTCCCCAGTTGGTGGGCCTGGCTCCCAGTTGGTGGGCCTGGTTCCCAAGTGAGTGGGCCTATGCCCCCCCCAGGCCCACCATCCATGGCTGCTGTGCTCCTGCCCAGTCATGTGAAATCCATAGATTATGGCCTAATGAATTTATTTAAATTGACTGATTTCCTCATATGAACTGTAACTCAGTTAAATCGTTGAAATTGTTGCATGTTGTGTTTAATTTTTTTTCAGTATAGCTGACCGGACTATCTGCATTCACACTTTTTGCACTAACTTTTTTTGACTCTATGCACACACACTGGACTCTACCCACACACTCACACATACTTACACTGACTCTCCAACACATACACATATACACACTCACACATAACATGCCCACACAGGCATACTGTCGCCACACACACACTTAAACACTTCCACACTCATCACATACACTGCTGCTATTGCCTATTATCTATCCTGTTGCCTAGTCACTTTACCCCTACCTATATGTACATATCTACCTCAATTTTCTCGTACATCTGCACATCAACTCGGCATTGGTACCCCATGTATATAGCCAAGCTATCATTGCTCATTGTGAATTTACTACTCTTCTTACTATTATTTTCCTATTATTATTATTATTATTATTGTTCGTTTTTTTGTGTTCTGCATTGTTGGGAAGGGCCCGTAAATAAGCATTTCACTCATAGTCTACACCTGTTGTTTACAAAGGATGTGACAATTAAAATTTGATTTTATTTTATTTGAGAATCACATGAGTAAATGACAGAATTATAATTTGGGTGAATCTTGTAAATGAAGCTCCTTTTCACTGACATGTTACCTCCCCTCCTCTGTTCTGAGAGATCCTAAGAGAGAGCCTTGGAATCTGAAGGTCAGTGTCTCAATAATAGGCCTACTCACTCACTCAACATTTCTCTAGGCCTGAATGGCTCAATTACCTGGACACAACCCACTGGGCAAAAACTGGTTGAATCAACGTTGTTTCCACGTCATTTCAACAACAAAAAAATAATGTAATGATGTGGAAAACATCATTTTCTTTTTTAAAGTAATCAATGTAAGTGAATTTCGTATTTTTTCCCAACCAACTTCTAACCTAAATCCAATGAAATGGTGAAATGCTTTGTTGATTTCACGTTGAATTCATGTTAGTTGATAACTAGACATTGAATTGACCTCTGTGCTCAAAGGGAAGCTGCTTCATACCTAACTAGAAACACCTTTGTCCAAGTTAACTTCAGGACCATGGATAGCGCACGTTGTTGCTAAAATTCCTTACCAGTTTACTGTCTAAAGTCACATGCAGTCCTTCCCATTCTCTTGGTATATCCCATGTATGTAAAACTAACTGATAAATAATGGGACCTCTACCCGGCATGCAAAAACCAAATCATCAAAGGCAGGAACACAAAAACAAAATATTCCAGGCACAAACTTGTCCAGCATATTAATTATGTATAGGTCTAACCATGTCCCTGTTTTCATGTGTTCTGTTTACAACTGAAGATACACATTATATTGTGCATCACAACAGTCTCAGCCAGACAGCCATACACATTTACCGTTTTGGATGCTTCAAATTCAGATTTGCTGAATTGGAGGGAGAAACCTGTTCATTGTCTGTCACCTGTCAAATCTTAGAGTAATCATTTCGTGCCACTGATTTTTCTGTTAATGACCCTGTTCCCCTCCGTAACAGCCGCAGCAGCTGCTCGTAGACAAGCGGAGAAAGCCCCCATGCAGTATAGGCTGGGCGGTGCATTGTATCGACCTCCTTAATGGCACCGGTGCATAGCCTACAGCCTCCTATATGGCACCAATTCGCTTCACATCTACGGGACCCATGCGCCAAGTGCATCACAATACAGAGTGGGAGTCTATATACAGAGTGGGAGTCTATATAAATTAGGCTACAACTGATTTATTTACATGGAAATGTGATTTACACGATCTTGGTTCAAATGACATACCATGCCGTGTGCTTAAATAGTGCGTAATTTGCTATCTGTACAAATATCAGCTTATGCATTTGTTTATCATAACGTAGGCCTACCTTTAGCAAATGCAGCAAGCTCAAGTCTCAAACTCCATTGTTGTTAATTGTATAGTTCATATAGGCTGCTATTTATTTAATTTGTTTCCGACTCAGCCGTCTAAACAGTGCAATCATTCTGCTTTCCTCGTTTTGTTTATATAATCAGTGTCAACGCGCGCGACTCGGCATCCACTATTCCTGCACAGACTATTCTAGAATGGGCTCTCGAGCGATGGAAGCGATGGAGAGTCCGTCGTCTGTTTATTTCAACCCGATCCATATAGGCTTAAAGCTAAAATCTCTATCCCGGTCCCGCCGGTGATGCGATCATAGACCTGATATCCCTTTCTTCTGAAGAGATTTTATGTTTGGAGGAGCTGCATGTCCTCCTCTTCAAGCCACTGTAGGTTTTATATTGCAGGAGTGTCTCTCTCACCTGGAGGAGAGAGAGAGTAGAGGGGCATGTGTCACGGCTCGTGAACACGGGCGGCCCGTGTACATTACTGTCAGCACCGCGCGGTGAAACACCGCTTCCCATTCATTTTCAATGGAAGGAAAGCGGTGAGAAGCGGAGTGGGCGGACTATTGGGCGGGGTAAACGTGGCGTTGGAGGCGGAAAAGTTCAGCCTTTCCCAACTTTATGCAAATCTCCAGCAGCGACAGCTGGGCAACATCCAATCATATCGAGTGGTTCCCATGACAAACTGACACTATGAGACCCAACTCTGGAGACTTTCTTCAGCAAAGTTGTCTAGGATGGAAGCAAATGTAAGTAATTATAACTTCAGAAAGAATCATGCAAAAAATGTACATTTGAGAGGAATATGTTAGTTAATGAGACCAACGATTATGCATATTTTTTTGTCATAAAGCTAATCTAGAAAATCGCTTTTTAGCAAGCTAGCTGACTAGCTAACATTAGCCAGCTTGCTAGCCAGCTAGCTTTATGGGCGTTGTGACATTAATGTGAAATTGTAATTCGTGTTGTTTAATGTTTTAGGGACTCCTGAGAAAACAAGCAAACCAGGCTGTCGTCTTGTGAAACAGTGAATGTAAAGAATCTAGCTAGCTAAAGCAGTTACTGCAAATTGAATGAACAATTTTGTAAGCTTGACTTGCTGATATTTGGCATGCAATGCAGCTGAAGTAACGTAGCTAGCTAACTATGTTCTTGCTTATTGTGTAGTGGAGGATAAAAATACCTGTTAGCCTATGGATGTGTACCTAGCTATGTAGCCGATCTGTGTATGGACCCCAAAACGTTTGTTCAGAACCTAGCTATGAACCTCAGCCATCATGGCATCAATGAAGCCTATGGATTGAGTAGAATATAATATAACTTTATTGTGCCAAGGATGCAAGTCGTATATACATGTAGTTATTACCAAGCATGAGTTCCCCACATTGTAGCCTGTACATTGAATATATTCACTGATCATGTACTCTACCTTGGTTCAGGTATGAATGTCTGTGAGAAATTATTTTTCAGTCATATCCAATACCAGGAGTATGAAACTCCAGTCTTTCAATGATGCTGTGTCTGCATGTATGTATTACAATTATACACTTCAACAGTGTTCGCCAAGCCTGGTCCAGGGACATCAATTGTTACACATTGTAATTATGCAATAGACTAGAACACATGATTTAACTAGTTAAAGGCTGATTTGTAATTCATATATACAGAAACAGAATTTAAAAAACAGTACAATACACTTCCTATGCATCATGTAAATACTCTAAAACAGGTTAATCTCAATATTACATTTCCTTCATCAGCACTGATCTGAGGCCACAGGATAGGTGTAGTATTTCATCAAATGAGAGACTTAATTTCAACCAGTAGAGAATGTGAAAAGCTTTATTGAAAGAAGTTCATTATCCAAGTTTTATAAATACATAATACATGCATTATAAATATTGTAATTGTAATATTATATTATAATTACAAGTTCAATTTGTACTTCAATGCACATCTGGTGTGCATTATAAAAACTGAGGAAGAAAGAGGTGGGGAGAGAGGTGTGAGGATGAGTGTAAAAGACAGAAAGGGAAAGAGGTAAGAACAGAGTTTCATGGAAGACGGCATATGATTAATGAATTACAATGCTACTCTCAGGTCATCACAATTACATAATAGTGTCTCTAGCGGTGTCTCTTAACCAGCCTTGGGCCCCCAGTTGGCCCGAAGTTTATCTTAAGAGCGGGTGAGGTGGTGATGACGGGACTGGGGGTTGGCATCCTGTCACGAGTTACAAAGCCAGAACCCAGAAGCAGACCAGGACAAGGTAAGTTGAAACGAAGGTGAGTGTTTATTTACAAATTCAAGAGTGCTGCTGAATAATCCAGGGAACAGAGCGGGCGGCGTTGATTAGTGGTTGGGGGTGCAGTGGTTGATCCCGTCATGGCTCGGCAGCCGCCGACCACCAGGCAGAGGTTGGATGAAGGCTCCGGACGAGTGACTGCAGATGGAACAAAACGGAGGTGAGTAAACAACCAACCAACAAGGTGCAAAAACAACAAAACTACCGCTAGAGGCTCTAAGACTGATACTCTGGTAAACCTACTGTTCATGGCTAACGATCCGGCAGGGAATGGATGTTAGGCCAGAGCCTAAGAAGGGTGATGATCAGGACCAGGTGTGCAGATTGCTGATGGGATGCAGGTGCGGAAATCAAGAGAGCTCCCCGGAGCGTTCCAGAACCCTCGGGAAACTGGAGATCACGAACAGAAAAACTAGTCCACAGACAGGACCCGACTCAGACTGCCGGGATCGTTACAGTACCCCCCCTCCGACGAACGCCACCGGGCGGACTCCCGGAGCGCCAGGATGGAGGCGGTAGAAGTCACGGATGAGGTCAGCATCTAGGATCTGTCGCCGCGGAATCCAACTCCTCTCTTCCGGACCATACCCCTCCCAGTCCACGAGATACTGGAAACCCCGGCCCCGCCGTCTGGAATCCATAATGCGTCGCACCGTGTAGGCAGGACCACCTCCGATCATCCGAGGAGGAGGAGGAGGAGGCGGAGGAGGCAACAGAGGACTGAGGAAAACAGGCTTGAGGCAGGAGACATGAAAGGTGGGATGGACTCTGAGCGTCCTCGGGAGTTTGAGTCGAACTGCCACCGGATTGATCACCTTCTCCACCACAAACGGACCAATGAACTTCGGTAACAACTTCCTAGACTCAGTCCGTAAAGGAAGATCCCGTGTGGCCAACCAGACCCTATCTCCGATGGTATAGGTGGGAGCGGGGATCCGGCGACGATTCGCCTGGAGCTGATACCGGTCCGAAACTCTAAGAGTGCCTTTCTGGCCCGATGCCAGGTCCGGTGGCAACGACGAATATGGGCCTGAACAGAAGGCACTGAGAGCTCCTTCTCCTGAGAAGGGAACAAGGGAGGTTGGTAGCCATACAGGCACTGGAAGGGAGACATCCCAGTGGCAGATGTAGGGAGAGTATTGTGGGCATACTCAACCCAAGGCAACTGAGAGACCCAGGAGGTGGGGTTGGAAGAGGCCAGGCAGCGTAGCGTGGATTCCATCTTCTGGTTGGCTCTCTCCGCCTGACCATTAGATTGGGGGTGAAAACCAGATGTGAGACTGACTGTAGCTCCAATGGCCAAACAGAAGGACTTCCAGACAGCAGAGGTAAACTGAGGGCCACGGTCGGAAACGATATCACTGGGCAACCCGTGGACCCTGAAAACCTCCCTAACCAGGATCTCGGACGTCTCCGAGGCAGAGGGAAGCTTGGCAATTGGCACAAAGTGGGCGAACTTGCTGAATCTGTCCACGATAGTCAGAACGACCGTGTTTCCCTCAGAAGCGGGCAACCCAGTGACAAAGTCCAGGGCCAGATGCGACCATGGTCGCCGGGGAATAGGAAGGGGGTGAAGTAGTCCAGAGCTGGGCCGATTGGTACCCTTATTCTGCGCACACACTGGACAGGCAGCAACATAACCCCCGAGTATCCTCGGCCATGGCAGGCCACCAAAACGTCTGCGAAGAAACGCCATCGTCCGAGCCACGCCAGGGTGACAAGCCATCTTGCTGGCGTGGGACCATTTGAGGACCGCAGGACGAACCGACTCAGGCACAAACAACCGACCGGGTGGACCGTTACCGGGACCGGGCTGCGTCCGAAGAGCCGCCATCACCTCCTCCTCAATCTTCCACCTAACAGCTCCCACGACGCAGTTCCGGGGGAGAATTGTCTCGGTCTTGGACCCACTCTCCTCCGTCTTGGAGAACATCCGAGACAAGGCGTCCGCCTTGCCGTTCTTAGATCCAGGTCGGAACGTCAGGGAAAAATTGAATCGTCCGAAAAACAACGACCACCTGGCCTGACGGGAGTTGAGACGTCTAGCCGATTGCACGTAAGCAAGATTCTTGTGGTCAGTCCAGACAATAAACGGTTGCTCCGCCCCCTCCAACCAGTGGCGCCACTCCTCCAAGGCAAGTTTCACCGCGAGAAGCTCCCGGTTACCCACATCGTAATTCCTCTCCGCAGGCGAAAGGCGACGAGAGTAGTAGGCGCAGGGATGGAGTTTACTGTCCGTGGAGCATCGCTGCGACAGGATGGCGCCAACTCCCACATCAGACGCGTCCACTTCAACGACGAACTGACGGGCCGTGTCCGGTTGAGAGAGAATCGGTGCGTTGGTGAATCGCCTCTTCAAATCCAGAAACGCTCGATCCGCCTCCGGATTCCACTTGAAGCTCCTGATACTGGAAGTCAAGGCAGTTAACGGAGCGGCCACACGGCTGTAATCCCGGATGAATCTGCGGTAGAAATTCGCAAACCCCAAAAATCTCTGGAGCTGCAATCTCGTACCGGGCTGGGCCCATTCCAGAACCGCTCTAACCTTCTCCTGGTCCATCCTAATCTCTCCCCTGGAGATGATGTACCCGAGAAAGGATGTCGTGTGGGCGTGAAACTCGCACTTCTCGGCCTTCACGAACAGGCGATTCTCCAACAATCGCTGCAGAACCTGCCGGACATGCTGGACGTGGTCGGAAGGTTCCTTCGAGAAGATCAGAATGTCATCCAGGTAAACAAACACAAAGAGACCGATCATATCTCTCAGGACGTCGTTCACCATACTCTGGAATACCGCTGGAGCATTGGTCAGTCCAAACGGCATCACCTGATACTCGAAGTGACCCATCGGTGTATTGAAACCCGTCAACCACTCGTCTCCCTCTCTGATCCGGACCATGTGATACGCATTGCGTAGGTCTAGCTTGGTGAACACCGTAGCACCCTGTAAGGAGTCGAAGGCAGAACTCATCAAGGGCAGGGGATACTTGTTCTTGACCGTGATGTCATTCAACCCCCGATAATCAATACACGGTCGAAGAGAGCCATCCTTCTTACCCACAAAGAAGAATCCTGCCCCCCAGGGGTGATGACGAGGGACGAACGAGACCAGCAGCTAGGGACTCCTTGATGTAGGTCTCCAAAGCCTCACGTTCAGGGCGGGAGATACTGTATAACCTTCCCTTGGGGTAGACAGCTCCAGGGAACAGGTTGATGGCACAATCATATGGTCGGTGGGGGAGGGAGTGACAGAGCCTTCTGCTTACTGAACACTTCCCCCAAATCGTGATATGTCTCGGGAACCAGGGACAAATCTGGGGGTTTAGCCTCAATCACCTGACTGGGAACCGAATGGGGACAGGCAGTCTTGAGACAGTTAGCATGACAATCAAGGCTCCAACTCGTTACCTTGCCCGTCACCCAATCGAACGTGGGATTGTGTTCCTTCAGCCAGGGGTATCCAAGGACCAGAGGAACATGGGAAGACGGCAGAATGAAGAATGAAATCATCTCCGAATGATTCCCCGACAACAGCATCTTAACCGGTTCAGTCCTCATCGTGATACGTGCCAGACTACTGCCGTTCAGAGTGGTCGCCTAATGGCTTCCGGCAATTGCTCCTTGGAAAGCCCCAGCTGTTCCACCAACTCGGCATCAAGAAAGCTTCCATCGGCACCTGAATCGATAAAAGCGTTAATCGCTAAGCTCTGATTCCTGTTCACAAGGGTAGCCGGAAACGGGGTCTGACAGAGGTACTGAGAGGTTGAAACTGGCTCGCTAAAAGTCCTCCCAACTTTAGCGAGCCGGGCAGTTTGACGACCGCCGGGAACAAGTGGAGATGTAATGTCCCGAGCTACCACAGTAGAGGCAGCAGTTGGTCTTACGTCTATGTTGACGCTCCTCCTTGGTTAACCCGTGCCGCCCCACTTGCATGGGTTCAGAATCGGGAGAGAGGACCTCTCCACTAATCCTTTGTGGTGGAGAATGATCGACGTGTTCTGGTCCACCACCCGACCCGACTGGGAACTGAGAAGCTGATCGACTGGACGGACCCCATTGCTTCTCCCTCCTTCGCTCTCGGACTCGATTATCCACCCGAATAGACAAGGCTACCAAGCTGTCCAGGTCACTAGGCTCCGGATAGGAGATCAGCTCATCCTTGAGCTGCTCCGACAGACCCTGGTAAAAGGCCGCTTGCAGAGACTCCTCATTCCACCCACTCTCCACAGCCAACGTCTTGAACTCGATCACGAAGTCGGCCACGCTGCGAGTTCCTTGGTGGAGCGAAAACAGGCGCCTAGCTGCGTCCCTTCCTCGGACGGAATGGTCGAAGAGCTTCCTCATCTCGGCCGTGAACCCCTGGTATGAAGCCATGCAGGGGTCTTGTCGTTCCCAAACGGCTGAAGCCCACTCCAGCGCTCGACCACGCAGCAACTCAATCACAAAGGCTATCCTAGCCTTGTCTGTGGCATAAGAGTAGGGCTGTAGATCGAACACTAACCCACACTGCATAAGGAAAGAACGGCATCTTCCCAGCTCCCCCTCATATTTATCCGGCGTCGGAACCTTGGGCTCACGGAAGGACACCGCTTCAGACGCGGCAGGCGAGATGGGTGAAACCGGTAGTGGATCCTCCACCGGAAACTGGCGCTGGTTCTGGACCTCCGTCAGACCGGTAGAAAGGTTCCGAACTGCCAACGCGATCTCCTGTAGCTCCGTGCTATGATGGCCCAACATCTTCTCCTGATGGGTAATGGCATGGCGAACAGAGTCCAGGTCCGCTGGGTTCATAACTGGCCGGATCGTTCTGTCACGAGTTACAAAGCCAGAACCCAGAAGCAGACCAGGACAAGGTAAGTTGAAACGAAGGTGAGTGTTTATTTACAAATTCAAGAGTGCTGCTGAATAATCCAGGGAACAGAGCGGGCGGCGTTGATTAGTGGTTGGGGGTGCAGTGGTTGATCCCGTCATGGCTCGGCAGCCGCCGACCACCAGGCAGAGGTTGGATGAAGGCTCCGGACGAGTGACTGCAGATGGAACAAAACGGAGGTGAGTAAACAACCAACCAACAAGGTGCAAAAACAACAAAACTACCGCTAGAGGCTCTAAGACTGATACTCTGGTAAACCTACTGTTCATGGCTAACGATCCGGCAGGGAATGGATGTTAGGCCAGAGCCTAAGAAGGGTGATGATCAGGACCAGGTGTGCAGATTGCTGATGGGATGCAGGTGCGGAAATCAAGAGAGCTCCCCGGAGCGTTCCAGAACCCTCGGGAAACTGGAGATCACGAACAGAAAAACTAGTCCACAGACAGGACCCGACTCAGACTGCCGGGATCGTTACACATCCTCTCTCACATCAAAACAAACCTGCAGACAAGAGACAGATGGAGAGAGAGAGAGCATGATTAAGCCTTTTCTTTATTTTATTCTAACACTCGCTATCATCATAATCATCAGGAGGTGAAATGCAAAACTGTCCTTAGATTATTAACTCTGGGACTACTACATCTATCTGTATTTCAATGTAAAGCATCTCTTTAATAATACTTCCTGTTGACCCAACCAAATGACTTCTCACCTTTGATCATGCTGTGCCTTCTATGTAGCCAGTTCAGATGTGGGAGGGGTTCACTGACACAGCTGATATAACCTAGAGGATTTAGGGAGAAGGGGGGAGAGGGATGAAGTGGAGGAGAGAGACTATTATTGAGAAAATAAGGTAGTTAAAGAGACAGTGTTCAACAGGAATCTGTGTGTGTGGCCTCACCTGGTGTCCACACTAAGTGGCTGCAGAGTAGTTTATACTGAAAAACATGCCCAGACACACGAGGACAAACAATACAGCATAGTTTATAAATATAAATAATAAAGTGTCTTACTATTCTCCATGGTTGGTCCTCATGCCTATTCTTTGAAGGTGGAAGGAGCCACAGTTATACACCTGAGCCTGAACAACACAATCCATCAATCAGATTGATATACGAATGTGTAGGTGTGGGGTATAGGGTGTCTAATTGTTCATTTTTTTTCTCAAAATGGGTGACTTAAAAGAGCCTGCTTTGTTTTTGTACAGACATCACCCTTACCTAAACAGCAACCTCACCTGAGAAATATAAAACAAAGGGAGAGATACTGGGAATTGAATAACTGCGGGTGACATAGCTAAGTAAATGGAAGAATACTGTTATTGCAATGTGGATGGCTCTTAAAAGAGCATTTGGTTGTGCATAGTGTAGTATATGGTGTTGCCAGGGAACAGCACCCTCTTCGAAGAAGTAGGAGATGAAGATCTCCCACACACGGATTGCCTCCCATGCTGCGTTGTTGGCCCCCATCCTTGAAACATCCTGCAGAGCAGCAGACCTCTCCTATGGCACACGGCGGCAAGCTGCAGATCCCCTCCTGGTCCTTGTGTCCATCCTCATGAAGTTATGCAGGACACAGGTAGCTTTCACACGCCTGAATTCCCCAATGAGGCAGTCCCAGATGGCCCTGGTCACCCAACTGTGCAGTGCCCTACACGGTAACTGTAGGCAATCGTTTTGAAGGAATCTCCAGTTGCAAGGTATCTATAGGAATATGGAAGATAATGTAGTTATTTGACACATTGTGGATTACTAAAGTATAATATCTCTTATAACAAATCATGATAACATTGGATAGATAGATGCATGTGCACACACATGTGCATGTGTAGCATGTGACAACAGCAGGATTAAATCAAGGATAGCATCACAAATGCATACATCAATTCCACTTGAAGCTTGATGATGAGTTGATCGTTTAAATCAGCTGTGTAGTGCTAAGGCAAAAACTAAAATGTATTTGAGTCCCCAGGACCAGGACTGAGAACTACTGCTCTTCATCTACAGACAGGCTTTCACAGCTCTGCATCTGAGGACAGAAAACATCCCAAGAAACATACTTCATTATGCTAAAATTAGACAGCACTGAATATTATGGTACTATTACTGTCCTCACTTCTAGGGACTGGAACTACACAAAAGTACCTGCCCTATCAACAATAGCATACTCTCTCCCTTCTTTGACAGTTGGGGCTGCTATCCTTTCACACTCCTCCATGATTGTTAGCTAGCTACCTACAAATGCATTTGGAGTTTGTTTTTTACAATGATAAATACATCAAGATAGCTAGATAATATGAAGTTAGTTAGCTGGTGATATTTCAAATAAAATAAAATGGCATTTGTCACATGCGCCGAATACAACAGGTGTAGACCTTACTGTGAAATACTTACTTACAAGCCCTTAACCAACAATGCAGTTCAAGAAATAGAGTTAAGAAAATATTAACTAAAGTAAAAAATAAAATAAAAAGTAACACAATAAAATAACAATAACGAGGCTATACACAGGGGGTACCGGTACCGAGTCAATGTGCAGGGGTACAGGTTAGTCGAGGTAATTTGTACATGTAGGTAGGGGTAAAGTGACTATGCATAGATAATAAACAGTGAGTAGCAGCAGTGTAAAAACAAAGGGGAGGGAGGTCAATGTAAATAGTCCGGGTGGCCATTTAATTAATTGTTCAGCAGTCTTATGGCTTGGGTGTAGAAGCTGTTAACCTCTACATGATTGGTGTCCCATATACAGTGCCTTGCAAAAGTATTCATCCCCCTTGGCATTTTTCCTATTTTATTGCATTACAACCTGTAATTTAAATGGATTTTTATTTGGATTTCATGTAATGGACATACACAAAATAGTCGAAATTGGTGAAGTGAAATGAAAAATATAACTTGTTTCAAAAAAATTATACAAAATAAATAACGGAAAAGTGGTACGTGCATATGTATTCACCCCCTTTGCTATGAAGTCCCTAAATAAGATCTGGTGCAACCAATTACCGTCAAAAGTCACATAATTAGTTAAATAAAGTCCACCTGTGTGCAATCTAAGTGTCACATGATATGTCACATGATCTCAGTATATATACACTTGTTCTGAAAGGCCCCAGAGTCTGCAACACCACTAAGCAAGGGGCACCACCAAGCAAGGGGCACCATGAAGACCAAGGAGCTCTCCAAACAGGTCAGGGACAAAGTTGTGGAGAAGTACAGATCATGTAGGTTAACCTATAGCTCTAGCCCTGATCCAGGGCGTTACGTGTGGCTTGCTGATGCGGAGGCTTCATCAGCAAACTGCACGTAACGCCCTGGACCAGAGGTACCTATAGTCCATAGCTACTATGCTGCACCCGTTATGTGATGGCTCCTCCAATCAGGAGAGTGTCGTGTTGTGACTAGTGTTTGGTCTTTTCACACAGATTGGTCTCATAGACTAGACATAACATAGTAACAGAAATCCGGGACTCTCCAGGGATAATACAAACATCTAGCAACCCAAAGGTTGTGTGCTCAAATCTCATCATGGACAACTTTAGCTAATTAGCAACTTTGCAATTACATAGCATGTTAGCTAACCCTTCCCCTAAATCTAACCCAAACATTAACCCTTTAACCTAACTCCTAACCCTAACCTTAACCACAACAAATTGGAATTCGTAACATATCATACGTTTTGCAAATGTGTAACATATTGTACGAATTGCAATTCGTAACATATCATACGAATTGTAATTTGTAACATATCGTAAGAAATGGATGGTGGATAGCCACAAATTAATACATACCATAGGAAATGTAACATATCATACTAAATGGACTGTCTCGGATAATACAAAATGCTCTGAGACCACGTTGTGTCACAATGATGTCAAGCTCAAAGAAAATAAGACATTCCCAAAGCATGCAGCATTAGGCCAGCCAGGCAGCGGGCAGAGTAAATCTCGTTCAACCCTATTATCACACACACATCCACTCTCTATACATGTTAACTGGTGTGTAATCTCGAAGATCCCCCGTGAACCGCAAATCAAATCAAGCTTTTTTCATATAGCACATTTCAGACATGAATGCAACACAATGCACTTCATAGGGAAAAAATAAAATAAAATAAAAACAATGAAAAAAAAAACGATAAATATTTAATACAAAATAATAACAATAAAAACTGAAAGACTAAAAAAGCACCGCAATGAAAAGCAAAGCTAAAAAAGTGTGTTTTAAGATCTCATTTAAATACACTACATGACCAAAAATATGTGGACACCTGCTTGTCGAACATCTAATTCCAAAATCATGGGCATGAAAATGGAGTTGGTCCCCCTTTGCTGCTAAAACAGCCTCCACTATTCTGGGAAGGCTTTCCACTAGATATTGGAACATTGCTACGGGGACTTGCTTCCATTCAGCCACAAGAGCATTAGTGAGGTCAGGCACTGATGTTGGGCTATTAGGCCTGGCTCGCAGTTGGCGTTCCAATTCATCCCAAAGGTGTTCGATGTGGTTGAGGTCCGTGCTCTGTGTAGGCTAGTCAAGTTCTTCCACACTGATCTCGACAAATCATTTCTGTATAGACCTCGCTTTGTGCAAGGGGGCATTGTCATGCTGAAACAGGAAAGGGCCTTCCCCAAACTGTTGGCACAAAGTTGGAAGCACAGAATCGTCTACAATGTCATTGTATGCAGTAGTGTTAAGATTTCCCTTCACTGGTACTAAGGGGCCTAGCCCGAACCATGAAAAACAGCCCCAGACCATTATTTCTCCTCCACCAAACTTTACAGTTGGCATTATGCATTCGGACAAGTAGCGTTCTCCTGGCATCCGCCAAATCCAGATTCGTCCATCGGACTGCCAGATGGTGAACCGTGATTCATCACTCCAGAGAACGCATTTCCTCTGCTCCAGAGTCCAGTGGTGGCAAGCTTTACACCACTCCAGCCGACGCTTGGCCTTGCGCTTGTGTGCGGCTGCTTGGCCATGAAAACCAATTTCATTAAGCTCCTGGCTAACAGTTATTGTGCTGACGTTGCTTCCAGAGGCAGTTTGGAACTCGGTAGTGAGTGTTGCAACCAAGGACAGATTATTTTTACGCATTATTCGCTTCAGCACTCAGCGGTCCCATTCTGTGAGCTTGTGTGTCCTACTACTTCATGGCTGAGCCGTTGTTACTCCTAGACGTTTCTGCTTCACAATAACAGCACTTAAAGTTGACCAGGGCAGCTCTAGCAGGGCAGAAATTTGACGAACTGACTTGTTGGAAAGGTGGCATCCTATGACGGTGCCACGATGAAAGTCACTGAGCTCTTCAATAAGACCATTCTACCTCCAATGTTCTTTTATGGAGATTGCATGGCTGTGTGCTCAATTTTATATACATGTCAGCAACAGATAATTTAGCTGTTTGAAAACCAATTTCTCCAGAATTTTGCTTAAGAATGGAAGGTTAGAGATTGGTTGAAAATTGCTAAGAGCTGAAGAATCTAGATGACTTTAATTCAGAAGGGGTTTCACCATAGTAGGGAGTGATTAGCAATAGCTTGCACTTCTTCAGAAATGCAATTAAAAGCTGTTTTGAAGAAGGTGGTAGGGATAGGATCGAGAAGGCAGGTAGAAGGCTTAAGTTGTGATATCACTTTCCTGAGCATGTCTGTGTCAACCAGTGAAATTAACTCCATAGTGCCGTTGCACATATCATCAAACTTCTCCTAAGGTCTTGCTTGACTGATACCCAGCCTAATGTTTGCTATCTTATCTCTGAAATATGCCGCAAACTCATCACATTTAGATGTGGAGGAAAGTTCACATAGGTTTGCGGGGGTAGGATTTATCAGGCCATCAATGGTCGATAAGAGCACTCTCTAATTATTCGGATTTATTAGCGATCAAGTTAGAAAATGAGCCTGTCTGGTATTTCTAATTGCCTTGTTATATATGCCAAGTTGCTCTCTCAGAATATCATAATGGACCTGCAACTTTTACTTTCTCTACTTCCGCTCTGCCTTTCTGCAATTTCTCTTTAATTGATTTGTTTCCTCACTCATCCGGGGCTCTCCATTTGGATGTGGCCTTTTTCTACCTTACTGGAGGTATGGCATCAATGGTTGCCCTTAATTTTCCATTAAAGTAATCAACTAAATCACAACAAGAGGAAGGCAGAATAGGTGATGGTGTATTGTTCATACACTCAATAAAAACTGTAACAACTTCAGAGGTAAGATAGCATTTCTTAATAATGCGTTCAGTGTCATCCAGAAGGCGAGGTCAGTACAGGTGCATCAAAGTTGGGGCCGAGAGACTGAAAAACTGCTTTTATCATCAGACTGTTAAATAGTCATCACTATTCGGCCTCCAACCAGTACCCTGCCCTGAACTTAGTCACTGTCACTAGCCGACTACCACCCGGTTACTCTACCATGCACTTTAGCGGCTGCTGCTGTACATAGACATGGAACACAGGTCACTTTAATAATGTAACACTGGTCACTTTAATAATGTTTACATACTGTTTTACTGATTTCATATGTATATACTGTATTCTAGTCAAGGCCATCCTATTCAACTATTGCTGTATACAGTGGGGAGAACAAGTATTTGATACACTACCGATTTTGCAGGTTTTCCTACTTACAAATCATGTAGAGGTCTGTAATTTTTATCATAGGTACACTTCAACTATGAGAGACGGAATCTAAAACAAAAATCCAGAAAATCACATTGTATGATTTTTAAGTAATTAATTTGCATTTTATTGCATGACATAAGTATTTGATACATCAGAAAAACAGAACTTAATATTTGGTACAGAAACCTTTGTTTGCAATTACAGAGATCATACGTTTCCTGTAGGTCTTGACCAGGTTTGCACACACTGCAGCAGGGATTTTGGCCCACTTCTCCATACAGACCTTCTCCAGATCCTTCAGGTTTTGGGGCTGTCGCTGGGCAATACGGACTTTCAGTGGCTAGGCCACTCCAGGACCTTGAGATGCTTCTTACGGAGCCACTCCTTGGCCAAGATCTCGCGATACATGTCCCCATCCATCCTCCCCTCAATACGGTGCAGTCGTCCTGTCCCCTTTGCAGAAAAGCATCCCCAAAGAATGATGTTTCCACCTCCATTCTTCACGGTTGGGATGGTGTTCTTGGGGTTGTACTCATCCTTCTTCTTCCTCCAAACACGGCGACTGGAGTTTAGACCAAAAAGCTCTATTTTTGTCTCATCAGACCACATGACCTTCTCCCATTCCTCCTCTGCAGGATTTTAATCCATGACGGCGTAGTGTGTTACTAAAAGTTTAATTAACTTTTTCAGAAGTCTTTTGTTTTTGATGTTGCATTTCTTTGGTTTTCTCAAATTTGCTTTTGATGCTGCTTTTTGGAATATGCAATCGATGTTTCGAGTAGCCGAATTGACACTTTCCTTGTTGTTTTGGTATTGTGAGTTATTGAAGACCTGTATAGAGTTCATCATTTCATTTGAGTTCAATGTTTCAATGAATTTCTCTGCACTGTTTGGAGCCCATCTGTACGATTTGTTCATGTTGTAGAGTTTATTGGGCTGTTTTTATGAATGAGTATTGCTGGTAAATTTCTTCAGAAACACGTTGATCTGACTGTGATCTGACAATGGTGTCTGTGGTCTGACAGTGAATGCACTAATGGAGGAGGGGTCCATGTCAGTGATGACATAATCGACTACACTTGTCCCAAGAGCTGAGCAGTAAGTAAACCAACCTAAAGAGTCCCCTCTGATTCTACCATTAAGCATGTACAGGCCTAAGGCACGACAGAGATGCACTAACTCCTTCCCGTTTTTGTTCAGTATTTGGTCAGGACTGTTTCTATTATTTATAATAGGGCTACTGTACAAGGAGGGGTGTCCAAATATGTGGTGGTTACCTCCCGCATCAGTGTAGTCAGGCTAAGAACCTGTTCTCGCATTGAAATCTCCACAAAGAAGCACTTTACCCTCTGCCTGAAATTGAATGATTTCTGTATGGAGATTGTCAAAAAACTGATTATCATAATATGATGAATCTGAAGGAGGAGCATAAGCTGCACATATGTGTATATATCATTGTCACAATAGATTGTACCTTTGTTAAGTTTTAACCAAATGTGGTTAGTACCTTTTTTCATTTCATTCAGTACTAAGTCCTGCTTATGCCAAATTATATTACATATATATTACCAGTCAAAAGTTTGGACACACCATGGTTTTTCCTGGGTTTTTCTTTATTTTTACAATTTTCTACTTTGTAGAATAATAGTGAAGACATCAAAACTATGAATTAACAGATATGGAATCATGTAGTAACCAAAAAAGTGTTAAACAAAACAAAATAGATTTTAGATTCTTCAAAGTAGCCACCATTTGCCTTGATGACAGCTTTGCACACTCTTGGCATTCTCTCAACCAGCTTCATGATGAATGCTTTTCCAACAGTCTTGAAGGAGTTCCCACATATGCTGAGCACTTATTGGCTGCTTTTCCTTCACTCTGCGGCAGGGGCGGTGTGTTCATTAGGGCGATATGGGCGACGCACTGCCAAACGGGAAAAGGAAGGGATTTTTTTTCTAATCAATTATATCACGGCAACAGTAGTTATCAGTGTTCTAATCTAGACGTCTGATCTGCCACTAAATGTCCAATCAGGCTAAAGTCGTGCTTCAAATGGCCTCGCCCCTTTTGGGGCGATTTCAGTCAGGTTGAAAATCACCCAGAAGTCTCTCATAGCCTGTCATGTAAAATCTTTTTTTTTCAAATATCAGAGCTTTCAATACAATCTCTATGGGTTTCTGAGGGCTTGCACTTACGCGCTTTCGTCATACGTAACATAACCATGAACGTAACTAAGAAAAGAGCGGGTAGCAGCGTCAATCAATTCACGTACTACTATCAAGATGGCTAGCCTTCAGTGCAACTCGATTGTCTCTTTGAAAGAAGTTCACATCAAAGACCATTCAAAACGAGCTACTGGAGTGTATGCTAGCGGTCATGAGGGAACATATTGTGGAGGAGGTGAAGTCGGCGAACTTCGTAGCTATCCAAGCTGACGAGACCACGGACGTTTCTACACAGACACAGCTGGTGCTTGTGCTGAGGTACATAGATAGCAACCACAAAGTGCAGGAGCGCTTTTTTGAGTTCCTTCCCATCTCGGAATCAACCTCAGTCTCAATCGCCAGTGTGCTTTTGGAGAGACTGAACGGTCTTTTTGCCGACGACGAGAAAGTCAAACTGTGGTGCACTGGCACTGTACCAGGTTCTCATGAGCTACAACCTCCAGGATACGTTCTCTGAGACTGTGACTCTGTTGAACATCCTCATAACTACTCCCATGACAACAGCTGAAGCTGAGAGATGTTTCTCAACTTTGACACGAGTTAAGACATTCCTGCGAAATTCAATGGGCCAGGAATGTCTGAATGCACTGGCCATGCTTTCCATGGAGAGTGAACTAGTCCTCAGCATGCCTGATTTCAATGAGAAAGTCATTGACCGCTTTGCTGCATTGAAAGAGAGAAGAGAACAGTTTCAGTACAAGTAATGTAGCCTCTCTCTCTCTTTGTCCCTCCCTGTCTGTCTCTTTAACACACACACGCCCAAATCAGTTCACAGTTGATGTTGTTTAAAATAGTTATTTTTCATTTTTAAAAAAGTAAAAAAAACAATAATAATCTGTTCATGTTCATTTTTACAAATCTATACAATTGGCCAGAATATGGTTGTTCATATTTACAAATCTATACAATTGGCCAGAATATGGTTGTTCATTTTTACAAAGCCATACAGATAGCTGTGTTTACCTTTTCTAGAAATTATTTTCAAATTCTGTTTTCAGGCAAAATGTCTATCACTGTTCATTTTCACAAATCTATACAAGAGGGCAGAATATGGAAGTCTATAAAAATGTCTTATTACCAATAACTTGCATCAATGTTTTCAGTAGCCTCTATCAAAAGCTCCTGCTTGCTTGTTGTGAATTATGCTCAGGTGCACATATTTCCAATTCAACCATGAGGCAAAAAATGTGGTAAAAGCTCTTGTTGATCCTGCAATCTGAACAAATACCAAGATGCTGTATTTTCAGCTGATATTTCATTTGTTTATGGAAATGCATATTGTTTATGCAGTGTTGAGGAATGTGAAAGAACACCCTTGATTATTTTTACTGTGATAACTTATTTTGCTTTTGTAAGCCAACACTTTTGAGATCAGTCAATAAATGCTTCTGGCATTGACTTATATGCTGCCCCTGTCTTCATGTTGTTGCTGGACATATCTTTTTTAAAATGTGTGTAGGTCACCTAAATCATCAGAAAGATTGCCCCCCCTGAGAATTTTTTCAGGAGCCGCCACTGCTCTGCGGTCCAACTCATCCCAAACCATCTCAATTGGGTTGAGGTCGGGTGATTGTGGAGGCCAGGTCATCTGATGCAGCACTCCTTCACTCTCCTTGGTCAAATAGCCCTTACACAGCCTGGACGTGTGTTTTGGGTCATTGTCCTGTTGAAAAACAAATGATAGTCCCACTAAGTGCAAACCAGATGGGTTGGCGGTTGAAACCAAAGACACGGCGGTTGGAACCAAAAATCTCCAATTTGGATCAGACGAAAGGTCAGATCTCCACCAGTCTAATGTCCATTGCTCATGTTGCTTGGCCCAAGCAAGTCTCTTCTTCTTATTGGTGTCCTTTAGTCGTGGTTTCTTTAAAGCAATTCAACCATGAAGGCCTGATTGACAGAGTCCCCTCTGAACAGTTGATGTTGAGATGTGTCTGTTATTTGAACTCTGTGAAGCATTTATTTGGGCATTTATCTGAGGTGCAGTTAACTCTAATGAACTTATCCTCTGCAACAGAGGAACTCTGGGTCTTCCTTTCCTGTGGCGGTCCTCATGAGAGCCAGTTTCATCATAGTGTGTGATGGTTTTTGCGTCTGCACTTGAATAAACTTTCAAAGTTCTTGAAATGTTCCGGATTGAATGACCTTCACGTGTTAAAGTAATGATGGACTGTCGTTTCTCTTTGCTTATTTGAGCTGTTCATGCCATAATATGGACTTGGTATTTTACTAAATAGTGCTATCTTCTGTATACCAACCCTACCTTGTCAACAACACAACTGATTGGTTCAAACGCATTAAGAAGGAAAGAAATTCCACAAATTAACTTTTAACAAGGCACACCTGTTAATTGAAATGCATTCCAGGTGACTACCTCATGAAGCTGGTTGAGAGAATGCCAAGAGTGGGCAAAGCTGTGATCAAGGCAAAGGGTGGCTACTTTGAAGAATCTCAAATATAAAATATATTTTGATTTGTTTAACACTTGTTTGGTTACTGCATGATTCCATATGTGTTATTTCATAGTTTTGATGTCTTCACTGTTATTCTACAAGAATGTAGAAAAAAAACCTTGAATGAGTAGGTGTGTCCAAACATTTGACAGGTACTGTGTATATCTGTCTATATATATATATATATATATATATATATATATATATATATATATATATATATATATATATATACAGTTGAAGTTTACATACACCTTAGCCAAATACATTTAAACTCAATTTTTCACAATTCCTGATATTTCATCTGAGAACAAATTCCCTGTCTTAGGTCAGTTAGGATAACCACTTTATTTTAAGAATGTGAAATGTCAGAATAATAGTAGAGATAATGATTTATTTCAGCTTTTATTTATTTCATCACATTCCCAGTGGGTCAGAAGTTTACATTCACTCAATTAGTATTTGGCCCATTCCTCCTGACAGAGGTGGTGTAACTGAGTCAGGTTTGTAGGCCCTCTTGCTCGCACACGCTTTTGCAGTTCTGCCCACAAATATTCTATAGGATTGAGGTCAGGGCTTTGTGATGGCCACTCCAATACCTTGACTTTGTTGTCCTTAAGCCATTTTCCAACTTTGGAAGTATGCTTGGGGTCATTGTCCATTTGGAAGACCCATATGCGACCAAGCTTTAACTTCCTGACTGATGTCTTGAGATGTTGCTTCAATATATCCACATAATTTTCCTTCCTCATGATGCCATCTATTTTGTGAAGTGCACCAGTCCCTACTTCAGCAAAGCACCCCCACAGCATGATGCTGCCACCCCCGTGCTTCACGGTTGGGATGGTGTTCTTCGGCTTGCAAGCCCCCCTTTTCCTCCCAAAATAACGATGGTCATTATGGCAAAACAGTTCTATTTTTGCTTCATCAGACCAGAGGACATTACTCCAAAAAGTACGATCTTTGTCCCCATGTGTAGTCTGGCTTTTTTATGGTGGTTTTGGAGCAGTGGCTTCTTCCTTGCTGAGCGGCCTTTCAGGTTCTGTCGATATAGGACTCGTTTTACTGTGGATATAGATACTTTTGTACCTGTTTCCTCCAGCATCTTCACAAGGTCCTTTGCTGTTGATCTAGGATTAATTTGCACTTTTCGCACCAAAGTACGTTCCTCTCTAGGAGACAGAACGCGTCTCCTTCCTGAGCGGTATGACGGCTGCGTGGTCCCATGGTGTTTATACTTGCATACTATTGTTTGTACAGATGAACGTGGTACCTTCAGCCGTTTGGAAATTGCTCCCGAGGATGAACCAGACTTGTGGAGGTCTACAATTTATTTTCTGTCTTGGCTGATTTCTTTAGATTTTCCCATGATGTCAAGCAAAGAGGCACTGAGTTTGATTGTAGGCCTTGAAATACATCCACAGGTACACCTCCAATTGACTAAAATGATGTCAATTAGCCTATCAGAAGCTTCTAAAGCCATGACATCATTTTCTGAAATTTTCCAAGCTGTTTGAAGGCACAGTCAACTTAGTGTATGTAAACTTCTGACCACTGGAATTGTGATACAGTGAATTATAAGTGAAATAATCAGTCTGTAAACAATTGTTCAAAGAATTACTTGTGTCATGCACAAAGTAGATGTCCTAACCGACTTGCCAAAACTATAGTTTGTTAACAAGAAATTTGTGGAGTGGTTGAAAAACGAGTTTTAATGACTCAAACCTAAGTGTATGTAAACCTCTGACTTCAAATGTGTATATATATACACACACACACACACACACACACACACACACACACACACACACACACACACACCCTCTATCTCTATCTCCATCTCTCCTAAAACAGTGTTTTTAAATGCCATAGTCCTATCCTGGTGTATTTCCAGACGGCTCTGACACTTTCACCATCATTTATTTATTGCTCCTTGCCTTGCTATGTTCCAACTATGGTAGATAGAGTACAAGGAAATCCCAATCCACAGCCTATACAGTGCTTCTGGTGTCCATAAATTCACTTACTTCTCTACATACAGTGGCTTGCGAAAGTATTCATCCCCCTTGGCATTTTTCCTATTTTGTTGCCTTACAACCTGGAATTAAAACAGATTTTTGGGGGGTTTGTATCATTTGATTTACACAACATGCCTACCACCTTGAAGATGCAACATATTTTTTTGGGTGAAACAAACAAGAAATACGACAAAAAAAACAGAAGTTGAGCGTGCATAACTATTCACCCCCCAAAGTCAATACTATGTAGAGCCACCTTTTGCAGCAATTACAGCTGCAAGTCTCTTGGGGCGGCAGGTAGCTTAGTGGTTAAGAGCGTTGTGCCAGTAACCGAAAGGTCGCTGGTTCTAATCCCTGAGCCGACTAGGTGAAAAATCTGTTGATGTGCCCTTGAGCAAGGCACTTAACCCTAATTGCTCCTGTAAGTCGCTCTAGATAAGAGCATCTGCTAAATTACTAAAATGTAATGTATGTCTCCATAAGCTTAGCACATCTAGCCACTGGGATTTTTGCCCATTCTTCAAGGCAAAACTGCTCCAGCTCCTTCAAGTTGGATGGGTTCCGCTGGTGTACAGCAATCTTTAAGTCATACCACTGATTCGCAATTGGATTGAGGTCTGGACTTTGATTAGGCCATTCCAAGACATTTAAATGTTTCCCCTTAAACCACTTGAGTGTTGCTCTAGCAGTATGCTTAGGGTCATTATCCTACTGGAAGGTGAACCCCAGTCCCAGTCTCAAATCTCTGGAAGATCGGTTTCCCTCAAGAATTTCCCTGTATTTAGCGCCATCCATCATTCCTTCAATTCTGACCAGTTTCCCAGTCCCTGCCGATGGAAAAACATCCCCACAGCATGATGCTGCCACCACCATGCTTCACTCTGGGGATGGTGTTCTCGGGGTGATGAGAGGTATTGGGTTTGCACCAGACATTTTCCTTGATGGCCCAAAAACTCAATTTTAGTCTCATCTGACCAGAGTACCTTCTTCCATATGTTTGGGAGTCTCCCACATGCCTTTTGGCGAACACCAAACGTGTTTGCTTATTTTTTTATTTAAGAAATGGCTTTTTTCTGGCCACTCTTCCGTAAAGCCCAGCTCTGTGGAGTGTACGGCTTAAAGTGGTCCTATGGACAGATACTCCAATCTCCGCTGTGGAGCTTTGCAGCTCCTTCAGGGTTATCTTTGGTCTCTTTGTTGCCTCTCTGATTAATGCCCTCCTTGCCTGGTCCGTGAGTTTTGGTGGGCGGCCCTCTCTTGGCAGGTTTGTTGTGGTGCCATATTCTTTCCATTTTTTAAATAATGGATTTAATGGTGCTCCGTGGGATGTTCAAAGTTTCTGATATTTTTCTATAACCGAACCCGCTTGCTTGGTGGTGCCCCTTGCTTAGTGGTGTTGCAGACCCTGGGGCCTTTCAGAACAGGTTTATATATACTGAGATCATGTGACACTTAGATTGCACACAGGTGGACTTTATTTAACTAATTATGTGACTTCTGAAGGTAATTGGTTGCACCAGATCTTATTTAGGGGCTTCATAGCAAAGGGGGTGAATACATATGCACGCAACAATTTTCCATTATTTATTTTTTATAATTTTTTGAAACAAGTTCTTTTTTTCACTTCACCAATTTTGACTATTTTGTGTATGTTCATTACATGAAATCCAAATAAAAATCCATTTAAATTACAGGTTGTAATGCAACAAAATAAGAAAAACGCCAAGAGGGATGAATATTTTTGCAAGGCACTGTAACTGACTCTGCTCTTCTCCTCTAACAGCTAGGAGATTCCAGTACAGAAGAGTATGTCCCCCTTTCTCTGCAGGACATCCAACAAATGGCTGATGTACAGTACTGTAAATAACTTGTATTGTTTTCCAATGTAGCAGAATTGATTTGAAATCACACTTTTGTGATGAGTTAGCCGTGTCTGAGACTTGTAAACCAGTAAGACAGTGGCTTGACGTGTGAGAGGTCCTTGGTTCAAATCCCACCAGTTACACCAACATGTCTCACATTACATTCAATAGAAGGGAATTATGTCTGTATGTTTGTTGATTATAGGGATGGTGGATGGTAGTGGCATGCAGTCAGATGCTTAGGGAAGGGGAGGAGGGAGGAAGGAGGAGTTGGTATGAAAGAGCCCCAGATTGTAAATCTAATTTTGGGGTAGTGTGGGGGATGGGCGATTGGGGTAGGGGTGTAGGGTGGGGGTCATTCTGGCTCTGGCTGTACCAGAGCCTCCCTGGAGAGCATTGAAAATGTCTCTTGGATAATGAAGAGAAGAGATCTTAATCTATTCACACCTTTGAATGAAGTGCATTTATTCTGCATTCTAGCTAGTGAAATCCATTGTACAATGGAACAAAATAATACAGAATACAATTTACATAATTTATTTGTACTTCAATTCATCTTCCCTTTTAAAAAGCAAAAGGTGACCTTTCAAAAAGCAGAAAGAGAGGCAATAAATAGTCATTCTTTCATGTAATTTATGAAAGGGAATCATTTAAACCCTAGAGATCTCTTGGAAAGGAAGCTGACGAGATGTCCATTGAGCCCTCTGCCCATTTCATCAATTTTATCTGGTGTTTGTGTGGGTGATCATTAGAATGAATGAATGCTCCATCCAAGGAAGGGGATTCTCCATTTTCATGTATGAACTCACCCACTGTCTACAACTCAGGAACTCAGGAAGAGGTTTAATTCATAAAGTTACATGCACGCACAGGTACATGCACATGCTTGATGACACACACACACACACACAGACACTACACAAATGCACAGGTGTACACGCACACAGACATATAAATTACCTCACCCACTGTCTACACTTCAGGATGGCATGATGCCACACACGGTTTCTCCTGGGGGGAAGAGGAGGGTAAAGTCCAAGAGAGATCATTACCTGACAGACTCCATACTCACTATCGAACAATTCATATTTCCATCTTATGAGTGCATCCCGAAAGGCACCCTATTCCCTATACAGTGCACTACATTTGACCAGAGCCCTAACGGTCCTCGTCAAAAGTAGTTCACTATGTAGGGAATAGGGTGCCATTTGGGATGTAACCTGTAACAATTTACACTAATGTATTGCTCATTGACATTCATAAATGGTCTTACTTAGTACTTCCTCATTGTGCTTTGACTTTGGTGTAGTCTTGAGTAGTAATATAGCACCAGTAGGCTACAGGAAGAGGAAAATTGCGTACAGCATTGTGATTACATCAGATTGGTTCATTTCTGTCGGACAATTTCCATTTGTGAATATTATTCACCATTAATGTTAATTATGTTATTCCAACACTTTGATCACACAGGTCTTTGATGTTGTAGAGATTGACAATCTTTCTGATTGTGCTTCGAAACTAGAGACTTCAGACTCTGGGTTGTAGGATGTACAGCTCAGTGAACTCAATGATCAAACAGCCAGCTAGGCAGTGAGACCGGAGCTCTGTCAGGAGAGGGTTAATGACTATAAAAGAGCCTGGAGAGATACGATGCGTCTTCCTGAAAGTCACATGGCACATTGGCGGGAAGGGGAGTGTAATGGGGGAGGATGGGAGAGGAAGAAGGAGGGTAATGGGGAGGAGAGGGGGTGTGGTCTTGGACCGTGTTGCTGTGGCAACATAATCCTGGGTGAGTTGGCCATCCAGTGCTGTGCTGTGTGACGTCAGAGCGTAATATTAGATGCTGACTGTAGAGCTAGCTGCTGCTGTGGTGGTGGAGGAGCAGGAGAGTGAGTCACAGTGATGCTATGACCCCTGCATTCTAATGAAGGAGAGGAGAGCTACAGGGGAGAGGGGCCTCTGCTTCTGGCTTTGTGTGTGTGTGTGGTGTGTTAATGGCCCCTGCCTGGCTGTAGTCTATCGTCCTGTGAGTATGGATGAAGATAATATCATATCCCTATGAAGATAGTAGCTGTGTGGTGTATTTCCCATACAGTTAAGTGTATAAATGGATGGACCGGAGCGACTGTTTTAGATTGTTTTGCTAACCTGCCATAGTCATGAAAAGGCTGACATTGCTTACCAAAACACACACACGGTCAAACACACACACACACAAGGCTGCTGAAGGGAGGTCGGCTCATAATAATGGCTGGAATGGAGTAAATGTTTGATACAATTCCATTTATTCTATTCCAGCCTGTGAAGTTGACCCAGCGGTATAATTGTACAGTGAGGAGGCTGACAATGAAGATCGTTTTTCTTGCCCAGAGTGAGGCGTTTTATTGGCAAATGTGAGGATAACAGGCGCCTAAAATACTTACAATATTTACAAAACAAACCGGTCAAAGAGCAACAAGTCAGAGCACTGACCTTCCCCAGGCCTCAAATGTCTGATATAATTTACCTGGGCAGCAGCAAGTATAGCCCAACCTTCCCTGTCTGTCCACAATAGAAAATGAGGGGTTGAAGTACTTTACCAATCATGCAACAGCCAATGAGAAGCAGACAGGTCATACAAATCATCTGTCCTTGGTTGCAACACTCACTACCGAGTTCCAAACTGCCTCTGGAAGCAACATTAGCACAAGAACTGTTCGTCGGGAGCTTCAAGAAATGGGTTTCCGTGGCCGGGCAGCCGCACACAAGAATAAGATCACCATGCGCAATGCTGGAGTGGTGTAAAGCTCTCCGCCATTGGCTTCACCATCTGGCAGTCCGAAGGACAAATCTGTGTTTGGCGGATGCCAGGAGAATGCTACCTGCCCGAATGCATAGTGCCAACTGTAAAGTTTGGGGTTCTTTTTCATGGTTTGGGCTAGGCCCCTTAGTTCCAGTGAAGGGAAATCTTAACGCTACAGCATACAATGACATTCTAGAAGGTTCTGTGCTTCCAACTTTGTGGCAACAGTTTGGGGAAGGCCCTTTCCTGTTTCATCATGACAATGCCCCCATCCACAAAGCGAGGTCCATACAGAAATGGTTTGTCGAGATCGGTGTGGAAGAAATTGACTGGCCTGCAGAGAGCCCTGACCTCAACCCCATCGAACACCTTTGGGATGAATTGGAATGCTGACTGCGAGCCAGGACTAATCGCCCAACATCAGTGCCCGATCTCACTAATGCTCTTATGGCTGGATGGAAGCAAGTCCCCACAGCAATGTTCAAACATCTAGTGGAAAGCCTTCCCAGAAGAATGGAGGCTGTTATAACAGCAAAGGAGGGTCCAACTCCATATTATTGCCCATGATTTTGGAATGAGATGTTCGACAAACAGGTGTCCACATACTTCTGATCATGTAATGTATACTGTATATACAAAGGTCTGTATTCAAAATGTCAGCATTCAGAAGAAAAAACCTCTCATCAGGCAAAACCTTAACCAATAAAGCATAGGTGGGATCTACCTGGCTCAGATGCAGCCTCCCCTTGAGTTGCCCAAAAGGGAACTAACTATAAACTGCAGCAGGAACAGCAGAGGAGCAGTAAGGAGACAGTTTGGCCTCCAACACGGCGTCCTTACCAGGGCCCGACTGGTAAACTTGACCCCGTCCTTATCAATCAAAATCAAATCTTACATGGAGTATCACATTATTCACTTAGCCTACCACAGAGATGAAAAGCGTTTTTTCCCACTTTTTATGGAAACCCTAAGGAGTCATACCTAACCGCCCCCAGTGGATTTTCATAGCCCCGCTACACACACACTCTGTCCATTGTGCTGACACAGCGCAGCGGAGATACTGTTTTTTTTGTGCCAACCTGTCACTCAATCATTAGAAGTCTTTAGCTTTTTTTATATAGGGACTGAGGGGCCACGTTTGAACTGAGTGGGCTAAGCCCCCTTTAGCCCCCTCGTGGAGCTGGGTACGGCTCTGAGTCAGAACTTTAGCATGAGACTGAGGGATAGCACGTTGCACAATAGCCACCATTTCGCTATGACAGAACTGACTCTGCACAGTAGAGGTTACTCACATGTAGAGCACAAGCAAACTTCCCATAATCTCAACCGAGGCAGGGGCCTTGATCTCAGGCTGAACAGACAGTTTGTGCTTGAGAGTCTCTTCAGGCCTGTCAGACAGACCTCCACTGACCTGCTTGGTGGTTGCAGGTGTGTCCGTCCATTTTGGATCAAGCATAGTTTGTAGAGCTGGTGAGTCAGGTAAGCAATGTTCACTGCCAGAACCCCAGCAGAACCAAGGACAGGGTCAGACCCCTCCTGAGCTTCAGGCCTAGGGCACAGCCTTCATTGTCAGTTTCAGTAACAGGCAGAGACTCCGCTCCACAGCCATCCAATAGCTCCGCAGTAAAGGCCATGTAAAGGCGACTGGCTAGCCACCAGCTCATCAACAGCAACTGAAACCTGCCACTCCTCCGGGGCCTCAGGCACCCCAGCCTGCAGCACGGCTGGTACAGAGACTGGAATCTTTGAACCCTCGCCTCCTTCAGAGGACGAAAACACTGGAACCATCACCGGCTCAGCAATAGCCACCGCAATTGGCAACTCAGCAACAACACTGCAGCTCAGGCTCACCCCCATCAAGGAGCAGTAGATTAGGGAGCAGTAGATCAGGGAGCAGTAGATCAGGGAACAGTAGATCAGGGAGCAGTAGATCAGGGAGCAGTAGATCAGGGAGCAGTAGATCAGGGAGCAGTAGGTCCGGAACCTCACCAGTAGACCAGGAAGGCTCATCCTCTCCTCCAGGAGCGGACAGCAGAACAGGAGACAGAGGGCAGCTCGGACACCGGAACAGCCTCCGGCTCAGGAAAAGCCCCCTTCAATGGCAGATCGACCTCCAGCACTTCCAGTAGGAACCGCGCCACCTGGCGCAGCCTCACCAATGGATTCCTGGTTGGGTAGGTATCTGCCCAGAGCTGCCACGGCTGTGGGAAGTCCTTGATGATGCCGTCAACGAGCTCAGCAGCTGCCACAATCTGGTCATCCTCAGTGTTCAGCACCACCAGTAATTAGCCGCATCCTGCAACTCTTGTCACGTTTCTACAGCTTTACCTAAATAATTCAGTGAGTAAACATGTTCACATCTTATAGCTTTTTGCCTGCACTCACTGTCATAGGGTTTTCCAGAACTTCTGACACCAAAGAATTAGCCGGCGACTGTACAATATCTACAACATAAATAAACTGGACGGTGCAACAGAAGGAACATAAACTGAATCAAATAAAGCTCTCAAAATAAAATCACAGGCGTCACGTATACCTGTAAAACCGGCAGAATGCCAACCTGTTCCCTGCCTCTCTCAAACAATGAAATTACAGGGTTGAAATACTTTACCCATCATGCAACAGCCATTGAGAAGCAGAAAGGTCACCTGCATAAACCATGCGCGCGTATGCACCCCCTATTAGCCAGTCAAAATCTGATTAGGAAGCAAGACACAACCTTCTTCAATAAACGAGGAAATACAAGGCAAGCATTTACATTTCTACAGCTTTACCTAAATGTTTAAGTGGATAAACATGTTCACATCATAGTTGGAACTGACGATCGTTACATACATGTTAGGAAGAGTAACATTTTACCAGGAGACAAACAATCAATCAATCAATTTTATTTTATATAGCCCTTCTTACATCAGCTAATATCTCGAAGTGCTGTACAGAAACCCAGCCTAAAACCCCAAACAGCTAGTAATGCAGGTGTAGAAGCACGGTGGCTAGGAAAAACTCCCTAGAAAGGCGAAAGCCTAGGAAGAAACCTAGAGAGGAACCAGGCTATGAGGGGTGGCCAGTCCTCTTCTGGCTGTGCCGGGTGGAGATTATAACAGAACCATGCCAAGATGTTCAAAAATGTTCATAAGTGACAAGCATGGTCAAATAATAATCAGGAATAAATCTCAGTTGGCTTTTCATAGCCGATCATTAAGAGTTGAAAACAGCAGGTCTGGGACAGGTAGGGGTTCCATAACCGCAGGCAGAACAGTTGAAACTGGAATAGCAGCAAGGCCAGGCGGACTGGGGACAGCAAGGAGTCACCACGGCCGGTAGTCCCGACGTATGGTCCTAGGGCTCAGGTCTCTCAGTTGGCTTTTCATAGCCGATCATTAAAGAGTTGAAAACAGCAGGTCTGGGACAGGTAGGGGTTTCGTAGCCGCAGGCAGAACAGTTGAAACTGGAATAGCAGCAAGGCCAGGCGGACTGGGGACAGCAAGGTGTCATCATGCCCGGTAGTCCTGACGTATGGTCCTAGGGCTCAGGTTCTCAGAGAGAAAGAGAGAACGAGAGAATTAGAGAGAGCATACTTAAATTCACACAGGACACTGGATAAGACAGGAGAAGTACTCCAGGTATAACCAACTAACCCCAGCCCCCCGACACATAAACTACTGCAGCATAAATACTGGAGGCTGAGACAGGAGCGGTCCGGGAGACACTGTGGCCCCATCCGAAGAAACCCCGGACAGGGCCAAACAGGAAGGATATAACCCCACCCACTCCGCCAAAGCACAGCCCCCGCACCACTAGAGGGATATCCCCAACCACCAACTTACAATCCTGAGACAAGGCCGAGTATAGCCCACAGAGGTCTCCACCACAGCACAAACCAAGGGGGGCGCCAACCCAGACAGGAAGATCACGTCAGTAACTCAACCCACTCAAGTGACGCACCCCTCCCAGGGACGGCATGAAAGAGCACCAGCAAGCCAGTGACTCAGCCCCTGCAACAGGGTTAGAGGCAGAGAACCCCAGTGGAGAGGGGAACCGGCCCGGCAGAGACAGCAAGGGCTGTTCGTTGCTCCAGCCTTTCCGTTCACCTTCACACTCCTGGGCCAGACTACACTCAATCATATGACCTACTGAAGAGATAAGTCTTCAGTAAAGACTTAAAGGTTGAGACCGAGTCTGCGTCTCTCACATGGGTAGGCAGACTGTTCCATAAAAATGGAGATCTATAGGAGAAAGCCCTGCCTCCCGCTGTTTGCTTAGAAATTCTAGGGACAATTAGGAGGCCTTCGTCTTGTGACCGTAGCGTACGTATTGGTATGTACGGCAGGACCAACTCGGAAAGATAGGTAGGAGCAAGCCCATGTAATGCTTTATAGGTTAACAGTAAAACCTTGAAATCAGCCCTTGCCTTAACAGGAAGCCAGTGTAGGGAAGCTAGCACTGGAGTAATATGATCAAATTTCTTGGTTCTAGTCAGGATTCTAGCAGCCGTATTTAGCACTAACTGAAGTTTATTTAGTGCTTTATCCGGTAGCCGGAAAATAGAGCATTGCAGTAGTCTAACCTAGAAGTAACAAATGCATGGATTAATTTTTCTGCATCATTTTTGGACAGAAAATTTCTGATTTTTGCAATGTTACGTAGATGGAAAAAAGCTGTCCTTGAAACAGTCTTGATATGTTCGTCAAAAGAGAGATCAGGGTCAAGAGTAACACCGAGGTCCTTCACAGTTTTATTTGAGACGACTTTACAACCATCTAGATGAATTGTCAGATTTAACAGAAGATCTCTTTGTTTCTTGGGACCTAGAACAAGCATCTCTGTTTTGTCCGAGTTTAAAAGTAAAAAGTTTTCAGCCATCCACTTCCTTATGTCTGAAACACAGGCTTCTAGCGAGGGCAATTTTGGGGCTTCACCATGTTTCATTGAAATGTACAGCTGTGTGTCATCCGCATAGCAGTGAAAGTTAACATTATGTTTTCGAATAACATCCCCAAGAGGTAAAATATATAGTGAAAACAATAGTGGTCCTAAAACGGAACCTTGAGGAACACCGAAATGTACAGTTGATTTGTCGGAGGACAGACCATTCACAGAGACAAACTGATATCTTTCCGACAGGTAGGATCTAAACCAGGCCAGAACTTGTCCGTGTAGACCAATTTGGGTTTCCAGTCTCTCCAAAAGAATGTGGTGATCGATGGTGTCAAAGGCAGCACTAAGGTCTAGTAGCACGAGGACAGATGCAGAGCCTCGGTCTGACGCCATTAAAAGGTCATTTACCACCTTCACAAGTGCAGTCTCAGTGCTATGATGGGGTCTAAAACCAGACTGAAGCATTTCGTATACATTGTTTGTCTTCAGAAAGGCAGTGAGTTGCTGCGCAACAGCTTTTTCTAAAATTTTTGAGAGGAATGGAAGATTCGATATAGGCCGATAGTTTTTTATATTTTCCGGGTCAAGGTTTGGCTTTTTCAAGAGAGGCTTTATCACTGCCACTTTTAGTGAGTTTGGTACACATCCGGTGGATAGAGAGCTGTTTATTATGTTCAACATAGGAGGGCCAAGCACAGGAAGCAGCTCCTTCAGCAGTTTAGTAGGAATAGGATCCAGTATGCAGCTTGAAGGTTTAGAGGCCATGATTATTTTCATCATTGTGTCAAGAGATATAGTACTAAAACACTTAAGTGTCTCTCCCGATCCCAGGCCCTCGCAGAGCTGTGCAGATCCAGGACAGCTAAGCCCTGGAGGAATACGCAGATTCAAAGAGGAGTCCGTAATTTGCTTTCTAATGGTCATGATCTTTTCCTCAAAGAAGTTCATGAATTTATCACTGCTGAAGTGAAAGCCATCCTCTCTTGGGGAATGCTGCTTTTTAGTTAGCTTTGCAACAGTATCAAAAAGAAATTTTGGATTGTTCTTATTTTCCTCAATTAAGTTGGAAAAGTAGGATGATCGAGCAGCAGTGAGGGCTCTTCGGTACTGCACGGTACTGTCTTTCCAAGCTAGTCGGAAGACTTCCAGTTTGGTGTGGCGCCATTTCCGTTCCAATTTCCTGGAAGCTTGCTTCAAAGCTCGGGTATTTTCTGTATACCAGGGAGCTAGTTTCTTATGACAAATGTTTTTCGTTTTTAGGGGTGCAACTGCATCTAGGGTATTGCGCAAGGTTAAATTGAGTTCCTCAGTTAAGTGGTTAACTGATTTTTGTCCTCTGACGTCCTTGGGTAGGCAGAAGGAGTCTGGAAGGGCATCAATGAATTTTTGTGTTGTTTGAGAATTTATAGCACGACTTTTGATGCTCCTTGGTTGGGGTCTGAGCAGATTATTTGTTGCGATTGCAAATGTAATAAAATGGTGGTCCGATAGTCCAGGATTTTGTGGAAAAACATTAAGATCTACAACATTTATTCCATGGGACAAAACTAGGTCCAGAGTATGACTGTGGCAGTGAGTAGGTCCAGAGACATGTTGGACAAAACCCACTGAGTCGATAATGGCTCCGAAAGACTTTTGGAGTGGGTCTGTGGACTTCTCCATGTGAATATTAAAATCACCAAAAATTAGAATATGATCTGCTATGACTACAAGGTCTGATAGGAATTCAGGAAACTCAGAGAGGAACGCTGTATATGGCCCAGGAGGCCTGTAAACAGTAGCTATAAAAAGTGATTGAGTAGGCTGCATAGATTTCATGACTAGAAGCTCAAAAGATGAAAACGCCATTTTTTTTTTGTAAATTGAAATTTGCTATCGTAAATGTTAGCAACACCTCCGCCTTTGCGGGATGCACGGGGAATATGGTCACTAGTGTAACCAGGAGGTGAGGCCTCATTTAACACAGCAAATTCATCAGGCTTAAGCCATGTTTCAGTCAGGCCAATCACATCGAGATTATGATCAGTGATTAGTTCATTGACTATGACTGCCTTTGAAGTGAGGGATCTAACATTAAGTAACCCTATTTTGAGATGTGAGGTATCACGATCTCTTTCAATAATGGCAGGAATGGAGGAGGTCTTTATCCTAATAAGATTGCTAGGGTGAACACCGCCATGTTTAGTTTTGCCCAACCTAGGTCGAGGCACAGACACAGTCTCAATGGGTATGGCTGAGCTGACTACACTGACTGTGCTATTGGCAGACTCCACTAAGCTGGCAGGTTGGCTAACAGCCTGCTGCCTGGCCTGCACCCTATTTCACTGTGGGGCTAGAGGAGTTAGAGCCCTATCTATGTTGGTAGATAAGAGGAGGATTTGGCGCCAAACCACATGCCGATGCTCCAAACTCAAACTCACATTTTTATCAACAAATAAATGTGCTTCTCATAAACCATAAATCATGTCTGGTCATTTATAAAAGGCTTTAGATTATGTGACGGAGGACATGAGAACAATCGTCACACACAGCCATTACTATGAGCCCGTCCTTCCCAATTAAGGTGCCACCAGCCGCCTCTGACAGACAGACAGACAGACACACACACACACAGACACACACACACACACACACACACACACACACACAGTCAGTCAGGTGTAGAGTTCATTAAAAATATATTCTATATAATGGATTAAAGCCCACGGTTGCACCTCCTCCCAAACGCCCTTGAGCCCATTCTGTCACCAGCTGGTGTGGAGTAAAGGGTTAATGATTTTGAAAGGCTATTGTGTGAAAAGTGTGTGAAGGGTCCTCATGTCATTTGAGTAATGAGTGTGTGTTTAGTTGTTTATGGTTAATTCACACCATAAAAGGGAAATCCCCACAAGCTGAGAACTAGGCTACACTTTAATAGCTGCAGCATCTCAAGCCTCAATATGAAAAACATATTTCCTTTGTGAATTATCTATTAATAAACTTTATGAATAATCTATGATACTTTTCTTAACTATTATCATCTAATAATGAGGAGAGTAAGCAACAGCAAAAGGTTTGGAAAGGATGTCGAATTCTCTTGGATGCTTAGAATGGCTTAAAATGCTGATATAAATTGTGTGCATGAAAAATAACGTAAGTTTGTAATGCTAACGTTAGCTGTCATGGTGCAAGCACCCTACTTACGTGCGAAATACACTAATTAACACGTTTTCATTTTATGCAAGTAAAGTAATACATTTGTTGGTTGGACATGGTTGGATCTTTTTGTGTCTGTAAAATTCATTATGCGAGAAATGGTGGTTGAAACGCCTTTATGCGCAAATGTTGATATAATAACCATCATATCAAAGTAAACTTGGAGTCACGTGATGATATGGTGTGTGGGCCTTCCACTACGACTCGGGAAACCATGCAGTTTGTTAGGCTACAGATGAAAGAAGTTATGCTGAATTTCACAAGGTGTTGAAAGTGTATGGAGATGAGTTTGATGCTTATTTCCAATAAATATCGAGGGTCTTATTCTGGTGACATGATGCTTTGACTGCCTTTTGACAAATAAAAATACTCTCACTCTTATCCATAATAATCTCATCATGTAGACTAGCCTACCCTCACAGCCTACCCGCCCTGTATCTGCAAGCTGTTGGCTAGAGCACAGGTGCCAAGCCCAGAGTAGGCATATTTGCTATTTTGTGACAAAAGTGTTGGTAGAGTTGAAAATGCTATGGAAACACACTGAACTTTCGATTTTTGTTCTGTACATGCAAACAAGTGAAAAATGACATTTTGTGTGCACTACCTCATCACTTGCCTTTGTTGCCTACTGCAGTCAATGACTAAGAGTCATGTGAGTTTTGGAAAGAAGTAGGGGTGCTTTGGGGAATAATTGTACTTCAAGGCTAAAGACTGTAAGAGCAGAAGCTCTCTCAAAATCTGTGTCTGTAGAGATAGAGAGAGACAAATCATGGTCCTTTTTTTTTGTCTGGGTTTCGTGCCATATCTTAATGTCATATCTCTAAGAACATCTATACAGTGAGGGAGAGAGCGAGAGAGACAGACAGACAGACTATGTTCTTAGAGATATGAAATTAAGAGTGAATCATCACGAAACCCAGCAAAAAAAAGACCATGATTTGGGGGATTTTCACAATTTTTTATTTTTTACATATATTGGACTTTTGTATCTAAAAGTATAATTGAGAAATAATGTTTCAGGTTAGCATATTTATGATATTTTGGCCTTAACCAGGCCTCCTTTAAGACTCCATAGTGTTTTATCTGTAGGTATTACAAAGCAACAATTGGCATCATATGAAGCTTAACCACTTGCTCTGTAATATAAGCAGTATTTCAATTTCAATAACTAAAGAATTATAATACATAAAAATAATATTGAAAAATAAACATGAACATTAGAAAATATACACATTTTATTTGGCTAATTGTTCTATGTATTGTTGAACATTGTTATGCTTGTCTCAATAACATAGTCATATTATAATAAGTTGAGAGCGAGTCATTACCACACATAGACACCATTAGATCCCTTTTAACTCTGTCTTTACTGGTATCAGGGGTAACACAATAAAAGGATTACAGAGCCACCAGGTGTACTGGCATAGTAATGCAGTTTAGCAATAAATATTTCATACAGTTGAAGTCTGAAGTTTACATACACTTAGGTTGGAGTAATTAAAACTCGTTTTTCAACCACTCCACAAATTTAATTCTAACAAACTATAGTTTTGGCAAGCATGACACAAGTAATTTTACAGACAGATTATTTCACTTATAATTCACTGTATCACAATTCCAGTGGGTCAGAAGTTTACATACACTAAGTTGACTGTGCCTTTAAACAGCTTGGAAAATTCCAGAAAATGATGTGAAGGCTTTAGAAGCTTCTGATAGGCTTATTGACATCATTTGAATCAATTAGAGGTGTACCTGTGGATGTATTTCAAGGCCTACCTTCAAACTCAGTGCCTCTTTGCTTGACATCATGGGAAAATCAAAAGAAATAAGCCAAGAAAAAAAATGGTAGACCTCCACTAGTCTGGTTCATCCTCGGGAGCAATTTCCAAACGCCTGAAGGTACCACGTTCATCTGTACAAACAATAGTATGCAAGTATAAACACCATGGGACCACGCAGCCGTCATACCGCTCAGGAAGGAGACGCGTTCTGTCTCCTAGAGAGGAACATACTTTGGTGCGAAAAGTGCAAATCAATCCCAGAACAACAGCAAAGGACCTTGTGAATATGCTGGAGGAAACAGGTACAAAAGTATCTATATCCACAGTAAAACGAGACCTATATCGACATAACCTGAAAGGCCGCTCAGCAAGGAAGAAGCCACTGCTCCAAAACCGCCATAAAAAAGCCAGACTACGGTTTGCAACTGCACAAGATCGTACTTTTTGGAGAAATGTCCTCTGGTCTGATGAAACAAAAATAGAACTGTTTGGCCGTAATGACCATCGGTATGTTTGGAGGAAAAAGGGGGTTGCTTGCAAGCCGAAGAACACCATCCCAACCGTGAAGCACGGGTGTGGCAGCATCATGCTGTGGGGGTGCTTTGCTGCAGTAGGGACTGGTGCACTTCACAAAATAGATGGCATCATGAGAAAGGAAAATGATGTGGATATATTGAAGCAACATATCAAGACATCAGTCAGGAAGTTAAAACTTGGTCGCAAATGGGTCTTCCAAATGGACAATGACCCCAAGCATACTTCCAAAGTTGTGGCAAAATGGCTTAAGGACAACAAAGTCAAGGTATTGGAGTGGCCATCACAAAGCCCTGACCTCAATCCCATAGAAAATTTGTGGGCAGAACTGAAAAAATGTGTGCGAGCAAGGAGGTCTACAAACCTGACTCAGTTACACCAGCTCTGTCAGGAGGAATGGGCCAAAATTCACCCAACTTATTGTGGGAAGCTTGTGGAAGCCTACCCGAAACGTTTGACCGAAGTTAAACAATTTAAAGGCAATGCTACCAAATACTAATTGAGTGTATGCAAACCTCTGACCCACTGGGAATGTGATGAAAGAAATAAAAGCTAAAATAAATAATTATCTTTACTATTATTCTGACATTTCACATTCTTAAAATAAAGTGTTGATCCTAACTGACCTAAGACAGGGAATTTTTACTCTGATTAAATGTCAGGAATTGTGAAAAACTGAGTTTAAATGTATTTGGCTAAGGTGTATGTAAACTTCCGACTTCAACTGGAACAAACATAATACTCTACGGGCATAGCAAAGTTCCAGAGTGGGATCTCTGCTACTTTTAGTTGATACAAGTAAAATATCTCCCGAGTGGCACAGTGGTCTAAGGCACTGCATCGCAGTGCTAGCTGTGCCACTAGAGATCCTGGTTCGAATCCAGGCTGGGAGACCCATGGGGCGGTGCACAATTGGCCCAGTGTCGTCCAGGGTATGGAAGGGAATGGCCGGCAGGGATGTAGCTCAGTTGGTAGAGCATGGCGTTTGCAGGGTTGTGGGTTCAATTCCCACGGGTGGCCAGTATGAAAAAAAAAATATATAATGTATGCACTCACTACCTGTAAGTCACTCTGGATAAGAGTGTTTACTAAAATGTAAATGTTAAAGGGGCTGTGATTGGTTGCATTGCCTACTATACCAATTTCTCTGTATAAAATGGGCCATAACTTTGATATGCCTGTAGAGTATGTTATATTTAACAATATATTGGAACATTTGCTACATCTGAAACGGTTAGATTTTCAATATTCATTAAAAAAACATACGTTATTGAAATCTAAATATTACTCATAACCAATCTGTATCCTCACTCTGATAATCTCATCACGTTTAGTTTTAATGTTGGTTTATGTGTTTATTTGAGTTTTTATATGGTCTGTGATAGAACAGTCTCTCACTGCAGCACAACACTTTCAGTCTGACATTTCAACATGATTCCTGTTGCCATTTTTGAACATCATAAAATGCATTGCAGTAAGTAGGCCTATTGTAGTGTCCAGTCTACTGCTGGGACACACAACATGTGCAATCCATGGTCCTGAAATGTAGCTACAACGTTAACGTTTTCTAAAGTGTTTCACATGTAAGTTGAGTCGGTCAACTAAATAAATAACTCAATGGATCATTGTTTACAATAACGCTGTGCTTCAGTACAACAACACCGGCCCCTTGTTGTAAAGTATATGCTAGCTACGTGCATAAAAAAAGGCTATCAAAAGCCAAGATGTCAAATTGATTATTATAAGGCAGGCGTTTCAAGTATTCAAAGGGCTAATAAGTGAAACCCTACAGCTCATAGCACTCAAGAAAATGGAACTCCCAATCAATAAATATACATTTCATTACGCTGAGAGGGGGAGGGCCTAGTCTTGTCTTTGCTTGCCAACATAACGGCTACATCCCAAATGGCACCCTATTATCTAAATAGTTCACTACTTTTAACCAGGACCATGATATACGGCCGACGCAATGGGGCCTGAAAGGGGATAGTGTGAGAATAAAGATGCAAGTTGAAACCAAATAAGGTTATTGATAGCGATGCCATAAGGGAACCATCTTAGTGTCTCTGAAGAACCATACATGGGATGGTTCTATGAAGAAACGATAATTATTTTTTTTTTAAGTCCTGCTGTAGGGTTTAAGCCTTATTATCATATTTCCCAGGGTGCCTTTCGAGTGAAGTTACCACTACCACCCATGACTGTGTTTGCTAGTGACATGTTTGTTGCATTCATTTATTTTCAGTCCTTCACCAAGTGAGATCCTTAGTGAATATGTTGTCATTAAAATTAAATTTTTAAGACAATACAATACATATTTCATAAGGACTTCTTTTGAGGGCCTAGTTTTAGCCTAATACAGTGGCCTGAAACTCATAGTTTGCAGGCCACATCAGGCCTGCAAGTCACATTATGCTGGCTTGTAAAGTGATGTGTAATTCCTATTGGAATCTAGCCAGAGTGGAGGTATCCAACATTTTGAATTTTTATTCACCCGCAACCTGCATTTAGAATGACTACCAGGGTTGGGAAGAAAATATGTGACTACCTTAAACATCTAAACTAGAACAGCCATTTCAATAACCGGTGCAATATGTCCAAGTAACAGATTGGAATAGTACAAATACATGGAGGTTATTTATATTTGAGTACCATATGATTAATTAATCAATCAATGTACATGCAAAAAAATTAATCTCTGTGGCAGACAGAGAGTATTGAATTTCAACAATCTGTCTGTAGGCCTACATAAGCACAAGACAGCTAGGCTAGGCTACTTTTTTGCTGCTGTGACTGACTGACTGTCGTTTCAACAGCCAGTCGAGCTCTAAATACAAATTGAGTCAAAACAGCTTCAAATCATTTCATAGAGATTAAAACATTATAAGAAAAGTACACTATACATCACTGGGGCCGTGCTCCCTGCCATCCAGGACGTCTATAACAGGCGACGTGAAAAGAAGGGCCGGAAAATCGTCAAAGACCCCAACCACCCAAGCCATAGACTATTTTCTCTGCTGCTGCATGGCAAGAGGTACCGGTGCATCAAGTCTGACACAGACAGGCTCTTGAACAGTTCTATCCCCAAGCAATACGACTGATAAATAGCTAAGAAAATCGTTTACCTTGTATCTTTTATTGACCTTGAATTTCAATATCTCTATGCACACTCACAGGGCCCTACACACTCACACACACTGTCACTCCAACACACACACAAACACTCACTCCATAATTTTCTCACTGACACATAATATGCGCATACATTTTATACTGACTCTACACACACGCACACCCATTCACATGCAAACTGCTGCTACTCTGTTTATCTTATATCCTGTTGCCTAGTCCCCTTACCTCTATACATACAGTGCATTCAGAAGATATTCAGACCCCTTGACCTTTTCCACATTTTGTTATGTTACAGCCTTATTCTAAAATGTATTACATTGTTTTTTTATCCCTCATCAATCTACAAACAATACCCCATAATGACAAAGCAAAAACAGGTTTTTAGAAATGTGTTGGAGGCATACAATTTACGGACAATTTGATCAACAAATGGTTGGGATTCTGACCAAAAAGTACAATAATAGCCTACATAACAGCATACTGACATCCGGATAGCCTAAACATCTCTTGCCTAATCATTCATGAACCATATGGATAAAATATCTGTCATGATGAAAACAGCAGCACACAAGGAACAGGGATATGGCAGCACTTGACAGCACCCAGATAATTCCCTGTGCTATCATATAATGTAAACGGAAACCTACCATCTCTGGTGTTTTCTACGGCTCGGTAGTGAACTGCCTTGATTGTGCATGACCAGTTCGTCAATTAATGGACAGGACAGATCCTAGTATACTCTGTTTGAGACTCATTTAAAGATGGGAGCGATGGATGTACCCCCCTCTTAGTGCGTTTAGGTTCTATCGGAGTCTATGTGCAGGGCAAGAGGGGACCCTTCTGGCTAATTACACTATATTACCAAAAGTATGTGGACACCTGCTCGTCAAACATCTCATTCCAAAATCATGGGCATAAATAATATGGAGTTGGTCCCCACTTTGCTGCTATAACAGCCTCCACTCTTCTGGGAAGACTTTCCACTAGATGTTGGAACGTTGCTGCGGGGACTTGTTTCCATTCAGTCACAAGAGCATTAGTGAGGTTGAGCACTGATGTTGAGCGATTAGGCCTGGCTCGCAGTCGGTGTTCCAATTTATCCCAAAGGATGGGGTTGAGGTCAGGGCTTTATGCAGGCCAGACAAGTTCTTCCACATCGATCTTGACAAACAATTTTTGTAAGGACCTCGCTTTGTGCACGGGAGCATTGTCATGCTGAAACAGGAAAGTATCTTCCCCAAACTATTGCCACAATGTTGGAAGCACAGAATCATCTAGAATGTAATTGTATGCTGTAGCGTTAAGATTTCCCTTCAGTGGAACTAAGGGGCCTAGCCCATGAGAAACAGCCCCAGACCATTATTCCTCATCCACCATATTTTACAGTTGGCACTATGCATTCAGTAGGTAGCGTTCTCCTGGCATCCACCAAACCCAGATTCGTCCTTCGGACTGCCAGATGGTGAAGCGTGATTCCTCAATCCAGAGAACGCGTTTCACTGCTCCAGAGTCCAATGGCGGCGAGCTTGGCATTGTGTATGGTGATCTTAGGCTTGTGTGCGGCTGCACGGCCATGGAAACCCATTTCTTGAAGCTCCCGACGAATAGTTATTGTGCTGACGTTGCTTCCAGAGGCAGTTTGGAACTCTGTAGAGAGTGTTGCAACCGAGGACAGACGATTTTTACACGCTATGCGCTACAGCACTTGGCAGTCCCATTCTGTTAGCTTGTGTGGCCTATCACTTCGCAGCTGAGCCGCTGTTGCTCCCAGACGTTTCCACTTCACAATAACAGCACTTAAAGTTGACCAGGGCAGCTCTAGCAGGGCAAAAATTTTACGAACTGACTTGTTGGAAAGGTGGTGTCCTATGACGGTGCCACGTTGAAAGTCACTGCGCTCTTCAGTATGGGCCATTCTACTGCCAATGTTTGTCTATGGAGGTTGCATGCCTGTGTGCTCAATTTGATACACCTGTCAACAATGTGTGTGGCTGAAATAGCCGAATCCACTAATTTGAAGGTGTGTCCACATACGTTTGGCCATGTAGTATATGTTATCACTATAAACCTGAGAGCTTGTGAATGAGAGAGCTGAGAGTGGGGGAGGGAGCTGTCCCTTCTCCCTGGTGCTGAAATAGGCTGACTTTGCTGATAGCTACTTTGTTGAGGGAAAATGTACTTGCTAAGATTGTGATATGTTGTTGTCACACCTAGCTCTCTTAAGATGAATGCACCAATGTTAAGTCGCTCTGGATAAGAGTGTCTGCTAAATGACTAAAATGTGTGTAGAATAACAGAACGCATTTATTTCATTGAACTGACGCGGTGACATGCATACTCCACTAGGTGGGGACCTTTCACTAGTTTACATCTGTCAAAATATAACAAGAATATGCCTAGATCACGATTCATGATCCTTTTAGTTACAAACATACAATAATTCAGCCTCTGTAGTCAGCAACAATAGATGCCCATAATTCTCTCTTTCTCTCCCACTTTCTTTCTCATACAGCCCAAAATGCTTTATTTCCATGACTCATAACTTCCATGACTCAGAGGGGAAGAACCACCAATATCATCTTTAATATTCAATTTTAGCTTGGTTTGAAATGCTGGTCCACTAGATGGTAGCCTAATACTGAGCTGATAGTTCACTGAGGCTTACACAGTGTCTGTGTCTGAAATGGCACCCTATTCCCTATATAGTGCACTACTTTTGACCAGGGCCAATTGGGCAGTGGTGCATGTGCTGTTGTACCCATGGTTGGGGTCAATTCCATTTAAATTTTTGTCAATTCAGTAAGTACACAGAAATTCAAATTCCAATGATCTTCTATGCTTTTCATTGAGGGAAATGTGGAATTGGAATTTGGTTTACTTATCCACACCAAATTCAAACATACACATAAGAACAACAACTTACAGATGCAAACAAACAACAACTACATTTCCTCTGCCCAGACCCGCATGCTCATACCTCCATATCTCCATACATCCATACCTCCGTGCCTGCATTATTGTTTGCAACTTGGTCTTAAATTGTACCAATTTGTTTTTCTCAGTCACCCATTCTATTTCAATATTTCAATAATACATCATTAGATTTTTCCATTGTGTTAATGATGGCGGATTAATTGATTTCCAAGTTTTTTATATATATTTTTAAGATGAGTGATGAGAATATAATCGCCTAGCCTATTGGGTATCTCACTGCACCCCCATATGCCATGTCTTGAAATATGCTGACAGACGGTTTATAAATATGTTTACATTGTATTACTAACCTTCTAGCTCTGCCCACAAATTCTGGACTTTATATAATTCCCAGAAAGCATGGATTATTTAGTCATTATTAGTTTTACACTTAAGACATGACTCTGCCGTTTTGTCTCTTGTATATTAAACTCAATACATTCATTTATACTGGATGAAGGGTACATTTCAGTTAACTGTAACATCGTTGGTTATGTTCTAACATTCCCTCCATCTTGTGCCAAAATGAGTTATTTAAAATCTTGGTTCCAATAGTTTCAATTTTTTTCTAAGAGATTGTCAGTTGTATAGGCTCTCTGCAAAGATTTGTATAGCTTACCTATCACATGAATATCCTTTTCTGACTCAAATAGGATTCCTGATGCCCAAAATATTAAAAATCAAAATTTTGTGATATAAAACTTTAAAGTTGGATATACAGTATTTGAAAGTATCTACATTGGTCAACCCAAAATTGCTTTTTAAAGTTGTCATGGAAATAAATGCATCTCCTATTATCAAGTCATTTACGGTTTCTATGCCTTTAGTTTTCCGTGTGGGACAATTTATCGATGAATTCTGAAAAGCTATCCAAGGATTGTTCCATAAGGCTGTGTTTCTAGAGTGATATTGGTTTTTGTAAAATACTTAACATTTTCTTCCATATCGTTATAGTGTCGGTTACTATGAATTTGTTAATGTTCTTAGCTTTATCCTTTGAAAATAGACAAGTGAAAAGATTCTGGGGATGAGCCCCCCCTCCTTTTGCCCTCAGAACAGCCTCAATTTGACAGGGAATAGACTCTACAAGGTGTCGAAAGCGTTCCACAGGGATGCTGGCCCATGTTGACTCAAATGCTTCCCACAGTTGTACCAAGTTGGCTGGATGTCCTTTGGATGGTGGACCATTCTAGATACACAAGGGAAACTGTTGAGCGTTAAAAAAAAAACAGCAGCGATGCAGTTCTTAACACAAACCAGTGGGCCTGGCACCTACTTTTTGTCTTGCCCACAATACAAGTCTCAATTGTCTCAAGGCTTAAAAATCCTTCTTTATCATGTCTCCTCCCTCTCATCTAAACTGATTTGAAAAGGATTTAACAAGTGACATCAATAAGGGATCATAGCTTTCACCTGGATTAACCTGGTCAGTCTGTCATGGAAAGAGCATGTGTCCTTAATGTTTTGTATACTCAGTTTATAGAGAGTTAGGCTAGGTTTTAGAACGACTGTCATGTTAGCGCCCATATAGAACTTTGTTCTAGAAATGTTGGTGATGTACAGTGGCGAAAAAAAAGTATTTAGTCAGCCACCAATTGTGCAAGTTCTCCCACTTAAAAAGATGAGAGAGGCCTGTAATTTTCATCATAGGTACACGTCAACTATGACAGACAAATTGAGAAAAGAAATTCCAGAAAATCACATTGTAGGATTTTTTATGAATTTATTTGCAAATTATGGTGGAAAATACGTTTTTGGTCACCTACAAACAAGCAAGATTTCTGGCTCTCACAGACCTGTAACTTCTTCTTTAAGAGGCTCCTCTGTCCTCCACTCGTTACCTGTATTAATGGCACCTGTTTGAACTTGTTTTCAGTATAAAATACACCTGTCCACAACCTCAAACAGTCACACTCCAAACTCCACTATGGCCAAGACCAAAGAGCTGTCAAAGGACACCAGAAACAAAATTGTAGACCTGCACCAGGCTGGGAAGACTGAATCTGCAATAGGTAAGCAGCTTGGTTTGAAGAAATCAACTGTGGGAGCAATTATTAGGAAATGGAAGACATACAAGACCACTGATAATCTCCCTCGATCTGGGGCTCCACGCAAGATCTCACCCCGTTGGGTCAAAATGATCACAAGAACGGTGAGCAAAAATTCCAGAACCACACGGGAGGACCTAGTGAATGACCTGCAGAGAGCTGGGACCAAAGTAACAAAGCCTACCATCAGTAACACACTACGCCGCCAGGGACTCAAATCCTGCAGTGCCAGTACATGTCCAGGCCCGTCTGAAGTTTGCTAGAGTGCATTTGGATGATCCAGAAGAGGATTGGGAGAATGTCATATGGTCAGATGAAACCAAAATATAACTTTTTGGTAAAAACTCAACTCGTTGTGTTTGGAGGACAAAGAATGCTGAGTTGCATCCAAAGAACACCATACCTACTGTGAAGCATGGGGGTGGAAACATCATGCTTTGGGGCTGTTTTTCTGCAAAGGGACCAGGACGACTGATCCGTGTAAAGGAAAGAATGAATGGGGCCATGTATCGTGAGATTTTGAGTGAAAACCTCCTTCCATCAGCAAGGGCATTGAAGATGAAACGTGGCTGGGTCTTTCAGCATGACAATGATCCCAAACACACCGCCCGGGCAACGAAGGAGTGGCTTTGTAAGAAGCATTTCAAGGTCCTGGAGTGGCCTAGCCAGTCTCCAGATCGCAACCCCATAGAAAATCTTTGGAGGGAGTTGAAAGTCCGTGTTGCCCAGCGACAGCCCCAAAACATCACTGCTCTAGAGGAGATCTGCATGGAGGAATGGGCCAAAATACCAGCAACAGTGTGTGAAAACCTTGTGAAGACATACAGAAAACGATTGACCTGTGTCATTGCCAACAAAGGGTATATAACAAAGTATTGAGAAACTTTTGTTATTGACCAAATACTTATTTTCCACCATAATTTGCAAATAAATTCATAAAAAAATCCTACAATGTGATTTTCTGGATTTTTTTTCTCATTTTGTCTGTCATAGTTGACGTGTACCTATGATGAAAATTACAGGCCTCTCTCATCTTTTTAAGTGGGAGAACTTGCACAATTGGTGGCTGACTAAATACTTTTTTCCCCCACTGTGTATATATATATATATATATATATATATATATATATATATATATATATGTGAATATATATATATATATATATATATATATATATATATATATATATGTATGTATATATATATATATATATATATATGTATGTATATGTGAATATATATATATATATATGTATATATGTATATATATATGTATATATGTATATATATATATATATATATATATATATGTATATGTATATATATATATATATATGTATATATATATATATATATATATATGTGTGTGTGTGTGTGTATATGTGTGTATATGTAAAGTCGTGGTCAAAAGATTTGAGAATGACACAAATATTAATTTTCAAAGTCTGCTGCCTCAGTTTTTATGATGGCAATTTGCTTATACTCCAGAATGTTATGAAGAGTGATCAGATGATTTGCAATTAATTGCAAAGTCCCTCTTTGCCATGAAAATGAACTTAATCCCCCAAAAACTTTTCCACTGCATTTCAGCCCTGTCACAAAAGGATCAGCTGACATCATGTCAGTGATTCTCTCGTTAACACAGGTGCGAGTGTTGACGAGGACAAGGCTGGAGATCACTCTGTCATGCTGATTGAGTTAGAATAACAGACTGGAAGCTTTAAAAGGAGGGTGGTGCTTGAAATCATTGTTCTTCCTCTGTTAACCATGGTTACCTGCAAGGAAACACGTGCCGTCATCATTGCTTTCCACAAAAAGGGCTTCACAGGCAAGGATATTGCTGCTAGTAAGATTGCACCTAAATCAACCATTTATCGGATCTTCAAGAACTTCAAGGAGAGAGGTTCAATTGTTGTGAAGAAGGCTTCAGGGCGCCCAAGAAAAGTCCAGCAAGCGCCGGATTGACTGACCTTCATGTCTTAAAGTAATGATGGACTGTCATTTCTCTTTGCTTATTTGAGCTGTTCTTGCCATAATATGGACTTGGTCTTTTACCAAATAGGGCTATCTTCTGTATACCACCCCTATCTTGTCACAACAGAACTGATTGGCTCAAACGCATTAAGGAGGAAAGAAATTCCACAAATTAACAAGGCACACCTGTTAATTAAAATGCAGTCTAGGTGACTACCTCATGAAGCTGGTTGAGAGAATGCCAAGAGTGTGCAAAGCTGTCATCAAGGCAAAGGGTGGCTACTTAGAAGAATCTCAAATATAAAATATATTTTGATTTGTTTAACACTTGTTTTGGTTACTACATGATTCCATATGTGTTATTTCATTGTTTTGATGTCTGCACTATTATTCTACAATGTTGAAAATAGTAAAAAATAAAGAGAAATCCTTGAATGAGTTGGTGTGTCCAAACTTTTGACTGGTACTGTACATGTCACACTAACTCAAGCAAGTCTGCACAGAACATGTCGGCTAAAAGAATCGGCACCCATACAATTTAACATTTCATTATGATGAAGTGCTAGCTTGTTTCTTCCTTCACCAGCTCCCGGAGTACAAGGTGCATAACATTTCTTAGTTTGATTTTGTAGCTAGCTAGACGGTTAATATTAATGGATGAATGTATCTTTCACCCCAGCAAAGACGAGATATTTCCCTAGCTTATGTATTCGAATGCCAGCTAGCTAGCTAGCTACTGTACTTGTGGCATTAGCTCAGCCGGCTCAGGATTGCATAACGCCCTGGCTAAATGCATAACACTCAGTCAGATGGAATTTCATTGAACCACATAATGCACATTGAATCATTTTGGGGTGCATTCCTTTAAACTCGCCCCATGCGCCGGATCAGCAGAACTTCTTTTTAGGACCAATAGAATGCTGAATGGTCTAAAATGTGCTAGCCAGATGATTCCAACCCTTGTTTACACTGAGCTGCGCTGGGGTCGTAACACCATCATGGTTAGATTAAGACACTGCGGAGCTGGTGCGAGATATAGGTTGGGAAAGATACCTCAATGCAGGGATGGGATATGCCACTGTACTCCAAATTTTACCTTGATCCAAACTGATACATCAAGAAGATTGAAATAGTGCTAGTTTTTCCAGAAAACTTACCTTTTCATCCTCATGCTAGTTAGCAGTAGCCACCACAGCAATTTTGAGGTTTGTGTTTACATGGCTATGTGGGTTTCATCTAGACGAGTGGTATTAAAACTTTTTCAGCGAGGATATTGTTTTTGCCAAGATTTTCTTGCGACCCCACCCCACATCTTATGACGCAATCTTGAAATCGTAAAATTTAAATTTTTACATCAGCAAATAACCTTCAATTCATTGCATTTCCATCTCTTATCAAAATGAAAAGAAACAAATAAATACATTTACTCAATATTTTTTAAATCTTTCTCAAAAATGTTTGTATATTGTCCCATTCAATAATCTGTACTATAATTTTTTTGTTACAATTTTGGCGACCCCAATGCAGTTCCCCCACGACCCCACTAGGAGTCACGACCACTGATCTAGACTTAGCCTTTGCTGGAAGCGTTGTCTAGCTCTAGGTAGCCACAGACATTCAGATTCCCAAGCAGGGACTATTCTGTTTGATTTCATTAGTGTGTTGTGTTCTGCTGCGATGTACATGTTCTAATCAGACTGTTTAGACAAGGCTAGACTCATTCAATGACTATAATCTGTTTAGCTCAGTTTTACTTCCCTTAAAATAGATTAGATCAAGTTTGATTGTATTTTAAATTGTCATTTAATCTAGTTTAGTAAGAACAAGAACGATGCTTCCTGGGTTGATAATAATAACCAGAGGTAGATTTGTTATGGCAACATAAACACTCTGATTGAATCAGTACAAACCCCAAGAGCAAAACTAGTTTACATGTAGGCTACTGCTTTACTTTTAAATTAGAAAAAGTATTATCTTTACATTTACATTTTAGTCATTTAGCAGACACTCTTATCCAGTGACTTACAATTAGTGAGTGCATACATTTTTGAAAAATGAAAATGTCACAACATACAGTATGATGTTTATGTCAATACATTGCAATAATGGGAAAAGAAGAGTGTCAACCAGTTGACGTTTATGTCAACACATTGCAGTAAATGGGAAAATATGAGCGTCAACCATCCTTCACCCCCTCCAACCTCTCTTCCTCCCTCTCTCTCTTCTATCTCTCTCTCCCTCCCTTTGCCTCCCTCTTTCTCTCTCTGCCTCCTCTTTATCCCCCCTCCTCCTCTCTCCCTCCCAGTCAAGGGGTGTTCCGGAGTATCCAAGAAGCAGGGGTGTTTTAATGCATGGGCTAACCTGGGCAGGGGGCCCCAGGCCATTGGGCCCCCAAAAAACTGATTAAAATTGTCAAATTATCCGTAACGACGAGAAGTTAACACATTTGCAAGGGCACCACTACAACTTTTAAGGTGAAGGAAATTGCAATCAGTATAGTATTTCCCAATGTTGCACTACGGATTCTCTCTCTCTCTCTCTCTCTCTCTCTCTCTCTCTCTCTCTCTCTCTCTCTCTCTCTCTCTCTCTCTCTCTCTCTCTCTCTCTCTCTCTCTCTCTCTCTCTCTCTCTCTCTCTCTCTCTCCTCCACAGACTGGATATTGACGCATAGAAGACAAATTGCATTCAATGCAAAAATATTTGTCAAGGATATTGACATATAGGGTTTGCGTCAATAGATTTGATGCCTAAGTAAATACATCGCACTCAAGGCAAAAAAGTTGGTGTTCAAGCTGCAATAGGTAAATTAGTGAAAGACTCAGACTGACACTGACCTATGTGACTGTTTTCTGGCCTCCTTTCAAAACAAAGAGGAGGCTATATACCAACACCCCCCTAGGACCGTCTGACTCACCACCTGAGCACAGACTTAATGCCTTCTCCTTGTCAATGAAACCACCATCACTGAACTCTTTTCTAAATCCAAAACCTGCTCCCTTACCCCATGCACACTGCCTTAGTTAAGGCATGCCTCTCTGTTCTCTGCCCGCTGGTGGTCAAGATTGTAAATGCTTCCCTCACATCTGGCATTGTTCCTACGCTTTTGAAAACAGTGGATATATATAACTCCCATACTAAAGAAACAGGGCCTGGACCCTGAGCTCCTCACGAACTACAGGCCAAACTCAACCCCTCCTCCCCTTCCTGACTAAAGTGCTTGAGCGCGTGGTAGCATCACAAATCCAACAACACATGGCCTCTCATTAACTTTTCTAACCCCTCCAGTCAGGCTTCTGAGCCTGGACCTGTCTGTCCCTGGACTCAGATGTCACTGTTATGCAGACGACATACATCTACAGTACCAGTCAAAAGTTTGGACACACCTACTCATTCATGGGTTTTCTTTATTTTTACTATTTTCTACATTGTAGACTAATAGTGAAGACATCAAAACTATGAAATAACACATGGAATCATGTAGTAACCAAAAAAGTGTTAAACAAATCAAAATATGATTGATATTTTAGCTTCTTCAAAGTAGCCACCCTTTGCCTTGATGACAGCTTTGCACACTCTTGGCATTCTCTCAACCAGCTTCATGAAGTAGTCGCCTGGAATGCATTTCAATTAACAGCTCCGCCTTGTTAAAAGTACATTTAGGGAATTTATTTCCTTCTTAATGCGTTTGAGCCAATCAGTTGTGTTGTGACAAGGTAGGGGTGGTATACAGAAGATAGCCCTATTTGGTAAAAGACCAAGTCCATATTATGGCAAGAACAGCTCAAATAGGCAAAGAGAATCGACAGTCCATCATTACTTTAAGACATGAAGGTTAGTCAATCCGGAAAATGTCAAGAACTTTGAACGTTTCTTCAAGTGCAGTCGCAAAAACCATCAAGCGCAATGATGAAACTGGCTCTCATGAGGACTGCCACAGGAAAGGAAGACCCAGAGTTACCTCTGCTGCAGAGGATACGTTTATTCGAGTTACCAGCCTCAGAAATGGGCAATTAACTGCACCTCAGATTGCAGCCCAAATAAATGCTTCATAGAGTTCAAGTAACAGACACATCTCAACATCAACTGTTCAGAGGAGACTGCGTGAATCAGGCCTTCATGGTCGAATTGCTGCAAAGAAACCACTACTAAAGGACACCAATAAGAAGAAGAGACTTGCTTGGGCCAAGAAACACAAGCATTGGACATTAGACCGGTGAAAATCTGTCCTTTGGTCTGATGAGTCGAAATTGGAGATTTTTGGTTGCAACTGCTGTGTCTTTGTGAGATACAGAGTAGGTGAACGGATGATCTCTGCATGTGTGGTTCCCACCGTGAAGCATGGAGGACGAGGTGTGATGGTGTAGGGGTGCTTTGCTGGTGACACTGTCTGTAATTTATTTAGAATTTAAGGCACACTTAACCAGCGTGGCTACCACCGCATTCTGCAGCGATACACCATCCCATCTGGTTTGCGCTTAGTGGGACTATAATTTGTTTTTCAACAGGACAATGACCCAAAACACACCTCCAGGCTGTGTAAGGGCTATTTTACCAAGAAGGAGAGTGATGGAGTGCTGCATCAGATGACCTCGCCTCCACAATCACCAGACCGAGTTGGACCATTTCAAGAATGCCAAGAGTGTGCAAAGCTGTCATCAAGGCAAAGGGTGGCTACTTTGAAGAATCTCAAATAGAAAATATATTTTGATTTGTTTAACACTTTTTTGGTTACTACATGATTCCATATGTGTTATTTCATAGTTTTGATATCTTCACTATTATTCTACAATGTAGAAAATAGTAAGAATAAAGAAGAACCCTTGAATTAAACTTTTGACTGGTACTGTATATCCCTGCCACCTCCCTCTTTTGTTGTTGACTGTCTACGTGAAGTGAAAACTTGGATGAGCAATAACTTTATTTTACTAAACGACGACAAAACAGAGATCATGCTCATGGGCCCCAATTCACTCATCAAGAAACTGGGTCAACTCAACATGACAATTGATGGCTGCACCATCCACTCCAACTCCACAGTCAGGAACCTTTGTGTTACATTCGACCCCACTCTGTCATCACATACACATATTTAGCAGCTGTTATTGCGGGTGTAGTGAAATGCTTGTGTTCCTAGCTCCAACAGTGCAGTAGTATCTAACAATTCACAACAATACACACAAATCTAAAAGTAAAGGAATGGAATTAAGAAATATATACATTTTAGGATTAGCAATGTCAGAATGGTATTGACTCAAATAAAGTAGAATACAGTATATACATATTAAATGAGTAAAGCAGTATGTAAACATTATTAAAATGACTGGTGTTCCATTATTAAAATGACCAGTGATTCCATGTCTATGTACATAGGGCAGCAGCGTCTAAGGTGCAGTGTTGAGTAACCGGGTGGTAGTGGGCTTGTGATGGCTATTTAACAGTCTGATGGCCTTGAGATAGAAGCTGTTTTTCAGTCTCTCGGTCCCAGCTTTGATGCACCTGTACTGACCTCGCCATCTGGATGATAGCGGAGTGAACAGGCTGTTGCTCCGATGAAGATGGCGGCCTCGCGACTAGATCTTAGGAAACTTTGCAGTATTTTGTTTGTTTTTATGTATTATTTTTTACATTATTAGCTCAGAAAGTGTTTTGTATCATTACATACAGCCGGGAAAAACTATTGGATATCAGAGCAGCAGTAACTCACCAGCATTACGACCAGGAATACGACTTTCCCGAAGCAGATCCTTTGTTTGCTCTCCCCAGGGCAATTGAACTGATTCCAGCGGCTGAACCAAAACATCGCCTTAGGAAGCGTGCACACCACCCACCGCTTCCAAGTATACTACTCGCTAATGTTCAGTCTCAGGTTAACAAGTCGACGAGCTCTGGGCAAGGATTTCTTTCCAGAGAGACGTCAAGGCCTGTAACATACTTTGTTTCACGGAAACATGGCTCTCTGGGGATATTCTGTCGAAATCGGTCCAGCCAGATGTGTTCTCAGTTCATCGCGCAGACAGGAATAAATATCTCTCCGGGAAGCAGAAGGGAGGAGTTGTGTGTTTCATGATTAATGACTCATGGTGTAATTGTAGTAACATACAGGAACTCAAGTCCTGTTGTTCACCCGATCTAGAATACCTCACAATCAAATGCCAACCGTATTATCTCCCAAGAGAATTTTCTTTGGTTATAGTTATGGCCGTGTATATCCCCCCTCAAGCTGATACGACGACGGGCCTCAAAGAACTTCACTGGACTTTATGCAAACTGGAAACCACATATCCTGAAGATGCATTTATTGTAGCTGGGGATTTTAACAAAGCAAATTTGAGGACTAGGCTGCCGAAGTTCTATCAACATATCGACTGTTGTACTTGCGCTGCTAAAATCCTCGACCATTGCTATTCGAACTTCTGGGATCTGACCACGACTCCATTTTGCTCCTCCCTTCCTATAGTCAGAAACTCAAACAGGAAGCAACCGTGCAGAGGACTATTCAACGCTGGTCTGACCAATCGGAATCCACGCTTCAAGATTGTTTTGATCACGCGGACTGGGATATGTTCCGGGTAGCTTGCACATTTTTTTTGACTAATACACTGAAATGGTGACTGATTATATCAGGAAGTGTATAGGTGATGTTGTGCCCACTGTGACTATTAAAACCTACCCCTAACCAGAAACCGTGGATAGATGGCAGCATTCACACAAAACTGAAAGCGTGAACCACCGCATTTAACCATGGCAAGGTGACTGGGAATATGGCCGAATACAAACAGTGTAGTTATTCCCTCTGTAAGGCAATTAAACTGGCAAAACATCAGTATAGAGACAAAGTGGAGTCGCAATTCAACGGCTCAGACACGAGACGTACAGTGGGGAGAACAAGTATTTGATACACTGCCGATTTTGCACGTTTTCCTACTTACAAAGCATGTAGAGGTCTGTAATTTGTATCATAGGTACACGCTGTAATTGCAAACAAAGGTTTCTGTACCAAATATTAAGTTCTGCTTTTCTGATGTATCAAATACTTATGTCATGCAATAAAATGCAAATTAATTACTTAAAAATTATACAATGTGATTTTCTGGATTTTTGTTTTAGATTCAGTCTCTCACAGTTGAAATGTACATATGATAAAAATTACAGACCTCTACATGCTTTGTAAGTAGGAAAACCTGGAAAATCGGCAGTGTATCAAATACTTGTTCTCCCCACTGTATGTGGCAGCGTCTACAGACAATCACAGACTACAAAAAGAAAACCAGCCATGTTGCCGACACCGACATCTCGCTTCCAGACAAGCTAAACACCTTCTTCGCCCGCTTTGATGACAACACAGTGCCACTGACGAGGCCCACTACCAAGGACTGTGGCCTCTCCTTCTCCGTGGCCGACGTGAGAAAGACATTTAAGCATGTTAACCCCCGCAAGGCTGCCGGCCCAGACGGCATCCCTAGCCGCGTCCTCAGAGCATGCGCAGACCAGCTGGCTGGTGTGTTTACGGACATATACTCTCCCTTTCCCAGTCTGCTGTTCCCACATGCTTCAAGATGGCCACCATTGTTCCTGTACCCAAGAAAGCAAAGGTAACTGAACTAAATGACTATCGCCCCGTAGTCATCATGAAGTGATTCGAGAGACTTGTCAAGGATCATCTCTGCTTTTATCCTGTCCTTATGTCTACCTTACCTGACACCCTAGACCCACTTCAATTTGCTTACCACCCCAATAGATCCACAGACGATGCAATCGCCATCACACTGCACACTGCCGATCCCATCTGGACAAGAGGAATACATATGTAAGAATGATGTTCATAGACTATAGCTCAGCATTCAACACCATAGTAACCTCCAAGCTCATCATTAAGCTCGAGGCCCTGGGTCTGAACCCCGCCCTGTGCAATTGGGTCCTGGACTTCCTGACGGGCCGCCCCCAGGTGGTGAAGGTAGGAAACAACATCTCCACTTCGCTGATCCTTGACACAGGGGCCCCACAAGGGTGCGTGCTCAGCCCCCTCCTGTAATTCAGATTGTCAGTGATGTGTACTCTGAGGAACTTGAAGCTTTTCACCTTCTCCACTGTGGTCCCTTCGATGTGGATAGAGGCATGCTCCCTCTGCTATCTCCTGAAGTCCACGATCAGCTCCTTCATTTTGTTGACATTGAGGGAGAGGTTATTTTCCTGGCACCACTCCGCCAGGTCCCTCTCCTCCTCCCTGTAGGCTGTCTCGTCATTGTTGGTAATGAGTCCTACTACTGTTTTGTCATCTGCAAACTTGATGATTGAGTTGGAGGCATGCATGTCCACGCAGTCATGGGTGAACAGGGAGAACAGGAGGGGGCTGAGCACGCACCCTTTTGGGGCCCCTGTGTTGAGGATCAGCGTATTGGAGGTGTTCTTTCCGACCTTCACCACTTGGGGGCGACCCGTCAGGAAGTCCAGGACCCAGTTGCATAGGGCAGGGTTCAGACCCAGGGCCCCGAGCTTGATGATGAGCTAGGATTGTACTATGGTGTTGAAGGCTGAGCTATAGTCAATAAACAGCATTCTTACATAGGTATTCCTCTTGTCCAGATGGGATAGGGCAGTGTGCAATGCAATGGCGATTGCATTGTCTGTGGATCTATTGGGGCGGTAAGCAAATTGAAGTGGGTCTAGGGTGTCAGGTAAGGTGGAGGTGATATGATCCTTAACTAGCCTCTCAAAGCACTTCATGATGAGAGAAGTGAGTGCTACGGGGCGTTTAGTCATTTAGTTCAGTTACCTTTGCTTTCTTGGGTACAGGAACAATGGTGGACATCTTGAAGTAAGTGGGGACAGCAGACTGGGCTAGGGAGAGATTGAATATGTTCGTAAACACTCCAGCCAGCTGGTGCGCATGCTCTGAGGATGTGGCTAAGGATGCTGTCTGGGCCGGCAGCCCTGCGAGGTTTAACACGCATAAATGTCTTAATCACTTCGGCCACGGAGAATGAGAGCGGGCCACATCAGTGGCACTGTGTTATCCTCAAAGTGGGTGAAGAAGGTGTTTAGCTAGTCCGGGAACAAGACGTTGGTGTCCACGACGTGGCTGGTTTTCCCTTTGTAATCCGTGACTGTCTGTATACCCTGCCACATACGTCTCGTGTCTGAGCCATTGAAATGCGACTCCACTTTGTCTCTCTACTGACATTTTGCCTGTTTGATTGCCTTACGGAGGGAATAACTACACTGTTTGTATGCGACCATATTCCCAGTCACCTTGCTGTGGTTAAATGCGGTGGTTCACGCTTTCAGTTTTGCACAAATGTTGCTATCTATCAACGGTTTTTGGTTTGGGTAGGTTTTAAAAGTTACAGTGGGAACAACATCCCCTGTACACTTCCTGATCAACTCAGTCACCATGTTAGTGTATACGTCAATGTTATTCTCAGAGGCAACCCGGAACATGTCCCAGTCCGCGTGATCAAAATAATCTTGAAGCATGGATTCTGATTGGTCAGACCGGCATTGAATAGACCTTAGCACAGGTACTTCCTGTTTGAGTTTCTGCCTATAGGAAGGGAGCAGCAGGATGGAGCCATGACCTGATTTGCCGAAGGGAGGGCGGGGGAGGGACTTGTAGCCATCCCGGAGTAAAAATGGTCGAGAGTTTTTAATGCGCGAGTACCACAGGCAATGTGTTGATAGAACTTCAGTAGCATTTTCCTCAAATTTGCACATCCGGAACATCACCAAGTCAGCCTTCTTCCACCTCAAAAACATCTCACGACTCAGACCCAAGCTCACTGACCCCACTGCTGAAACCCTCATTCACGCCTTTGTTTTATCTCACCTGGACTACTGCAATGCCATTCTCTACGGACTTCCCGCCAAAACACTGGACAGACTTCAACATATTCAAAATTCAGCTTCACCAGTCCTCAAACATTCCAGACATTGGGACCACTTCACCCACATTCAAACTCCACTGGCTCCCAGTTCAATACAGGATCATTTTCAAATTGCTCATGCTCACCTACAAAGCACTCAATGGACTGGCGCCCACATACCTTACTGACCTCCTATATCCCTACACTCCCACCTGTTCACTGCACTCCTTTGACACTGACCTCCTCATCATACCTCGCACCAGGCTGCACTCCATGTCAGAACCTCACAATCCATCCATACAGATCTTCAAGTCCAAACTAAAGACACACCACTTCACATAGGATTCTCTGCTTTTATCCTGTCCTTATGTTTAGTTTGCATTTATTTACAGTGCCTTCGGAAAGTATTCAGACCCCTTGACTTTTTCAACATTAGTTAGATAACAGCCTTATTCAAAAATGTATCAAATAGTTTTTTCCCCTCATCAATCTACACACAATGCCCCATAATGACAAAGCAAAAACAGATTTTGAAAAAATTGAAATATTACATTAACATAAGTATTCAGACCCTTTACTCAGTACTTTGTTGAAACACCTTTGGCAGCGATTACAGCCTTGAGTCTTCTTGGGTATGACGATACAAGCTTGGCATACCTGTATTTAGGGAGTTTCTCACATTCTTCTCTGTAGATCCTCTCAAGCTGTGTCAGGTTGGATGGGGAACGTTGCTGCACAGCTATTTTCAGGTCTCTCTAGAGATGTTCGATCGGGTTCAAGTCCGGACACTGGATGGGCTACTCAAGGACATTCAAAGACTTGTCCCGAAGCCACTCCTGCGTTGTCCTGTTGGAAGGTGAACCTTGGCCCAGTCTGAGGTCCTGAGCGCTCTGGAGTAGGTTTTCATCAAGGATCTCACTGTACTTTGCTCCGTTCATTGTTCCCTCGATCCTGACTAGTCTCCCAATCCCTGCCGCTGAAAAACATCCCTACAGCATGATGCTGCCACCACCATGCTTCACCGTAGGGATGATGCCAGGTTTCCTCCAGACGTGACGCTTGGCATTCAGGCCAAAGAGTTCAATCTTGGTTTCATCAGACCAGAGAATATTGTTTCTCATGGTCTGAGAGTATTTAGGTATCTTTTGGAAACCTTCAAGTGGGCTGTCATGTGCCTTTTACTGAGGAGTGGCATCTGTCTGGTCACTCATCCATAAAAGCCTGATTGGTGGAGTGCTGCAGAGATGGTTGTCCTTCTGGAAGGTTCTCCCATCTCCACAGAGGAACTCTGGAGCTCTGTCAGAGTGACCATCGGGTTCTTGGTCACCTCCCTAACCAAGGCCCTTCTCCCCCGATTGCTCAGTTTGGCCAGGCGGCCAGCTCTAGGAAGAGTCTTGGTGGTTCCAAACTTCTTCCATTTAAGAATGATGGAGACCACTGTGTTCTTGGGGACCTTCAAAGCTGCAGACATTTTTTGGTACCCTTCCCCAAATCTGTGCCTCGACACAATCCTGTCTCAGAACTCTACGGACAATTCCTTCGACCTCATGGCTTGGTTTTTGCTCTGACATGCACTGTCAACCTTTGGACCTTTTATAGACAGGTGTGTGCCTTTCCAAATCATGTAAAATCAATTGAATTTACCACAGGTGGATTCCAATCAAGTTGTAGAAACATCTCAAGGATGATCAATGGAAACAGGATGCACCTGAGCTCAATTTCGAGTCTCATATCAAAGGGTCTGAATACTTATGTATTTCTGTTTTTATTTTTAATACATTTAATACAACATTTCTAAAACCATAATATCTAGGGCATGTTGAGAATGGTGTCAACATCTTTAGCTCACATAACTTCTTTACCCATATCACAAGTAGTATAACAACCAAATGAATCAATATCAATATCTAATACATTAATTGCAGTGTCAACAGCTTTAGTTATTAAGATATTAATAACTTATTCAAATCTATCAGTCAGCGTACAACTCATAATCATAATGTGATTCACCTTGGTCCCATCACTCAAAGTTAAAACCCTCAACTTAGCACCCATTTATATTATCATACAGTATACAGTGGCTTGCGAAAGTATTCACCCTCCTTGGCATTTTTCCTATTTTGTTGCCTTACAACCTGGAATTAAAATGGATTTTGGGGAGTTTGTATCATTTGATTTACACAACATGCCTACCACTTTGAAGATGCAAACATTTTTTTATTGTGAAACAAACAAGAAATAATAAGAAAAAATAAAACTTGAGCGTGCATAACTATTCACCCCCCCAAAGTCAATACTTTGTAAAGCCACCTTTTGCAGCAATTACAGCTGCAAGTCTCTTGGGGTATGTCTCTATAAGCTTGGCACATCTAGCCCCTGGGATTTTTGCCCATTCTTCATGGGAAAACTGCTCCAGCTCTTTCAAGTTGGATGGGTTCCACTTGGGGTACAGCAATCTTTACGTCATACCTCATTTGGTTTGAGGTCTGGGCTTTGACTAGGCCATTCCAAGACATTTAAATGTTTCCCCTTAAACCACTCAAATGTTTCTTTAGCAGTATGCTTAGGGTCATTGTCCTGCTGGAAGGTGAACCTCCATCCCAGTCTCAAATCTCTGGAAGACTGAAACAGGTTTCCTTCAAGAATTTCCCTGTATTTAGCGCCATCCATCATTCCTTCAATTCTGACCAGTTTCCCAGTCCCTGCCGATGAAAAACATCCCCACAGCATGTTGCTGCCACCACCATGGTTCACTGTGGGGATGGTGTTCTCGGGGTGATGAGAGGTGTTGGGTTTGCGCCAGTCATAGCATTTTCCTTGATGTTCAAAAAGCTCAATTTTAGTCTCATCTGACCAGAGTACCTTCTTCCACATGCCTTTTAGCGAACACCAAACGTGTTTGCTTAATTTGTTCTTAAAGCAATGGCTTTTTTTCTGGCCACTCTTCCGTAAAGCCCAGCTCTGTGGAGTGTACGTCTTAAAGTGGTCCTATGGACAGATACTCCAATCTCTGCTGTGGAGCTTTGCAGCTCCTTCAGGGTTATCTTTGGTCTCTTTGTTGCCTCTCTGATTAATGCCCTCCTTGCCTGGTCTGTGAGTTTTAGTGGGCGGCCCTCTCTTGGCAGGTTTGTTGTGGTGCCATGTTCTTTCAATTTTTTAATAATGGATGTTCAACGTTTCATTTATTCTTTTATAACCCAATCCTGATCTGTACTTCTCCACAACTTTGTCCCTGACCTGTTTGGAGAGCTCCTTGGTCTTCATGGTGTCGCTTGCTTGTTGGTGCCCCTTGCTTAGTGGTGTTGCAGACTCTGGGGCCTTTCAGAACAGGTGTATATATGCTGTGATCATGTGACAGATCATCTGACACTTATATTGCACACAGGTGGACTTTATTTAACTAATTATGTGACTTCTGAAGGTAATTGGTTGCACCAGATCTTATTTAAGGGCTTCATAGCAAAGGGGGTGAATACATATGCACGCACCACTTTTCCGTTATCTATTTTGTATAATTTTTTGAAACAAGTTATTTTTTTCATTTCACTTCACCAATTTGGACTATTTTGTGTATGTCCATTACATGAAATCCAAATAAAAATCCATTTAAATTACAGGTTGTAATGCAACAAAATCGTAAGAACGCCAAGGGGGATGAATACCTTTTCAAGGCACTGTAATTATCCATAATTCTAGCATTAGCTTCCTCATAAGGAGAATAACTACAGATCATTATCTCAATGCATTCTTAGTCTAAATTACTATAAATGTAGCAGTGTGTAGACCTCCTTAATCAAATAACAACCCCTTCCTTCCCCGACACTCAATATTCTGGCATCTCTTCATTATGTTCTTCAGATAGCTTCATAGTTCATGTCTCACCTGAGACATTATGTTTTGTCCATTTGCCAACCAGTATACCAGCACCATGAGAGATAATGTATTTGAACAGATCTCTCTTCATGCCCACTCCACATGGACTCCTGTCACACTCCTGAGAGAAAAGGCATAAGAGAAAAGGCAGTTGGATGATAGCTTCGATTGGATGCTAGTTCTGATTCAGGTCTCTTGGTAGAAGTGGTGCTGGACAGGACCCTATTCAACGCTTTTGTTGCTCATCTTCAGCCGGTTGTTTTTTAAAATTATTTTTATTGAGGTTCACACCGTTCTTGACAGAATTATCTCTGCTATTCATCAAGACACCATCTGTAGTAACCTCGAGAGAGGACAGATCATAACTGTTTAGATGAGTTCATTTCCAATCCAAAAAATCCATATCAGCATTGACTATATGACAAATTATTATGTTTTACCAATTATTCTTAATACCAATTTCTAATATACTCCCCTTATCACCCTGTCGACTTCACCACAGAGTCACAGAATCAGCAAGTTAGATCTCAATTTCTGTTAGGGGAACTAGACAAAGACAGAGAAATCAATGGTGGGGAAGTCAGGTGATTCTTGAAGGTCTGGGAGATCTTGAAGTTCTTGGAGGTCTGTCCCTCCTGTCCCTCCCTCTAGGGAATCAGTCAGAGCATGTAGCCCATCAGTAGCATTCCAATTTCCATCCTCCCCCATCTCCTGATTCTGGCCAGCTCGAGCATCCTCAGTTCCCTCATCTCTAGGTCGTCGGTTTCCTTGTGGTACTCTGGTGCAGTGGATTAGATGATACCAGGTCAAGCTCCCCTCTATCCTTACAGCCGTCGGTGCAGCCTGAGTGACGATGTATGGTCTCTTTGGCTCGGGACCTTCTTCCGTCACTAGGGTCTACGGATCAGGCAGAGTCCTTCTCAATTCATCGAGATCGGTCTGCGGAGAGTGTTCTTCTGGCAGCGTACCAATAGGGAAGCTTGGAGTCACTACTGCAAAGACACCCAGAGACAGACAGACATAAAATTAAACAATGCTATCCAATGGCGAGGCCATCTTCCTCTTCTGGGGTTGAAACTCTCCTACAGTGGGACACATGGATCCAGGTTTCTGTCTCTGCCACTTTCACCGTCACCGAGGTATCCAGCATCACCTGGTACGGGCCCCTTCACCTAGGGTCTTTCCAGCTCTTTCTTCTGTAGTCTTTTACCACCCCAAAATCTCCAGGGCGCAGAAAATGCCCAGATTCTCCAGCTAGGTTGGGCAGAGAAGCCTTCACCCGTGGGAAGAAAGTCTTAAGAACATTGTTCGGTGAGACACAGTATGCTACTGTACCATGTCTTCTCATCAGTCAGGAGAAGCCCTGAGATTCGGAAGTGCACATTTTTGCAGCTTGTTGTAGTCCACTAGTTTCAGAGACAGGCCCATTTGCACACAACACATTCCATCTAACCCATAACACATGAATTACTACTGCTCATATTCTTAATTGAATTTGCATATTTACCAAAAGGCCCCAGGGGACCAGTAATTCCCGAAAACTTAAACCCCCAAATGTGTTATCGCTCGTTGTACTTTCCCACATGCCTTGTGGCCCCTCTCTACTAAAATAGTTTACTAATGTGATGATGGTCTGGCCTATCAGTATTCTCATCATTCAATGGCCATAACAATTCACCACACCACAAAACCCTCAAATTCACACCCTTCAGCGATTCTTTAAATGCAACGTGATACAACGTTTGACTATTTGTAATGTCACTTTTTAGAATCCACTGTCTTTGACTCTCGCAAGGATTCTCTAACCACACTAAATGTAATACTTTTTCCTGTCGCAAATATAGTCAATTTCTCAGTGTAAGGAATCAGTGATATCTGATCCCAAGCATCTATTAAAATGTTGTTTGAGACGTGGTCTCCTACATCTCCCTTAACATACATACTGTAGGGGACTTCAATCAATCCTGGAAGAAAGAATCCTACTCAAGACACATCAGATAATATCGTGTTCAATTAAGGGGAAAAACACCTTTTAAAATAAACAAACCCATAACCCCTTTCCGGTAATCTAATCACCGCAGCCTGTTGCATTGATTTAGTTAAAAATATAAACCTGTTGATTAACAAATCTAGAACCTACAAAAAGTTGGTGTTGCCCCATCAGCGTAATAGTCAAAACTACCTGCCATCCATTGTTCAACGTAACAGAAACAGATTATCATTTTAGAATTCATTAACTGTTTGCATAAATTACTGGTGTTACGCAAACTATAGAATTGAGTAATAATAATTAGAAATTGTCAAAAAACTTTTCCGATTCACCTATTCAGACCTCTGCTTCAAATATCCCACTGCGTATCTTACATTTCCATATAGCCCAGCGAGCACGACTCTCTTTCACCCGCCTGACTAAATCATGCCATTAGTAAAGTCTATCTACAAACCACCAATAACATATTTGCATTCACATTACCAGAAAGCATTATTTTAATTCCAGTTTACTCAAACAATTACATTTGACACTTCTTATTTCCCAATTAACCAACTTTCCTTTTAACCCAGAAAGCCCTGTACAATCTCTATTATCCTCCACCTCTGTCTTTCCCTCTAACGTTACTTTACCAGGTGACCAATTATATTATTAAATTATAGTCAAAACAAACAAAACATCTATTCACAGGGAGGCCATTTTAATTACTATGTTATCCTAGGCCGCCATGGGTTGGTAGGACAATCCCTTTCGGATAATCTAATAATTGCAACCAGTGATCCGGTTCAACAGCATCAATGTAACAGATCTGCTTCCGTCCCTACCTGGGCTTCAACCAGGGACCCTCTTTTGTTTTGGGTCATTGTCATGCTGGAATACCCATCCACAACCCATTTTCAATGCCCTGGCTGAGGGAAGGAGGTTCTCACCTAAGATTTGACGGTACATGGCCCCGTCCATCGTCCCTTTGATGCGGTGAAGTTGTCCTGTCCCCTTAGCAGAAAAATACCCCCAAAGCATAATGTTTCCACCTCCATGTTTGACGGTGGGGATGGTGTTCTTGGGGTCATATGCAGCATTCCTCCTCCTCCAAACACGGCGAGTTGAGTTGATGGCAAAGAGCTCGATTTTGGTCTCATCTGACCACAACACTTTCACCCAGTTCTCCTCTGAATCATTCAGACGATCAGGATAACTCCAGATAAAGAAGGGTTATTGCCATTGGAGAAGGAATTGGTAGACCATACAGAATGCCAGAGTTAGGAGGACTGGAGCAGGCAGAAATAGAAATTGAGAGCACCCTAGCAGAACACGGGAGAAGGTTGTTTATTAACCACACCCGTATGTCAGAGGTTTTGTGCCCCACAGGTGAACTAAAGGAGAAGGTGACCCACTCTATCCAACCAGGTGACTGGTGTGGATGTCCAGTCCCTAAACAAGAAAGACTGGAAGCAGGCCTGTTGGGAAGGGCCCTATCAGGTTATATTGGTCACCACATTTGTCATTAGAATAGCAGAAAGAGCAACCTGGTTCCACATTACCCAATGCAAAAAGGTAAGAGCACATACAAGCACCACTGAGCACACGCAGAGTTAGAGAGAAGAACTGGACCAATAGGATCTGGGGATCACCTCTGTTAACGAAGATCTCCTACCCTGACCTATCATCACTGTGGTGTGTTCTCAGGGTGTGAGTATGGGGTGGTACCAAGCAGAAAGACTGAGGGCAGGAGAGGGTTGGCGGTTTTTGGGAATATGGGTAACCTGAGCTGCATCATAGCAATGGTCCTGATATGTCAAGATCCACCACCACACCGCACCAATTACGCTATGCCCTTACTATTGTTAGAAAGTAAAAGAGAAGAGAAGCGACCCGACATACTGACCGTCAAGGACGAGTGGCCTACAAAATAGGAGTCAAAGAAGGGCAGACTATAGGATTCGAAATAAGGGTTAGGGACGTAGCCAACGGGTGGGGTACATGTCAATAAGCAATTTGGGATTATAAAATCCCATAATATTCGTGTTCGAGCCCCACGGCAGATTGTTCCAAGACTCAAGTGTTTAAACACACTTGGGTACGGGAATATGAGACCGAGCGGGATTGGACATCCAGATGGGGGGGTAAAGAGAAACAAAGACATCACCAATTATCAATTGGAGATAGTAGTAATGTGACTGACTTAAGTTCGGAAGCACAGGAGAGACTTCTGAACCTTACAGCCCCGTAACCGATGTGTGGTGGGCGTGTGCCAGTAAAGGCAGTATAAGGCAGAGAATGCCAAAAGGGTGGCTAGGTACGTGCGCCCCGGTTCTACTGGTTCAGCTAGTTAGAATTAGTCACCAGGAACCAAGGAAAGGGTTAAACAGATGTAGGAGGAGTTTTGACAAGAAGGAGAATAGCCCTAATTAGATGAATGTGATTGGGATACCAAGGGGAGTACCGGATGAATACAAAGCCTGAAACAAGTAGGGGAAGGGTTTAGTACAACGTTCTTCTGGTGGGTGACAATAAACAAAAATGTGGATTGGATTAATTATATCTATTACGACCAACAACGATTTGTTGGCCAGACTAGGGATACAGTAAAGGGGATCTCTGAACAATTATCCGCCACCTCACTCATGACTTGGGAAAATAGGTTGGCTCTAGATCAGGCAGAAAGGGGCGGTGTCTATAGAATGGTGGGCCATTGTTGCACATTTATCCCTAAAAACACCGCACCGGATGGGACAGTCACCAGAGCTCTTGCAGGATTGACTGCTCTAAGTGAGGAATGGGCTGAGAACTCAGGAGTTAATACATCTTTGATAGGATGATTTGATGAAATGTTTGGTAAGTGGAAAAACCATAGCAGCCACCATCTTGGGGGCAGCCAGCGTTTGTATGGGAATTCTTGTATTATGTGGTTGTTGTCTTGATCCCTGTGTCCGAGGGTTGGTGAGTAAGGCGTTGGAGAATGCACGCCGCCAGGGACTCAAATCCTGCAGCACCAGACGTGTACCCCTGCTTAAGCCAGTACATGTCCAGGCCCGTCTGAAGTTTGCTAGAGTGCATTTGGATGATCCAGAAGAGGATTGGGAGAATGTCATATGGTCAGATGAAACCAAAATAGAACGTTTTGGTAAAAACTCAACTCGTCGTGTTTGGAGGACAAAGAATGCTGAGTTGCATCCAAAGAACACCATACCTACTGTGAAGCATGGGGGTGGAAACATCATGCTTTGGGGCTGTTTTTCTGCAAAGGGACCAGGACGACTGATCCGTGTAAAGGAAAGAATGAATGGGGCCATGTATCGTGAGATTTTGAGTGAAAACCTCCTTCCATCAGCAAGGGCATTGAAGATGAAACGTGGCTGGGTCTTTCACCATGACAATGATCCCAAACACACCGCCGGGCAACGAAGGAGTGGCTTCGTAAGAAGAATTTCAAGGTCCTGGAGTGGCCTAGCCAGTCTCCAGATCTCAACCCCATAGAAAATCTTTGGAGGGAGTTGAAAGTCCGTCTTGCCCAGCGACAGCCCCAAAACATCACTGCTCTAGAGGAGATCTGCATGGAGGAATGGGCCAAAATACAAGCAACAGTGTGAGAAAACCTTGTGAAGACATACAGAAAACTTTTGACCTGTGTCATTGCCAACAAAGGGTATATAACAAAGTATTGAAAAACTTTTGTTATTGACCAAATACTTATTTTCCACCATAATTTGCAAATAAATTCATTAAAAATCCTAGAATGTGATTTTCTGGAGAAAAAAAATCTCATTTTGTCTGTCATAGTTGACGTGTACCTATGATGAAAATTACAGGCCTCTCTCATCTTTTTAAGTGGGAGAACTTGCACAATTGGTGGCTGACTAAATACTTTTTTCCCCACCGTATCACTATTTCTAAAACAAGCCATAGAAAGTTGGCTGCGATTTCAATTTAATCCTCCAGAAACGACAGAATAAATATTGCAACAAATATTGAGGTTAAACTTAAATATACTAATTGACAAAAAAACTTTTTTGGGACAAAATGTTTAAAAAAGGTATAATTGTCACACCCTGGCTCTGGGACTCTATATGTTGAGCCAGGGTGTGTTCATTCATTGTGTTCTGTTTCTTTGTTTGGGTGTTCTAGGTTGTCTGTTTCTATGTTTGCCTGTGTGACTCCCAATCAGAGGCAACGAGTGTCAGCTGTCGGCTGGTTGTCTCTGATTGGGAGCCATATTTAAACTGTATGTTTTGCCTTGGGTGTTGTGGGGTTTTGTTCCGTGTCGGTATTGTTAACCGTTGGACTTCACGAGTCGTGTTTTGTTTGTATTTAGAAACTTTAATTTAATAAAGTCATGTTTGTTTCACACGCTGCGCCTTGGTCTACTTCGCTACAAGACGATCGTGACAGAAAAACCCACCGTAAAAGGACCAAGCAGCGTGTCCAGGAGCAGGCAGACTGGACATGGGAGGAAGCGCCAGGAAAGGAGATGGAGAGGCTGGCGATGGCCCAGGTGGGCAAAGTGTGGTCCTGGGAGGACATGCTGGGGGGCAAGGGACCTTGGGGTAGGATCAAGGCCCTGGCGAGAGAGGAGCAGCGGCGTCAGCAGTGCCATCGTCGGACGGACGAGAGGCACCCCCAATAATTTTTTAGGGGGGGGCACACGGCATGGGCGGCTGGGCAGCGGGAGGCTGCCACAGGGCGATTTGGAGAGGAGGCCACCGGGTTTGGGGGGCCAGAAGGCAGGTTCGCGGAGCCTGGACGGAGAGCGGAACCAACTTCCCGTGCTCAGGCATGGCAGCATGGGACGGGGCAGGTTCCGCGGTATACATTTTTTTTTTTTTACATTTTAGTCATTTAGCAGACGCTCTTATCCAGAGCGACTTACAGTTAGTGAATACATTTTTTTTTTTTTTTTTTTTATACTGGCCCCCCATGGGAAACGAACCCACAACCCTGGCGTTGCAAACGCCATGCTCTATCAACTGAGCTACATCCCTGCCGGCCATTCCCTCCCCTACCCTGGACGACGCTGGGCCAATTGTGCACCGCCCATGAGTCTCCCGGTCGCGGCCGGCTGCGACAGAGCCTGGATTCGAACCAGGATCTCTAGTAGCACAGTTAGCACTGCGATGCAGTGCCTTAGACCACTGCGCCACTCAGGATCCCACAAGGATCCCACAAGGTATGCGGAGCGGCGTACTGTGCCACGAGTGGTCCGGCATAGTCCTGTACGTTCTGTGCGAGCACCCCGCACATGTCGTGCGAAGGTGGGTATGCAGCCAGGACGGAGTGTGCCGGCTCAACGCTCGTGGTCTCCAATGCCTCTCCGCGGTCCCGGATTTCCTGCTCCAGTGTCACGTGCTGTTATGCCAGTACGGGTACACAGCCCTGTACGTCCTGTGCGGATGCCACACACAGAGCGTGTGAGGGTAGGTATTCAGCCAGGACGGGTGGTGGCCGCTCTTCACTCCAGGTCTCCTATCCGTCTCCACAGCCCGGTTCGGCCTGTCCCTGCTCCACGCACCAAGCCTAAGGTGTGCGTCGCCAGCCCAGCCCGGCCTGTCCCTGCTCCACGCACCAAGCCTACGGGGTGCATCGCCAGCCCAGCCCGGCCTGTCCCTGCTCCACGCACCAAGCCTACGGGGTGCGTCGTCAGCCCAGACCGGCCTGTCCCTTCTCCAAGCACCAAACCTACGGTGTGCGTCGCCAGCCCAGCCCGGACTGTTCCTGCTCCACGCACCAAGCCTACGGGGTGCGTCGCCAGCCCAGCCCGGCCTGTCCCTGCTCCACGCACCAAGCCTACGGGGTGCGTCGCCAGCCCAGCCCGGCCTGTCCCTGCTCCACGCACCAAACCTACGGTGTGCGTCGCCAGCCCAGCCCGGACTGTTCCTGCTCCACGCACCAAGCCTACGGTGTGCGTCGCCAGCCCAGTCCGGCCTGTCCCTGCTCCACGCACCAAGCCCACGGTGTGCGTCGACAGCCCAGCCCGGCCTGTTCCTGCTCCACGCACCAAGCCTACGGTGTGCGTCGACAGCCCAGCCCGGCCCGTTCCTGCCACTCGCACCAAGCCAGGGGTGCGAGTCGTCAGCCTGGTTCAGCCCGTTCCTGCTACTCGCACCAAGCCAGGGGTGCGAGTCGTCAGCCTGGTCCAGCCCGTTCCTGCCACTCGCACCAAGCCAGGGGTGCGAGTCGTCAGCCTGGTCCAGCCCGTTCCTGCCACTCGCACCAAGCCAGGGGTGCGAGTCATCAGCCTGGTTCAGCCCGTTCCTGCTACTCGCACCAAGCCCGGGGTGCGAGTCGTCAGCCTGGTAAGACCGGTCAGCTGCTCCACAACGGAGCGTAAGCAATCCGCCCGTCAATGTCCAGTCCAGATCCAGCCAGCGGGGTCAGACCGACCAGGGGCGCTATGGGGGGTTGATTGGAGGGTGGTGGGCAAGGCCGGAGCCAGAACCGCCGCCGAGGAGGTATGCCCACCCAGCCCTCCCCTGTTTAGCTCTTATTGAGGCGCGGTCGCAGTCCTTTAGGGGGGGGTACTGTCACACCCTGGCTCTGGGACTCTATATGTTGAGCCAGGGTGTGTTCATTCATTGTGTTCTGTTTCTTTGTTTGGGTGTTCTAGGTTGTCTGTTTCTATGTTTGCCTGTGTGACTCCCAATCAGAGGCAACGAGTGTCAGCTGTCGGCTGGTTGTCTCTGATTGGGAGCCATATTTAAACTGTTTGTTTTCCCTTGGGTGTTGTGGGTTTTTGTTCCGTGTCGGTATTGTTAACCGTTGGACTTCACGAGTCGTGTTTTGTTTGTATTTAGAAACTTTAATTTAATAAAGTCATGTTTGTTTCACACGCTGCGCCTTGGTTTACTTCGCTACAAGACGATCGTGACAATAATCTTTGTAAATGATATCATCGGTAGGACTTATGTCGCACATGCAGCTAACAAAAACATATGGAAATGTCTGCTCTACCCAAAATTACAACCAAATAATTGCAGCCTTACCGCAAAAATTGAAGAGGAAAGTGGAAGGGGGAGAAAGTAAGGAACTTGTCTGTCGGCCTTGCATTAAAGAACATAATTGGTTAAGGAAAACTGTGATAAATAAAAAAGTATATCAGTTTCATTTAAGGACCAAATAATTGACAGCCGTCCCATATAGATAGCAAAATAGTTGGGAAGAGATTTTTGACGTACCGATTCCATGGCATAGTGTTTATGAACTGATACACAAAACGATGCCGGATTCAAAACGTTGAATATTTCAATTTCAATTATTATATTACATTCTTGCTACCAATAGAATGTTATTTATATGGGGGATACAATCTTCCCAGCTCTGCAGATTTTGCTGCGAAGAGACAATCATTAGATCATTTGTTTTGGTACTGTCCATTTGTAGCTTCTTTTTGGACACTGGTCCAGCAATGGCTAAAGGATTGCAATATTTACCTGGAGCTAACCCTTCAGATAGCACTACTGGGTGATCTGAAAAGTCATAGTCAATCGATCAATCACATAATAATACTATTAGCAAAAATGTTTATTTTCAATTCACAATCTGTAGAAACAATGAGAATAGAAAGGTTCAGAACTTCTGTAAGACATCACAGTACAGTTGAAATATATATGGCAAATAGAAATCCTATATGGATGGTGTTAAAAGATAGATGGGAGGTGTTGAATGGAATGGAAGGATGGGACTAATAACAACTAACAATAACAAGATATCTAATAATGTAGGCACGCTGTGTCCATAATAAGTGTATAGGTTGTAGGTTGGGAGCTTTTGTGAAGGAGCACAGTTAGAAAGATATGGCATATAGAAGCAAACCGGATGGACATCATGAAAATGATCGGAGAGGTTGAGAGTAGAAGAAGTTCAGGAGGAAGAACAAACAAAATGTAATTATTGTAAAATTGACTGTGTCCATAAAATGTAGATAGTAAGTATAAGCTGGAAGTAGAGGCCTAAGCATTGTTGTTCAATAGTTTACTCCAAGTAGGGAAAGGGTGGCGGGGTTGGAAAGTAATAAAGGGGAATATATATATATATATATATTTTTTTTTTAAGGATATGTATGTGTATGTATGTATGTATGTATGTGGGTGTTTAAGTGTGTATGTGTGTATATGTATATGTGTATGTATGTGTGTGTATATATATATATAAACATGGGGGATTGGAAGTGATGCAGACAATTACATTGATGGAAGTTACAATCTATCTGCAATATTAAGCTGATCTACCCCCCCAAAAAATAAAAATTAAAAATATTCATTAACAGGTGGGTTGTGTGTGGGTGCTGGCATGTGTGTGGCAAAAATCGTAGGGTAAACACAAACAAAATGGCCAGGCCTTGTTTAATTTGGGAGGTCCCTTAACAGCTGGATCCATTTACTTTTGACTTCTCTCATAAGGCACTTGCCTTAGAAAGCCTTTCAAAGGGAGAGATACAGAATCATCGATAAACATGTAAAAAAAACTTGGTAGCGGACATTCCATCAGTCCTGGAAGATAGAAAATAAACATAATCAAGTTTACTGCATCTTGGGCAGGAAGTCTTAATAAACCCATGAGTATACAGAATTATACTTCAGACACATTTATACTTCAGACACATCAGATGATACAGTGTCCCTTAAAGCTAAATTAGGCACCTTCTAAAGTAAACAATCCCAGAGCACCTCTTAAATCCCTGGTGCTACCCAAACTACAGAATTGAGAAATAAATAGTCAAAAACGTGTCTTATTCAATTATTCACCTCTGTCCCAAATTACAGCCTGTTTGAGTTCAGTGTGTTCTAGCGGCTATCTATTGTTCCACAGGAAGCTTATCTCTTAACCCAAACACCAGATGGCTTAAACACGAGAGCAGTGAACCAGGCCTTGAAAAGTGAGCGGCCTCTAATTTAAGTCGTAATGCTCAATCCCTCTGTCTTAATTCTTCAAATTACTAAGACATTGCATTATTGGATTGCTATCTGAAAGCCAATTACCATTGACTTTGTTAAGTTTTCTGACGACACAACATTGGTAGGCCTGATCAGCGACAACGATGAGACAGCCTTTAGGGAGGAGGTCAGAGACCAGTCCATGTGGTGCCAGCATAACAACCTCTCCCTCAACGTGATCAAGACAAAGGAGATGATTGTGGACTACAGGAAAAAAAAGAGGACTGAGCACGCACCCATTCTCATCGACGGGGCTGTAGTGGAACAGGTTGAGAGCTTCAAGTTCCTTGGTGTCCACATCACCAACAAACTATCATGGTCAAACACACCAAGACAGTCGTGAAGAGGGCACGACATAACCTATTCTCCCTCAGGAGACTGAAAAGATTTGGCATGGGTCCTCAGATCCTCAAAAAGTTCTACAGCTGCACCATCGAGAGCATCCTGACTGGTTGCATCACCGTCTGGTATGGCAACTGCTTGGCCTCTGACTGCAAGGCACTACAGAGGGTAGTGCGTATGGCCCAGTACATCACAAGCTTCCTGCCATCCAGGACCTCTATACCAGGCGGTGTCAGAGGAAGGCCCTAAAAATTGTCGAAGACTCAAGCCACCCTAGTCATAGACTGTTCTCTTTGCTACTGCACGGCAAGCTGTATCGGAGCGCCAAGGCTAGGTCCAAAAGGCTTCTCAACAGCTTCTACCAAGACATAAGACTCCTGAACAGCTAATCATGGCTATCCGGACTATTCACTAGTCTCCATATCTGTTTCCCTCAACTTGGACTTCCTTCCATATAGGAAGACCTCAATCACTACTGCTTAAACACACGGATCACTCTCAAACAACATTCTGCTTTTCCCCCTATTTCAAGGTTTTAAACAAAACAAAACAAACATGATAACCTTCTCAATATTTGAAGGCATTGTTTTCATTTTAGTATACCTTCAAAATGTTACTCTATATTTTTTATACCAATCTCTGTTGGATATTCACTTTCTGCTTCACTATTTATTAAATGTCTATTATTTTAAGATTAATTTGTAATGCTTTGGAGGGATCAATATGTATTGACTGGGTTCCACTGTCTATCAGTCCCCAGTAGATGTTGCGCTCCATCCATAATAAGTTTGGCACCTGAGACAGCAGGGAAACAGATGAAGTCTCTTTTTTGCCTACTCACGAATTGGTTTAGAACATCATCATTTGGGATATCAACGAAAACTCCATCGGGAGTACAATACATTGTAGCCTTTTAAGTTTAAACAGAAAATCATGTTCAACATTCATTGGTCCTATTTAACAGGGTATGGGGTTTATTTCAAAATGCATTACCATGGTGGAGGAAATTTTCTAAGCATTTATAGTTTTATTGGTTAGGGGTAAGTCATGTCCCATACAATGCTTTAACCTCATCTTTATCAAATGATCCATAAAGGGACCACTCTGAACAGAATACGTTTTACACCACTTATGTACGTCTACGTGTGGGTGTGCAAGTTGTATGTTATTATTATTATTTATATTGTTACTTCATCAGATCTCTAGTAACCCATTATACAAATATTATGTTACTTTATCTCTAGTAACCAATTATAGATTTGTGCTACATCACAAATTCCTCCTCTACACCAGCGTTCTATTCATACAGGGGTTTAAATATTCACTAGTGTTCTATTTAACAGCATATTCGGAAATAGTACTTTCTCCTTTCATATCTCCATACAGAATCCCTTTATAACGTTATAAATCTTTAGGTTTTCACCTCCACACCGCAGCAACAATCACAGCGCAGCAGCCCAAGAGGTACACATCTCCTTCATATCGAGGAAATCAGTGTCCGGGGGCTGTTACCTCTCAAATATTTAAATGGATTCTCCTGTCAGTGCTCACTACACATAGATCGATGGGTGGTGGTGGACAGAACCCCTAGATAATGTTATAGATCTAAAAACTCAGCTCACACAGAACTGGTTGGTGTATCCATTCTTTCACGCACTCAGTAGTCCTCTTTCACACCGGAGCTAGTCCCCTGACAGCTCTCATTCACTCAGTAATTTAAAGCTAAAATTCTCAATCAATCTTATTATCCAAATTCCAATCTTAGTATTAATAATTTCAATCCATTTATTATCCAAATTTCAGTCAGCCAAATTTCAATTTTAATAGTAATAACTTCCAAATTTCAATCAATGTTATTATCTTAATATCCTAATTTAAATCATTCAGCTCTTGTTATCCAAATTTCAATCAGCTTAATATGTCATATCTCACAATTACACAACTTTCACGTCCACATTCACTTAGTACTATTTCCAAACACACTCGGTAATCTCCCTCATTACCCCATGTGCATCGTCAACAATTCTCTTGTCGTTACTTGCTATGCATACATATAAAATAGCACAGAAGTGCACCTTATGCTATTCTCTACCAGTGGCTGCAGACCACGTAGACATTTCTCTTATAAATGCCTACAGACAGCAAGCAGTCAGCGGGGCATGGTACCGTTACTAGCCCTCACTCTAGTCTTCTCTCTAAGACTAGCTCTAGCCTTCTTCCACGTCATATGTATCTTCAACGGTTACTTTATAGTCTCTACAGTCGGCATAGTCTATACAGTGGTCCCTGAGCATCTGTAGTCCCTGAGCATCCATAGTCCCAAAAGCATCCATAGTCCCTATAGTTATAGCATCTATGGTCCCTACAGCATCTATAGTCCCTCATTATCTACAGTCCCTCATCATCCATAGTATCAATAGTTTATATAGTCATTAATGCTATGGTCTCTATAGACTCTGTAGTCTTGCTGCTTCCCATACATGTAAATTACACCCCGTATTCAAAAACACCTCATGTTATTTTGTAGGCTAGTGGTACCCTCCTTCTATATCTTTATGTCTTTTCATTGGTTTTATATATATGTTTATACAAATTCATTTAAATTGACTTACTGAAATCAGTTGCCGTCCCTCAATTGTTCGCAGATGATGTGTCTCCTCCTGGGCAGCTCACAGTAAGGGTCGGGTCTGGGCGGGTCCTCGTCCTCTTTTGGTCCGACGGGAATTTCCCTTACGCTTCATAAAATGTGCCATCAGTTTTCCTCGCAGACCCCCACTGGAAAGCTCCTCAGGCAGAATCAATCAATAGTTTGTGATGCCAAATTGTCGTGGAAATTCTTACACAGGGACACTCAAAGTCAATCTTAAATAAATCATTGTTTATTGTCAGCACGGTGGAGAGGTTCCAACCAACTCAATGCACCATAGTACACATGTCAATCAGGAGCTCTGCTGGGACAGTCCCAGCAGTTGTCTTATATACGGCTATACACAGACAAGTTACATTTGCATGATTTAGCATAATTAATTCATCATTAGCATTTTGTTTCATTCATGTGATCGACCAATACTGGTTCATAACATGTGACAGACCAATACCTCACGAGGCTTCTACTCTCTAAGCTGAGACCATGGAACTGAGATATCTTCCGTTCTCAAAATAAAGGTCTGGGCGTACTGCCAAATTGCAGATACTGATATGTGAGGTGCAGTCACTTGCATGATCACAGAAATTGGTTATTAGAACAGCACATGAATAGAACATAGAAATGGATAGAATAGAAAAGCACCAACATTAAAATGTCCATCACACTGCTCCTGCAGATTCATGCTCTACAACGTCCATAGAGTACGACCCTACCTCACACAGGAAGCGGCGCAGGTCCTAATCCAGGCACTTGTCCTCTCCTGTCTGGACTACTGCAAGTCGCTCTTGGCTGGGCTCCCCGCTTGTGCCATCAAACCCCTGAAAACTAATCCAGAACGCAGCAGCCCGCCTGGTTTTCAACGTTCCCAAGTTCTCTCATGTCACCCCGCTCCTCCGCACACTCCACTGGCTTCCAGTTGAAGCTCACATCCACTACAAGACCATGGTGCTTACCTCCGGAACAGCAAGAGGAACTGCCTTTCCCTAAATATATATATATTTTAAATACACTTAACCAGCACATGCACTTTACCCCACCCCCTTCTAGCTCTGACTCTACTGACAGCTACGTTATTGAGGAAAAATTTACTTTCTATGCCTGTGATATGTGTTTGTCCCACCTAGTTATCTTAAGATGAATGCACTAACTGTAAGTCACTCTGGATAAGAGTGTCTGCTAAATGACCAAAATGTAAAACATTTAAAATGTCCAGGTGGGAGAGGGCAGTGTGAAGTGTAATTGAGATTGCGTCATCTGTGGAACTGTTAGGGCGGTATTGCGAATTAGAGTGGGTCCAGGGTGTCTGGTATGATGGTGTTGATGTGTGTCAGGACCAGCCTTTCAAAGTACTTCATAATTACCGATGTGAGTGCTACAGGGCGATAGTCATTTAGGCAGGTTACCTTGGAGTTCTTGGGAACATGGACAATGGTGGTCACCTTGAAACATGTTGGGATTACAGACTGGGACAAGGAGAGATTGAAAATGTCTGTGAAGACACTTGCCAGCTGGACTGTGCATGCTTTGAGAACACGCCCTGGTATTGCCCGTGAGTATTAACCTGTTTAAAAGTTTTACTCACATCAGCCACGGACAGCGAGATCACACTCATCCGGAACAACAGGGGCTTTCACACAAGACTCAGTGTATTATTCCTTGAAGTGAGCATAAAAGGCATTTAGCTCGTTTGGGAGTTCTGCATCACTGGGCATCTCACGGCTGAGTTTCCCTTTGTAATCCGCTATTGTCTGCAAACCCTGCCACATACGATGAGCGTCGGAGCCGGTTTAATAGGATTCCACCTTCCTCTTATATTGTCCTTTTGCATGTTTGATGTAACGTCGGAGGCCGTAGCGGGCTTTCTTATATGTGTCCATGTCCGTGTCACGTTTCTTGTAAGCGGTAGCTCTAGCCTTTAGCCCAGCGCGAATATTGCCTGTAATCCATGGTTTTTGGTTTGGATATGTTCATATAGTCACTGTGGGATGACGTCATCTATGCACTTATTGATGAAGCCAGTGACTAATGTGGTAAACTTCTCAATACTATCTGATGAATCCCGGAACATATCCCAGTCTGTACTAGCAAAAGTCTTGTAGCCTCTCATCTGCTTCATCGGACAACTTCCATATTGAGCATGTCACTGGTACTTCCTGTTGGAGATGTTTTTCATAAACAGAAAGCAGGAGAAGAGTCATGGTCAGATTTAGAGAAGGAAGGATGAGGGAGGGCCTTAAAAGCGTTTCTGTGGGTAGAATAAAAGTAGTCTAGAGTTTTAGCGTCCCTAGTGGCACAGGAGACATGTTGGTAAAAGTGAGGTAGAATGGTCTCCCTGCGTTAAAGTCTCTGATAGGAGACTCTGGAACGAAGCTCATCCATCTTATTCTTGAGTGACTGGATATTTGCCAATAAGTAAGCATTTCACTGTAAGGTGAATTTCACTGTTGTATTCGGCGCATGTGACTAATCAAATTTGATTTGATTTGAATAGAGCGTAGTGCCGGTCGATATTCTCTTCGTCTCAATCTCACCAGGATGCCGGCACGTTTTGGTAGCCCATGAAACAAAGGAATGGAGTAAGGTATAAACAAGGGAACAGCTGAGTCGGTGTTGAAGTCTGATTTGAAGTCAAAATCATGGTTAGTAACTGTTGATCTGATGTCCAGATCTGATGTCTTTCTTTTTTACCATCGGTGTATGTTGATGTTGGAGAGTAATCTAACTGTCTGTCCTCAGGTTTCACTCCTTTGATCCTGGCTGCTACAGCAGGGCATGTTGGTGTGGTGGAGATCATGCTAGATAAAAGAGGGGATATCGAAGCCCAGTCTGAGCGCACCCAGTCTGAGAACCAAAAACACGCCACTCTCCCTGGTCTGCTCTGGAGGAAGATAAGAGGTGCTGCTCTTCACTCAAACACATTCTTCCCTGAACACCACATCAGTTACTTGTTACCTTTTTTTGTAAAACACTGGGGTATGTCCTTAGTGGAAATTCCCCAAAGGTGTTCTGTGGATTGACTAAGCTGTGGTCCATTCCTTCCAGGTGGTGGAGCTGTTGCTGCTGCGCGGGGTCAACAAGGAGCACTGTAACATTTTAGACTACACTCTCCTCTCAGCCTGGCCGCCATCAACATCATCAAGATCCTCCTAAATGCTGGCGCTGAAATCAACTCCAGGTACGACAGTTTATCAACCCCTGCGGTCAAGCTGCTGCTGGACAAGGGCTCAGATATCAACGCTCAGATTGAGACCAACCCCAACACGGCACTGACCCTGGCCTGCTTCCAGGGCCAGGCGGAGGTGGTCAGTCTGCTGCTGCACCGCAAGGCCAACGTGGAGCACCGCACCAAGGTGAGAGCAGCAGCCATCGGCTGAACCTGACATGTCATGTTATCTGGGCTAGAGTCAAAGACATTAGGAATCAGGTTTGATGTTAGACAGTGTGGTGTCTGTGTGGTGCAATATGTCACTGACACATACATTCTCTCTAAGACTGGTCTGACTTCTCATGGAGGCTGCACCGGGTGGCTATGCTGAGGTGGGGCACGTGCTGCTAGACAAGAACGTTGATGCCAACGCACCACCTGTCCCATCCTCCCGATACACCCCGCTTACCAACGCTGCAGACAAGGGCCACTACAAATACAGTATGAGAATGTTATTTCATTCATAATATCGTTCCTCTCCAGACCTGTAACTCCTTTCTGAGTGAGTTATTACAATGTTACAACCAGCAGTGTGTGTAGTTAGGCAGTTGCTTTCGGCTAAAGTACAAATGATTCATAAACTAATTGATACAAATACTCTATACTACTGAATGAGTTACCTTTCTGTTATAAAAACATTTTGATTAGCTTACATATGTGACCCTTTTCAAGAAGCTATGCATATGTCTCAAGTCACTACTTCACAGGAGAGGCATTTAAAAGTACACTATATATAGAAAAGTATGTGGACACCCCTTCAAATTAGTGGATTCGGCATGACAATGCCCCTGTGCACAAAGTGAGGTCCATACAGAAATGGTTTGTTGAGACCGGTGTGGAAGAACTTGACTGACCTGCACAGAGTCCTGACATAAGGGACGCCGACGGCATTTGCCATATGATCGATGAGAAACATAATATGGCAAATGGACGGCCCCTAACTACACGTCTGCGGGTGCGCTAAAAATAGGCCAAGGGCCTCGGGTCGAGCGCCAAGGCCCGTTCATCCCGGGAAGTCACGAAAGAAAGTTTCCAGGACACTCGGTTTGCGAGATAAAAATGTTTTCTTCTTTTTTTCTGCTGTATCGGACAATTCCACAGGGTGGCGACCCGCTGTATATGGCAAATGGACATTTCATCACCAAAAGGACATGGCCATTTCTCGTAAACGGAACAGCAATGTAACACTATGTCCAATTCACAATGGTAAATTCCCATTGTAATATATTGCTAATGGACAGTGTCCATTACACATTGCCAGTCTTAACATGTTATGATGGGGACTGTCCATTTCCAATGGACAGGCTGAACTCAACACTAACGAGTGAGGGAGAGGAACCACTATGTCTGTTTGACTCATACTGTATGTTGCTAATGGACTTTTTGCCCATTGGCATTAAATTACTCTGCTAATTGGACAGTCTATTACACATAATACATGCCAGTCTTAACATGTTATACTGCAATTGGACAGTGTCTTTTGCCAATGTATATCAATAAGGACTTCCCAATACGAAATGGACATGCTGAAATTAACACCAACAAGCAATTCGGATTTCCTATGACTTCCTATGATCAAACATGACAAATAGACCTTCTCGGTTGATTCAGGACTTAGCATACTGATATATACCATTTGGTCATTATATAGGCCATTTGGACATGGTTCACTGACTTTTGGGTTTGGAACTGACTTCCTATGATCATAAATGGCAAATGGACATAACATCTTGATTTAGTACTTTCAATACTTACATATGCCATTCGGACATTATATATGCCATTTGGACATGGTTCACTGACTTTTGGATTCAGAACCCGACTTCCTGCGACCATATATGGCAAATGGATATAACATCCTGATTTAGTACTTTCAATACTTACATATGCCATTTGGACATGGTTCTGTGACTTTCGGGTTCGGAACCCAACTTCCTATGATCATATGTGACAAGTGGACACTTTGCCCATTTGGAGTATAATATGTGACAAGTTGATATTTTGACCATTTGCAGTATAATATGCCTGATATGGACATAACATAGGCCTTATGGACAAACTCGCATAAAATAAAACAAATCTATATCCATACGGTTCTTTAGTAATGTATAATTTAGATAAAATCGAAAAAAAGCACTTTTGAAGATGTTTTTATCATTTGTTATTTCACCCTTGAGATTTGACTTTGGTGTCCATTTGCAATATACTTTCCGGCGGTGGAGCACGCTCACCCCCCTTAGGATTTTTTAATTATTACATTGGCATTTGCCATATACCACTTGCAATATGTTTTACACCATTTGGCGTCCATTTGAGTGGTATCTGAAATTGTGTTCATGTTTCGTCTAATGGCAATAAGTTGCCATTCATTTTTGTCCATTAGGCATATGCTTTCCCTTACATCAACCGAAGAACTTGACTGGCCTGCACAGAGCCCTGACCTCAACCCCATCAAACACCTTTGGGATGAATTGGAACGCCAACTGTGAGCCAGGCCTAATCGCCCAACATCATTGTCTGACCTCACTAATGCTCTTGTGGCTGAATGGAAGTAAGTCCCTGCAGCAATGTTCCAATATCTAGTGGAAAGCCTTCCCAGAAGAGTGGAGGCTGATATAGCAGCAAAGGGGGGACCAACTCCATATTAATGCCCATGATTTTGGAATGAGATGTTCGAAATGAGATCTGGAACATGTGAACTTTCATGTGCCTTAATAACAAACTTGTATGCCATCTGTAAATATGAATACAATTGTTAAATTACGAGCCTAGTTTGTTTAGCCAAGGAAAGAGACAGGAACCTTCCCACTAGCCATGATTGTCTGAGATAATGGATGGGCGAGAAATGAGTTCGGATTGGTCTACCATGTAGCACGCATCTGTCTATAACATGAGCTGTTCAGTATGTGTAGATAATCCTTGCTACCGCAGCTTTTCTGAACGATATAACGTTAGCCATGGAGAACTGAAAAAGTGTTGCTACTGCTCTCAACAACATTGCTGCCCTGAATTTAGCAGGCGCTATTGACAAGATCAGTGGGAAAAAGTTGTGATGGACTACTTTCTGCAAACGGTCAGTGGGACACAACTGGCCAAAAAAGCTGTAGTTAGCTACAAACTAAATGGAAAAGACACAGTCTTACTTAGTTAAACTGCTTCCAGTCTGCCATGAAGCCTTCATCCATGTATATGGGTAAGAGTCTAGCTACATTTTCAGATATTATACGTTTCTAATTTTGTCATATAGTTGTTTTCATTTCAAGTTAAAGCGTACTGTCACCTAGCTAGCGAATGTTAGCTTGCTGGCTCGCTAGCTAATGTTACGTGTATGATCTGCGTAGTACTGTTATTTGTATCTCAGAAAGACATTTGTGTTGCTAGTTATAGCCTAATGTTGGCTAGCTAACTAACATTGAACCTAGTTGGTTAGCTTTAGCTACCTGTAGATTCATACTACAGCATTTCATGCATGGTGGCTAGCTATGACAATCCGTTTGTACTGTAGCTATGTGTTGGGATTATGGTTAATTGTTTAGCTAGCTAGCTAGCTAGCTACATGTATAAAACAAAAGACTCCACTATGACACATGATTACATGGCCCATCAAGTTTAAAGATGGTGCCGTACTGGATGGCCTCCGTTTTGCAAGATCTGACCAAAATTTGCTATTTTGTGATTATGTTGATGTTTATTTTTACTATATTTTCACAAAATGTATCCGCTATTATTTCTTACAACCAACAATAACTTTTGAACATCAGATCGGCTACTCAAGAGGCAAGGGGGGGATCCTGGTAAAATTAAGGCAAAGGGAAAACCGGCCACCTCGTCCCTCCATTCTACTCAATAATAAGATGGATGACCTCCGATCGCGGATTTGCTACCAACAGGACTCTCGAAACTGCAATTTTATTTTCTGAAACATGGCTCTCGGACAAGATACCCCCCAATGGCCATCCAACTCGATGGATTCTCCATTCAACGGGCGGACAGGACAGTTGAGTCGGGGAAATCGAGGGAGGGAGGGGTTTGCCTCTACATCAACACCAACTGGTGGGAAACCTGTTTCAGTCTTCCAGAGATTTGAGACTGGGACGGAGGTTCACCTTCCAGCAGGACAATGACCCTAAGCATACTGCTAAAGCAACACTCGAGTGGTTTAAGGGGAAACATTTACATGTCTTGGAATGGCCTAGTCAAAGCCCAGACCTCAATCCAATTGAGAATCTGTGGTATGACTTAAAGATTGCTGTACACCAGCGGAACCCATCCAACTTGAAGGAGCTGGAGCAGTTTTGCCTTGAAGAATGGGCAGAAATCCCAGTCGCTAGATGTGACAAGCTTATAGAGACATACCCCAAGGGGGGGGGGTGAATAGTTATGCACGCTCAAGTTTTCTGTGTTTTTGTCTTATTTCTTGTTTGTTTCACAAGAAAAAAATATTTTGCATCTTCAAAGTGGTAGGCATGTTGTGTAAATCAAATGATACAAACCCCACAAAAATCCATTTTAATTCCAGGTTGTAAGGCAACAAAATAGGAAAAATGCCAAGGGGGGTGAATACTTTCGCAAGCCACTGTATGTTGCGTTTTCTTATAGAATACCATAAGCTTGACTTTTTAAAAATGTATGTAAATTCTTTCCATATGGTAGGTTATACATTGACATTATGCTTCATAAGAAATTGTGTAGTTGTTGATTAATGTCTGTATATTACTCTTCAGGGTCAGTGATGTGAAAGTGAGTGAGTAAAAAGCCAAAAGCAGACAATTTTTATAAAATGTTTTTATTTGTTTAATTGGGGGCTAATTGTAATGTATGAGATTCATGGCATGTTCTGTAATAGACATTGTCTCCTGTTCTTATCAAATATAGATACAAACCCAGTAACACTATAAGGATCCAATTTATATTAAAATAAACAATATTGATACACATAAGCAATTATTGTTGACAATTGTAGGCATCTATATATTTACTGCAATACATCTCGGCATGGAACTTGTTATAGAATAGAACTGATTATATATTGACAGTATAGCATTACCTCTTCATCAGTACACAAAGCGTCATAACAAAAGAAGCACCAGGATAGTCCGTTTTTCTGTACAGTTAATACATTTCTTAAGAGTTTTATAAATATGCTTATACTGCAACCATAGAATGTAAAAAAAAAAATCATAACTCGTTTTTTAAAATGTATTTATATTTTTAAAAGACGCAAAGCAACGCTGATTTGAAGGGCAAAACAAACAAAGAAACAGAACAGTCAGAAAACAGTCAAAACAAAGGAAAGGAACAATGTTCAAGTCATTTTGACTCTTGACAGTCTAAAAGAGTCTGGTTAGGTTGATTCCTTCTTTTAAAATGCCTTTTTTTCACACTGAAACCCTCAACAGTAACTTATTGAAGGAAATCTTGGAAATATCAATCTAAAACAGATGATTAAGTACAAACAATTGTATACTAGGACAGGTTCTGTTAGCTATGTTCTACTGTATATTCGTAGAGCTGGGCCCTTAGGAACCTGTCCATCCCATGCTTCTCCCTTTTGGTTTACTTTAGTGTTTCAAGTTTGACATTTACTCTTATCGGTATGCACGCAGTGGAGTTGGAAATGATCATCTTATGATAGAACATGGAGTCAATTCTCTATTGTATTTTTTTGGTATTGCAAATAACAAGGGCGATTTGTTTCATGTGAAAAGGCAACAGAATCCAGAGCAAAAAAAACTGCACTGTAACGTTTTACAAAAAAAGTCTCAAACACAGAAGGCACACATCTAGAAACTGAGCATGTGGTGGAGAAGGTAATCTATAGTGATTTGGATATGTAGACCAATAACTAATATGGCAGATTTTAACCCATTCAGGTGTCAATATTAGGACAGTCTCAATCGAATCTGTCCTAATATGGACACTGTACTACTCACACTGGTCAATGAGACTGTAGTTAGAAGAGGGGAGGAAGGTAAAGAAAGTTCTTACCCAGGGTGATGCCTTTGAACCTGACCCCATCTGGTTGCTCCTCGTACTCATCTTCAAAATGGCGCCCCCAAAAGCTAAAGGCACATATTCCACATTAAAATCTTCTGGGCATGTTGACGACGACTAAAGGGTTTTAGTTTTCTAGCACCTGATCACCTTATAGTACTTCCCATCAACTCTACCAGTTTGACTTAAGTGCAGAAACCTGTGGTCCTGGATACATTGAAACCAAGTGATGCCCAACCTGGTGTGGGCCATTGTCTCCAAAGCCTGACTCACTATGGTAGACAATGCGTTAGTGAAGATACCTGGTGGTCAAACCCTTATATGCACGTACAATGAATTGGAGCAAAATGTATAACAAAAAAAGAATAACAACATAGAAAACAACCAATACATTTCTCCAAGTTAAACAATGACTACATTATCAAAAGGCAAATATTAGGTATATTGCAACGCTCTCTGTGACACCTCTATCAACATTATCAAATATAAGTCTCTGTCACTATGTGAGTCAGTCTAGGGCCAGTCTAGGCAGATTGACAGCACAGACGGAGCCCAATCTGTCAGCACAGGCAGGCACACAAACACTAAACATTTTCAAGAGGACCGACAGCCAGCCTATGGCAGCACAAGCTGGTCTGTGTGGGACTCCCTCATTGAACACAGGCATCTCTATGGAACAGGAAGAGCTAATTTCAGACAGGGAAGGGGGGTGATCGAGCCAACCCTAAAGGCACACCATTTGAAATCTTCGAGATTATCTGTTTTGTCTGAGTGGTTCTGTTTTGCTTTCATCTGAGCACCCAGTCTAGACGGTACAGTTCATTAGTGGGGCAAGGCAATGTACATTACCAACGCAACCACACATGTTATGGGAGAACGAAAAACATTGGATCTTTCAATGCCTTAAATTTCTCTATGATGTGCATTGTATTAGCAGATATGTTGAAAAATTGAGTTCTGAGGAAAATGTTGCTCTGTACTTGATGCAACATGACATGATACCCACATTATGTTGTTTCATTAACATTCCTTAACATCTGTCGTCATTATCCATGACATTTCATTTCACGTACCGAAAAAAGGTTGTTGTAATGAACAGTCATACAATGTTACGACGGGCATAATGCCAAGTGTTATGTCAAGGTTACACAGCGGTATGGTATGCCAATAGTGGGTCCTCTTTCTTAGTTTCTAATGGGTCACTTCCCACCCTGCCTGCATAGTTATCAGTCAGCACTGGTTTCCCTGAAGAAAATACTGGAATCCAACCAGGAAACCTATCCAAGCTCCCCTCTGAGGTCATCAAACTGCATCATGAGATGTCACCAGGGGTCAGAAGTCAAATTGCCACGCCCCTTATATCAATCCTTTAGCTGCCTGCTTATAAGGGGTCAGACATTTTTCTTTTGATTTAGGTATTTGTCCTCAAATTGAATGTAAAGATACAGTACAAAACACATTTAAGCAGGGCCGACGGGAAGAAAGCGAGAGGGGCGAGTGGACAGCCTTGTCTGGTGTCTTTTTTCCTCGACCTCTGTCCTCTCTTCCCTCCCTCTCTTCTTTGCTGTGATACCAGCTTAAGTTGGGACCCCTTGCAGTTTGAGTCTTGCCTCAGAGGGAGCAGTTGCACAATTTATCAATAGAGAAGTGTGACCAATGCTGACAGAGGGAGATTGTGTCTCTCTCCTTCTTAATTAAAGTGCTAAGAGATGCCTGTTGGAGAGAAGCCCAGACAGTAGGCGGATTTGTCCAGCGTACAGTTGCCTGCTAATCTCTCTCCCTCTCCTTTTCTTTTCCTTTCCTCGCTACCTCTCTCCCTCATCAGCGTCTTGGGGCAACTTCACCCTACTTCTGGTCAGACCATCTGGACTCTCTGCAGATAAAGGACTTGAACTGGAGTTCAAAGGTTGATGGCTTTGTACACAAAACTCCAGTTTTCACACAAAAGCTGGCATTTATAAAAACTGACCTTGACGTTAGAATGTGCTTATCCTCCCGCAAACTGTAGACCATGCACAGTTTTTTGTGGTTGAAGTATTGCATTGCAAGAAGGCAAATGTAGCCTAGTAGCCTTGTGCAAATTGGGAATATATAATGACTTATTCATAACAAAAAAACAGGTAGCTAAATATAATAACAAGATGCAATCATTTTTTATTGAGAAGAGCAAAAATCTACTTATTTTATCTTTGCATTCTAAAATAATTTGAAATCTATTTCCGATTATTTATTTCGTTTCCATGATCATTGCAGAATAAATTCCTCACCTTTTCTGACTGTGTTGGTTTTATACTCACGAAATAGCCTATAGGCCTACAACAAGTTAGGATCGGCTACCATTCGTCCCATCTCTCATTTAATTGGACCACTTCATAGTAGTAAAAAGATAAGCTACCGGCATTTAAAGTATTTTGCTCTATCCTATCCGATGCGCAGTTTAACGGTAAAACAGACGGTTCACCTTTTCCATTGACGTTTGTAGGCTACGTCTGAATACTGTAATGTCAAATTTCTTGAGTAGCCTAAACAATGTTTCATTTATAAACATAATACATATATCATAACCATTCCACCTTTTCTGGCCATGATGAGTTAATATTCCCAAAGTAGCAATACAACAAATTACCATGCGCATCTCTCATTTAATTGGGCCTATTAGATAGGCTATTATAATTTCAAGTTTTTATATGTTTTTGCTCAATGCAGTCGAAACGGAGCGCAGTTTATAACATACAGTAGAATTTAACAGGTGAACAGACAGTTGATCTTTTGCATTGAAGTGTGTAGGCTACCACTGTAAGTAGGCCTACTGTAGTTGAAATGTTTTTTAGAATTCATGGGCAGTGCAGCATATTTAGGTTCGGTGGACAGTAAATGCAAAACATTATTGAATAAAAACGACCTGTTTACAGGTCCACAACAATTAGCATTTTTTTTTTGTGTTTCAGAAATGGTCAGATACAGCAAACGTCACCGAAAAAAAATAAACATTCTGCCAACACCTCCAAAGACATTTGATAAAGTTCGCCATTTACATTTCCTTTAGATATACTGTCTTGGCCTAATTCCAATACTACCAAATTATACAGCAAATAAGGCTGTTATTGTCACCATAAAAGGTGAATGATGGGTGTTATTCAGGCACAGTTATAATGCTTGTTCACGTGCGCAGTTTTACGACAGGTCTGATTTTTTATAATGGGAAACATGCGTATGTATGGCATGCTCCAAGTGTATAAATCCAAGTGCAGCTATTGAGAGTAAAATGTACGCAACGGTTATAAATGAGGCCCCAGGTTTCCTTGACAATAGAGGTCAATTTTTTCTCTCGTTCCATTTCATTATAATAAAAAATAGTGCAATTCTTTTCAACAATTAGGCTATATAAATACCTCTAAAATCGTAATTTTTAAGTTAGTTTTTTGTTTCCATATACGTGTATATATGCCATATATATACAGTACCAGTCAAAAGTTTGGACACACCTACTCATTCCAGGGTTTTTCTTTATTTTTACTATTTTCTACATTGTAGAATAATAGTGAAGACATCGAAACTATGAAATAACACATATGGAATCATGTAGTAACCAAAAAAGTGTTAAACAAATCAAAATATATTTTCTATTTGAGATTCTTCAAAGTAGCCACCCTTTGCCTCGATGACAGCTTTGCACACTCTTGGCATTCTTGAAATGAAACTCTTGAAATACCCCTGCTCTCCTCTCTTATGATACATATTGCAGATTGATTTTCTTTTTCTCCAGATAAACAGTCTTGAATCTTGTGCAAACATCTCTTTAGAAAATATCATAATAAAAAAAAACAAGAAGAGCATTCGCACACAGGAACTCCTGAACTTGTCTGGCCAAAGACCCAAAGATAGTACTAAACTCGACTAGACAAAGAACTAAAGTACAGTACTAAACTCAGATGGGTCCAGATAGTACAGCAAGATGGATATATATCACTTCAGTGGGCACAGTGCTGAACTCAATTGACCTCGACTCAGGATTCTACTCCAGTACTCATGTTGACACACATGGCCTGACATCACAGACCCAGTCAGCTGTCAATAATGTGTTTCCATAGATGCCAACGTTGACCACCGCACCCTCTGATGCAGATTGATGAGGAGTGATGGGGGTCTGTCTGGCACTGGGGCTAACTGGGTCATGAGCTAAAAGGCTAACTGGGGCTAACGTATGAATCTCAATCTTGGATCCCGTGAGAGCCTGAACCTGGCAACCTGTTACAAGAGTGCTATCAATGCCCTCCCTGTACAAGCCAGTACACGGACAGTATTCAAAGCCAGAAGGGGGTTAGGGGGCGGCTCACTAAAATAACCATCTGCATCTCAAAAAAAGGAAGACCTGGTAATTCTAAAACTCCCGGAGGAACTAAGGATAAACTACGAGGAGATAAGTAACTAGAAATGATGCAGCTTGTAGTGAAGCCCAATGCAAAGGGATACAAAAACAAAATAAACCTAAATACTTGGCGAGAGAATTTTGCTTTGTTTTGTTGTTTTTGCATTTGCCAGTACAGAAAAGAAGCTGTAAGCACGGAGACAATAAAAAACAAGTACATATTTATACAAAGTAAGTTTAGTTGTGACGGGTTTCAGTAAGACAGTGACCGGGGGGTAAAGTTAAGAGCGGAGCGCAGTCCTTTTTCTTTGTGCGCCTGCCTCCCCCTGCCACCGCATGTCGCCCTCCCCAACCCTGCCTGCCACCAACAGTTCAGCTAAAGTGCGCAGAGAAGGAGAAAGCATCCTCGGAAACAATGGCCGAGACCAACACTGTTGTCACACCTGCTCAGGTGTCTGCTTCTCCTTGTTGTTGTGCGCGTTCCTGCTCTCCAGGCTGCCCAGGTGGGCCTGCTGGAGAATCCCGTGGAGTAGCGAGGGCGGCGGCAAGGGACCCGGGCCTCCTAACCCGCCTCCACGCCCAGTGCCCCCGCAGCCACTGGAAGTCTGGTGGTGGTGCCTGGGTAGTGAAGAGGGGTGGTAGTAGTGCCCTATCACCTCGCTATAAGTTGGCGGTGCCCCTTCCACTCGGCTGGAGTAGGCCTGGGCGGCCGTGGCTACCGTGGTAGCGCTGACCCCGGGGTTGAGGCTGGGCGGTGGGCACAGGGAGGTGTCGAGGAGGTGGCTGTCGTAGACTGTGCGGTTGGGGGGGGCGCGCACCGATTCCCTGTTAAGCTCCATCTGCTGCTCGGGGTCGCGGAGCTGCAGTGTACAGGGGCCCTGGTAGGGCGGAGGCTCCTCGCCGTCCGACAGCGAGATGGTGGGCGGCAGGTCAATGATGGGGTGGGGCAGGTAGGGGTAGGTGGGCTGGAAGCGGGCCAGACGCTCCCTCTGCAGATAGGGGATGCGGTCCGGGGGACGCGGGGTGTACACCTGCTGCTGTAAGGGAGGAGGAGATGGAGCGTTAGCACACACACATTTCTATTTGGTCATTTGGTGAGGAAAAAGGTTTAACAACGTATTTCCATTGTCATCTCTTTGTTCAGAACCCTCTTTTATCCAGTGACTTAGTGTGGAGGGTATATTGATACAGCACCATTGTTGTCATCGCTATGCTATGAACAGCGATAAACACTCATAGCCCATCTGCTCTAATATCCAAGGAGGGCCGCACAGATTTTTTGGGGGACCGATTTGTTTGTCAAAATCAATTTGCTGCCAGAAAATGTGCAGTTATTTATATATATACATACAGTGGGGGGAAAAAAGTATTTAGTCAGCCACCAATTGTGCAAGTTCTCCCACTTAAAAAGATGAGAGAGGCCTGTAATTTTCATCATAGGTACACGTCAACTATGACAGACAAAATTAGAAAAAAAAATCCAGAAAATCACATTGTAGGATTTTTTATGAATTTATTTGCAAATTATGGTGGAAAATAAGTATTTGGTCAATAACAAAAGTTTCTCAATACTTTGTTATATATCCTTTGTTGGCAATGACACAGGTCAAACGTTTTCTGTAAGTCTTCACAAGGTTTTCACACACTGTTGCTGGTATTTTGGCCCATTCCTCCATGCAGATCTCCTCTAGAGCAGTGATGTTTTGGGGCTGTCGCTGGGCAACACGGACTTTCAACTCCCTCCAAAGATTTTCTATGGGGTTGAGATCTGGAGACTGGCTAGGCCACTCCAGGACCTTGAAATGCTTCTTACGAAGCCACTCCTTCATTGCCCGGGCAGTGTGTTTGGGATCATTGTCATGCTGAAAGACCCAGCCACCTTTCATCTTCAATGCCCTTGCTGATGGAAGGAGGTTTTCACTCAAAATCTCACGATACATGGCCCCATTCATTCTTTCCTTTACACGGATCAGTCGTCCTGGTCCCTTTGCAGAAAAACAGCCCCAAAGCATGATGTTTCCACCCCCATGCTTCACAGTAGGTATGGTGTTCTTTGGATGCAACTCAGCATTCTTTGTCCTCCAAACACGACGAGTTGAGTTTTTACCAAAAAGTTATATTTTGGTTTCATCTGACCATATGACATTTTCCCAATCCTCTTCTGGATCATCCAAATGCACTCTAGCAAACTTCAGACGGGCCTGGACATGTACTGGCTTAAGCAGGGGGACACATCTGGCACTGCAGGATTTGAGTCCCTGGCGGCGTAGTGTGTTACTGATGGTAGGCTTTGTTACTTTGGTCCCAGCTCTCTGCAGGTCATTCACTAGGTCCCCCCGTGTGGTTCTGGGATTTTTGCTCACCGTTCTTGTGATCATTTTGACCCCCACGGGGTGAGATCTTGCGTGGAGCCCCAGATCGAGGGAGATTATCAGTGGTCTTGTATGTCTTCCATTTCCTAATAATTGCTCCCACAGTTGATTTCTTCAAACCAAGCTGCTTACCTATTGCAGATTCAGTCTTCCCAGCCTGGTGCAGGTCTACAATTTTGTTTATGGTGTCCTTTGACAGCTCTTTGGTCTTGGCCATAGTGGAGTTTGGAGTGTGATTGTTTGAGGTTGTGGACAGGTGTCTTTTATACTGTATATATATAGGTCCATTATCATTTCTACATACTTCCTATCTAGTTTTAGACGTTCAAGAGTGGCCTGGAATGTTTTTTTTTGCCCATGATAATCATTGCCCCCCACCCCAAAAGAAAAATTCCTGTGGGCCGGATTGAATGGGCAGTAGTTTGTCCACTCCCACCCATAATCCACTTTACCTCGCTCATTCCACTGGTGGGCCCTGGGCCATCTGAAGACCACAGACTCCCATCCTGTGAGAAAGAAAGAAAAAAAGACAGAGAGAGAGAGAGAGAAAGAGAGAGAGAGAGAGAAAGAGAGAGAGAGAGAGAGAGACAGAGAGCATTTATCATGTCAATGGTACCATGTTGTGCCACTAGGTGGAGTACCTCCCTTTCCAGCCAAAGAGCCAACCACAGAGCATAGGGTGAAGATGATGAGATTAATCCCCCGAACCAATTTGGCCATACCCCAATGGCTAATAATGGAGGACTTCCTGTCCTTCTGTCCTAGCCTTGTTCTTTCCACCTAGATGGGCTGTGGATTAGACAATAGCTACATGTACTATTCAAGTGCTCTTCACAGACGCAATCCCAGATAAACACACAGACAGACATTGACCGTGACACAGAGAGAAAGAGAGAGAGAAAGAGAGAGCGAGAAAGGGGCGCTCTGTCATCTCTGACTCATACCCCCTACCGCAGAGTACACAGACGTCTGCATAACCCAAAGGGTTGTGCTCAATTAAGAATTGAATTGAGAATGCCTCATAAATTCCAATTCAATTAGTGAATTTGAATTGAAGCAGTAAACAGGATACAAAATTGCAATTCGAATTTGAATTAAAGGAAATATAATTAAATTCAGTGAAATTCAAATGCTTCTTCCAATCTATATTAGGTGTAGGCCTTTTGTGTAGAAATATGTGAATATTCTATATTATTATATTTCATTAATCACTTACATTTTGTTCAATATGGGGAAAAGACTACAATTCCCAGAATGCATTCATTTACATTACATTTACATTTTAGTCATTTAGCAGATGCTCTTATCCAGAGCGACTTACAGTTAGTGAGTGCACACATTTATTATTATTTTTTTCATACTGGCCCCCCGTAGGAATCGAACCCACAACCCTGGCGTTGCAAGCGCCATGCTCTACCAACTGAGCTACACGGGGCCCAGTATGTTAAGTTTAAGTTGACCCTAAAGCCTTCAAAAAGAAGCCAAACAAATTAAATGGATGGTGGAAATATAATTTGCTATTCTAAGCACGAAGGTTAAAATAATATATGAACATTGTTTCCGGAGAAACGTAATATATTCTTTGGTATCTGGAAGTGTGACCTGTCAGATTCAATGAAACTCTCATGTTGTATGACTGAGTGAAATTTATTTGAATTGGACTGAATTAAATTCTACGTCCTGTCACTTAAACTCAAATTCTACATCTGGTGGGGTGTGGCCAATGTAATTTGAATTTCATTTCATAAAGTGAATGGGAGTCAAATTCCACAATTCTGGATTAAGCACAACCCTGATTGCCCAAACACACACACACACACACACACACACACACACACACACACACACAGACACACAGCATCCTGCCCCACATTTCCTAACAGATTATTCCCGGGCTAGGTGATTCAGAAAGCAGCAGTATGTGTGTGTGTGATTCAGAAAGCAGCAGCGCAGTCATATGGTTCTGGAATCTTCAGATCACTGCACTGGGCGATGTGGCACAAAGAGACATAAAGAAACACAGACATCAACAAATATACTATATACAGGTCCAACTGAACACCATTGTCTGTTTATCATATTTGTTTGCATTAGTAAAAAAAATATCTGGTTTTCTGACATGGCTAGTTTGGGCCTGCCATGATGTCCAAATAGGACCCTGTACTCTGGCTTGCCTATTTCCAAGTACATACAAGGCTGTTTTAATTTCATATTAAGTCTACACCCTGGTCTGTGTGGAGTAAAGGATGTAAAGGAACGTTTACTTCCTGGTTTGTTTGGAGGCTGTCAAAGAAAGTATATTGCCTGTAAAGATGTGTGGAGTGCTTCTAAAGACCGTAAAGTAAAGTCTATGTTCTGGTCTGCGTGGAGGCTGTAAGTCTACACCTTAGTCTGTATGAAGACTGTAAAGTAAAGTCTCCAACCCTGGTTAGTGTAGAGTACTTACGGAGGCCAGTGGTAGGTGGCGCCGGCGGGCCTGTCTGTCCCTGGAAATGAAGGAGCGTTCTGACAGGCGGTAGTGGTTGAGCAGGCAGGTGATCACTACCACCATCACCATCATCACCATGACGATCACCAGGATCTGCACAAACTCCAACTGGGCTGGAGAGAGAGAAGAGAGAGAGAGGGGACAGGTTAGAACTAGTGGAAGACGATCTGATTGTGTCACCTAAGCTTCATTAAAATATCACGTTTGGGAGCAGCAGAAGTGAGAGGACTCTATGTATTAGACCTTATTTTCTTGTCCAGCTCCTGTTATTATTGGATGTGCGTAAAACCCCCTTCATTCATAAAAGTGAAAGAACCCAAGAGGATAGATAGGAGGATATGGACATTGCACAGTTTATTGGGAAAGGGTGTTTGGGACCATGGTAATTGAAGGTCATGACAACTTAATCCGATCTTACGAAAAGCAACTAGCATAGCAACTAACTCGTTTTTACCTAGAAATGACCTAGAAACCAATATTGTAGAAATTATTTTGTAAAGCCCATGAGTATTCACAACTCAACTGAAATGTAAGCACATATGGCCAACTCATTCATAATCTGTCTCAGTTCATTGTATGTTATAACTTGCTGTAAGTTTAGCTACATCAATTACACTATTTAGGTTATAACTATTTAATAAACCATAAAACCTGAATTAGAGTCGATGTCCGCAACCACGTGGAAAACATATTAGCTTAATTTTATTTTTATTTATTTAACCTTTATTTAACCAGGTAAGCCAGTTGAGTTCTCATTTACAAGTTCTCATTTACAACTGCGACCTGGCCAAGATAAAGCAAAGAAGTACGATAAAAACAACAACAACACAGAGTTACATATGGAATAAACAAAACGTACAGTCATTAACACAATAGAAAATCTATATACAGTGTGTGTAAATGTAGTAAGTTATGGAGGTAAGGCAATAAATAGGCCATAGTGCTAAATAATTACAATTTAGTATTAACACTGGAGTGATAGATGTGCAGAAGATGATGTGCAAATAGAGATACTGGGGTGCAAAAGAGCAAAATAAATAACAATGTAAATAACAATATTGGGATGAGGTAGTTGGGTGGACTAATTACAGATGGGCTGTGTACAGGTGGAGTGATTCGGTAAGCTGCTCTGACAACTGATGCTTAAAGTTAGTGAGGGAGATAAGAGTCTCCAGCTTCAGAGATTTTTGCAGTTCGTTCCAGTCATTTGCAGCAGAGAACTGAAAGGAGGTGTTGGCTTTGGGGATGACCAGTGAGCTATACCTGCTGGAACGCAGACTACGGGTGGGTGTTGCTATGGTGACCAATGATCTAAGATAAGGCGGAGATTTGCCTAGAAGTGATTTATAGATGACCTGGAGCCAGTGGGTTTGGCGACGAATATGTAGTGAGGGCCAGCCAACGAGAGCGTACAGGTCACAATGGTGGGTAGTATATGGGGCTTTGGTGACAAAACGGATGGCACTGTGATAGACTACATCCAATTTGCTGAGTAGAGTGTTGGAAGCTATTTTGTAAATGACATCGCCGAAGTCAAGGATCGGTAGGATAGTCAGTTTTACGAGGGTATGTTTAGCAGCATGAGTGAAGGAGGCTTTGTTGCGAAATAGGAAGCCGATTCTAGATTTAACTTTGGATTGGAGATGCTTAATGTGAGTCTGGAAGGAGAGTTTACGGTCTAACCAGACACCTAGGTATTTGTAGTTGTCCACATATTCTAAGTCAAACCCGCCGAGAGTAGTGATTCTAGTCGGGCGGGCGGGTGCAAGCAGCGTTCGATTGAAGAGCATTTTAGAGAAGTTGGAGGCTACGGAAGGAGTGTTGTATGGCATTGTAGCTCGTTTGGAGGTTTGTTAACACAGTGTCCAATGAAGGGCCAGATGTATACAAAATGGTGTCGTCTGCGTAGGTGGATCTGAGAGTCACCAGCAGCAAGAGCGACATCATTGATATACACAGAGAATAGAGTCGGCCCGAGAATTGAACCCTGTGGCACCCCCATAGAGACTGCCAGAGGTCCAGACAACAGGCCCTCCGATTTGACACATTGAACTATATCTGAGAAGTAGTTGGTGAACCAGGCGAGGCAGTCATTTGAGAAACCAAGGCTATTTAGTCTGCCAATAAGAATGCGGTGATTGACAGAGTCAAAAGCCTTGGCCAGGTCGATGAAGACGGCTGCACAGTACTGTCTTTTATCGATCGCGGTTATTATATATCGTTTAGGACCTTGAGCGTGGCTGAGGTGCACCCATGACCAGCTCGGAAACCAGATTGCATAGCGGAGAAGGTACGGTGGGATTCGAAAAGGTCGGTGATCTGTTTGTTAACTTGGCTTTCAAATACTTTCGAAAGGCAGGGCAGGATGGATATAGGTCTGTAAGAGTTTGGATCTAGAGTGTCACCCCCTTTGAAGAGGGGGATGACCGTGGCAGTTTCCAATCTCTGGGGATCTCAGACGATACGAAAGAGAAGTTGAACAGGCTAGTAATATGGGTTGCGACAATTTCGGCAGCTAATTTTAGAAAGAAAGGGTCCAGATTGTCTAGCCCAGCTGATTTGTAGGGGTCCAGATTTTGCAGCTCTTTCAGGACATCAGCTATCTGAATTTGAGTGAAGGAGAAGCATGGGGGGCAAAATAAAAAATGTCCCATCCAAATCTGTCTGTTTAAGCTGTTTTTTGCATGGGCTGCATGTCAATCCACCACATCTACCTATGTCAGCCTTCCACATCTGCGGTGGAAGGTGGCAGATCTACAGTGGTGTTTTTCAGACCATGAGATATCCTGAAAATCCTGTAGCGTCCGAACGGTTTGGCCTAAAAACTAATATGACCCCACTATGGAAAGATGAGACTCTCACGAACACGATGGTGTTTTCCATGCTCTACGACCCCCACAAGCGTCACGGGACTCGTCTGAAGTCGGTTTGAAGTCAAGCACGTACATGTCGGTTGTTTTGCTCTATGACGCCCCGAACCTTCAGAAGACTCGTCTGAAGGTAACCCAGTACAGTTTAAAAACATTTATGGAAGTATGGCAGTAGTTTTGTGATTTTTTTTTGAAATATGCTTCTGCATCAGCAGTTTTTCTCTTGTTACAGTGGCTTGCGAAAGTATTCACCCCCCTTGGCATTTTTCCTATTTTGTTGCCTTACAACCTGGAATTAAAATGGATTTATTTGGGATTTGTATCATTTGATTTACACAACATGCCTACCACTTTGTTTCAGAATAAAACAGATGTTGCATCTTCAAACATTAAATAAGACATTGGATTGAGGTCTGGGCTTTGACTAGGCCATTCCAAGACATTTAAATGTTTCCCCTTAAACCACATGAGTGTTGCTTTAGCAGTATGCTTAGGGTAATTGTCCTGCTGGAAGGTGAACCTCTGTCCCAGTCTCAAATCTCTGGAAGACTGAAACAGGTTTCCCTCAAGAATTTCCCTGTATTTAATGCAATCCATCATTCCTTCAATTCTGACCAGTTTCCCAGTCCCTGCCGATGAAAAACATCCCCACAGCATGATGCTGCCACCACCATGCTTCACTGTGGGGATGGTGTTCTCGGGGTGATGAGAGGTGTTGGGTTTGCGCCAGACATAGCGTTTTCCTTGATGGCCAAAAAGCTCAATTTTAGTCTCATCTGACCAGAGTACCTTCTTCCATATGTTTGGGGAGTCTCCCACATGGCTTTTGGCGAACACCAAACGTGTTTGCTTATTTTTTTCTTTAAGCAATTACTTTTTTTATGGCCACTTTTCCGTAATGCCCAGCTCTGTGGAGTGTACGGCTTAAAGTGGTCCAATGGACAGATACTCCAATCTCCGCTGTGGAGCTCTGCAGCTCCTTCAGGGTTATCTTTGGTTTCTTTGTTGCCTCTCTGATTAATGCCCTCCTTGCCTGGTCCGTGAGATTTGGTGGGCGGCCCTCTCTTGGCAGGTTTGTTGTGGTGCCATATTATTTCAATTTTTTAATAATGGATTTAATGGTGCTCCGTGGGATGTTCAAAGTTCCGGATATTTTTTTATAACCCAACCCTGATCTGTACTTCTCCACAACTTTGTCCCTTACCTGTTTGGAGAGCTCCTTGGTCTTCATGGTGCCGCTTGCTTGGTGGTGCCCCTTGCTTAGTAGTGTTGCAGACTCTGGGGCCTTTCAGAACAGGTGTATATATACTAAGATCATGTGACACAGATTGCACACGGGTGGACTTTATTTAACTAATTATGTGACTTCTGAAGGTAATTGGTTGCACCAGATCTTATTTAAGGGCTTCATAGTAAAGAATACATATGCACGCACCACTTTTCCGTTATTTATTTTGTATACATTTTTGAAACAAGTTATTTTTTTCATTTCACTTCACCAATTTTTACTATTTTGTGTATGTCCATTACATGAAATCCAAATAAAAATCAATTTAAATTACAGGTTGTAATGCAATAAAATCGGAAAAACGCCAAGGGGGATGAATACTTTGCAAGGCATTGTATGTCAGTAACTGACAGTCACTCAATTAGCCTATGTCAGCAAAAAAAAAAAAAGATTGATAAGTTAGTCTAGCGGCCAGCTAAACTTGTGGTAATCATGGTTGAATTACCGACCGGGGGGGCCCCCATTGATTTTGTTAGTCACTCTCACTCAGATATCATATTAAAAACATTTCTCTACACCTAATGACAAAATGTATAGATTTACAGCAAACTTGCTTTAAAACTGCAACATTTTCTCTACACCCCCATGGCAAAATGTGTAGAAACGTGTCAATTTTTTCGCTTAGGGCCCCCAAAGGCTAGGACCGACTCTGACTACGTGTGGGTATGGATGTGGGTACGCAGACCCGCGAGCTACTGCAGCCCCCCCATGATGAGTTCAGATTTTTTGTGGCCCCCACCCCTATCAAAGTTGCCCATCCCTGCTCTAGGGTTTAAAACATCATCAATGACATGCAATACATTTCAAGTATAAGTTTATGACAGGTATGATGTTATTGATCTGACAGCTTATACTGTCATCATGATTGGCTGCTTCCAGTGAAAAGATTGTTATTTACTTCCTGGAAAATACCAACTTGGGTGACATCTTGCCTAATACCAACAGATCCATTAAAATCTAATAAAATCAAATGTATTTGTCACATGCGCCGAATACAATAGGTGTAGACCATACTGTGAAATGCTTATGACATTCATATGACATTCTTATGTTTGAATATCACCAGTGATTATCACCATAGTGATACACTGCTAACAACAAAAGGTGTGTGTGTATGTTTGTGCGTGTGCGTCTCTGTCTGTCTGTGCGTGCGAAGTGAAAAGAGTCAAGTTATTGGTCAGCTCAGAGGCTCTATTGATCCCGAGGCGATGGGAGCTCTTTTCCCCAGCAGAGTTCACAACAGCGTCGAGGCAGACAGACAGACAGAGCAATCTTTGTTTGGAGACAGGGCAGGACAGCCTGCCCTTCCCCTCCCCCATGTGACCCCGGGCAGACGGAGCACGCACGCACGTGCACGCACAGACAAACATCCACTCTTTCGAACTCAGACACACTTTGTGACACTTCAACAGTAAGAGAGAAAGAGAGAGAAAGTTCACGGACAGCCCTACATAAAAAACCCAGCAGGGACTTTTGCCCCAAGCAACAACTCCAATCAAACACAGATAAGCAAAGCATAAAATAAAACAGTAGCTTCTTCTGTGAAACAGTCTAACCTATTCTATTCAAGACGACAAAGAGACCAAGCTATGCAAAGAGTGTGCACATAACCCAGATACTGAAATGCTCTCGCAGGCTAGACAGACTTGATAATAGTTTGTTCCAACATTCCATAACTCTTACCAGCAACTATTACACAACCGTGTCTGACTTGCAGCTGCATTCAAGGAGAGTTTGCCGTCCTCACACATCAACAAAGGCTTTTATCGCAGTAGTTATACAAACACAACCACACAATTGGCAAAGAAACTCAAATTCGAGAAAGTCTAGAAAATGAGCTCAATGACTCATCACGTTACACTTTTGACTTCGGAATAAAAAAAACAAATGCATTAGAAATTTTACACACTCTTTAAAATCCAAGATATACAAATATTAAAATCCAATATCCAAGAATGCACAACTCACCGCTACATGGAGTTTGAACGCAGTTATAGTGGTGGGGACCTCCTGAAACCGGCTGCATCGTGTTACCCCCTAATACCTGAACTTTGGCGAGCGCCCCAACCTGTGTGATCACCGAGCGAGACGACACACACACTGCGACTCACAAAGGTCTGCAGCCTTGTCCCCACTTTTTCTCACACAACAGCTGACTGCAGCCTTGTCCCCACTTTTTCTCACACAACAGCTGAGTGCAGCCTTGTCCCCCCCCCCCCCAAAGAGAGGGAGGGGGCAAAGAAAGAAAACAAACAGACCTCGTTTTCCAGAGAGAGAGAGAGAACAAGTGAGGAGAGGGAGAGGGGGAGTGGTGGGACAGTCCAGAGAAAGACAGAGAGAGAATAATGATGGGAGCAAGACAGAAAGAGATAGACAGAGTGAAAGAGAGAGGGATGAAGAGGGTGAAAAAGAGAGCGCTCCGATGCGGCCCAAGCCATTGAGTCTAGACTGATTTGTTTGATTGAGTTAATTTCACTTGAAATATGAGAGAAAGGGAATTACCAGAATTACTACTGCAAAGCACATTCCTATATTTTTATACATTTACTGTAAATTATGCTTCTTCATGACACATTTATTCACAACCTTATATACACAAACCGGTGGATAATACGAAAGTATGTTACGAGAATTCCTCAAGTTATTAAAGTCAACTGTTACGCTAAAGAAACACAAATACAGTGCATTCAGAAAGTATTCACAACCTTTGACTTTTTCCACATTTTGCTGTGTTACAGCCTGAATTTAAAATGGATTAAATTGAAATGTTGTGTCACTGGCCTACACACATTACCCCATAATGTCAAAGTGAAATTATGTTTTTACAAATTAATAAAAAATGAAAAGCTGAAATGTCTTGAGTCAATAAGTATTCAACACCTTTGTTATGGCAAGCCTAAAAATGTGCTAACATAATAAGTTGCATGGACTCACTCTGTGTGCAATAATAGTGTTTAACATTTTTGAATGACTACCTCATCTCTGTACCCAACACATACAGATAATTGTAAGGTCCCTCAGTCGAGCAGTGAATTTCAAACACAGATTCAACCACAAAGACCACGGAGGTTTTCCAATGAAAGGCACCTATTGGTGTAAAAAAAAAAAAAAAAAAGCAGACATTGAATATCCCTTTGAGCATGGTGAAGTTATTAATTACACTTTGGTTGGTGTATCATTACACCCAGTTACTACAAAGATACAGGCGTCCTTCCTAACTAAATTGCCAGAGAGGAAGGAAACCATGAGGCCAATGGTGACATTAAAACAGAGTTTAATGGCTGTGATAGGAGAAAAACTGAGGACGGATCAATAACATTGTAGTTACTCCACAATATTAACCTAAATGACAGAGTAAAAAGAAGGAAGGCTGTACAGGAAAAAAATAATATTCCAAAAAATGCATCCTGTTTGAAATAAGGCACTACAGTAAAACTGCTAAAAAATTGCCAAAGAAATTAACTTTATGTCATGAGTGAGAACAAAGCGTTATGTTTGGGTATGCTTGTCATCGGTAAGGACTAGGGAGTTTTTTAGAATAAAAAGAAACAGAATGGTTCGGTCTGCTTTCCACCAGAGACTGGGAGACAAATTCACCTTTCAGCAGGACAATAACATAAAACACAAGGCCAGATATACACTGGAGTTGCTTACCAAGACGACATTGAATGTTCCGGAGTGGCCTAGTTACAGTTTTGAGATAAATCGGCTTGAAAATCTATAGCAAGACTTGAAAATGGCTGTCTAGCAATGATCAACCACCAACTTGACAGAGTTTGAAGAATTGAAAAAAGTATAATGTGCAAATATTGTACAATCCAGGTGTGCAAAGCTCTAAGAGACGTACTAAGAAAGACTCACAGCTGCCAAAGGTGATTCTAACATGTATTGACTCAGGGGTGTGAATATTTATGTAAATGAGATATTTCTGATTTCATTTTCAATAAATGTGCAATTATTTCTAAAAACATGTTTTCACTTTGTCATTATGGGGTATTTTTTGTTGTTTTGGCTCTGTACTCCAGCACTTTGGATTTGAAATAATACAATGACTATAAGGTTAATATGATGGTATTTTCATCCATATCGGGTGAACCGTTTAGAAAATTACAGCACTTTTTGGACATAGTCCCCTATTTTAGGGGACCAAACGTATTTGGACAAATTCACTTATATGTGTATTAAAGTAGTCAAAAGTTTAGTATTTGGTCCCATATTCCTACCACACAATGATTGGATGCATTTACTGTTTGTTTTGGTTGTGTTTCAGATTATTTTGTGCCCAATAGAAATGAATGGTAAATAATGTATTTTGTCATTTTAAAGTCACTTTTATTGTAAATAATAATAGAATATGTTCCTAAACATGTCTAGGTTAATGTGGATGCTACTATAATTATGGCAAGTCCTGAATGAATAATGAATAATGATGAATGAGAAAGTTATAGACGCACAAATATCATACCACCAAGACATGCTAACCTCTCACCATTCCAATAACAGGGGAGGTTAGAATTAAGAAGAAGAGACTTGCTTGTGCCAAGAAACACAAGCAATGGACATTAGACCGGTGGAAATCCGTCCTTTGGTCTGATGAGTCCAAATTTAAGATTTTTTGTTCCAACCGCCGTGTCTTTGTGAGACACAGAGTAGGTGAACGTATGTGTGGATCCCACCATGTAGCATGGAGGAGGAGGTGTGATGGTGTGGGGGTGCTTTGCTGGTGACACTGTCAGTGATTTATTTAGAATTCAAGGCAAACTTAACCAGCATGGCTACCACAGCATTCTGCAGCGATACACCATCCCATCTGGTTTGCGCTTAGTTGGACTATCATTTGTTTTTCAACAGGACAATGACACAAAAAATTATATAATATGCCATTTAGCAGACGCTTTTATCCAAAGAGACTTACAGTCATGCGTGCATAAATTTTTGTGTATGGGTGGTCCCGGGGATCGAACCCACTACCCTGGCGTTACAAGTGCCGTGCTCTACCAGCTGAGCTACAGAGGACCACTTCCAGGCTGTGTAAGGGCTATTTGACCAAGAAGGAGAGTGATGGAGTGCTGCATCAGATGACATGGCCTCCACAATCACCCGACCTCAACCCAATTGAGATGGTTTGGGATGAGTTCGACCGCAGAGTGAAGGAAAAGCAGCCAACAAGTGCTCAGAATATGTGGGAACTCCTTCCAGACGTTTGGAAAAGCATTCCAGGTGACTACCTCATGAAGCTGGTTGAGAGAATGCAAAGCTGTCATCAAGGCAAAGGGTGGCTACTTTGAATAATCTCAAATCTAAAATATATTTGGATTTGTTTAATGCTTTTTTGGTTACTACATGATTCCATATGTGTTATTTCATAGTTTTGATGTCTTCACAATTAATGTACAATGTAGAAAATAGTAAAAATAAAGAAAAACCCTTGAATGAGTAGGTGTGTCCAAACTTTTGACCAATCGGAGTGTGCTCAGTACCAACATGATGATTGTGTTTTGTACTGATGAAAAATTTCTTAACGGTATTTGAATGTTTATATCATTCCCAATGAAGGATACTTTTATGTTAAGGTGAAAAGCTCAATGAACCAACGGAAGGTCATTTACAATGGTAATATACTAGCCCGGGCTAAATTTAAACATGCAAGTACAAACAGAGATACACACACACACACACAGTTTTCTAACCGTTCAATAGTTGCTCATAATCATTCCCCAAAACTAGTTGCGTACACACACACACACAAAAAAAACACAAACAAAGTGCACACAATGGTCAAGCTCAGCCAAAAGAGCCAGCTGACAGGATGTTCAGGGGAGGGGTCTCTTTTGTGTGTGTGTGTGTGTGTGTGTGTGTGTGTGTGTGTGTATGTGTATGTGTGTGTCCGAGCTGAAGAGCAGCAGCGCCCCAGCCACTCTCTCTCTAGACAAGGGCTGCCCAATCCTGGGCCGAAATGAGTCTGTTTTTTGTTTCTACCTGGTAGTTAATTGCACTCACCTTGTGTCCCAGGTCTGAATTAGTCCCTGATTAGAATGAGAGGATGAAAAACAGAAGTGTTTCGGCCCTTCAGGACCAGGATTGGGCAGCCCTGCTCTAGACAATACAGCCCATGGAAATACCTGCTTGCCCTCAAATGGGGAAGGTGAGGGGGTCACGGGAGCCAAACAGGGATTCCCCTCTCCTCCCCCTTCCCGTTTTTGTTCTCAAGCCACTGCTCGCAAGTCGTTGTTAAATTCTTATCTATGATTTAGAACAAAAAACTTGCGCATCTTGATTGTTGACCAATGACCAGTCATCAGCATTGGCGTGCAAAGGTGGGCGTGCATTTACAGATTAGTAACCAGAAGGAAGTTGTTTCATTTCCTCTAGTTTTGCCTGGTAAAAACAGAGTAGGCCTACATTTATCATCCATATAAAATACAATTTAGCAACAGAACAAAAATATAAACGCAACATGTAAAGTGTTGGTCACATTTTTCATGAGCTGAAATAAAAGATCCCACAAATTTTCCATTTGCACAAAAAGCTTATTTCTCTAAAATGTTGTGCACAAATTTGTTTACATCCCTGTTAGTGAGCATTTCTCCTTTGCCAAGATAATCCATCCACCTGACAGGTATGGCATATCAAGAAGCTGATTAAACAGCATGATCATTACACAGGGGCACTTTATGCTGGGGACAATAAAAGGCCACTCTAAAATGTGCAGTTTTGTCACACAACACAATGCCACATATGTCTCAAGTTTTGAGGGAGCGTGGAATTTGAGGGAGCATGCTGACAGCAGGAATGTCCAACAGAGCTTTTGCCAGAGAATGTCATGTTCATTTCTCTACCATAAGCCACCTTCAACGTAAAATCTTTGAAATTGTTGCATGTTGCGTTTATATTTTTGTTCAGTATACAACGGACTCATCTTTGCCAGAACAATACGCTACCTGGCGATTTGATAGATCATTTTCATATTTCAGATAGGCCTTACTGGCGTAGCACACTGCCCTGCAGCCCCAGCAAGGTGGGGGCACAGATAGCATATGAAGACGTCATAAGTCATATACACTGCTCAAAAAAATAAAGGGAACACTTAAACAAAACATCCTAGATCTGAATGAATGAAATAATCTTATTAAATAATTTTTTCTTTACATAGTTGAATGTGCTGACAACAAAATCACAAAAAAATGATCAATGGAAATCAAATTTATCAACCCAAGGAGGTCTGGATTTGGAGTCACCCTCAAAATTAAAGTGGAAAACCACACTACAGGCTGATCCAACTTTGATGTAATGTCCTTAAAACAAGTCAAAATGAGGCTCAGTAGTGTGTGTGGCCTCCACGTGCCTGTATGACCTCCCTACAATGCCTGGGCATGCTCCTGATGAGGTGGCGGATGGTCTCCTGAGGGATCTCCTCCCAGACCTGGACTAAAGCATCCGCCAACTCCTGGACAGTCTGTGGTGCAACGTGGCGTTGGTGGATGGAGCGAGACATGATGTCCCAGATGTGCTCAATTGGATTCAGGTCCGGGGAACGGGCGGTCCATAGCATCAATGCCTTCCTCTTGCAGGAACTGCTGACACACTCCAGCCACATGAGGTCTAGCATTGTCTTGCATTAGGAGGAACCCAGGGCCAACTGCACCAGCATATGGTCTCACAAGGGGTCTGAGGATCTCATCTTGGTACCTAATGGCAGTCAGGCTACCTCTGGCGAGCACATGGAGGGCTGTGCGGCCCCCCAAAGAAATGCCACCCCACACCATGACTGACCCACCGCCAAACCGGTCATGCTGTAGGATGTTGCAGGCAGCAGAACGTTCTCCACGGCGTCTCCAGACTCTGTCACGTCTGTCACATGTGCTCAGTGTGAACCTGCTTTCATCTGTGAAGAGCACAGGGCGCCAGTGGCGAATTTGCCAATCTTGGTGTTCTCTGGCAAATGCCAAACGTCCTGCACGGTGTTGGGCTGTAAGCACAACCCCCACCTGTGGACGTCGGGCCCTCATACCACCCTCATGGAGTCTGTTTCTGACCGTTTGAGCAGACACATGCACATTTGTGGCCTGCTGGAGGTCATTTTGCAGGGCTCTGGCAGTGCTCCTCCTGCTCCTCCTTGCACAAAGGCGGAGGTAGCGGTCCCTCTGTTGGGTTGTTGCCCTCCTACGGCCTCCTCCAAGTCTCCTGATGTACTGGCCTGTCTCCTGGTAGCGCCTCCATGCTCTGGACACTACGCTGACAGACACAGCAAACCTTCTTGCCACAGCTCGCATTGATGTGCCATCCTGGATGAGCTGCACTACCTGAGCCACTTGTGTGGGTTGTAGACTCCGTCTCATGCAACCACTAGAGTGAAAGCCCCGCCAGCATTCAAAAGTGACCAAAACATCAGCCAGGAAGCATAGGAACTGAGAAGTGGTCTGTGGTCACCACCTGCAGAACCACTTCTTTATTGGGGGTGTCTTGCTAATTGCCTATAATTTCCACCTGTTGTCTATTCCATTTGCACAACAGCATGTTCAATGTATTGTCAATCAGTGTTGCTTCCTAAGTGGACAGTTTTATTTCACAGAAGTGTGATTGACTTGGAGTTACATTGAGTGGTGCAGTGGTCTAAGGCACTGCATCGCAGTGCTAACTGTGCCACTAGAGATCCTGGTTCGAATCCAGGCTCTGTCGCAGCCGGCCGCGACCGGGAGACTCATGGGCGGCGCACAATTGGCCCAGCGTGTATCTTATGTAGTTTCTTGCAATAGCCCCCTGTGAATTAAAATACAATTTCTCTCAAAACTGTGATTCCTAAAAGATGTGTCCAGAGATTTGGTCAGCTATACCATAAGGACCCCTTATTCATGTCCTCATTACACGTAGTGCAACAAGACCACTCATGGTCTGTAAAGTTATGTTTTTATTAGAGGATTTCCAAATGAATCATTTTCCATACTTTACAAAAATATGTGTGTTTTGAGTATCTGTTGTCAGCTCCGTCAGTGGCTTGTCAACTCTGTCACGGATGGCTAACTCCCTTAAGATCAATATCCTGAATAAAATATTTTAATCAACATATGCTTAAACAATTTAAGTATTTGCTGTGCTAGACCTAAGGGATAATCTTTGCTTTATAAATGTTGTTTTATGTTCTAAATCTAGAAAAACATGCCAGAATGCTAAATAAATTAGTTTGGAGATGTGTATTACATATTTGAATACTCTAATGTTAGAATTAAACAATCAAGGCCGTTAAACACTTGTTGGACAATAATTGTACAAATGAAATGCCTTCTATGATGACTGATGGAGTTGACATAAATCCATTTAGAAAACAAATTGAAGGTTGTTCCTTTACATCGTGTGAAAGCTGATTCTTTGGTCTATCAAAATGTATATTTCATATTTTCAATTGTTTTAATATTAAGACAAATATTAGCGGGGAAAAAAGTTGGATTGTACCGTCTTTTAAGAATCCCTGAGCTCAGCCTCATGGCAAAATGGCATGAGATTAGCTTTAAAACTGCACACTTTTCTCTCTGCACTACGCCACTGATAGGCCAAGTTTGGGTGAATACTGGCTATATTTCTAAAGATAAGCAGCTGTAACATCACACTGCCTTCAATATTATGGGATGAAGATGTAACATTCTGGCCAATTTATTACGATATTTGTGAGGAAGAACAGGGCTACCCGGCTGGCAATGAGCACTCTGCAGGCAGGCTGCCCTCCAAAGTGATGGCACGGTGCAGACAGAACATGCTTTCCATCCGATCCTCCAACCGCATATGATTTTTCTTGCTCTGGACTCCAGAGAAGTGACATAATAGGCCTATATCTCTAGTTCATATTGGCTGCTAACATTAATGACTTTCAGCTCCAAATGCAGGTGTAAAACGCAGTTTATTTCTGTAGCCTATCTTGCGTTTTAAAAATGTATCACTGTTTCTGGCTGTAATTACAGGCTACATTTGCACAGCGATTGTGCGCGCATAGCCGCGTGTGCACACGTGCATGTGTGTGCACGGAGGGGGGGTCGCAAAAAGTTTCAAAACCACTGGGATACATGAGTTGGGTTGGATATAGTAATGGTAGACTACAGTATTTCTTACAATTTTCTATTTTACCTGGAATTGTGTTGGTCATTGTGCAGCATTTATTGCAGCATTTATTCCAGTTCAAAATTGTTTAGCAAAATACTTCATCAGATTGTGCTGCTTTCCCCTCTTGTAGCAATTGCTCAACGAGTCTCTGACTGCAGTTGTGTGATTTTTTTTTTGGGGGGGAGCACATGCCCCCCAAAAGGTCTATGCACTTCCCATCCAAAACAGTTCGGAACAGTTCGTACATACACTACCGTTCAAAAGTTTGGGGTCACTTAGAAATGTCCTTGTTTTCGAAAGAAAAGCAATTTCTTTGTCCATTAAAATAACATCAAATTGATCAGAAATATAGTGTAGACATTGTTAATGTTGTAAATGGCTATTGTACCTGGAAACGGCTGATTTTTTATGGAATATGCTGACCTTCTAGGCAAAGTTGCAAAGAAAAAGCCATATCTCAGACTGCCCATCTTAATCTTTTCTTTTTATTGGCCAGTCTGAGATATGGCTTTTTCTTTGCAACTCTGCCTAGAAGGTCAGCATCCCGGAGTCGCCTCTACACTGTTGACGTTGAGACTGGTGTTTTGCGGGTACTATTTAATGAAGCTGCCAGTTGAGGACCTGTGAGGCGCCTGTTTCTCAAACTAGACACTAATGTATTTGTCCTCTTGCTCAGTTGTGCACCGGGGCCTCCCACTCCTCTTTCTATTCTGGTTAGAGCCAGTTTGCGCTGTTCTGTGAAGGGAGTAGTACACAGCGTTTTACGATCTTCAGTTTCATGGCAATTTCTCACATGGAATAGCCTTCATTTCTCAGAACAAGAATAGACTGATGAGTTTCAGAAGAAAGTTATTTGTTTCTGGCCATTTTGAGCCTGTAATCGAACCCACAATTGCTGATGCTCCAGATACTCAACTAGTCTCACGAAGGCCAGTTTTATTGCTTCTTTAATCAGCACAACAGTTTTCAGCTGTGCTAACATAATTGCAAAAGGGTTTTCTAATGATCAATTAGAATTTTAAAATGATAAACTTGGATTAGCAAACACAACGTGCCATTGGAACACAGGACTGATGGTTGCTGATAATGGGCCTCTGTACGCCTATGTAGATATTCCATAAAAAAATCAGCCGTTTCCAGCTACAATAGCCATTTACAACATTAACAATGTCTACACTGTATTTCTGATCAATTTGATGTTGTTTTAATGGACAAATGTTTTTCTTTCGAAAACAAGGACATTTCTACGTGACCCCAAACATTTGAACGTTAGTGTATATTATGAAGACAAATTGTGAAGTTGCTGTTCGTTATGGTCTTCGGCAAGGTTTTTTTCAGCTGTTCGTGCAAACAACCTTTTTTTCTTGAGGCTAGCTGAAGTTCGGAGCCATAGTCTACGCCCCTTCGTCGGTCCTATGCCCCTTCGTCGGTCCTACGCCCCTTCGTCGGTCCTACGCCCCTTCGTCGGTCCTACGCCCCTTCGTCGGTCATTGTTCAACAGTCTTCAATTAAGTGTTTGTTGTCAATCAACGATAGATGACTCATTTTACATTTTAGTTTGATGAAAAACTGCGCAACTAAGATCTCCTCGGCAAAAACAGATTTCTTGAGTTATCTCAAGGTCTTTTAAAGGAGTATGCGAGCACACTCGTTCGGTTCGCCTAGCCGAGTTAGGTCCCCGGGTGGGGGGGTTATCAGTCTGTAAAACTGTCTGCTCACATGGGCAGGCAGGAGGGGTGTGTGTGCGCGTGTGTGTGTGTGTGTGTGTCTGTGACGGAGGGGGTTGTAGATGAGAAAAGGCTGTGTTGGAGGGGGTTGCAATGCTCAGAGCAGACAGGGCAGGTTTGCACTGTGCAGAGTCACTGAAAAGGGCAGAGCAGCTAGAGACCCAGACAGAGAAGAGCGAAAGTGAGACACAAGAGGGGGGGAAACAAAGCACATAACTTTTCATTGACTTTGGAGCCACAGTCACACAACCAACAACTGTGGGAACTTTAGACTTGGATACTCACGCTATTGATACGGGTGAGGAAAAAAGGAGTGGCAATTATTTCGCTTTCGGGTGATTTCTCACGACACAAGAACCAAAAAAAGCCATGATTTTAATGGATTTTCAAACATTTTTATCCATAGAACAGTCCTTTGGAGGAAGGATTGTTGACATATTTGTGACATTTTGGCCTTACCCAGGCCTCCTTTAAGACTCCATTTATGTTTCATCTGTATGTGCAAAAAAAAAAAAAAAAAGTGTCATATGAACCATTACCTCCTGCACTGTAATATGAGTAGTATTTTGATCTCAATAACAATTTCATTTAATTACATTCATTTATGAATAATGGAAAACTTAAACATTAATATTGAAAATATATTTTTCAATATTCATATATTAATGTAAGAAAATTGTTATTGAAAAAAAATACTAATATTACAGAGCAAGCGGTAAACACCAATCTTTCTAGCACCTACAAACATTATGGAGTCTTAAAGGAGGCCTGGGTAAGGCCAAAATGTCACAAATATTGCAACTAATTATTTCTCAATTATGCTTTAAGATACAAATGTCAAATATGTCAACAATCCTTCCTCCAAAAGGACCCTTCTATGGATTACATTTTGTGAAAATCATGAAATGCATGGTATTTGTTTGTTTTAGTTTCGTGAGGAATCAACCTTTGCCATATTTAGGGAAATTATAGCGTAGATGCTAACGCTGATCTGCTCAGTCAAAAAGCTGGGAACTTAGATAGAGCTCGATGGGTGCAGTAGGAAAATATCCAGGTTAGTCAGTAGGGCTGGGCGATATGGCCCAAATATAATATCACTATATATTTTTAGATTTTCTATGGTATGGCAGTATTTGACGGTATTTTATGTTCGTGAATGATAAAAGTTCTAAACATATTTTAGGAGTAGTGCATGACGTTAGAATGGAAACAAATGAATTCTAAATGGTTTTAATGGACTTTCTCCATTTTATACTCAACCAAACTAGGAGAAAACTTTTGAAGTAGTCTGACTTGTATAACTTCTATTTTTTTTGCACTGCATCTAAATATTGTTAAAGACGATATTGTCAAAATCAATACCGGTATATGGAGCTTTCAGTGAAATTCTGAGACTACTCTTTCTTAGAAGAGCCAATTGAACTGCAAGCAAAGCATGTACCACCCACCCAGCTTATGACTGGAGCTTTGGTGAACTTCATAGGTGTTTGTGAGTGTTTGAGTGTATGTTCACACATGTCTGGTGGGTTAGGTGGTGGGGGAGAGAGAGAGGGTGAGAAGGCCCAAAGTAATGGGAAACCTTCCTGGAGTCTTTGTTTGGACAAGTCTTGGGGGGAGCAAATTTTCAATAAACAAAGCTGACTGTGCTTTAATCAAAGTCAAGCTATAGTAATTATTTCAACCCAAACAACAGGGGCACCCATGGAGGAGTCTAAATGGATTTGATAGAACGAACGGCGAGTCCAGACAAGAGCTGTCGGAAAACAGGTCTAGTGGAAATATGGTTGTCATCTAGTCGGGAGGAAAGAGGGCCATTAAGACAAACAAAACCGGAATTGTTGCTCTTTAAAATCTCTGCCTCCGTATTTTATGTTTTCAGTCTTAGCTTAACATCTCAGAGCGAGTTTCAATTGCTGCCCGGCGTGTCTGTTAAGAATTTCAAGACTCAGCAGCAACCCACACCCATACTACACACACAAACATACACCGTTTTGCTGAGATGCTGAATATGAGACTCATAGGCCTAGTTAAGAGACATTCACAAACACATGTTTACATACCATTTTTTGTCATTTAGCAGATGCTCTTATTCAGAGCGACGTACAGTAGTAGAGTGTGTATACATTTTTCATACTTGTCCCCCGTGGGAATCAAACCCACAACCCTGGCATTGCAAGCGCCATGCTCTACCAACTGAACTGCACGGGACACACAGTATGGGAATACACGCACACTACGTGGACATAACACACACAAACACTATAAGGGAGATAAGCAGGTAGACTTGACACAATGATATGGAGTGCTCACAGTGCAGGGCTTTTTCAGTTGACCTTTATTTCACCACGTTTGTCCCATGAATGGATTTTAAATGTATTTCGGGCCAATATATTTTTACAAGAGTGGCATTGCAAAAAAGAGAGAGAAAAACTAAAGCCACTGCAATGAAGCACCAGGAAGGGACTCGAGCCATCATGCCATTCGTGTGTGTGGAGGACACTTAGCCATCGAGATGCAGAGGTTGTGGGTCCATCCATTAGGCTACACTAACGCTCATACAACTCTGCCATGTTACACCAGGCAGCACACAATCCCAGCCCAATGTAGGGCAACAAACTACCTCAAGAACCAAATTAATTGCAAAAAGCAACTGTTCTCCAAAGTGCAATGTAGTCTGTCCACCGTAGGGACACAACACTGTGGGTTAATTAAGAACTGATCCTACACCAGGAATGAAGGAAATCATCTCAATGCAATGATGGGACAGGGAAAGACTTTGTAACTAGATGAATAGAGATTCTTGGTTGGGAGGTACAGCTTAGAAAAATACACACAGACTGGTACAAGAGTCGTCCCATGTCATTTCAGCAAGCCATGACACCCATCATTACAGGTTGTTCTGAAATCATTTCTGTAGTTAGAAACAGATAAGACTAGCATTCCGGCAACATTATTTTCTTGACATTTTATTTGATCTCTGAGAAGCTAAGCTAATTGATTGCACTCAAATTGGATCTTTTGATTGATAGGATTCACGTAATATTCACTAAATATAGTACTGAACATCTGATTGGGATATAGTACTGAACATCCGATTTGGACCAAACTTCTTATTACCATTGAGTAAGACATTCAATTGTCAAAAGCCACCCACGGACCCCCCACGCCAATCCCACCCCAACAACCAGTATACAGTATCAGTCCTACATGTCTGACAAGTAATATCGAGCTGCCGCTTGGAGTATTGCGTCTTCATCCTATGTAATGTGTTCCCTGTGAATCAGTTGATGTCCCCCCGTTCAGAGAAATTAGCCATTGAAGTCACTTGCATTATTTACAATAAATTGTGAAAGTACAAGGTTTTGCCCACTAGATGTCTGCCACACCTTTTTATCAATTTTGTTAGTCACTTGTGTTTATTAAATGGATCACCACATTTTCTTTGCAACTTTGGGTAGAAAACCAATAGCAGCCCCTCTGTGTGTGGTTTATTCCCTTCAAAAAAGGTCTGCATTTGTTAGACCATTCCTGGTGAACAAGCAAACCATTAGGCTAAAGCAGTTTTAATAGTTTCAATGTTATGGCCTCTTCAATGGTAAAAGCACAATCTGAGACGGTGGGTGTCGAAATCCTATTTCTTGTGCTTTTTGAGGTGGAATGACACATAAGGAAGAAAAGCAAACCCGAGGAAGCACAGCCAATGTTTGTCCCAGCGCACAGCTTGTGCTAACCCACTTTCGATCTGTGACAGTGGCCAACGCTTGTCTGAATCGGTCAGGATTTGAAAGAGTGCTTATTTGGGGGGGACTTGAGTCTTGTTGTAACCAGGTCAAGGTGCCAGGGGCAAAAAAAGACACACATGCCATCTTTACCATATTCACCATGTCTGTGCCCCTTCGAACTCATGAAATATGTTGAATATCTGGGACTCACCACTCCCTGACAGTGTGCGTTAGAGGATAAACAAAATAAACATTAATTTTCTCTCTCATCTCGGATTCATCCCAAGGGAGATGTCGCCCCCTTCCTATCCTCTCCCCGACTAGACAGAGCTGGCAGCTTCAGGGAATTATAGACTACATCCCCCCTCTACCGACCCACCTAATTTCATCTATTAGAACACACAGGGGAGGCCTGGCTGGTGAATTACTGAAACAAACAAGTGAGGGGAAGAACAAAGGATGAGCCGGGCTACTGGATTAACTTGACTACTTCCACATTGCTACAAGAGTGTCCTAAAGCAAATAGGAGTTGGATGGGTGAAGGAGCCCTGGAAATGGGAAGAATAGGGATGCTTGATTCTGTGGCTACATGACAGAAAAGAGAGTTTTGAAAGGTCCGGTTCTGGTGAGACAGATCATGGGATGGAGGGAAGGTTGGCGGTTAGCGCCTTTACAGTCGGGGGTTGTGTGTGTATGTTTGTGTCCTAAGGTATAGTCATACTGTACATACCCTCCCTGTGATTCACCACCCTTGAAACATGGATGAAAAGACAGCAACGTCACAACATGGAGCTGACAATAGTGTTGTTAAACAGACAAAAATGACCATCTCTTCTAAAGATTGAAAAGGGAAGCTTAAGAGCCGTCTGCGCCCAGTGTTTTAAAAGCATCATTGCAGAATCTCAAATTGAGTTTCCTCCTCTGTGCCATCCTTCACAGCTCAGCGGACGATTAGCCCACTGGCACCTCTGCCCACCGAAGGCACGAGCCTGCCTCACCCGCCGGCAGGTACCCACGGACCTGGATGTCTGAAGCGTATGAAAATCTAACCTTGTTATCAGCTGGCCTGTCTGCGGGGGGAATACTTATTGTTATTCTAGCCAACTGGAGCTAGCCTAGCCCTCAGCTCACACGTCCCCGGTCCCAGGCTCACCACCTAATTTATCTGTTGTCACCAAGGGCACACATTCACGCTCCCCTTCATTTGAATAAGATAAAAGAGGAGACAGACTGGGGAGCAAAGAGCAAGTCATCCAGCGCTTGGCTAGCTCCAATAAGGAAGTACCTCTCGCTCTGTCTGACAGTCACTCCCGTTTTGGTCTGGGGTGATGCTAGACATCATTATTATCTAGGCTACAGTCTGAATAGGGTGGATCTGCTTTGTCTCCCCTAACAACATCCATATACATAGACATCCAAAACTAAAACCTGTCCACTGTGAGTGCCTCCCTACAGTAAATCTTTCCAAAGGGTGTCCAGACATAAGACATGACAGGCCTATTGTAGGGAAAACATACTACTACAATTTATATAGCCTGGCCATATATAGGAAGGGATTCTTATGAGAATAGAAAGCAAGACTTCAAGCGAATGTTTCACGTTCACCCTGATAATAAAAACCCAACAGTCTGCTCCAGTGTTGACTTTAAAAGCTTGTGGGAACAGGCAAAACAGCTAATGACTGCATTGGCCTAAACGGCTGATAAAGAGAGGCCATTTCCAGGTGCTGTTACAGGTGCTGGGTTTGCCAGCATGGCAGCTTCATCTATAAACAGTTGGCTGCCATGTTTCTCCAGCGCTGAAAACGTGCCATGCCTGTCAGCCACAGCTTATGTCCAGACATAACATTGTCTAGAGCGAGAACACCACTTCCACAACCACAGTCAAACTCGTCTAACTACAAGAGCCCTGGCAAGAATCCGGTTAGTCTTTGTCTGGGGCAGGAACAAGACTAAATAAACCTAAACAAAAAACAAACAAACCCCAGCTAAACAAACTCCAATAAATGAATGTACACTGTAAAAAAATGAAAAATCTACTTTTAAAAAGTAGGGCAACACATTTACACTTAATATTTTCCTATGTTTCTTTGTATTTTGTTTTAGTATTATTATTATTTAAAAACATAAAGTCCAGGGAAATATTAATAGCCATAATAGCATGTTAGATTTACTGATAATATGATTAAATATGTTGATGTAACACAAATATTGAGTAAAAACACTTAATGTTTAACATTGTTTCATGTATTCAATCATTTGCTATTTTAACTACTGATGTGCGGTTCGTGAACATTTCATTATTTTTTAACAACTTTATACTAACTCGAGAGTCATGATTCGTTTTTCTGAGTGAGTCGTTCATTCAATTTTTTTAAATAATTTGTATAATTTTTCAAGCATAGGTTTACAGTACAGCAATTCATCATAGAGAAATGGAAACATCATTATCAGCATCATTATTATTATTGTCCAGCTCCCCTACCCATTCCCCAACAGCAGCGGGATCTGGGCCGCTGTGTGTCCAGTAGGAGTGGGCGATATACCGGTTTGATAGTAAAAACCGGTATTGTGCCGCGCCATGATATGGATTTAGCAATATCATGGATACCGCGATTTATTCAGAATTCATAAATTCGAATTTTGCATCAATATTTTTTTGTTCCAAATTTCAACTGAGTGATAGTACTAAGTAGCTACATCTTTTTTTTTTTTTTTTGATCCAACCTTTCTTGGTTCTTACGAATAAAAGAATGTATGTTAATATGTTGACCTATTTTTATGAGCGCACGTCGCATGCACTTGTTGCACGCATGTAGTGCTAGCAACAAAGAAGTGTGCAGGCAGCTGCAGTTAGGAGGCAGGTTAACTATTGGGGGAAAACTTTACAATCCAGGATGAGCGAAAACACAGAAATTGATGTTGCTCAAGAGCAGGAGGATAAATTGGTTAAGAAGAAAGGGGGCACCTCTGTTGTTTGGAACTGGTTTGGCTTTAAAATCTCCGACCCCGACCAAAACACTACCCTATGCAAGTTGTGTCGTCGTGTTGTCTTAGCAAAAGGTGGAAACACGACCAACCTGTTCAATCACTTAAAAACATACATGTCCGTGAGTATGAACAATGCACCAGAATGCGTGAGACAGTAAGCCCAGGAGCTCGCCCGAAGACAAGCCAGACTCGCACTCAACAATCAATTATATCATCATTTGCTGCCGGTACTTGCTATGAGAAGACGAGCAAAAAATGGATAGACATCACAGCTGCGATTACAAATCACATAGCGAAGGACATGGTACCGATTCAAACTGTGGAGAAAGAGGGGTTCAGAAAGTTGATTCAAACTCTGGACCCAAGATATGAGATCCCGAGCCGCAAATATTTTAGCCAAAAATGCCTGCCACAGCTTTACACAGAATGCTGGGACAGAGTTTACAGTGAGATAAATAACATTCCATTCTTCTCCACTACTGCCGATCTATGGTCAAGTCGTACCACAGAACCTTATATAAGCCTCACAATCCATTACATAGACGGTGACTGGAAACTGAAAAGTAAGTGCCTACAGACGTCTTATTTCCCAGACGACCACACCGGGAAATAATTGCAGGTGGGCTGAGGGACATACTGTCGTCCTGGGGATTAAAAGAGTCGCGTCAAGTTTGTATGACGACCGACAGCGGATCGAACATGATCAAGGCATTGCAGCTGAACAAGTGGGCAAACCTTGGATGTTTCGGACACAGGCTGCACAATGCTATTGGTAAGTTTCAGGACTGTAGCCTAGGCCTACCCTGTATGATGCTTATTATTAAGAAAAAATACAGCTCACATCAGCCATGTACCGTAGGCTAAATCTAAGCACATCAGATTTGTAAAATGTGTAACAGTTGAATGTAAATGCCGTAAATCCTCAAACAAAGATTAAAAGTTATATTGTATTGTGATTTCTATATAAAAATGCATTATTATTAATTATTATTGTATTGTGATTCGATTATTTTTCACCCTATTATTTTGATTTCTTATTCCCAATTTCCAGAGAGGAGTGTCCAAAACGCTCCCGGGCCACAGGGGTGTGCGATTTCCCGGGCCACAGGGGTTTGCAAAAAGGTGGTTAGCACGTTCTCATACAGCTGGAAAAAGCAGAAGGCCCTGATGACAGCACAGAATGAACTAAGCCTGCCCCTGCACAAGCTCATCACAGAATCTCCGACAAGGTGGGGATCTCGTCTGAAAATGATGGAAAGAGTCCTGGAGCAGGAAAAGGCCATTACACAGGTCCTGGCAGGGGACAAAAAGACACGGCACCTTGTACCTACCTGGCAAGACATCCAGGTCTTGGAATCAGTCACAGCAGCACTGAAGCCACTCCAGGACTTTACAGATGCCCTGTCAGGAGAAGCGTATGTGAGCGTGTCCTATTTGAAGCCTGTCATCAATCTGTTAAATGCAGAGGTTCTAAATCTGAGCAAGGACGATACAGAACTGACCAAAGAGATCAAGATCAAGGTTCTTGATTACTTGAATAACAAGTACACTGACCCTGCAACAGATGAGCTGCTCTCCATGGCTACCTTTCTAGATCCAAGGTTCAAGACCAGGTACATGTCCGCTGAGAAACTGGAGGACATTAAGGTATTTATTCATTTGTTCTTGTTTTATTGCTTCAAATGTAAAGCACTTTGGGCTGCATTTTATGTATGAAAGGTGCTATACAAATAAAGTTTAATTTTTTTCATTTTTTAAGGTGAGAGCTGCCTCAGAGACCGAAGCCCTCCTGGTGGAGAACACAGCCCTGGGAAAATCGTCTCTTGCAGAGGATCACACTGACAGGGAGAAAGAAGCTTCCACTGCTCATCAATCAGGCAAGAAGCCCAAGAAGAGCCTTGGGAGCTTCTTTAAGCAGACCAGCAGTGCACCTGCCTCATGTTCAGAGAGGCAGATCATTGAGCAAGAGCTGAATAGCTACATTCTGGCAACGGCAGCAGACAGCGAGTCTGATCCTTTGGAGTGGTGGCGATTTCACGGATCTAATTTTCCACGTGTGAGTTGTCTGGCAAAGAAATACTTATGCATCCCTGCCACAAGTGCCCCCTCTGAGAGGGCATTCAGCACTGGGGGCAATGTGGTGACATGTCACAGGGCAGCACTAAAGCCAGAAACAGTCAACATGCTGGTATTCCTGGCACGGAACTTGTGAAGAAAGTTCTAGTGAAGATTTGTTGATATTGTTGATAATTGATGGTTGAGGCTTGAAAGGTTTAGTTTCAAACGGTTAGTTTTTTACATATCTACGGACCGTAGCCAAAACAAACACACGTATTTCAAATCAAATCAAATCAAATTTTATTGGTCACATGCGCCGAATACAACAAGTGCAGACATTACAGTGAAATGCTTACTTACAGCCCTTAACCAACAGTGCGTTTATTTTAAACAAAAAAAGTAAGAATAAAACAACAACAAAAAAAAAAAAGTGTTGAGAAAAACAAAGAGCAGAAGTAAAATAAAGTGACAGTAGGGAGGCTATATATACAGGGGGGTAACGGTGCAGAGTCAATGTGCGGGGGCACCGGCTAGTTGAGGTAGTTGAGGTAATATGTACATGTATTTGAATTTGTAATTACCTTATTTTCTTTATCTCCTGTTATTTTTTATTTAATTTTACTTAATATCTAATTTATATATATATATATATATATATAGGCCTACCTACCTCATGTTTACGGAATGCATGTTTGCACAATACAAATAAAAACTTTTCAGGTCCATACGGTCCAATGCCTCACTCTTTCTGGTTATATAAGGTTCAAATACATATTTTTCCTTAACTAATATAATTTAACCAAGAAGGGATATTAAAATGTGATTCATATTTTTTTACGTCATATATCGTGATATCATATCGATATCGTCTGGACAGTGGAAAATATCGTGATATGAATTTTAGCTCATATCGCCCACCCCTAGTGTCCAGCCCCCATATCCTTAGTACTATGTGTATGTGCTATGTGCAGTCAAAATCAAATCAATTTATATTTGTCACATGTGCCAAATACAACAGCTGTAGACCTTACAGTGAAATGCTTACTTACAAGCCCTTAACCAACAATGCAGTTAAGAGAAATATGTGTTAAGAAAGTATTTACACACAAATAAAACAGAAGTAAAAAATAAAAAGAAGAAAATAGAAAAATAACAAATAATTAAAGGGCAACAATAAAATAAAAGTAACAAGGATATATACAGGGGGTACCGGTACAGAGTCAATGTGCGGGGGCAGAGGTTAGTCGAGGTAATTGAGGTAATATGTACATGTACAGTGGCTTGCGAAAGTATTCACCCCCCTTGGCATTTTTCCTATTTTGTTGCCTTACAACCTGGAATTAAAATGGATTTTTGGGGGGCTTGTATCATTTGATTTACACAACATGCCTACCACTTTGAAGACGCAAAATATTTTTTCTTGTGAAACAAACAAGAAATAAGACAAAAACACAGAAAACTTGGGTGTGCATAACTATTCCCCCCAAAGACAATACTTTGTAGAGCCACCTTTTGCAGCAATTACAGCTGCAAGTCTCTTGGGGTATGTCTCTATAAGCTTGGCACATCTAGCCACTGGGATTGTTGCCCATTCTTCAAGGCAAAACTGCTCCAGCTTCTTCAAGTTGGATGGGTTCCGCTGGTGTACAGCAATCTTTAAGTCATATGACAGATTCTCAATTGGATTGAGGTCTGGGCTTTGACTAGGCCATTCCAATACATTTAAATGTTTCCCCTTAAACCACTCAAGTGTTGCTTTAGCAGTATGCTTAGGGTCATTGTCCTGCTGGAAGGTGAACCTCCGTCCCAGTCTCAAATCTCTGGAAGACTGAAACAGGTTTCCCTCAAGAATTTCCCTGTATTTAGCACCATCCATCATTCCTTCAATTCTGATCAGTTTCCCAGTCCCTGCCGATGAAAAACATCCCCACAGCATGATGCTGCCACCACCATGCTTCACTGTGGGGATGGTGTTCTCGGGGTGATGAGAGGTGTTGGGTTTGCGCCAGACATAGCGTTTTCCTTGATGGCCAAAAAGCTCAATTTTTGTCTCATCTGACCAGAGTACTTTCTTCCATATGTTTGGGGAGTCTCCCACATGCCTTTTGGCGAACACCAAACGTGTTTGCTTATTTTTTTCTTTAAGCAATGGCTTTTTTCTGGCCACTCTTCCATAAAACCCAGCTCTGTGGAGTGTACGGTTTAAAGTGTTCCTATAGACAGATACTCCAATATCCGCTGTGGAGCTTTGCAGCTCCTTCGGGGTTATCTTTGGTCTCTTTGTTCCCTCTCTGATTAATGCCCTCCTTGCCTGGTCTGTGAGTTTTGGTGGGCGGCCCTCTCTTGGCAGGTTTGTTGTGGTGCCATATTCTTTCAATTTTTTTTATAATGGATTCAAAATGGTGCTCTGTGGGATGTTCAAAGTTTCTGATATTTTTTCATAACCCAAGCCTGATCTGTACTTCTCCAAAACTTTGTTCCTGACCTGTTTGGAGAGCTCCTTGGTCTTCATGGTGCCGCTTGCTTGGTGGTGCCCTTTGCTTAGTGGTTTTGCAGACTCTGGGGCCTTTCAGAACAGGTGTATATATACTGATATCATGTGACAGATCATGTGACACTTACAGTGAGGGAAAAAAGTATTTGATCCCCTGCTGATTTTGTACGTTTGCCCACTGACAAAGAAATTATTAGTCTATAATTTTAATGGTAGGTTTATTTGAACAGTGAGAGAAAGAATAACAAAGAAAAATCCAGAAAAACGAATGTCAAAAATGTTATAAATTGATTTGCATTTTAATGAGGGAAATAAGTATTTGACCCCCTCTCAATCAGAAAGATTTCTGGCTCCCAGGTGTCTTTTATACAGGTAACGAGCTGAGATTAGGAGCACACTCTTAAAGGGAGTGCTCCTAATCTCAGCTTGTTACCTGTATAAAAGACACCTGTCCACAGAAGCAATCAATCAATCAGATTCCAAACTCTCCACCATGGCCAAGACCAAAGAGCTCTCCAAAGATGTCACGGACAAGATTGTAGACCTACACAAGGCTGGAATGGGTATATGAAAGCAAATATACAGGGCCATCTGAAGTTTGCCAATGAACATCTGAATGATTCAGAGGAGAACTGGGTGAAAGTGTTGTGGTCAGATGAGACCAAAATGGAGCTCTTTGGCATCAACTCAACTTGCCGTGTTTGGAGGAGGAGGAATGCTGCCTATGACCCCAAGAACACCATCCCCACCGTCAAACATGGAGGTGGAAACATTATGCTTTGGGGGTGTTTTTCTGCTAAGGGGACAGGACAACTTCACCGCATCAAAGGGACGATGGACGGGGCCATGTACCGTCAAATCTTCGGTGAGAACCTCTTTCCCTTAGCCAGGGCATTGAAAATGGGTCGTGGATGGGTATTCCAGCATGACATTGACCCAAAACTCACGGCCAAGGTAACAAAGGAGTGGCTCAAGAAGAAGCACATTAAGGTCCTGGAGTGGCCTAGCCAGTCTCCAGACCTTAATCCCATAGAAAATCTGTGGAGGGAGCTGAAGGTTCGAGTTGCCAAACTTCAGCCTCGAAACCTTAATGACTTGGAGAAGATCTGCAAAGAGGAGTGGGACAAAATCCCTCCTGAGATGTGTGCAAACCAGGTGGCCAACTACAAGAAATGTTTGACCTCTGTGATTGCCAACAAGGGTTTTGCCACCAAGTACTAAGTCATGTTTTGCAGAGGGATCAAATACTTAATTCCCTCATTAAAATTCAAATCAATTTATAACATTTTTGACATTAGTCTGGACATTTTTTTTTGTTATTCTGTCTCTCACTGTTCAAATAAACCTACCATTAAAATTATAGACTGATCATTTCTTTGTCAGTGGGCAAACGTACAAAATCAGCAGGGGATCAAATACTTTTTTCCCTCACTGTACGTCTCCTATATCTCCGTCTCTTCTTCATGCGAATTACGGGGATCCGGGCCTTGTCCGGTGTCTGCAGTAAATCCTTCGCGTCCGACTCATTAAAGAAAAAACCTTCGTCCAGTACGAGGTGAGTAATCCCTGTTCTGATATCCAGAAGCTCTTTTCGGTCATAAGAGACGGTGGCAGAAACATTACAAATAAGTTACAAATAACGCGAAAAAAACACACACAATAGCACAATTGGTTAGGAGCCCGTAAAACGGCAGCCATCTCCTCCGGCGCCATTCTTGACAAGTAGTATAATTAGTGTTTGTGTAGTAAATATGGTGATTATTATTACGGTTCTGGTCTTCTGATATACAAAGAAGTATAGAACAAACCAGATAACTATACAATTAAGCAACAAAAAGAAAAAAGAAAAAAAGATAAAAAATACATGCAAAAATAAGTCAGCAAATGTATCATATGTTTGATTGCTTCGAGACTAATGAGTAATATGCCTACACAATATTATTTACAAGGAGCAGTCCCAATCTTTTTTCACATACACTACCAGTCAAAAGTTTGGACACACCTACTCATTCAAGGGTTTTTCTTTATTTTTACTATGTTTTACATTGGGGGAGGGGGGATGGGTTAAAATTTAATTAACAAATCATTGAAATGATTAAAACAAAATTATTTAAACAATTTTTTATTAAGTATATGTTGGTTGTTGTTTTTCAATTTTCATTCACCCCAGAATAATTTTTTACAGTGTATGTTCGGATGAGTGAGGTTGAATGGAGGACGATGAAGATCTGAATTGGGGTTGGAATCATAGACACTGCCCAGACCTTGAAAGCAACAATGTATTTTTTCCTTAAACATAGATTTATGCTTGAGGAAACTAGCGGAGAAAGGTCCAGTTAACTCAGCATTTACGTCACTGAAATAGTTCCACATCTCAGACAGCTAAGGGTTCGCTCAATGGAAATAATTCCTAGACTCAGGATAAGGCGCGTTAGTTGGATGATTTCTTGTATCCAAAAGGTGGACTTTGGCGCAACATTCAACATATTTTCCACCTGAGCTCTGTATAGTCACAGTTTACACCATGACTCAACAATATTGTTTTGGACGTACATTTTACGAGCTAAATTCCTCCAGGTACATAATGTAACGTTTGTCAAATCCAGCCATTTTGCGATCGTGCACTGCTCAGCTGGGACTTGACTAGACTTCCCTTCTTTACACATATTCAAGCTTAGAGAGCCCAACCATACGGCTCTGTTCTAGCGTTAAATAGGAAGTCTGAACAGCAAGGACGTGGAGGAAAAACAAAAGCTGTGTTGTTTGCTTTGGCCAGGAAACACAGCAAGCTGAACACATGTGGCAGGCAGCCACAAGGGCTGCTGAGACTCACAGCCAATTTATGCTTGATCCGAAAATGTGGTCTGAGGCTCCGTATCGAGGGTGTGACGCAATTGCAGAGCCTCCGGAGGCATGCAGAGGCCAAATTGAGCTCTGTACTGCATCACTGTGCGCCTCGCAAATTTTGTAACAATGCAGAGGGCTCAGTATGGCTCCACATTGACATGATTGGTTGACGGTAGGTGGGGGCGGGAGGTCCTGTATAAACACAAACTCACTTCCTTGACAACTTCCTTCAAACCAGCTCTGTGCTGCTCCGCCTAGCCAAGAAGTATGAATGCCCTGACTTCTGCAGAGGCCGTATCACCGTAAATGCTGCACGGCCAAAGCAGACGTCACATTGACCATGCTGCGCCGTTTAGTCTAAACATCAAAGCAACTAGCTTAACACCTAATGTGGAAACTGTTCATTATAAGCCAAGGACTTTACAACATTTGTTATCCAATTGTATGGTAGCTCAAACAAGCCAACATGTCTGAAATGTGTTTAGACTACAATGTCAACGGTGTTAAACTACAAAGCTTTGTGCAACGTTATGGGGAACATTTTGGCTTCTAGTTGGGGTTGTGTTGGGTCTTGAACGTATCCCCATAAACCCCTTCTAATAACTGATTGTTCCTCAGTCGTGGAGCATGTTGCGCTTCCTAACATGCTCTTGCCCAGCGCTGAGGTCTAGTGAGCCATTTTATAATTATGGCTGTAGGCGGGAGTAGGGTGGGTGGTGGCAGAAATAAAATGAACGATGAAGGAAGCACAGCAACCCCTGCTGCTGCCAGCGTGAAGTGAACACAGGTGCAGGGGAGCCAGTGTGTGGCCAACACTTGTTCATTTACTCCCTCCTTACATCCATCCATTGCGTTCTCTTTAGGCCTCTGGTGGGAGAGCCAAAGCATGACCCCAGGAAAAAGGCAGCTCTCAAAAGGCACTTCGAAGAAGAGAATTGCTGTTCAGCAGAGGCCTGGATTGATGGTTTACAGCTGCACATGAGCTCTTAATTGCTGTGCTGAATTCAGTTTAGGTGAGGCATTTCTTTGTCTGACACCTTGACCAAACCGGCCCGAGCGTTAATCCGCGTGTGCCATCGTGCGCATGTTGATTTTGTCTATCCCCACCAGACGCGATCATGAAACGCGGGTTCAAATAAAATACCAAAACCAACCGTGAACCAACTACTGTATATTAATTTGGGGAGAGATCGAAACACACATTAAACATTCATTTAGCTAGCTTGCTGTTACTAGCTAATTTGTCCTGGGAGATAAACATTGGGTTGTTATTTTACCTAAAATGCATATGGTCCTTTTTTTTTTGCTGGATCTTTATAGAATTTTGGCCCATTTTGAGTCATACAAAATCGATTGTTCTCTACTCTGACAATTAAGCCACAGATAAAAAGGGAAACCTAGTTCGTTTTTAGTACGTTTTCTTTGATTAGATGGTAGAGGTGGGACAAAGCTACCTGGATTTAGGTTGATGAACCGGCGGAAGCATTACAAGCATCGGCAGGAGGACATCATTTACCTCAGATAAAAAATAAAAAAAATTTACTGTATAGGAACCAATGATGGGGCCTTTGAGGTTTCACGCTGCCTTTTCTGGCAAAAGGGGGGCAAAACTACGTAAAGAAAGGGAATGACTAATTGACTAATTGCATTAAGGATTTGCATACGGCACCAGACACCCCCTGCACCCTATAAACAAACAATAGTGAATAAGTCTGATGAGTGTGTTTATGTAAATCGGACAAACCCAGCTGTTTCCTACTTCGAGGTTAGGTAAAGGAGACTGACCGACACACCCATCTTTATGGGGCCCACACACACACACACACACACACACACACACACACACACACACACACATTGACATTCAGCAGCAGTTTGTCGCATTGTTTACTGCCTGCATCAGCAAGTAGACCCAGTCGGCAGCCAGTCTAGACAAGGCCGCTAACAATGGCCACTTCAGACCAGAGGGTAACCCCAGCACACACCATCACCAACATAAACATTCAACATTTTCACCACCTCTTCCCTCCCCCTCACAAGCAACTACTACAAGGCTTTAAGATGTGCGTATGTGCTACTATGCTTACCAGACAAATTGTCAGCTAGACGACTGCAGCCGAACTCTTAAAAAACGATATATAATTCAACAACGTTTGATCAACGCATGAAGTGAAATGTTTTACCTCACAGAGGGAACAGGAGTGATACATGCATTGACTTGATTCAATTGACTTCAAATTCAAACTCCTAGTCAATAACAATCATCCAGAAAACGTTTTTTTTTTAAACAGATCTAAACTACTCTCCCATTGTGACTGTCTGGAAAGTCTATTATAGTCGGATGCAACACAGACTAACCGGCTTAAAAGTGAGGGGAAATAAGTACGATACAATCAGCTTTAGGCCTCCGTCTGCACAGTTATTTAAACATGAAAGTCAAAAGACATAATAAAACCAGGAAAAATACATTTAGAGAGATTGCCTCCTAAATAAACATCATGTATAATGTTGTAAGCATTTTAATACGTTTGAGAGTAAAAAACAGGATGGGGAACTTTATCTTACTTACTCTGACCTCTTTAGTTTGCACATTAGCTGCTGATGCTAACTGCAGACAGCCTAATGGTAATTAAAAAGGAATTTAATTTAGACAGTGGCAAAGCCGGCTGTGCTAAAAAAACAAAACATGCATAATAAATGTATAGTTGTCAAGCTAGGACATTGGGGAGCCGGGGTCGTGCACAGATTATTACACTTGCCATTTAATATTTCAGAGGACATTATCCTTGGCCAGTTGAACTAAACTTCATTAGGTTTGAACAACCATGTTGCCCTTAATAAATAATGCAGGGTTAAAGGTTCACACATTCCTCCACTTCGCTTCCTCCCGTAGTTTCAGGCTATAATAAAAAAGGCGATTTGGTCAAAATATAAAGGGTCATGGTTTTGTTGCATCACTGGAAAGGGCCCAAACCTCCACAAATGGTCCATGTAAGCTACCCAAATGAATCCCATAGGGCAGAGAACACAGGAAGCGGATGTGTATGACTATTGATAATAAGATTGATCTGTCACACTGGACACAGCCAGCTAAGCATGCTGTACAGTACAATGACAGGATGGGCTGGGTGAGTCTGTTCAGCTCTGCACAATGTCCCTGCTGGGAGGTTAGGAGCTGGGACATACACACTCCCACACACACAGACATGGACACACACACACACAGACACGCTTGCACACACACCTCAGCCAGCAGCCCCGCTCTGCTCCAGACGGAGGCCCATCAAGCAGCCATGAGTCACAGTTTTCAGGAAGAGCACATCAGGCCCAGAGGGTTGCTTCCTGGGTTTCAACTTTTACAGCGTAGTTCGAGGGGAGGAGAAAAAGGGGCTTTACTTTCAACTCTGTCAGCGCCTGAGCCTCAGGTTCAGATTACTTTAGTTTGGATGGGGGGAAGTTGAGGCAGGACAAAACTTGAGCGACTGACAACAAAATCCTCATATCTCTCGCAGACTAGTATCGAGGAACACTTGGTCCCATGTTATGTAAAACTGCCAGCCATTGGGAGGACCAAATTGAAAGGGAAATTGAGTGTGGGGGGAGGGGGGTGGGAAAAGACAGAGTGCCTTTTAAAATTAGAGTATGTCTGAAATGAAGGGTAACATTTTGAGTGCGATATTAAGAACAGGGGTAAAAAAAAAAAAACTGAGGGGGTGTGGGGGTGGTAGGCATGATTTCAGGCTAGCTCTGTTGTCTTGGGGCAACAATAACTACCACCACTACACCAGCACTGCTTGCCCCCACCCCCAGTCTTTGTGACAATGAACCCTTTGCTTTGTGTGCAGGGGTGCCACCCCATAATAACCAATGACCTTTCCCCTCTGACCTTCACCACTCAGACACCACCAGGTTGCCGGGAGACTCCCCCCGGCCCTTCCCATCTCCCTGCAGATGCACGTCAAACCTGGTTTCATATGCAAAACTGCATTTACATACATCTGAATTCCAATCATTATAGTGGGGATGGTGGATGGGACTGGGAGGTGTAACCTGGGGGTCTCTGCTCTGGTCTTTGTGGCTAGCTGGGTTTTATTAAGTGACAGCCACACAGCCACACATAGGAGAAGAATGTTCACAGACTACACAGCCTACTACACCATATCAGAGGGCTGGAAAACTGGATAGGCCTTATAACTCTCATCTATATATGTGTTATATGTGTTATTACAACCATTTTGAGTTACAAGTACAGAGGAACGTGGCTTGTAAGGGCACACCATTGTACAATGGATATGTCCTATGGACTGTGTATATCTTCATACAAAGTTATAATACAAAAGAAAAATGCAATTGTAGTGGTTCTGTGTGTGTAGCTAGTTATAATGAGACTCAAGACATGTTTTTGACCTCATTAGTTGCTCTAATCAGGGATCTAAATTAACATTTTTAGGAGCACAACATAAAATCTAAGAGCACAGGGAAAAAAATATATATATATTTTTTTGTGTGTCTTTTTCAGCTTTTCACTCTCAAAATCACACTTTTTAAAATAGAAAAACAACAAAATAGGATGTTCTAAGTCCACAAAAATGGTTATACCAGATCAGGAGACACCTTTGGAGATTATAGTTGCCCTTTAATAGCAGAGTTAGCAAAACAAAATATCATATCATTCTGCCAGGTAAGCCTACTTTGCAGTTAACATTTCATTTGGAAAGCCTTAAGAAATGACTGTTTCGGCATCGCTAACCGGCCACACAAAAGTGGTAGACACAGGCATTAACATGCCGTTACGTATTCAGAAAGAAATACAAATCGCTGATGCATTCTATAATATTCTTTACATGTAGGCTTTGGATTATTTTTTTATTTTTTTTGTCATTTAGCAGACGCTCTTATCCAGAGCGGCTTACAGTTAGTGAGTGCATACATTTTTCATACTGGCCCCCCATTGGATTAAACAAATCTGCACAAGTCTTTTTCTTTAGGGCACTCTGAAACAACTGCACAGTGAAGCCCATCACTACAACAATTATTACCTGGGTGATTTTTTTTTCCCCAGTCTTGGAACTCTGTAGTGAGTGTTGCAACCTTGGTACTTTGGTACCCTGATCTGTGCCTCGACACAATCCTGTCTCTGAACTCTATGGACAATTCCTTCGACCTCATGGCTTGGTTTTTGCTCTGACATGCACTGTCATCTGTGGGACCTTATCTAGACAGCTGTGTGCCTTTCCAAATCATGTCCAATCAATTGCATTTACCACAGTGGACACCAATCAAGTTGTAGAAACATCTCAAAGATGATCAAAGGAAACAGGATGCACCTGAGCTCAATTTCAAGTCTCGTAGCAAAGGGTTTGAATACTTATGTAAATAAGGTATCTGGTTTTTTTTTTTTATACATTTGCAAAAATTTCTAAAACCCTGTTTTCGCTTTGTCATTATGGGGTATTGTGTGTAGATTGATGAGGGAAAAAAACAATGTACTCCATTTTACAATAAGGCTGTAACGTAACAAAATGTGGAAAAAGGGAAGGGGTCTGAATACTTTCCTAATGCACTGTATACAGTATTTATGAAATATATTTTGGAATACATTTCGCTAGCTACCACAGCATGCTGACAAAATGTATGTCCAGACCATATATTTAAATATATATGAGGTCCAAATAAAAGTATTTCGACATTGACAATTGTTCTGGCTCTGTACTCCAGCACTTTAGATTTGAAATGATACAATGACTATGAGATACAAGTGCAGCCTTAATTTGAGGATATTTTCATTTAACCGTTTAGAAATTGCAGCACTTTTTGTACATAGTCCCCCCATTTTAGGGAACCCAAAAGTATTTGGACAAATTCACTTATATGTGTATTAAAGTAGTCAAAAGCTTAGTATTTGGTCCCATATTCCTCTACATCAAACTTGTGACTCTACAAATGGATGCTTTTGCAGTTTGTTTTGGTTAAGTTTCAGATCATTTTGTGCACAATATAAATAAATGGTAAATAATGTAGTGTAATTTTGAAGTCACTTTTATTGTAAATAAGAATAGAATACGTTTCTAAACACTTTTTCATTCATGTGGATGCTGATTACGGACATTCATCAATGAATCGTGAATGTTTTTTTGTTTTGTTTTTATAACCTTTATTTAACTAGGCAAGTCAGTTAACAACAAATTCTTATTTACAATGAAGGCCTACCAAAAGGCCTCCTGCGGGGATGGGGGCTGGTCTAAAAATATATATGTATATATATAAAGTGGGGAAAAAAAGTATTTAGTCAGCCACCAATTGTGCAAGTTCTCCCACTTAAAAAGATGAGAGAGGCCTGTAATTTTCATCATAGGTACATGCCAACTATGACAGACAAATTGAGAGAAAAAAATACAGAAAATCACATTGTAGGATGTTTAATGAATTTATTTGCAAATTATGGTGGAAAATAAGTATTTGGTCAATAACAAAAGTTTCTCAATACTTTGTTATATACCCTTTGTTGGCAATGACACAGGTCAAACGTTTTCTGTAAGTCTTCACAAGGTTTTCACACACTGTTGCTGGTATTTTGGCCCATTCCTCCATGCAGGTCTCCTCTAGAGCAGTGATGTTTTGGGGCTGTCGCTGGGCAACACGGACTTTCAACTCCCTCCAAAGATTGGAGTTGAGATCTGGAGACTGGCTAGGCCACTCCAGGACCTTGAAATGCTTCTTACGAAGCCACTCCTTCGTTGCCCGGGCGGTGTGTTTGGGATCATTGTCATGCTGAAAGACCCAACCACGTTTCATCTTCAATGCCCTTGCTGATGGAAGGAGGTTTTCACTCAAAATCTCACGATACATGGCCCCATTCAATCTTTCCTTTACACGGATCAGTCGTCCTGGTCCCTTTGCAGAAAAACAGCCCCAAAGCATGATGTTTCCACCCCCATGCTTCACAGTAGGTATGGTGTTCTTTGGATGCAACTCAGCATTCTTTGTCCTACCAAAAAGTTCTATTTTGGTTTCATCTGACCATATGACATTCTCCCAATCCTCTTCTGGATCATCCAGTGGTGTGTATTCATGGATGCCAAGGGAAGCCAGGCTTCCCAAAAAAAATAAAAAATAAACATACAATTATTCACTTTCGTCTCTCTGTGTTTCATAATTTTCGTTAAATTCGCAAGAGGCTGAATGTATCTCACCGGAAAAAGCATCAGAGCGAGTGAAACAGTGCCCCTCTGTCTCTATATGGGTAGCCCATCTATCTGATGCTAGGGCTGGGCAATATGGTCAAAATATCTTATCACTGTATTTTTAATTTTTTTTACGGTATGACAGTATTTGATGTTTTCGAATAATACCAATTCTACATTTGCTTCATGAGTAGTGCGTGACCCTAGGGTGGCAACACATATATTCTAAGTGATTTCAATGAGTCTTTTTGTACATTTTGATTGTTTTATACTTAAGCAATAAGGCACAAGGGGGTGTGGTATATGGCCAATATACCACGGCTAAGGGCTGTTCTTAAGCACGACGCAACGTGGAGTGCCTGGATACAGCCCTAAGCCGTGGTATATTGGCCATATACCACAAACCCCTGAGGTGCCTTATTGCTATTATAAACTGGTTACCAATGTTATTAGAGCAGTAAAAATTAATATTTTGTCATACCCGTGGTATACGGTCTGATATACCACGGCTGTTAGCCAATCAGCATTCAGGGTTTTAACTCCCAGTTTATAATGTTCAATTAAGCTTCAACCGAAAATCATTTTCATCATTTTCATCAATTTCTTCATTTCCTGCACTCATTTTAGATCATTTCCACATTGCCACGTAGGGATGCACGATATTGGCAAAAAATCTAGGCCTTATTTTTAACCAAATGTTGTAATTGCGATTTGACTTGCGATTTAGATCAAAACACTTGGGTGAACTGATGGAACCATGGAAGGTGAATTATTATTATAATTATTTAGTTAGAATATAACAGTGGGCACTTTGAATACAGTGTTGTTTGACATGACAACAAATGAAAATGCCAGGGAGGAGTTATTGTGACAGGGTAGGAACCAAAGTGTTGGTCAGTGTTTCCTAGGGGACCCTATAATCTTTGGCTACATTAAATGTTCTCTCTTAGCTACTTCATGTAGCTAACATATTCATGCTTTGCCTAATCCTCTTTGATTTAGAAGATGCAGTTGCACAAACAACATGCTGATCTCAGGCTGTATAGCTAGCTTTTATTAGCTAGCTAGCCAGCTAACTAGCGATTAGCGGCTAACACAATTTAGCCACAACTTCCTAAGAAAAGACAAACTAGCTGTTTGCAGATGTAAGAAACAAACGTGTAGTATAATAAATAAATAGTGTAATTATAGAACGCTTGTGGATTTATATTAAGACCAAAGTGGAAACGGCATCGTATCACGTTTAACAAACCAAACATTCAAATACCGTTATAGAAGGTAAAGTAAAAACCCAAATCAGTCCGTGCATCAATACCATTATATAGTCAAATATGGTATACTGCCCAGCCCTATCTGATGCTGTCTGGTCAAAAAGAGAATGACAGTTTGGATTAGGCTTCACACCAATCACATCAAAAGAAAAACGTCATTGACAGAAAAAAATGTAATTGTTGCATCTCATTGTTTCTGCAACTGTGTCTTCTTATTGTCTCGGCCTTAGGCCTATATACTGTATCACGGTAGCAAGGCATATGAACTAACAAGTTTTAGAGCAAACAACGCAATTATCACAACACATAGGTTGTAATATTGTTTTGTTTTTTCTGGCTTGGCTTCCCCAGTGATTTTACCCACGCACTGCTACTGCTGAAATTTCAGCTTGTTTTGCATGGATGGAATTTTGGCCTGCCTGGCGACATCACCAGGCGGTGAAAGTTAATAGACCAATAAAGAGAGTTTCAAACCTCTCTGCCAATAATAGCTAGTTTTCAGGTTACATATCCCTCCCATTAGGCTCCTCCAATTAGGTTCCTCACTCTGAACTCTCGCAGACAGCAAAATTCTTGCTTGAGAAATAGCTTTTTGCTAAGAAGCATTTTTCGGGGGGGACCATTTTAATGAAAAACAATCACAGTAAGGTACTTAATTGTTACCCAGAAATAATTTGATATGGAGATAAAAACGGCTGCATTTGACCTTTAATACACATAAGTACATTTGTCCAAATACCTTTGGTTCCCTAAAATGAGGGGACTATTTACAATAAGTGCTTTAATTTCTAAACGGTTCACCTGATATGGATGAAAATATCCTCAAATTAAAGCTGACAGTATGCACTTAAACATCATAGTCATTGTATCATTTCAAATCCAAAGCACTAGAGTACAGAGCCAAAATAACAACACAAATTGTTACTGTCCAAATACTGTTGGACCTCACTGTATTTAAATATATGAACATATTTCTATAGATACATGAAAAGGCCAATTTCAAATATGTTAATGTATGTACATATAAGACTTAAACATAAACTGAGTGTACAAAACATTATGAACACTTTCCTAATATTGAGTTGCACCCCTTTTTGCCCTCAGAACAGCCTCAATTTGTGTGGGCATGGACTCCACAAGGTGTCGAAAGCATTCCACAGGGATGCTGGCCCATGATGCTGGCCCATGTTGACTCCAATGCTTCCCACAGTTGTGTCAAGTTGGCTGGATGTAATTTGGGTGGTGGACCATTCTTGATACACACAGGAAACCGTTGGGCGTGAAAAACCCTGCAGCGTTGCTGTTCTTGACACACTCAAACCGGTGTGCCTACTATCATACCCCGTTCAAAGTCAATTAAATATTTTCTCTTGCCCATTCACCCTCTGAATGGCACACATACACAATCCATGTCTCAATTGTCTCAACGCTTTAAAATCATTCTTTAACCTGTTTCCTCCCCTTCATCTACACTGATTGAAGTGGATTTAACAGATTACATCAATATGGGATCATATCTTTCATCTGGATTCACCAGGTCAGTCTATGTGCTAATGTTTTGTAAACTCTGTGTATATTCTAGATACAGTGCATTTGGAAAGTATTTCCACATTTTGTTACGTTACAGCCTTATTCTAAAATGGATTAAATACATTTTTGTCCTCATCAATCTACACACAATACCCCATGATGACAGAGCAAAAACAGGTTTTTAGAAATGTTTGCAAATGTATTGTAAAACATTTTAATCCATCTGTGATTTACATGTACATAAATACATGCACATACATGTTGTTAAAATATATATAATATAATTTTTCCTTATGGGTGGTCTCATTTTTTTCCACATCAGATACAATGCAGATACATTGAGCTCCAGTGCAAGTTGTGCAACATATTTTCATGGGAAGAAGAATTTCCCCCCATCCCTTTTCAGGACATTTTCAACTGCAAACCAGGGCAGTATGACAATTACACACACCAATGCAGATGCCAGATGCCAAAAGTTTACATAACACACAGTCGGGGAGGATTGCCAGCACTTAGCTAAGATACATCATACTTTCAATTCCATGACTCGGAACTAAAGCAGCCTCCCAGGATGTGAGAGACATTTTATGCCGGAGTGCTAGACATTGTTCTCTGGGCTTTCCCAGGAGTGAACATATGCACTATCCAGGGCCAATATGGCTCAGTACGACACAGAGAGCGAGAGACAGGGAGACTGAGACTGAGGGACAGACAGCTACCCCATCCCAAACCCCACAGCCCAACCCCCGACCATCCTGCCACAGTGGGGGCAAACAGACATGGGGAGTGACTAGCAGAATGACTAATGAAGGCCTGGTAGGGGGGTTGGGTTGGTTTGTTCTGATGGGAAGTTGCCTTCCTCTGTGCCAACATACGTCCCTCCCAACCCCCTCCCATCTCCACTTATTCCCAGGACCCACTCCACTGTCCAGGCACCGCAGTGAATAACCCCTTTGTGAGGAGAAACTACTACGTTTTAGGATAATATTTATACAGGCGAGATATGAGACCCTTTAAAATCATGTTTTCAATGAATGGCGTGACTGACCAAGATAAATTATGCCCTATAGGAAAAATATCCAGTACATCTTTGCCAAAATCCTTACTAACGCTAACACAACTTCAATTAGCAGAAGGGTATAACTTACAAAGACACCATACCAAAACTACAACATCAGTTATTCGTATCTTATCAAAGATGATGGGAATATCAAATAATATGTTGCGTCTTCTTTTTCAAATCCAGTGCCAAAAAATAAAAATAAACTCCAGCCTGTAAAAACCTACTAGGTTTGCCTTCAAATTGACTTTGACTGTAAATCCATAGGCGAATGCCAGCTCATGGTGCTGAATAGCACAGAAACAAAGCTGATCTCTTTAGTGCTTTTACACTGGCTGCCAAAAACCAAAGTCACTGGGAGAACAGCATATGGCTCTAGGAGGATCTACTACAACAGGGAAGGGAGAGGACAGGACGGACACTGACAGAGAGAGGGAGAAAAGGAGAGAGAAAGAATAAGAGAGGTGGTGTAATGAATAAGTGCTCACAATGACAGCACCACTGGGCTCTATTTGTAACTCATGGTGTTCTGTTTATAGTGCGGCTGGCTTGACTCGGAGGACCTGCAAACCACTGATTAAGAGGCCAAAGTCGTTGTGGCCGGCTAACATTCAAAGAAGGGAGCTGGAAAGTGTAGCTACAGTGAGGGAAAAAAGTATTTGATCCCCTGCTGATTTTGTACGTTTGCCCACTGACAAAGAAAAGATCAGTCTATAATTTTAATGGTAGGTTGATTTGAACAGTGAGAGACAGAATAACAACAAAAAAAATCCTGAAGAACGCATGTCAAAAATGTTATACATTGATTTGCATTTTAATGAGGGAAATAAGTATTTGACCCCTCTGCAAAACATGACTTAGTACTTGGTGGCAAAACCCTTGTTGGCAATCACAGAGGTTGGCGGTAACTCACCAGCATTTCGACCAGGAATATGACTTTCCCGAAGCAGATCCTTTGTTTGCTCTCCCAAGGGCAACTGAACTGATTCCAGCGGCTGACCCAAAACATCGCCGGCGGAGGAGAGGCACTCGGAGCGGCCTGCTGGTTCGATTTAGGAGGCTCGCACACCACCCACCGCTTCCAAGTATACTACTCGCTAATGTTTAGTCTTTGGTTAACAAGATCGACAAACTCCGGGCAAGGATTTATTTCCAGAGAGACATCAAGGCCTGTAACATACTTTGTTTCACGGAAACATGGCTCTCTTGGGATATTCTGTCGAAATCGGTCCAGCCAGAGGGGTTCTCAGTTCATCGCGCAGACAGGAATAAATATCTCTCCTGGAAGCAGAAGGGCGGAGGTGTGAGATTTCATGATTAACGACTCATGGTGTAATTGTAGTAACATACAGGAACTCGAGTCCTTTTGTTCACCCGACCTAGAATATCTCACAATCAAATGCTGACCGTATTATATCCCAAGATAATTTTCTTCGGGTATAGTCACGGCTGTGTATATCCCCTCTCAAGCCGATACCACGACGGCCCTCAAAGAACTTCACTGGACTTTATGCAAACTGGAAAACACATATCCTGAAGATGCATTCATTTTAGCCAAGGATTTTAACAAAGAAAATTTGAAGACTAGGCTGCCGAAGTTCTATCAACATATCGACTGTTGTACTCGCACTGCTAAAATCCTTGACCATTGCTATTTGAACTTCCGGGATGGTTATAAGGCCCTCCACCGCCCTCCTTTCGGCAAATCTGACCACGACTCCATTTTGCTCCACCCTTCCTATAGGCAGAAACTCAAACAGGAAGTACCCGTGCTAAGGACTATTCAACGCTGGTCGGACCAATCGGAATCCACGCTTCAAGATTGTTTTGATCACACGGACTGGGATATGTTCCGGTTAGCTTCTGAAAATAATTTAGACGAATACACTGAAACGGTGACTGAGTTTATCAGGAAGTGTATAGGTGATGTTGTGCCCACTGTGACTATTAAAACCTACCCTAACCAGAAACCGTGAATAGATGGCAGCATTCGCGCCAATCTGAAAGCGCGAACCACCGCATTCAACCATGGCAAGGTGACTGGGAATATGGCAGAATACAAACAGTGTAGCTACTCACTCCGCAAGGCAATTAAACAGGCAAAACATCAGTATAGACACAAAGTGGAGTCGCAATTCAACGGCTCAGACACGAGGGTCTACAGACAATCACGGACTACAAAAGGAAAACCAGCCACGTCGCCGACACCGACGTCTCGCTTCCAGACAAGCTAAACACCTTCTTCGCCTGCTTTGAGGAAAACACAGTGCCACTGACGAGGCCCAATACCAAGGACTGTGGCCTCTCCTTCTCCGTGGCAGAAGTGATTAAGACATTTCAGCATGTTAACCCCCGCAAGGCTGCTGGCCCAGACGGCATCCCTAGCCGCATCCTCAGAGCATGCGCAGACCAACTGGCTGGTGTGTTTATGGACATATTCAATCTCTCCCTTTCCCAGTCTGCTGTTCTCACATGCTTCAAGATGGCCACCATTGTTCCTGTACCCAAGAAAGCAAAGGTAACTGAACTAAATGACTATCGCCCTGTAGCACTTACCTCTGTCATTGTAGAGTGCTTTGAGAGACTAGTCAAGGATAATATCACCTCTACCTTACCTGTCACCCTAGACCCACTTCAATTTGCTTACCACCCCAATAGATCCACAGACGACGCAATCGCCATCACACTGCACACTGCCCTATCCCATCTGGACAAGAGGAATGCCTATGTAAGAATGCTGTTCATTGACTATAGCTCAGTATTCAACACCATAGTACCCTCCAAGCTCATCATCAATCTCGAGGCCCTGGGTCTGAACCCTGCCCTGTGCAACTGGGTCCTAGAATCCTGACGGGCCGCCCCCAGGTGGTGAAGGTAGGAAACAACATCTCCACTTCACTGATCCTCAACACTGGGGCCCCACAAGGGTGCATGCTCAGCCCCCTCCTGTACTCCCTGTTCACCCATGACTGCGTGGCCAAGCACGCCTCCAACTCATCAAGTTTGCAGATGACACAACAGTAGTAGGTTTGATTACCAACAATGACGAGACCACCTACAAGGAGGAGGTGAGGGCTCTGGGAGTGTGTTGCCAGGAAAATAACCTTTCACTCAACGTCAACAAAACAAAGGAGATGATCGTGGACTTCAGGAAACAGCAGAGGGTGCACCACCCTATCCTCATCGACGGGACAGCAGTGGAGAAGGTGGAAAGCTTCAAGTTCCTTGGCATACACATCACTGACAAACTGAAATGGTCCACCCACGCAGACAGTGTGGTGAAGAAGGCGCAACAGAGCCTCTTCAACCTCAGGAGGCTGAAGAAATTCGGCTTGGCACCTAAAACCCTCACAAACTTTTACAGATGCACAATTGAGAGCATCCTGTCGGGCTGTATCACCACCTGGTACGGCAACTGCACCGCCCGCAACCGCAGGGCTCTCCAGAGGGTGGTGCGGTCTGCCGAACGCATTATCGGGGGCAAACTACCCGCCCTCCAAGACACATACATCACCCGATGTCACAGGAAGGCCAAAAAGATCATCAAAAACATCAACCACCCGAGCCACTGCCTGTTCACCCCGCTATCATCCAGAAGGCGAGGTCAGTACAGGTGCATCAAAGCTGGGACCGAGAGAATGAAAAACAGCTTCTATCTCAAGGCCATCAGACTGGTAAATAGCCATCACTAGCACATTAGAGGCTGCTGCTGCCTATTGAGTCCCCTGTAGCTCAGTTGGTAGACGCCAGGGTTGTGGGTTCGTTTCCCACGGGGGGCCAGTATGAAAATGTATGCACTCTGGATAAGAGCGTCTGCTAAATGACTAAAATGTAAAATGTATTGAAATCACTGGCCACTTTAAGAAATGGAACACTAGTCACTTTAATAATGTTTACAGTAACTTTAATCATGTTTACATATCTTGCACTACTCATCTCATATGTATATACTGCATTCTATTCTATAATATTCTACTGTATCTTAGTCCATGCCGCTCGGTCATTGCTTGTCCATATATATATATTTCATTAAATTCCATTCCTTACTAGTTTTGTGTATATGTTGTGAAATTGTTAGATATTACTTGTTAGATATTATTGCACTGTCGGAGCTAGAAGCACAAGCATTTCGCTACACCCGCTATAACATCTGCTAAACATGTGTATGTGACAAATACAATTTGATTTGATTTGATTTGATTTCAATCCTAAACCTCACCACCAGCCTAAACTAGTAGACATTTGTCCTAGACAGTCCGGCCAAGTATCAGACAGGAGCCCGGGGCTGCCAGCCAGCCAGCCACTGTGGATAATAATTAAATTACAGAAAGAGACACCACCTGTAAATGGGTATAAAAATAGCAAGGGCCCCCGTGTGATCTCAGTGACTTTTACACTGGGCGGCGAGAGAAGGTTAGTGTGACTGTGAGTGTACGCTGTAGAGGAGGGAGGGGTGGTAGGGAGGGGGTTGGAGTGACAGGGGGGTTTGTATTTATAGAGAGGGAGAACCTCTGCTTAACGAGTGTGAGAACTCGTGCCAGATGGGCAGTGAAGGATCCTTTGGTTTTAATGTGCAGAGACAGGGGTGGGCACTGTCGCTTTAAAAAGGGGTACCGTATTGAATATAGGTGCCCCTGTGTCCTCATTGGTTCAGCCGCCACTCTTTCCTCGGGGGTGTTTTTTTTGTGTCCTACAGACCTAGAATCCTTTAAACCAAGAGCCCAAGCTAAACCGAATTTAACAGGGCCAAAGGACTCGGAGCTCATCTGGGTTTGCAGACTAGCTTCTAAGCTAATCCGGCAGATAGTGAACTGAAAGGACTCGACTGAGCCGAAGCACTGCCAACAGACAGACACAAATAACTTATCCCGTCGATAGTTAAATTCTCCAGGGGCCTCATTTATAAAAAATTAAAACTAGGCTTTGACGTGATAATATCATTTCCTCCAAGCAAACTTTAGACCATGCGTACACACATCTTCTAGTGGTTGAAGTATTGTCTTGAAAGCAGGCAAGTAGGCCTAAGTATTTTGTGCAAATGGGGGATATGATGACATGCCGTCAGTGAGAAGACCAAACATTTTATTTGTTGATTTTTGGAATATAAAATAATTTGACATAGGAATCTATGTCCTAGTTATTTTATTTTCATAACTATTGCAGAATAAATTCCTCACCTTTTCTGGCCATGATGAGTTCATATTCCTAAAGTAGCCATACAACAAATTACCATGTGCCTCTGTCATTTAAAATCGGGCCTACAGTGGTTCCTCAATTAAAAGTTTTGAGCTTATGCTGCAACCATTTGTGGTAGATGGTGGCAGATTGTGGTAAATTGCATCATTCTGTCATTGCACCACACTATCACAAGGGGGTGTTAGAATGCTGATCTATCGGTAGTCTGATCTGCGGGACAAATTGACTATCTTTTCGTAAATTAATGGAGGAGTGAATGTTTCAGTCCAAGAGTCTCTCTTCTCTGGCACTAGAGTCCTGCATCAGGCACAAAAAAAATTGCTGGTGGGTTTTCCTGGAGTTGAGAGAGAACTTGGGTAAATACAATGGTGCAATTACACTTGACATGTGGACTGACGATTTTCAAAAAATAGGCACGGTGGGCTTTCGGTTTCTCTCCCTCTAAAAACAGACAGAAATAATTCTAAATAACAAACTGGCTTTATTTACCACAGTGTGAAAGAGTGAAAGCCCCTCTATATAAAGTGAGTTTCTGAAACACGGAGTCCTTCTTTGCTGATGTGAAGAAGAAACTGAATGAAAGAGAGTCCAGCGAGGGGAAAAAGGTTACCCATATTTTCAAGACCTGAGCTCCTTCATTTATTTATGAAATGTACTAATTTATTTAGGCAATTTGATATATTTGTTTAGGCTTGGCCGCATGAAGCTGCGTGACACTCATTCGTGGCTTGTATCAAAATAAATAAGTACCAACATTCTTTCTGATAGTCTTTCAATAAAGAAATGTTTTGACCAAGTTAATCTGCTCATGTTGTGTGTGTTAAAATATTTGTGACATTGTGGTAACAATGAAGAATGTAAACGAAATTCATCAAATAAATTATATTCATAATGAATAATCAGATGCGTGTTGCAAGCTTGTCATTTTTCCTAATTTAAATGTTTTTTGTACAATTGTATTTAATATTTTTAGACAATACAAAACATACATATACAAACGACAACTACATCACACCTGCCCAGACCGAGCTGCTCACCCCCTATCTCCACCACCCGCATCACACTCCGCCACATGGCCTCAAACTGCACCATGTTGTTTCTCTCCATCGCCCACATGCACTTTCGACATTTGGATAACAAAGCATTTAAAGGCTGATATTGGTTGATTTTCCGTTTTTAAGTATAAGTTTTTTCAAGATGATTGACGAGGAATGTATTGTCCAACCCATCTCACCGCACCATTATATGCCATGTCTTGAAATATACAGACAGATGGATTAAAGGTTCATTTCCATTGTAATACTTCTGAGAGCCACATTTACATATTTTTTATTTAATTTTTGTCATTTAGCAGACGCTCTTATCCAGAGCGACTTACAGTTAGTGAGTGCATACATTATTTAATTTTTTTCATACTGGCCCCCCGTGGGAATCGAACCCACAACCCTGGCGTTGCAAACGCCATGCTCTACCAACTGAGCTACATCCCTGCCGGCCATTCCCTCCCCTACCCTGGACGACACTGGGCCAATTGTGCGCCGCCCCATGGGTGCCTGCGCCACTCGGGAGGCATTTCTAACTCCACCCATAATGTTTGGACTTTAGAACGTTCCCAGAAGGCATGGATTATTATAACCTAATGAAAAATGAACCTGTTCATCTAATTTAATTTACTGCAGGCCTAAGACCTATGGGTTTAACCTTCTGAATGAATGATTATATTGAAGATAGAACCTGCCTCTTAATGAGTTCCAAGAACCGAGCCGTTACCCAACAAAATAATATCAAATTATTTCGCCTGATTGTTTTTATGACAACAGACAGTAGGCTATTATTCCTCTTTCCTGCAGTAATTAATTTGTTTGCATGTCTCTTCAACATTTGGCTAAAAAGAAACCATGCCATGAATTATTTTCACAATGCAATGCGGCACATTGACAACTCAAATCACTTTAAAGAGCCTTCTAATATTAGACAACAAATAAATATACTAAAACAATAACTTAAAAAACAGTCCATTCATCACTGGATTTCTTCAAATTGCTGTGCAAGAAAAGGATGTCATCCACTGTGCCTGGTCGCAGGCTCGCAGCTGGCTTCTCTCTGAAACCACACATCCATCTGAAGGTGACGCTTTATCCTTTGGAACCACACAATTACCAGGTGGACAGTGAAGCCTCTTGAAGCGATAGAGGAAATCAACAAGATCCACAAGTATTCTTTCACAATAGCTGGCCTTATGTTATATGCAGTTTTGAGCTGCACTGTCCCACTCCGTGGTGGATAACATCCACTCTTCGTTTATGTAATGGGCTGTAAGGCACAAGTATCCTATTTTTCGAAAATCGTCAGTCCACATGTGAAGTGTAATTGCGCCATTGTATTTACCCAAGTTCTCTCTCAACTCCGGGACCACCCGCCAGCTGATTTTTTTTTTGCCTGATGCAGGACTCTAGTACAATAGGAGAGAGACTGACTGAAACATTCACACCTCCATTAATCTACAAAAGGATAGTCTAATAGCTCGGCTAGGTGTGAAAAATCCCCCAATTTGTGCCACAGTTTAGACTACCAATAGATGCTGTGGTCAGTCTGAGTTGAGTCCTATTGTAAAGTGTAGCCTAATGGCCAAAAAAGGGCAAAGTTGATGCTGAAGTTTTACATTTCTAACTCAATAACACAGACCAGATTTACCCTAACGAAAAATGCATCAACCCCTACAAATATTATAATTTATTATAATCCACATAATAATTCAAACGAAATTAGCTGTAGCGAGAGGAGACCATGCATGCTAAAGACAATCAGAAAGAATGTTTCTTTAACCTTGCATTATAATATAACTTATTTCGAACGAAAGCCAGGAATGAGTGAGTCACTATGCTGTTCCTGCTTCTGTTGCCTATTTGAGTGTTTGTTTAATATCCTACTGATTCTGTGATCACCAAGCCTCATACCGCAAAATGTTCGATAAAGCAATTTCACAAATGTGGCTGCTTTTAAACTTTGCTATGCTGTATTAAAGGCTTTACAATTTATTTCCATTAGAACAGACTCTCTGGTATTACTTATACTTTATTTAGTATTGTTTACACTATTCCAAACTGGCAGATCAATTATATTATAATCTAACAGCACCTGTTTGTCATGTAACAGTATCTCTTGCGCTTTTGACAATGATTTTACATGAGGCCTAATTCACATGATATGCCTAAAATAGTTATATCCACTAGGCTAATAAATAATCAAATTTTTCTTTTCAATTATTTAATTTACCTATATTATGTTATTTCAAGTTATCCATTTGGAGCACATGCAAAAGTGATTTGGAGTTGTTGAACGGGAGTGGCAAAATGTATTACAATTGAATTTGAATGAACTGATTGAGGATGAAGAAGAAGAGAGTGATTGAATTTAGAACAATAGTGTAAGAATTGCTCTTCCTCTTTCCCGTGCGCACACTCAATTTTTTTTGTTTCTACTTTGTCAGGAGAAGCTGCAACTGGACCGTAGCTTAGTACTTACTAAAACTGTTACACTGTAAGGTTTTTATTCTAAGAGAAACTAAAATGGTCTGTTATATTCCATTGTATTCTTAAAATATATGTGTTGACTGAATATACGCAAGTGACTTCTGCTAAATTAACAAGTTGATGGCGATGAAGCCTCAGCTACTAAGCACAGATAAAAAAAAAAAAAAAAAGGTTTCACATATTTTCAAGATCTGAGCTATTTAATGTAGGTGTTTTATTTATTCCATTTACTTGTGGAATGTTACCGAATAGACAACAACAATAAAAATAATAATCTGGTGGCCTTGGTAGAGAGTCAGGCGGAGAATGGAGTAAAAGTGCACTGTACTGTAAATACGCTGTGGGCCAGGTGTAAATGGTTTAGCAGCCTTTCCAATAAATTGGAATACAAAAGAAGCCATCCACCCTTAATGGGCTATCAGTAGGACAATAGACTCTTGCCGAGTTTAGGGACTTTAAATGTATTAATGTGTTTGCGAAGCATGTCACTTCACCCATCTCGTTGCATAGCCTAGCACTGTTCTAACCACATCTGGATGGATCCATAACAAATTACTATGGGAATAAATATCACTGAATGACAGAAATATAGGAATAAAGTAGTCTAATGCAATTGAAGGCAACAAATTGTTGCTTACTGAAACACCCAAAGTCATCCAACAGTTATAATAGGATTTGAGGCAATAGCCTAGCCGCGTGTGTACAACAATTCCAGCACCGCTTCGTGCTGCTTTGAGACAAGCATGGGGACTGGTCTTGATAAATCAATCAGATTTTTATTTTCACTGAATCTCTGTTTGGGTATTGGTTAGCCTACAATTAGGGTTGTTATTTATTTTGCTCTTCACTCGCAGTCGCTTAGTAGCCTAGCCCTACTCCCGACCGGTCACGCTGTACAGAGCCATATTTTCCTAATGGAAATCGTGAGGCCTACATAGGCTACTGTAAAATGTATTTTTGTTTTTCTTGGAATAGAAACACCATAATATTAATCAATTTAATTAAGCTACATTTCTAACAGTATAAACAGCACAACCAATACAATAATAATTTGCAAACAAATTATAATCAATCCCATATAGTCTGTTCTAACAAAAAAAGGTTTTAAAGTCTCTAGTACAGCCAATATTAAAAACAGTCAAATGCATTCGTGAATGATTCAGGTATGCTCGTTATGTTCGCCTGCTCCCTTAATCCTGAGTTTGGGAACCACTGTACTACTAACCACTCTCTCTGCTTGCTTCCTCTCTATGCGTCTCCTTTGCCTCCTGCATTGCAGCCTGCCGCACCACTGTCTGTATCAATACTTTCTGTAAAGCAAACTTATTTTGTTGGGAACTTATAGTAGCCTATCTTTTGACAGAGTGGTGAATGAATGCGCTGCTAACAAGGCAAATCCGGAGGGAGCAAGTGAACATAACGAGCATACCTGAATCATGATTCCACTCATTCGCAGAGAGGCAGGCACGATTAGAACTCAGATCAAGAATGTTCTTTCTAAAGCGTTGATCAACGCTGGGAACGCAACAACTTGGTAAACGATAATTAACCAAATCAAAAGGAGTAAATGCAATTTTACAAATAAAAAGGTGTGTTTTATCCTCCACTACATCCCTAAGTGCCAGACTGTGTCTAGTTCGCCTCCCACTGTCTGCACACTCCATTTCTGCTCTAGTCGTCAAACAGGGGCAACCCAGTCGCATACATTTGACACATCGACTTCTCTCCCATATTATTTCAGAGGATCGGCCATGTTAATCTTGCTTCCCTCACTGGGGTCGGGGGATATAGAGAGAGGAGCAACATTCTGTTAATATTATGGATCTCTTCCAAACGGGTTGGCGAGCTTCTCTGTAGTGTTTGTGTGTGTGCAGGCAGGCTAAATAAAGCCAGAATTACAGAGCAGAGTGGCCTGTAAAACAGCTGTGTGCAGCAAGCAGAGGGCCTAGATTCCTTGGCTGGGGTGAGTTTGCAAAAGCCTGTGATGTGGTTTACATATTGCTATATAAATATAGTAATCCAAAAAAGAAGATGGTAAAATGGAGGCCCTCTTATAGCAGAACAATAATGTGCCGTCTCCGTTGGGCTCCGGGCAGATTGAGATCTTTCTTTCTCTTTTGTCCTCCCTTTCTCACTCTCGCTCTTCTTCCGTTTGGTTGTTTTGAAGAGAGAGAACTATTTCATAGAGAAAGGAGGGCTGTTATGGTGTAGAATGGAGAGAGAGAGAGAAAGGCAGCTGGTGAAGCACACAGATCAGTGCTTCTCAGTGTTGTGGTTACAGTGTTGATGGAACAGTTCTGGATCCTGCAGCCACAAAAAAGGCACAAAATGTTCCGAGTGGCAAGGAAAGAGAGGAACACAAAACGGAGGAGGGTGAGTGAGTGACTGAGTGAAAGAAGAAAGTGTTTTTGTTTGGGATCTTTTGCGGAGCAGAGAAACACCTGTGTTCGCGGTTGATACAGTGCTGTACCAAAACATTTTTGTCATAAAAATTCCCAGATGGGAAGTTGAGCTTGAAAGGTGTGTGTGTGTGTTTTTAAGAACCAGACACAATGACCTTACATGATGTGGTCAAACAGCCCCCCACCCTGTTCCAGCGCACGCACACACACACACACACACACAGTAAGGTGTGAGAAGATACGGCCTGTCTGATATCCTGAGGGCTCGACAGATAGACAACCCCTGACAAGCGTCTAGGCCTGCTGCAACTGCCCTCAGCGGAGCTCAATCCTCACACACGCACACACGCACACACACACACACACACACACACACACACGCACACACAATTAACCAAGGTCTCTGACCCAATTCCATCCAAGTCTGTCCATAATAACGCGCTGCTCTGCCTTTTTAACAACACTATCAACAAGGCAGGTCCTACAGGCCCTAGTTTTATCGCACCTGGACTACTGTTCAGTCGTGTGGTCAGATGCCACAAAGAGGGACCTCGGAAAATTACAATTGGCTCAGAACAGGGCAGCATGGCTGGCCCTTAAATGTACACGGAGAGCTTACATTAATAATACGCATGTAAATCTCTCAAGGCTCAAAGTGGAGGAGAGATTTACTTCATCACTACTTGTTTTTGTAAGAAGTGTTGACATGCTGAATGCACCGATGCTGAATGCACCGAATGCACCCATGTGTCCCCCACAACACATGCCACCAGAGGTCTCTTCACAATCCCCAAGTCAAGAACAGACTATGGGAGACGCACAGTACTACGTAGAACCATGGCTACATGGAACTCTATTCCACATCAGGTAACTGATGCAAGCAGTAGAATCAGATTTTAAAAAATACATTTAAAAAATACACCTTATGGAACAGCGGGGACTGTGAAGAGACACATACACAGGCACAGACACATGCCTAAACATACAATAAGACACACACTCTACACACACATACACATGGATTTTGGATTGTAGATATGTGGTAGTAGAGTAGTGGCCTGAGGGAACACACTTAATGTGTTATGAAATATAATGCCATGTAATATTTTAAATTGTATATAACTGCCTTAATGTTGCTGGACCCCAGGAAGACTGCCTTGGCAGCCTTAATAAATACAAATACATCCCAATTGCACAAATTGCATTAGCCATGGCTTCATGCAACCACTTACGGGCCATTTAAAGCTCCTTAAACAAGATGGAACAGATATTAATCTAGGCATGTGCCCACTAACTCAACACCTCCACGATACACTGGCCATGCGAGCTGCCAGGCAGATCTTGAGTGAAGAGCTCTAGCACAAAGCTTCACACCGCAGATATTGACTGTTGGGAGAGTTGATAAAGGGAGCACGATTCTGGCATGATTCTCAAAATACAGTAGGTGTTTTACAATACATCATAGTGACAGAGGTGATACGTGTGAGCTAAAAGGGTTTGACTGTATTGGCTTGATGTGCACTTACTGTTGAACATGTGCGCACACACACTTGTTCACACTCACATACTAGCGTGTATACTGTATACATGATGTGTGTGCGTGCATTCTCACAAACACACAATCAAAACAAACAAACAAACACGTAAAATGACATGAACACACAAATATTATACACACACTAATACCCTCTCTCTCTTTCTCTCTGTCCCTCTTTTCCCAGAACTGAATAACCCAAATAAATGCTAACTCCCCCCAAAAAGTCTCCAGAGTCTGGCACTCTTACCAGCGTCAGACAACAAAGGACATGCATGTTAATGCCTATCCCCTAGGGAAATAACGATTATCAATACAGAAAGCTGAGATCCTCCTCTCTTTAATATGGACAACTAGTTGCTTCCAAAGTTGTGTTTTTTCCCGCAATTACATTTTGAAATGTTATAAAATCACGAGGGGCACATGAGGGGGGAGAAAGCATGTGATCGGCTCGCTCATTACAGCCGCTGGCCCCAGCGAAACAGGCAGGCACAGCGGCAGGCCAGACACCTTTATTACAGGAATCATGAGGATAATGCACTTTACTGTTTAATACATTTATGGTTTTATCCCCCCTAAAAAAAAACAAAAAAATCATACAGATCGGAGCTCGAAGTGCTTGCTCACGAGGGCTTTAAATACGCCTTTATCCCCCACAGGCAAGTCCCCACAAGTGCCCGATGGGACCCAAAGATAGAGCCGTAAGTGGAGAGCTGAAGGAGAAGCCGGATAGGCTTGATAAGTAGGGCGAGGGAGTAGGTAAGTGAGTAAGGGATGCGGTCAGGACTCCCTTTGTGAAGTTTTTTCCCCCCTGTGTTGCTGCCAGGTTTTGCTAGGTCTTATGACTTCACCTCATTTCCAATGCAAATGATCGCCGGTTGGCTAGCTTGTGTGTCAGAGCAGATGAGCGAGGACTTCAAAGGGCAGAGGCCTGTGTTTTTTCTATGACTGGGCAGTGAGTGGTATTGATGAGGTCATAGTTTTGGCTGCAGCCTAGCTTGGTAACCCACGGATATGTTGGTAGGTGGCTGGGGAGGGTGTGCACACAGGGTTATGGAGAGAGACTATAATAATCTTATGCTGCAATTACTGTACATACAGGATGTGGGGAGGGAGGGAGCCAATTCTATGATACGAGCAAATAGTAAACTTCACAAAGTTACATTCCTTCAACCTGAGTCAGTGATCTAGACTCCTTGAATATGTTATATGATATGGAAATGAGGGTTTGATTAAAAATTGGTTTCCCATGAGCAGTCAGACACTCTAAAACAAGATGGTGCAACACCCTTACTTTCCCCCTGTCCTACATGTTCAGATAGTACCTCATCATTTCGACTCTCTGTTTCAGAGCGTTTTCGTACATTTCATGCCCACTGAACATGACCCTGATGTTCATTAGGGTAAATGATCATTAAAACCTGTTTTAGGCCTCTGTAACCATATGTTACTTTGGACTGGCTTCTTAAGGGAAAAATATGATCTTCCATTTTAAAAAGAACAACAAGTGTACGAGAAGTCATAATAACTAATGGTAGCCTAATGTAACCATTAACTTGTGATTGGCCACTTCAAAATATTTCAATCCAAACGCTTTATTGTCGTTTCCTTTTAGGAGGGAAGGAGGGAGGGGATTACTGGAAAAAACCTGTATCCTGTCTGGAGAAATATTCCCCATGTTTCCTTTTAATTAGGAGCAGATTTGATTTTCTTGTCACTGCCTGGGCCAGTTCTATGCCGTCCAGACGGGTACACATCATAATCCTTTGATTCTCCAACAGTAAATAGGAAGTGCTATTCCAATAAACACAAGTTAGCCGCACTGAAAAGAAAGCGCCTGATAGTTCTGTACTTTGCTGTTCTCCGCAGACAGTCACCTGAAGTTCAGACCTACGAGAGCTAATCAGAAAAACCCTCTTCTTACCCAGTGCTTAATTTATAAATCGGGAGGTGCCGGAACAAAAAGTGAGCGCCAGAGGGGGCTGACCTGGGGAGCTCCGAGGTACCAGAACACATTTTAAAAAAAAATGTTATTATAAAGCATTGCATGCATATCATCGCACTGCATTTGCATAGTGTTATAGAGCAGTAGAGTAGAGGCACCTGCATAAGTTGCACACATGGGGAAACATTTTAGTAGCCTAGGGTCCGGGAAAAATTTGGCCTTTTATAAACGCATTTCATGAAATTCTACGTCATTTTACATGACTGGCTACTTTGGCAGAATATTTTTTTCTACCGCACAAATGATCTAAATGACAGGCTACTTTGACACTGACAAACTGAGAAACTGATATCAATGAAAACGACCTTGTCTTGAATCCATCAATTGCCTAGGCCTATATTTGGAAGTTGATCAAATATTTTGGTAGCCTACAGCAGACAGATTAGTCTTCTCTTTTCAGCAGGAGCCATTTGCTTTCCAACCTGTGTTTTCCCGCAATTGTATTTGAAATATTGAGAAAGGCCTGTTTTGTCTGCATGTTGTTTGTGCACTGACAGAATTGCCGCGTGTTCCCGACAGTAGGCTATGCCTTGTTATTGGCCTACACACAATCCACAGCTAGGCTATTTTTTAAAAGAAACTATTGATCCTCTGTGGCTACATTATGGGCCTTATCATTGTGTAGTAGGCTATTCTGAATTATTTCACATTTTCCTTCTCACATAGCCACAGCCACACGTTGGTCTCAAACATAGGTTACAATGTTGCGCAAACCATAAGTCCGGGCCGGCCCAACCCGAATCAACTCTTAGAATATCAGGCCCGGGCTGAAAATCTACCTTTTTACATTCTTTTTTTTGGGGGGCGGGAAAATTAACTAATTAACTTTGATTGCTTTCATTATAATTTTTACATCGAAAAAATATACAGAGAAACAAGAGAACGCACAAACAAATGCCTCTTTGGGAGAGTATGGGCTCCTGTGCAGATTGCTCAACTGAAGATCTGCCAAGTCAGGGAATAAGAGACAGAAGATGGTGTCGAACGCAGAAGAGCATTCCTTGGTCTGTGGTTGGGTACGTTCCCCACCTTCTGTTTTCCTGCCTATCTCCAAAGTGAGGCTGCAGGAGAATTATGTTGCATGCCTGACTCCCAGCCTGGCTCACAGGTGTGTATGTGTGTGTATTCTCCTTTCACAATAAAAGACCTTGCCCTTTAAAAAAAGTACAGAATCCAAACTGCAGATGAAATTAGAGAGGGCACAATAGTAGGCCTATTTTCTTTTTTAATTATTTAGCTACAAACAATTAGGCCTATCTTCACTGCACTGGAGCTGTTCTTTCTTCAAACGTTTGGCCGAGAATATGGGCAGAACCAACAGCATATCATATTTGGTATCTAAAGTTTACACTTGATTGAGAAATTAATTTCCCATTGAAAAACCTTGGGAGCATTTAAGGTGGATTTAATGTCTGTAAGCCTCATTAGCTTTGGCGAGACTGACTGCTCTGTTGGTTTCACACCTCCAAGGTATACACCAAACTGCTGTTAGTTAGTTAGTTGGTTGTTGAGTAGTGTTTACCGTGGCTTATACCCCTGATAGTATTGACATGCCTATTAAAGGCAAACTCATATTTCAATTTTTGGGTAGCGAGAGAGAAACAGATTAAAAGAAAACTGAACCTCTGCCCTTCGTGTTTGTATAGGATTTTTAAGCCTTGAGACAGTTGAGACATGGATTACGTATGTGTGCCATTCAGAGGGTGAATGGGCAAGACAAAATATTTAAGTGCCTTTGAACAGGGTATGGTTGTATATGCCAGGCGCACCAATCTGTGTCAAGAACTGCAACGCTGCTGGGTTTTTCACGCTCCACAGTTTCCTGTGTGTATCAAGAATGGTCCACCAACCAAAGGACATCCAGCCAACTTGACACAACTGTGGGAAGCATTGGAGTCAATATGGGCCAGCATCCCTGTGGAATGCTTTCGACACCTTGTAGTGTCCATGCTCCGACAAATTGAGGCTGTTCTGAGGGCAAAAGGGGGGGGGGGGCTATACTCAGTGTATAGGCTAAAGCTTTACTGAATAAATTAGGAGGAAAAGAGAAGATTGTGTACTGAATAAGTGCATTGCATAGGCCAAATGTGGTGACAAATACCATTCTGAGATTGAGAGGAAAAGTGTGGGTTGCAGAATAGCTTTCATTTCTGTCCTCGCATGTAGAACTGTAAATTCGACCGGCTTTCCAAATGTGTGCTCTTTAGAACGCCAGACAGCACCAAATCGAAGCTTGAGTTGAGCTCCCCGCCAACACCACCCACACAGTCAGATAATAAGCGATGAAATAGATTTGAACATATTATGTTAAATGCGCAGAGAGAGAGAGAGAGAAAGACAGAGAGCATTCCCAAATAGCCTGAGTTTTTGGTTAACAGATTTTCTGTTTATCTGATTTTGGAGCTCGCTTGGGCATCCACCACATCTCGTTGTTTCGGCACTGTCTAGACGAAACGAAGTGGCTTCACAGTGTATTTGTTTCTGATAATATAAACCCTTTTTTAGACATGCGCCTTACACTTAATCTTCAGTTGAGAATTACCCTACCACAGAAAAACAAAGCACTTCAGACAGGATACAAGAGGGCACCTTCATCATGGGGAAGCCAAGAGCAGATTACATTCTAAATTCCATAATCGCTGCACAAGCACGAAAAATACTGACATTTTGCCTCTTTCCCGGCAGAAAATGTGTCTGTAAAAGAGGAAACTGTAAGGAGAAGGAAACAGGAGCGCACAGTCCATTACTTAAAGATATTCAAAATGTCCAGATCTTTCTCTAAGATATATAGACTGGTTGTCTCCTTTGGGAAACTCTAGACAAACCAGGGAGCATCTCTCTTCATTATCCCCTCCATCACTAGATAAAACATCACACAGCTCTTGCAGGCAGAGCTTAGCATAACTGTCCTTAGAGGAAATTCCTCTTTCCTCCTAAATGACTTTTTGGGACTAGAGAATCTGTCAGAACAATATTCACCAATGATGATACATTAGTTCCACTTGCCCCTGCCAAAATATGAGTCAATCAATAGAACATACATCATACATAGACATACATATCTTCAGTTCAACTATGTCGCATATCTATTAAATCTGAATGACATGTCGATGGATTTAGATGGGACAATAATTGTATTAGTATTGTTGTTAATGTTTTATAAACGCCCCTCGACTCTAATTACACTATTTCATAAAAACATATTTCTATTTGTTACCCTATTTATTGGGTTTTATTAATTAATTATTAATCCCTGTCTGAATAATCAATCTACTGATTTAAATATCCAAAATACTACTGTTTGCTCTCACTCCACCATTGAAGATTTTTGGTCACTGTATGAACAAGATTTAAAAAATTACTTGCAAATAGAGCTCACTTCAATAACCTGAATTTGCTTTCATTGCCCATAGACATACACAATTCATTTACAAGGTTTGTACTATAAAATATATTCACTGAGCCACCTTTTATGGAAGTATAATTGACCTTATTTAGGGTCAATTAGTGGATATCAGAGATAGCCAGACGTCTGACTTGCACAAGAATAAACTTTGTTGTGACGACCAGATAAGTTTAATTTAATCATGTCAAACCATGGCAGACACAGTTTAGACGTTCAGTTGACGAAAATCACAATGTTAACGGAAAAAGTTGCTTGCTGGGAGTTAACTAATGATATGGCTGACAAACGTTGCACACAAAAAACAGAGCAGTCAGTCAAAAATTGTGCTGAATTGAAAGAAGAAAGAGCTGGGATATCTAATAGCTTGCCTACCTGCCACGCAATGGAAGCCTGCGCGAGCTAACAGACCCAATCAAGCTTGGTCAGTCCAAGTGGGAAAGAAAAGTGCAGAAAAGTAGCAGTAGTTCGCTTGAACATTACAAAAAGTACTTACTGATCTCCATGCTTTGGAATGAAGTCGAGCGTTTGCAGTTACATGTACAGGATACATTGGTCTGTATGGCCGCTGTACCGTTTATTAGACCCATGAAGTTGAACATTTACATCTGGAAATCTACGCGAAAAACGGCTCGAAGATCTCTCCAGTTCACTTCTCTTGCTCGCGGCGTGGCAGAAATCACAAAAAAAACATAGGATATTTTCTTTCTCGGTAAAATTTTCTGCGGGTGGAAGTCTGTGGTCTAGGGTCTCAGTTGCCTTCGTCCTCCACCTCCCCCTCCCCCTACCCGGACCGCAGCCTGCCGTCCGTACTCCAGTATCCCTGATGATTGTGAACAGACAGCTTGTGCTACTTTGTATCCGTCTGTCTGCTGGGCTTCTGAGCTCACCACCTCATTCAAGTCCAAGTCGGCTGAGCTCCTTTTGGGGGGTCCGTGCTATCCGGTATCCTTGGGACGTCCCTACCCCCCATTGAAGTTGACATTTAAAATGGTTAAGACAAAGGTTAAGGTTAGGGTTAGGTAAGGCTTATGGATATGGTTAAGGTTAAGGTTGGGGTCAGGTACGGGTAGGGGTTAGGGTTAGGATTTAGGGTATGGACGTCCCGAGGATCCCTCATAGTATTGGCCCTCTTGGGGCGGGGCTTGGATGCAGACAGGATTACGTCAACGCCAGACTTGAACTGGCAACAGTGACAGGATGTCTGGCCAATCGGATCGCAAAGTCTGAAGTCGACGCAGTTTATCGTAGCCACTGAAGGATTTCGATTAAGTGCACCGCCTGTGACGTAACTGGCAAAAGTGGTGAGGGAGGAGCAACCTTCTCAAATCGAACAGTAATCTGCCCGCTCAGTCATGTTGTCAATAAGGCAGCATGATGCATCGTTCAGAAACATACATCTATTTTCCATAAAATATATGTTCGAATTTTCAAACTAGTTTTCATTGGGACGGCAGATAAAGCCTTTTTATCAAAAGCAATCACTTTTGCATGTGAAAACAAAGAATGCTACTAATTACTCAACGTCACTTTTGCTTTGAGCTGACTTCGCTGTCAGCCAAAACTGGGCACTTGGCTCACGCCCAGGAGGCAAATCTGTTCCAAAACGGGAAGAGATTTTTGACGTACCGATTCCATGGCATTGTGTTTATGAACTGATACGCAAAACGACGCCGGATTCAAAACTTAGAATTTTTCAATTTAAATTATTATACAAAATTCTTGCTACTTTATTTATATGGGGGATACAATCTTCCCAGCTCTGCAGATTTTGCTGCTAAGAGACAGAATCATTAGATCATTTGTTTTGGCACTGTCCATTTGTAGCTTGTTTTTGGACACAGGTCCAGGAATGGCTAAAGAATTGCAATATTTACCTGGCGCTAACCCTACAGATAGCACTACTAGGTGATCTGAAAAGTCATAGTCAATCGATCAATAATATAATAATACTTTTAGCAAAAATGTTTATTTTCAATTTACAATCTGTAGAAACAATGAGAATTGAAGGGTTCAGAAATTTTGTTAAACATCACATCACAGTACAGTTGAAAAATATATGGCAAATATGGGCTCACGAGTGGTGCAGTGGTCTAAGGCACTGCATCGCAGTGCTAGCTGTGCCACTAGAGATCCTGGTTCGAATCTAGGCTCTGTCGTAGCCGGCCGTGACCGGGAGACCCATGGGGCCGCGCACAATTGGCCCAGCGTCGTCCAGGGTAGGGGAGGGAATGGCCGGCAGGGTTGTGGGTTCGATTCCCACGGGGGCCAGTATGAAAAAAATAAAAATCAAGTTGCTCTGGATAAGAGCGTCTGCTAAATGACAAAAATTTAAATAGAAATCTAATATGGATGGTGTTAAGAGATAGATGGGTGGTGTTGAAGGATGGGATTAATAACTACTAACAACAAGATAACTAATGTAATGCATACTGTGTCCATAATAAGTAGATAGGTTATGGGTTGAGAGCTTTTGTGAAAGAGCACATTTAGAAAGATATGGCATATAGAAGCAAACCGGATGGACATCATGAAAATGATCGGAGAGGTTGAGGGTAGAGGAAGTTCAGGAGTAACAAACAAACAATAAAATTGACTGTGTCCATAAAATGTATATAGTATGTATAAGCTGGAAGTAGAGGCCTAAGCATGGTTGTTCACTAGTTTATGCCAATTAGGGAAGGGGTGGTGGGGTTGGAAAGTAATAAAGGGAAATATATTTTTGTTAAAACAAAAAAAACGATGCTATGTACGGGGGTACCGGTACCGAGTCAATGTGCGAGGGTACAGGTTAGTCAAGGTAATTTTTACATGTAGGTAAGGGTAAAGTGACTATGCATAGATAATAGACAGCGGGTAGCAGCAGTGTAAAAACAAATTGAGGGGGTGTCAATGTAAATAGTCCAGGTGGCCATTTTATTAATTGTTCAGCAGTCTTATGGCTTGGGGGTAGAAGCTGTTAAAGAGCCTTTTGGTCCTAGACTTGGCGCTCCTGTACCGCTTGCCGTGCGGTAGCAAAGAGAACAGTCTATGACTTGGGTGACTGGAGTCTTTGACCATTTTTGGGGCTTTCCTCTGACACCGCCTAGTATATAGGTCCTGGATGGCAGGAAGCTTTGCCGCAGTGATGTACTGGGCCGTACACACTACCCTCTGTAGCGCCTTATAGTCAGATGCCAAGCAGTTGCCATACCAGGCGATGATGCAACCGGTCAGGATGCTCTCGATGGTGCAGCTGTATAACGTTTTGAGGATCTGGGGACCAATGCCAAATCTTTTCAGTCTCCTGAGGGGGAAAAGGTGTTGTCGTGCCCTCTTCATGACTGTGTGTTTGGACCATGATAGTTTGTTGGTGATGTGGACACCAAGGAACTTGAAACTCTCGACCCGCTCCACTACAGCCCCGTCGATGTTAATGGGGGCCTGTTCGGCCCTCCTTTTCCTGTAGTCCACGATCAGCTCCTTTGTCTTGCACCTGGCACCTACTACCATACCCTGTTCAAAGGCACTTAAATATTTTGTCTTGCCCATTCACCCTCTGAATGGCACACATACACAATCCATATCTCAACTGTCTCCTCCCTGTCTCCTCCCCTTCATCTACATAAGGGATCATATCTTTCAGCTGAATTACCCTGGTCAGTCTATGTCATGGAAAGAGCAGATGTTCCTAATTTTTTTCCCACTCAGTGTATACGGCACATGGGTAGACTATAATTTTAAAAAAATTAATCTAACTTTCCCACAGCCTCATTTGCTTCTTGTCTACTCTAAAGCCAATAGATTGTCACCTTTCTGTGGTTTTAGCGATGACTTGACAACATCTCGAAAGCCGCATAACAGTTCAGTGACTTTTTTCACATTTCGTTACGTTACAGCCTTATTCTAAAATGGATTAAAGAAAAAAAAATATTCCGCAATCTACACACAATACCTGAAAATAGCTGTGCAGCAACGCTCCCCATCCAACCTGACAGAGCTTGAGAGGATCTGCAGAGAAGAATGGGAGAAGCTCCCCAAATACAGGTGTGCCAAGCTTGTAGCGTCATACCCTAGAATACTTGAGGCTGTAATCGCTGCCAAAGGTGCTTCAACAAAGTACTGAGTAAAGTGTCTGAATACTTATGTAAATGTCATATTTCAGTTTATCATTTTTAATAAATTAGCAACAATTTCTGGTTTTGCTTTGTCAATATGGGGTATTGTTTGTAGATTGATGAGGAAAAAAGTTGTAATCAATTTTAGAATAAAAGTCAAGGGGGTCTGAATACTGGCACTGTATGTACTGTACATACATATCAGACTATCATTGCAGATCATGTTAGGTTGCAGGCCTTGTACTTGCTCAAGTTAAATCTCATGAGTTACTTCAGACTAGAGGAACAGCTGCCTTCCAATGGAGAATATGGAAATACAAGGTAAGTCCCAATGAATGAGTTCGAACATTGCATTTTGATCCTTTATGTGGATTTAAGTGAAATGTGTAACGTTTTGACTGCTGGCAAAAAGTATAGATGTTTCTTACCTGTAGGCTCAGATTATATCCTGGGGTGTATTCACTAGGAACCGAACGGAAGCAAACAGGGTCTGACACAATGAAACTCATCCAGAACGTAGCATGGGCATCTCTTGGTCGTATAGTATTTCCTAATTGATGTACTGTATCTGTATTGCAATGCAATGGTTGGCAAACCATCCCTGTCATGGCCTATTTACACACAACAACACACAGTATTTGCACATGCAGTATAAACAACCATTATCTCTTATATTAAGCCAGTAACGCCACAAGTCATGTCAACGTTGCTTCATATTTTGGGGCAAGAAGAGATTGCTTCAACAAACATCAAATAAAGCATTGCATTATGCATTAAAATATATATTTATTGTGCCATTTGGGATGCAGCCCTTGTTTATATATGGCATATGACACACCATGTCTAGACAATTTAAATACTTCCTCCAAACCCTGGTATTAAGTACAATGTTTCATTTGTAGGTTTGGCTGAAATGGTGAAACACACCCCGTCTTCCCCTAAAGGCAAACTGTTGTCTTCTTCATGGAAAATCCGCTATGCATGCCAGAGATACAGTGGGGAGAACAAGTATTTGTTACACTGCCGATTTTGCAGGTTTTCCTACTTACAAAGCATGTAGAGGTCTGTAATTTTTATCATAGGTACACTTCAATTGTGAGAGACGGAATCTAAAACAAAAATCCAGAAAATCACATTGTATGATTTTTAAGTAATTCATTTGCATTTTATTGCATGACATAAGTATTTGATACATCAGCAAAGCAGAACTTAATATTTGGTACAGAAACCTTTGTTTGCAATTACAGAGATCATACGTTTCCTGTAGGTCTTGACCAGGTTTGCACACACTGCAGCAGGGATTTTGGCCCACTCCTCCATACAGACCTTCTCCAGATCCTTCAGGTTTCGGGGGCTGTCGCTGGGCAATACAGACTTTCAGCTCCCTCCAAAGATGTTCTATTGGGTTCAGGTCTGGAGACTGGCTATGCCACTCCAGGACCTTGAGATGCTTCTTACGGAGCCACTCCTTAGTTGCCCTGGCTGTGTGTTTCGGGTCGTTGTCATGCTGGAAGACCCAGCCACGACCCATCTTCAATGCTCTTACTGAGGGAAGGAGGTTGTTGGCCAAGATCTCGCGATACATGTCCCCATCCATCCTCCCCTCAATACGGTGCAGTCGTCCTGTCTCCTTTGCAGAAAAGCATCCCCAAAGAATGATGTTTCCACCTCCATGGTTCACGGTTGGGATGGTGTTCTTGGGGTTGTACTCATCCTTCTTCTCCCTCCAAACACGGCGAGTGGAGTTTAGACCAAAAAGCTCTATTTTTGTCTCATCAGACCACATGACCTTCTCCCATTCCTCCTCTGGATCATCCAGATGGTCATTGGCAAACTTCAGACGGGCCTGGACATGCGCTGGCTTGAGCAGGGGGACCTTGCGTGCGCTGCAGGATTTTAATCCATAACGGCGTAGTGTGTTACTAATGGTTTTCTTTGAGACTGTGGTCCCAGCTCTCTTCAGGTCATTGACCAGGTCCTGCCGTGTAGTTCTGGGCTGATCCCTCACCTTCCTCATGATCATTGATGCCCCACGAGGTGACATCTTTCATGGAGCCCCCAGACCGAGGGTGATTGACCGTCATCTTGAACTTCTTCCATTTTCTAATAATTGCGCCAACAGTTGTTGCCTTCTCACCAAGCTGCTTGCCTATTGTCCTGTAGCCCATCCCAGCCTTGTGCAGGTCTACAATTTTATCCCTGATGTCCTTACACAGCTCTCTGGTCTTGGCCATTGTGGAGAGGTTGGAGTCTGTTTGATTGAGTGTGTGGACAGGTGTCTTTTATACAGGTAACGAGTTCAAACAGGTGCAGTTAATACAGGTAATGAGTGGAGAACAGGAGGGCTTCTTAAAGAAAAACTAACAGGTCTGTGAGAGCCGGAATTCTTACTGGTTGGTAGGTGATCAAATACTTATGTCATGCAATAAAATGCAAATTTATTACTTAACAATCATACAATGTGATTTTCTGGATTTTTGTTTTAGATTCCGTCTGTCACAGTAAAAAGCAATCACTTTTGCATGTGAAAACAAAGAATGCTACTAATTACTCAACGTCACTTTTGCTTTGAGCTGACTTCGCTGTCAGCCAAAACTGGGCACTTGGCTCACGCCCAGGAGGCAAATCTGTTCCAAAACGGGAAGAGATTTTTGACGTACCGATTCAATGGCATTGTGTTTATGAACTGATACGCAAAACGACGCCGGATTCAAAACTTAGAATTTTTCAATTTAAATTATTATACAAAATTCTTGCTACTATTAGAATGTTATTTATATGGGGGATACAATCTTCCCAGCTCTGCAGATTTTGCTGCTAAGAGACAGAATCATTAGATCATTTGTTTTGGTACTGTCCATTTGTAGCTTGTTTTTGGACACAGGTCCAGGAATGGCTAAAGAATTGCAATATTTACCTGCCGCTAACCCTGCAGATAGCACTACTGGGTGATCTGAAAAGTCATAGTCAATCGATCAATAATATACTTTTAGCAAAAATGTTTATTTTCAATTTACAATCTGTAGAAACAATGAGAATTGAAGGGTTCAGAACTTTAGTTAAACATCACATCAAAGTACAGTTGAAAAATATATGGCAAATATGGGCTCACGAGTGGTGCAGTGGTCTAAGGCACTGCATCGCAGTGCTAGCTGTGCCACTAGAGATCCTGGTTCGAATCTAGGCTCTGTCGTAGCCGGCCGCGACCGGGAGACCCATGGGGCCGCGCACAATTGGCCCAGGGTAGGGGAAGGAATGTCCGGCAGGGTTGTGGGTTCGATTCCCACGGGGACCAGTATGAAAAAAATATAAAAATAAATCAATGTACTCACTAACTGTAAGTTGCTCTGGATAAGAGCGTCTGCTAAATGACTAAAATGTAAATAGAAATCTAATATGGATGGTGTTAAGAGATAGATGGGTGGTGTTGAAGGATGGGACTAATAACTACTAACAACAAGATAACTAATGTAAAGCATACTGTGTCCATAATAAGTATATAGGTTATGGGTTGAGAGCTTTTGTGAAAGAGCACATTTAGAAAGATATGGCATATAGAAGCAAACCGGATGGATATCATGAAAATGATTGGAGAGGTTGAGGGTAGAGGAAGTTCAGGAGTAACAAACAAACAATAAATATAATTATTGTAAAATTGACTGTGTCCATAAAATGTATATAGTATGTATAAGCTGGAAGTAGAGGCCTAAGCATTGTTGTTCACTAGTTTATGCCAATTAGGGAAGGGGTGGTGGGGTTGGAAAGTAATAAAGGGAAATATATTTTTGTAAAAACAAAAAAAACGATGCTATGTACGGGGGTACCGGTACCGAGTCAATGTGCGAGGGTACAGGTTAGTCAAGGTAATTTTTACATATAGGTAAGGGTAACGTGACTATGCATAGATAATAGACAGCGGGTAGCAGCAGTGTAAAAACAAATGGAGGGGGTGTCAATGTAAATAGTCCAGGTGGCCATTTTATTAATTGTTCAGCAGTCTTATGGCTTGGGGGTAGAAGCTGTTAAAGAGCCTTTTGGTCCTAGACTTGGCTCTCCTGTACCGCTTGCCGTGCGGTAGCAAAGAGAACAGTCTATGACTTGGGTGACTGGAGTCTTTGACCATTTTTGGGGCTTTCCTCTGACACCGCCTAGTATATAGGTCCTGGATGGCAGGAAGCTTTGCCGCAGTGATGTACTGGGCCGTACACACTACCCTCTGTAGCGCCTTATAGTCAGATGCCAAGCAGTTGCCATACCAGGCGATGATGCAACCGGTCAGGATGCTCTCGATGGTGCAGCTGTATAACGTTTTGAGGATCTGGGGACCAATACCAAATCTTTTCAGTCTCCTGAGGGGGAAAAGGTGTTGTCGTGCCCTCTTCATGACTGTGTGTTTGGACCATGATAGTTTGTTGGTGATGTGGACACCAAGGAACTTGAAACTCTCGACCCGCTCCACTACAGCCCCGTCGATGTTAATGGGGGCCTGTTCGGCCCTCCTTTTCCTGTAGTCCACGATCAGCTCCTTTGTCTTGCACCTGGCACCTACTACCATACCCTGTTCAAAGGCACTTAAATATTTTGTCTTGCCCATTCACCCTCTGAATGGCACACATACACAATCCATATCTCAACTGTCTCCTCCCTGTCTCCTCCCCTTCATCTACATAAGGGATCATATCTTTCAGCTGAATTACCCTGGTCAGTCTATGTCATGGAAAGAGCAGATGTTCCTAATTTTTTTCCCACTCAGTGTATACGGCACATGGGTAGACTATAATTTTAAAAAAATTAATCTAACTTTCCCACAGCCTCATTTGCTTCTTGTCTACTCTAAAGCCAATAGATTGTCACCTTTCTGTGGTTTTAGCGATGACTTGACAACATCTCGAAAGCCGCATAACAGTTCAGTGACTTTTTTCACATTTCGTTACGTTACAGCCTTATTCTAAAATGGATTAAAGAAAAAAAAAATATTCCGCAATCTACACACAATACCTGAAAATAGCTGTGCAGCAACGCTCCCCATCCAACCTGACAGAGCTTGAGAGGATCTGCAGAGAAGAATGGGAGAAGCTCCCCAAATACAGGTGTGCCAAGCTTGTAGCGTCATACCCTAGAATACTTGAGGCTGTAATCGCTGCCAAAGGTGCTTCAACAAAGTACTGAGTAAAGTGTCTGAATACTTATGTAAATGTCATATTTCAGTTTATCATTTTTAATAAATTAGCAACAATTTCTGGTTTTGCTTTGTCAATATGGGGTATTGTTTGTAGATTGATGAGGAAAAAAAGTTGTAATCAATTTTAGAATAAAAGTCAAGGGGTCTGAATACTGGCACTGTATGTACTGTACATACATATCAGACTATCATTGCAGATCATGTTAGGTTGCAGGCCTTGTACTTGCTCAAGTTAAATCTCATGAGTTACTTCAGACTAGAGGAACAGCTGCCTTCCAATGGAGAATATGGAAATACAAGGTAAGTCCCAATGAATGAGTTCGGAACATTGCATTTTGATCCTTTATGTGGATTTAAGTGAAATGTGTAACGTTTTGACTGCTGGCAAAAAGTATAGATGTTTCTTACCTGTAGGCTCAGATTATATCCTGGGGTGTATTCACTAGGAACCGAACGGAAGCAAACAGGGTCTGACACAATGAAACTCATCCAGAACGTAGCATGGGCATCTCTTGGTCGTATAGTATTTCCTAATTGATGTACTGTATCTCTATTGCAATGCAATGGTTTGGGAAACCATCCCTGTCATGGCCTATTTACACACAACAACACACAGTATTTGCACATGCAGTATAAACAACCATTATCTCTTATATTAAGCCAGTAACGCCACAAGTCATGTCAACGTTGCTTCATATTTTGGGGCAAGAAGAGATTGCTTCAACAAACATCAAATAAAGCATTGCATTATGCATTAAAATATATATTTATTGTGCCATTTGGGATGCAGCCCTTGTTTATATATGGCATATGACACACCATGTCTAGACAATTTAAATACTTCCTCCAAACCCTGGTATTAAGTACAATGTTTCATTTGTAGGTTTGGCTGAAATGGTGAAACACACCCCCGTCTTCCCCTAAAGGCAAACTGTTGTCTTCTTCATGGAAAATCCGCTATGCATGCCAGAGATACAGTGGGGAGAACAAGTATTTGTTACACTGCCGATTTTGCAGGTTTTCCTACTTACAAAGCATGTAGAGGTCTGTAATTTTTATCATAGGTACACTTCAACTGTGAGAGACGGAATCTAAAACAAAAATCCAGAAAATCACATTGTATGATTTTTAAGTAATTCATTTGCATTTTATTGCATGACATAAGTATTTGATACATCAGCAAAGCAGAACTTAATATTTGGTACAGAAACCTTTGTTTGCAATTACAGAGATCATACGTTTCCTGTAGGTCTTGACCAGGTTTGCACACACTGCAGCAGGGATTTTGGCCCACTCCTCCATACAGACCTTCTCCAGATCCTTCAGGTTTCGGGGCTGTCGCTGGGCAATACAGACTTTCAGCTCCCTCCAAAGATGTTCTATTGGGTTCAGGTCTGGAGACTGGCTATGCCACTCCAGGACCTTGAGATGCTTCTTACGGAGCCACTCCTTAGTTGCCCTGGCTGTGTGTTTCGGGTCGTTGTCATGCTGGAAGACCCAGCCACGACCCATCTTCAATGCTCTTACTGAGGGAAGGAGGTTGTTGGCCAAGATCTCGCGATACATGTCCCCATCCATCCTCCCCTCAATACGGTGCAGTCGTCCTGTCCCCTTTGCAGAAAAGCATCCCCAAAGAATGATGTTTCCACCTCCATGCTTCACGGTTGGGATGGTGTTCTTGGGGTTGTACTCATCCTTCTTCTCCCTCCAAACACGGCGAGTGGAGTTTAGACCAAAAAGCTCTATTTTTGTCTCATCAGACCACATGACCTTCTCCCATTCCTCCTCTGGATCATCCAGATGGTCATTGGCAAACTTCAGACGGGCCTGGACATGCGCTGGCTTGAGCAGGGGGACCTTGCGTGCGCTGCAGGATTTTAATCCATGACGGCGTAGTGTGTTACTAATGGTTTTCTTTGAGACTGTGGTCCCAGCTCTCTTCAGGTCATTGACCAGGTCCTGCCGTGTAGTTCTGGGCTGATCCCTCACCTTCCTCATGATCATTGATGCCCCACAAGGTGACATCTTGCATGGAGCCCCAGACCGAGGGTGATTGACCGTCATCTTGAACTTCTTCCATTTTCTAATAATTGCGCCAACAGTTGTTGCCTTCTCACCAAGCTGCTTGCCTATTGTCCTGTAGCCCATCCCAGCCTTGTGCAGGTCTACAATTTTATCCCTGATGTCCTTACACAGCTCTCTGGTCTTGGCCATTGTGGAGAGGTTGGAGTCTGTTTGATTGAGAGTGTGGACAGGTGTCTTTTATACAGGTAACGAGTTCAAACAGGTGCAGTTAATACAGGTAATGAGTGGAGAACAGGAGGGCTTCTTAAAGAAAAACTAACAGGTCTGTGAGAGACGGAATTCTTACTGGTTGGTAGGTGATCAAATACTTACATGCAATAAAATGCAAATTAATTACTTAAAAATCATACAATGTGATTTTCTGGATTTTTGTTTTAGATTCCGTCTCTCACAGTTGAAGTGTACCTATGATAAAAATTACAGACCTCTACATGCTTTGTAAGTAGGACAAGCTGCAAAATCGGCAGTGTATCAAATACTCGTTCTCCCCACTGTACAAGCTATGCATACACATAGAATTATTACAGTTTTCTCAATCAAGTACAAACATTTTTGGGAACTGTGGTTAAACATACTGTCACGCCCTGACGCAGGGGACGTTTATTTGTTGAGTCAGGGTGTGCATATTCCGTGTTATGTTAAGTTTTCTATGTTTAGTGTCTAGATCGTGTAGATCTATGTTGGCCAGGGTGGCAGAGGGTGCCGTCCGAGGAGGAAGCCCGAGAGACAGCCCCAAAAAATGTGTTTGGGGGGGGGGCTAAAAGGGTGGTTGGCGGAGCCTAGTGTTAGAGCAGAGCCAACTCCCCGTACTCATGCTAAGAACCGTGTGACTGGGCAGGCTCCGTGTTATGCGGAGCCACGTACTGTGCCGCGAGTGTTCCGGCACAGTCCTGTACGTCCTGTGCTAGCACCACGCACGTGTCGTGCGAAGATGGGCATTCAGCCAGGACGGGGTGTGCCGGCTCAACGCTCGTGGTCTCCAGTACGCCTCCTCGGTCCCGTATATCCTGCGCCGGTGCTACGTGCTGTATCGCCAGTACGAGTGCACAGCCCCGTACGTCCAGTGCTAATGCCTCACACATATTGTGTGGAAGTTGTGTCAGCTCTCCGCTCCAGACCTCCAGTCTGCCTCCACAATCCGGCCCGGCCCGTTCCTGCTCCCCGCACCAAGCCAGTGGTGCGTGTTCCCAGTCCGGCCCGGCCCGTTCCTGCTCCCCGCACCAAGCCAGTGGTGCGTGTTCCCAGTCCAGCCCGGCCTGTTCCTGTCCCCTCGCACCAAGCCAGTGGTGCGGCGTCGCCAGCCGGTCCGGCCTGTTCCTGTCCCTCGCACCAAGCCAGTGGTGCGCGTCGCCAGCCCGGTCCGGCCTGTTCCTGTCCCTCGCGCCAAGCCAGTGGTGCGCGTCGCCAGCCCGGTCCGGCCTGTTCCTGTCCCTCGCATCAAGCCAGTGGTGCGCGTCGCCAGCCCGGTCTGTTCCTGTCCCTCGCGCCAAGCCAGTGGTGCACGTCGCCAGCCCGGTCCGGCCTGTTCCTGCCCCTCGCACGAAGCCAGTGGTGCGCGTCGCCAGTCCGGTACGGCCCGTTCCTGCTCCCCGCACCAAGCCAGTGGTGCGCGTCGTCAGCCCGGTCCGGCCCGTTCCTGCTCCCCGCACCAAGCCAGTGGTGCGCGTGTCCAGTCCGGCACGGCCCGTGCCTGTGCACCGGTCAGCTGCTCCACTCCGGAGCCAGAGCAATCCGCTCCACCGGGGTCCGGTCCAACTCCAGTCAGCAGATCCACTCCGGAGCCAGAGCAATCCGCTCCACCGGGGTCCAGTCCAGCTCCGGTCAGCCGCTCCACTCCGGAGCCAGAGAAGTCCGCTCTACCGGTGCCCAGTCCAGCTCCGGTCAGCGGCTCCAGTCCGGAGTCTGTACAGTTCGATCCACCGTCGTCGGGTCCAGCTCCGGTCAGCGGTGCCAGACCAGACCAGGGGTACAACAGGGAGGTGGAGAGAAAGTGGTGGTCACGCCCGGAGCCGGATCCGCCTCCGAGGCGGAATGCCCACCCGGCCCCTACCCTGTTATGTTTATGTGGCGGGGGGGGGGGTACTGTCACGCCCTGACTCAGGGGACGTTTATTTGTTGAGTCAGGGTGTGCATATTCCGTGTTATGTTAAGTTTTCTATGTTTAGTGTCTAGATCGTGTAGATCTATGTTGGCCAGGGTGGTTCCCAATCAGAGGCAGCTGTAGCTCGTTGTCTCTGATTGGGGACCATACTTAGGCAGCCGTTTGGAACCAGTCTGTGTGGGATCTTGTTCTGTATAGGTTTGTTTTGTGTAGCCTTTAGACTTCACGTATCGTTTGTTTGTTGTTTTGTCGTGTGTTCAGTACATGTAATAAATATGTACGCTTATCACGCTGCACCTTGGTTCCACGAATCCTTAAACGATTGTGACACATACCTATAGCAGAACAACAATGGTCAAATGCTTAAATACATTTCAGAATGTCTGATAGTTTTATTGCCTTTGTACACAGTAAACCAAGGCAGGTTTTTTTGTGTGTGTATTTTATACGCTGATCTTATTTCTGCCATCATTTCCTATAACCGAAAACAGCTTCTGGACATCAGAACATCGATCACTAATGTCGATTGGGATGAAGATTTCTACTTCAACGAGTCGGCAGCTGTGGATGTACTGCTCATTCCGGACCAGGCCCTAATCCCCGGGACTCAAAAGAGGAAGAGACACGGCGCAAGAGGCAAACGAGCGGGCTCCCTGACGAGACTACGTCAGTTAGTAAATAAACCAGCCTCTACCCTCTGTTCTATTGGTGAATGTAAAATCACTTGAGAACAAACTGGCCGATCTCCATTCGAGACTATCCTATCAGCGGGACCTGAAGAACTGTAATATCCTATGTTTCTCGGAGTCGTGGCTGAACAAGGACATAGATAATAAACATCTAGCTGTTTTATCTATGCATCATCAAGACCGAACGGCAGCTTCGGGTAAGGTTAAGGGGGAGGTGTGTGTCTCTTTGTTAACAACAGCTGGTACGTTATCTCTAATGTTAAGGAAGTCTCTAGGTTTTGTTCGCCTGAGTTAGAATACATCATGATAAGCTGCAGACCATACTATTTACCAAGAGAGTTTATCTATATTTTTCGTAGCTGTCTATTTACCACCACAAACCAATGATGGCAGTAAGGCCACACTCAATGAGCTGTATAAGGCCATAAGCAAACAGGAAAATGCACATCAAGAGGCAACGCTCCTAGTGGCCAGTGATTTTACAGTTCCTTCAGAAAGTATTCACACACCTTGACTTTTTCCACATTTTGATGTGTTACAGCCAGAATTTAAAATTGATTAAATTGAGATTTGTTTTGTCACTGGCCTACACACAATATCCCATAATGTCAAAGTGGAATGTTTTTCAAAATGTTTACAAATGAATTAAAAATGAAAAGCTGATCAATAAGTATTCAAACCCTTTGTTATGGCAACCCTACATAAATGCATTTCACTATGAGGCCAATGGTGACTTTAAAACAAAGTTTAATGTCTGTGATAAGAGACAACTGAGGATGGATCAACAATATTGTAGTTACTCCACAATACTAACCTAACTGAAGCCTGTACAGAATACAAATATTCCAAAACATGCATCCTGTTTGCAACAAGGCACTAAAGTAATACTGCAAAAACAATTGTCCTGAATACAAAGTGTTATGTTTGGGGCAATCCAATACAACACATCACTGTGTACCACTCTTCATACTTTCAAGCATAGTGGTGGCTGCATCATGTTATGAGAATGCTTGTAATCGTTAAGGACTGGGGAGTTTTTCAGGATAAAAAAATTAACTGATGGAGGCACAGGCAAAATCCTAGAGAAAAACATTGTTCAGTCTGCTGTCCACCAGACACTGTGTGACGTTCTGGCTCCGGGACTCTTAGTAGTGAGCCAGGGTTGTCATTTTCATTTGGGTGTAGTTCTATGTGGGATCTAGTTGTTTCATTTCTAGGTTTGGTTTTGATGTTGATTTAGTCATATGACTCCCAATCGGAGGTAACGAGTGTCAGCTGTCGGCTCGTTATCTCTGATTGGGAGCCATATTTATACTGTGTGGGTTCACCTTGGTTTTGTGGGTTTTTGTTTCCTTGTTGCTGTTAGTCTTTATCAGTATTGAACTTCACTTTCGTCATATTTGGTTTGTTGTTTTGATCGTGGTTTCTTTATAATAAAGTCTACGATGTTCGCTCAACCCGCTGCGTATTGGTCCGTTTCCTCAGACGATCGTGACAGAAAAACCCACCACAAAAAGACCAAGCAGCGTGTCAAGCGGCAACAGGACCTACCTACACAGGATTTATGGACTCCCATAAAGGATTCATGGACATGGGAGGAGATTCTGGATGGTGAGGGGCCTTGGGATCAACCGGGAGAATATCGCCGTCCTCGTGAAGAGCGGGAGGCAGCTAAAGCCGAGAGGCGGCGATATGAGGAGGCAGCACGGAGGCAAGGCTGGAGGCCCGAGAGTACTACCCAAAAATTTCTTGGGGGGGGGCTAGAAGGGAGTGTGGCGAAGTCAGGTAGGAGACCTGCGCCTACTCCCTGGACTGACCGTGGAGAGCGAGAGTACGGGCAGACACCGTGTTACGCAGTAGAGCGCATGGTGTCTCCTGTACGCAGGCATAGCCCGGTTCGGTACATTCCGGCTCCACGTATCGGCCGGGCTAGACTGAGCATTGAGCCAGATGTCATGAGGCCGGCCCCACGCATCCGGTCACCAGTGAGTCTCCTCGGGCCGGCTTACATGGCACCAGCCTTACGCATGGTGTCCCCGGTTCGCCTACATAGCCCGGTGCGGGTTATTCCACCTCCCTGTACTGGTCAGGCGACGGGAGCATACAACCAGGTAAGGTTGGTCAGGCTCAGTGCTCAAGGGAGCCAGTACGCCTGCACGGTCCGGTATTTCCGGCACCACCTCCTGTCTCCAGTCCAGTACCACCAGTGCCTACACCACGCACTAAGCCTCCTGTGTGTTCCCCGAGTCCTGTGCGTCCTGTTCCTGCTTCCCCGCACTAGCCCTGAGATGCGTGTCCTCAGCCCGGTACCTCCAGTTCCGGCACCACGCATCAGGCCTACGGTGCGTCCCCCAGGGTCCAGTATGCCCTGTTCCTGCTCCCCGCACTAGCCCTGAGATGCGTGTCCTCAGCCCGGTACCTCCAGTTCCGGCACCACGCATCAGGCCTACGGTGCGTCCCCAGGGTCCAGTATGCCCTGTTGCTGCTTCCCGCACTAGCCCTGAGATGCGTGTCCTCAGCCCGGTACCTCCAGTTCCGGCACCACGCATCAGGCCTACAGTGCGTCTCAGCCGGCCAGAGTCTGCCGTCTGCCCAACGGCGCCTGAACTGCCCGTCTGCCCAACGGCGCCTGAACTGCCCGTCTGCCCTATGGCGCCTGAACTGCCCGTCTGCCAAGCGTTGCATAAGCCGCCCGTCTGTACTGAGCCTGCAAAGCCGCCCGTCTGCCATGAGCCTTCAGAGCCGTCCGCCAGACCGGAGCCGCTAGAGCCTTCCGCCAGACAGGAGCCGCTAGAGCCTTTCGCCAGACAGGAGCAGCCAGAGCCTTCCGCCAGACAGGATCAGCCAGAGCCTTCCGCCAGACAGGATCAGCCAGAGCCTTCCGCCAGACAGGATCAGCCAGAGCCTTCCGCCAGACAGGATCAGCCAGAGCCTTCCGCCAGACAGGATCAGCCAGAGCCTTCCGCCAGACAGGATCAGCCAGAGCCGTCCGCCAGACAGGATCAGCCTGAGCCTTCCGCCAGCCATGAGCAGCCAGATCCGTCAGCCAGCCATGAGCAGCCAGATCCGTCAGCCAGCCATGAGCAGCCAGATCCGTCAGCCAGCCATGAGCAGCCAGATCCGTCAGCCAGCCATGAGCCGTCCAGCCAGGATCCGCCAGAGCCGTCCAGCCAGGATCCGCCAGAGCCGTCCAGCCCGGATCCGCCAGCCAGCCAGGATCCGCCAGAGCCAGCCAGCCAGGATCCGCCATTCAGTCCGGAGCTGCCCCTCAGTCCGGTGCTGCCCCTTAGTCAGGTACTGTCCCTTAGCCCGGTGCTGCCCCTTAGTCCGGTGCTGCCCCTTAGCCCGGTGCTGCCCCTTATCCCGGTGCTGCCCCTTATCCCGGTGCTGCCCCTTAGTCCGGTGCTGCCCCTTAGTCCGGTGTTGCCCCTTAGTCCAGGTGGGGTTAGTTGGAGGGTGGTCATTGGGAGGAGGTTAAGAAAGCGGGTAGTAACTATAGTGGGGTGGTGGTCAAGCCCGGAGCCGGAACCGCCTCCGGGGAGCAACACCCACCCAGCCCTCCCCTATTGTGGGGTTGTGAGGCGCGGTCGCAGTCCGCGCCTTTAGGGGGGGGTACTGTGACGTTCTGGCTCCGGGACTCTTAGTAGTGAGCCAGGGTTGTCATTTTCATTTGGGTGTAGTTCTATGTGGGATCTAGTTGTTTCATTTCTAGGTTTGGTTTTGATGTTGATTTAGTCATATGACTCCCAATCGGAGGTAACGAGTGTCAGCTGTCGGCTCGTTATCTCTGATTGGGAGCCATATTTATACTGTGTGGTTTCACCTTGGTTTTGTGGGTTTTTGTTTCCTTGTTGCTGTTAGTCTTTATCAGTATTGAACTTCACTTTCGTCATATTTGGTTTGTTGTTTTGATCGTGGTTTCTTTATAATAAAGTCTACGATGTTCGCTCAACCCGCTGCGTATTGGTCCGTTTCCTCAGACGATCGTGACACACTGGGAGATTAATTCACCTTTCAGCAGGACAATAACCTAAAACACAAGGCCAAATCTACACTGGAGTTGCTTACCAAGAAGACAGTGATTGTTCCTGAGTGGCCGAGTTACAGTTCTAACTTAAATTTGCTTGAAAATCTATGGCAAGACTTGAAAATGGTTGTCTAGCAATGATCAACAACCAAATTGACAGGGCTTGAAGAATTTTGAAAAAATCTATGGGCAAATATTTTACAATCCAGGTGTGAAAAGCTCTTATTAGAGACTTACCCAGAAAGACTCGCTGTAATCACTGCCAAAGATGATTCTAACATGTATTGACTCAGGAGTGTGACAACTTATGTAAATGAGATATTTCTGTATTTAATTTTCAATACATTTGCAAACATTTCTAAAAACATGTTTTCACTTTGTCATTATGGGGTACTGTGTGTAGATGGGTGGGGGAAAAAAATCAATGTCATCCATTTTAAATTCAGGCTGTAGCACAAAATGTGGAATAAGTCAAAGGGTATGAATATTTTCTGAAGGCACTGTATACGCAGAGGAAGGGACGCTGCCGTGACAAACAGTACCAGTCAAAAGTTTGGACACACCTACTCATTCAGTTTGTAGTGTGATTTCCTTTACAGTCCATTGAGGTATTTAAAACAGTATTGTAATCTCCCACCATAATAAAAGAGTCTTGTATTGCTTGCAGGGTTGATAATTTATTATATATACACTACCAGTCAAAAGTTTTCGAACACCCACTCATTCAAGGGTTTTTCTTTATTTTTACTATTTTCTACATTGTAGAATAATAGTCAAGACATCAAAACTACGAAATAACACATATGTAATCATGTAGTAATCAATAAAGTGTTAAACAAATCAAAATATATTTTAAATTTGAGATTCTTCAAATAGCCACCCTTTGCCTTGATGACAGCTTTTCATGCTCTTGGCATTCTCTCAACCAGCTTTACCTGGAATACTTTTCCAACAGTCTTGAAGGAGTTCCCACATACAGTGGAGAGAACAAGTATTTGATACACTGCCGATTTTGCAGGTTTTCCTACTTACAAACCATGTAGAGGTCTGTAATTTTTATCATAGGTACACTTCAACTGTGAGAGACGGAATCTAAAACAAAAATCCAGAAAATCACATTGTATGATTTTTAAGTAATTAATTTGCATTTTATTGCATGACATAAGTATTTGATCACCTACCAACCAGTAAGAATTCTGGCTCTCACAGACCTGTTAGTTTTTCTTTAAGAAGCCCTCCTGTTCTCCACTCATTACCTGTATTAACTGCACCTGTTTGAACTCGTTATCTGTATAAAAGACACCTGTCCACACACTCAATCAAACAGACTCCAACCTCTCCACAATGGCCAAGACCAGAGAGCTGTGTAAGGACATCAGGGATAAAATTGTAGACCTGCACAAGGCTGGGATGGGCTACAGGACAATAGGCAAGCAGCTTGGTGAGAAGGCAACAACTGTTGGCGCAATTATTAGAAAATGGAAGAAGTTCAAGATGACGGTCAATCACCCTCGGTCTGGGGCTCCATGCAAGATGTCACCTCGTGGGGCATCAATGATCATGAGGAAGGTGAGGGATCAGCCCAGAACTACACGGCAGGACCTGGTCAATGACCTGAAGAGAGCTGGGACCACAGTCTCAAAGAAAACCATAAGTAACACACTAGGCCGTCATGGATTAAAATCCAGGCCCGTCTGAAGTTTGCCAATGACCATCTGGATGATCCAGAGGAGGAATGGGAGAAGGTCATGTGGTCTGATGAGACAAAAATAGAGCTTTTTGGTCTAAACTCCACTCGCCGTGTTTGGAGGAAGAAGAAGGATGAGTACAACCCCAAGAACACCATCCCAACCGTGAAACATGGAGGTGGAAAAATCATTCTTTGGGGATGCTTTTCTGCAAAGGGGACAGGACGACTGCACCATATTGAGGGGAGGATGGATGGGGCCATGTATCGCGAGATCTTGGCCAACAACCTCCTTCCCTCAGTAAGAGCATTGAAGATGGGTCGTGGCTGGGTCTTCCAGCATGACAACGACCCGAAACACACAGCCAGGGCAACTAAGGAGTGGCTCCGTAAGAAGCATCTCAAGGTCCTGGAGTGGCCTAGCCAGTCTCCAGACCTGAACCCAATAGAAAATCTTTGGAGGGAGCTGAAAGTCTGTATTGCCCAGCGACAGCCCCGAAACCTGAAGGATCTGGAGAAGGTCTGTATGGAGGAGTGGGCCAAAATCCCTGCTGCAGTATGTGCAAACCTGGTCAAGACCTACAGGAAACGTATGATCTCTGTAATTCTGTACCAAATATTAAGTTCTGCTTTTCTGATGTATCAAATACTTATGTCATGCAATAAAATGCAAATTAATTACTTAAAAATCATACAATGTGATTTTCTGGATTTTTGTTTTAGATTCCGTCACTCACAGTTGAAGTGTACCTATGATAAAAATTACAGACCTCTACATGCTTTGTAAGTAGGAAAACCTGCAAAATCGGCAGTGTATCAAATACTTGTTCTCCCCACTGTATATATATTATGTCGCAAGTAAAAGTCCTGGGTGGCGAGTTGATACAATTCCATGTCTGGAAGGTTAAAATCACCCTCAGATTTAGGAACATGTAAAACCTTCGCTTTTTATTCTATGAGTTTTATTTGCCCATATAAAGTCTTATGACCGAGTATACTTTTTTAAAGAATGTCTTCGGTGGGGTAATTAGTATTACCGAGAATAAATATAAAAGCTTTGGGAGCCATGCCATTCTGAAGAGGTTTATTCTACCTGTAAGATTTATGGGAAGATTGTTCCATTTAATTAGATCTGCTTTCATATTGTTGAGTAATGGGGTAAAGTTGTCTTTATATATTTGCTGTTTGTTGTCACTTATTAAGCATCCTAAGTATTTGATTTTTGTATTTGAATGTCATACATGATGGATCATTAGCTTATACACTAACTTTCACACATCTAGATGGCCGGGCGGGGTGGGTGTGGAGCCAGAGACAGCAGCGGTTCAAACTGTAGAACACAGTTCCTACATTTGAATATAAAAATGGATTTTATCAAACAAAACTATGCTACATTTTATCTCTGGGACCCTTAGGATGACAAATCAGAGCAAGATTACTGAATGTAAGTACATTATTTACCTTCAGAGGTGAATGTATCAAACCAGTTGCCGTTATACGTTTTTTGTTGTTGTGTACTCTCCTCAAACAATAGCATGGTATTTTTTCACTGTAATAGCTACTGTAAATTGGACAGTGCAGTTGGATTAACAGGAATGTAAGCTTTCTGCCCATATGTTCTGGAAAGTTGCTGTTACTTACAACAGTCATGATAATCACATTAGCGAACGTTAGCTCAACCGTCCCGTATATGGGATACCGATCCTGTAGAGGTTAAAGGATTGCTGTAGATTAGTGGTCACCAACCGGTTGATCTCGATCGACTGGTCGATCTTCAAGGCATTCCTAGTCGATCACCAAACATTTCTGTAGAAAAGCCAACGATAAAGGCTGTGATAAATGCTTGCGCTCCCTTTTCCTATTCGTGTTGTGCGGTTGGCGGTAGGTTAACTTGATTCAGAAGCCCTGGCACCGGGTAAGCAAAGTGTTCTCATTTCGAACCATTTCATTTGTCGGAAAAGATAAACTGCACTTACCTGGCAGAATGGGAGATCTGTGGCTAAATTGAGTGGAGCACACTGCGCTGGCCAATCGGATAGCTCAAATCACAGTGCCTACAGAGCTTCCACGACACCAACCACAGCAAAGTTTGATACTAGCTTACGTAAGATTTAATAACTTTTAAAACCATGACCACAGAGAGACGGTTAAAGAATACAGCAAAGAGCTACTGTTGTTATGAGTGAGTTCATGTTAAATGTTTAATTCAGCACTGTCAACACTGTTTTTATTCAACACTATTACAAAACATGAAATGGCTTCTCTCTACTTCCACTGGCGCTGCAGATGCAGTGTATCGATAGCCCTGCGTTTTTATTATTAGCAGCTCGTCGTGTCTATTTTAATATCTATGAATATTTCACTTTCTCTGGTCATAGGAACAACATGAATTTGGGCATGAGGCAGATGTGGTGCGACTCGAATTTCGCCATCATGTGGAAGACGGTGTCCCCTCTCTCTGGTCCGTCTCACCGGAGGAAAGGACGGAGAGAGCAGGGAGACTAATTCCGTGTTCAAAACAACTGGGAACTCGGAAATCTCCGACTTCCGACAGCAGTGCGTTCAAGACAACTGGGAACTCAGAAAAAAACGAGATCCGACTGGGAAAAATCGTTTTGAACGGTCATCTAACTCGGAATTCTAAGTTGGAAACTCTGCCATCTTTCTAGACCTCCGACTTTCAGACCTGAACATCACTGACATCAGGATTTCACCTTGTTTTTTTTCTCCAAGTTCCCAATTGTCTGGAAAGCACCATGAACATCAGGTGCATGTTCCATCAGTCCAGTAAAATTAAAAAGCAAAATATTTGCAAATTATTTAAATGTATGCTCAGCTGTGCCTCGCAGGTGCTACACCAACTGATCTATTTTGTAACCAAAGCTCATTTTCGAAATATAATATGGTCTGAGAATAACAATATTAGCAGGCCTAATTCTTACAGAAATGTTTTATAAGGTTAATGTTAAATTTTTAAGTCATGTTTAATAAAAATCTGAGCGGTAGATCTTGGCTTGCATTTTGACTGCCAAAGTGATCTTGAGGTTGGTGACCACTGGGCTAGATAGATAAAGTTGTTTCAGAGTTAGAGCACTATAGGCTACCTTTGTTAGCTAGCTAGCTAGCCACTTTACAAGCCTGCTAACTCTTACAAATAAACGTTAATTTACCTTTGTTAGCTAGCTGCTGTAGATCGTGAGTTGTTCTTTTTCTTTTTCCTATCACCATTATTTCGTTTTTTTCCACGTACATTTTATGTCCTGAGATTTTTTTAGTATTCTGATTTTTTTTTGCAAGAGGACATTACATTTTCAATATTGGTCAGGTATATCAGGAGATCATCTGCAAATAAGTTTAGTTTATATTCATGTTTACCAATAATGATACCTGTTACGTTTGGGTCCTGTCTGTTTCTGCAAGTGATTCAATTGCAAACAGGAGGGGGATGAGAGGACATCCATGTCTTGTGCCCATTTCTAAAGCAATTGCATCAGATAATGTATTATTTGTGTAAATATTTGCTTTAGGACATTTCTATAATATTTTTTGCACTAACATTTCTAATGCTTCCCTGTCTGGACGACCTGGAATGATACAGAGAATATTTGTAATGCTCACAAGCTTCATCCTCCTTCTCAAGATGCTCTAAATAACTCAACTGGATTGTTTGCCTGTCTGTAAAGAAAAGGCCAGGCTGTACGTTGATCCTGCTGCTCTAATTGGATAGAGCGAAGCTGTCTCCGTTCCCGTGCTTCATATTTCACCTGATTGCTTCTCATCACACTTCTTTGTTTTCACATGCAACAACTGTAGTTTAGACACTGACCACAACCACACAACTACTGACTACAATTACAGACCACAACCACACAACTACTGACTACAACTACTGACCACAACTCCTGACCACAACTCCTGACAACAACCACACAACTACTGACCACAACTACTGACAAAAACCAAACAACAACTATTGACCAGAACCACACAATGACTGACCACAACTACTGACTACAACTACTGACCACTATTGGCCACAACAACAAAACTACAGACCACAACTACTGACCACAACTACTGACCACAACCACACAACTACTGAACCACACACCTACATACCAAAACTACTAACCACTACTGACCACAGCTACTGACCACAACTACTGACCACACAACTACTGAACCAAACAACTAATGACCTCAACCACACAACTACTGACCACAACCACAAAACGAATGACCACAACTACTGACCACTACAGATCAGAACCACTGACCACAGCTAATGACAACAACCACAAAACTACTGACCACAACTACTGAACCACAACTACTGATCACAACTACTGAACAAAACTGCTGACCACAACCACTGAGGACAACCACACAACTACTGACCACAACTACTGACCATAACCACAAAACTACTGACCACAACCACAAATTACTGACCACAACTACTGACCACAACTACTGACCACAGCTACTGACCACAACCACACAACTGCTGACCACAACTACTGAACCACACATCTACTTACCAAAACTACTGACCACTACTACTGACCTCAACCACAGAACTACTGACCACAACTACTGTCCACACATCTACTGAACCACACAACTACTGACCACAACCACAAAACGAATAACCACAACTACTGACCACAAAAGACCACAACTACTGACCACAACCACACAACTACTGACCACAACTGCTAAACCACAACTACTGACCACAACCACAAAACTACAGACCACAACTACTGACCACTACTGAACACAACTACTGAACACAACCACATAACTACTGACCACAACTACTGAACCACACAACTACTTATCAAAACTACTGACCACAACTACTGACCACAACCAGCCTATCCTAACTTCAAATTCTTAAAACCTTTTATCAACTAGAACTATATACATTTGCTTCATTAGCAAAAAACAACCCACCAACAGTAACTCCTGAACTGTTCAAGCTAGAGACACCAAACCAACTTTCTCTTTCTCTCTTGAGTAAAACAATATTTGGAAGTTGATCAAATATTTTCGTGGAATACAGCATATTCTAAATAAATGATTAAGTGCAACGCTTGAGAGATGAGAGTTCAGGCTCATGTCTATCGGAGCCGAGAGGGAGAGAGATCATAGAAAGTGAATCTCATTCTAGTTATGTGAGAGATACTGGCGCGCTTCTCACACAGCCACCGTCACACGTCGGCCACGCATTGGTCTCAAACATATACTACGCCCACATACTCTAGTGTAGTTGTGGGGCTTACAAGTCTGAATGTCTTATAGCCTAATTTTCAAGACATCAATGTAAGGGAAAACATTTTGCCGTCACTGCAGAACACCCGCCATATGTACAGTGAGGGAAAAAAATATTTGATCCCCTGCTGATTTTGTACATTTGCCCACTGACAAAGAAATGATCAGTCTATCATTTTAATGGTAGGTTTATTTGAACAGTGAGGAACAGAAAAACAAAACAAAATTCCAGAAAAACGCATAAAATGTTATAAATTGATTTGCATTTTAATGAGGGAAATAAGTATTTGACCCCCTCTCAATCAGAAAGATTTCTGGCTCCCAGGTGTCTTTTATACAGGTAACGAGTTGAGATTAGGAGCACACTCTTAAAGGGAGTGCTCCTAATCTCAGTTTGTTACCTGTATAAAAGACACCTGTCCACAGAAGCAATCAATCAATCAGATTCCAAACTCTCCACCATGGCCAAGACCAAAGGATGTCAGGGACAAGATTGTAGACCTACACAAGGCTGGAATGGGCTACAAGACCATCGCCAAGCAGCTTGGTGATAAGGTGACAACAGTTGGTGCGATTATTCGCAAATGGAAGAAACACAAAAGAACTGTCAATCATCTCGGCCTGGGGCTCCATGCAAGATCTCACCTCGTGGAGTTGCAATGATCATGAGAACGGTGAGGAATCAGCCCAGAACTACACGTGAGGATCTTGTCAATGATCTAAAGGCAGCTGGGACCGTAGTCACCAAGAAAACAATTGGTAACACACTACGCCGTGAAGGACTGAAATCTTGCAGCGCCCGTAAGGTCCCCTGCTCAAGAAAGCACATATACATGCCCGTCTGAAGTTTGCCAATGAACATCTGAATGATTCAGAGGAGAACTGGGTGAAAGTGTTGTGGTCAGATGAGACCAAAATTGAGCTCTTTGGCATCAACTCAACTCGCTGTGTTTGGAGGAGGAGGAATGCGGCCTATGACCCCAAGAACACCATACCCACCGTCAAACATGGAGGTGGAAACATTATGCTTTGGGGGTGTTTTTTCTGCTAAGGAGACAGGACAACTTCACCGCATCAAAGGGACGATGGACGGGCCATGTACCATCAAATCTTGGGTGAGAACCTCCTTCCCTCAGCCAGGGCATTGAAAATGGGCCGTGGATGGGTATTCCAGCATGACAATGACCCAAAACACACGGCCAAGGCAACAAAGGAGTGGCTCAAGAAGAAGCACATTAAGGTCCTGGAGTGGCCTAGCCAGTGTCCAGACCTTAATCCCATAGAAAATCTGTGGAGGGAGCTGAAGGTTCGAGTTGCCAAACATCAGCCTGTTATTCTGTCTCTCACTGTTCAAATAAACCTACCATTAAAATTATAGACTGATCATTTCTTTGTCAGTGGGCAAACGTACAAAATCAGCAGGGGATCAAATACTTTTTTCCCTCACTGTATACAGTAGCTTGCGAAAGTATTCACCCTCCTTGGCATTTTTCCTATTTTGTTGCCTTACAACCTGGAATTAAAATTGATTTTTTGGGGGGTTTGTGTCATTTGATTTACACAACATGCCAACCACTTTTAAGATGCAAAATATTTTTTGGGGTGAAACAAACAGAAAACTTGAGCGTGCGTAACTATTCACCTTTTGCAGCAATTACAGCTGTAAGTCTCTTGGGGTATGTCTCTATAAACTTGGCAGATCTAGCACCTGGGATTTTTGCCCATTCTTCAAGGCAAAACTACAACAGCTCTTTCAAGTTGGATGGGTTCCACTGGTGTACAGCAATCTTTAAGTCATACCACAGATTCTCAATTGGATTGAGGTCTGGGCTTTGACAAGGCCATTCCAAGACATTTAAATGTTTCCCCTTAAACCACTTGACTGTTGCTTTCGCAATAAGCTAAGGGTCATTGTCCTGCTGGAAGGTGAACCTCCGTCCCAGTCTCAAGTCTTTGGAAGACTGAAACAGGTTTCCCTCAAGAATTTCCCTGTATTTAGCGCCATCCATCATTCCTTCAATTCTGACCAGTTTCCCAGTCCCTGCCGATGGAAAAACATCCCCACAGCATGATGCTGCCACCACCATGCTTCACTGTGGGGATGGTGTTCTCGGGGTGATGAGAGGTGTTGGGTTTGCGCCAGACATAGCATTTTCCTTGATGGCCAAAAGCTCAATTTTAGTCTCATCTGACCAGAGTACCTCCTTCCATATGTTTGGGGAGTCTCCCACATGTCTTTTGGTGAACACCAAACGTATTTCCTTATTTTTTTCTTTAAGCAATGGCTTTTTTCTGGCCACTCTTCCGTAAAGGCCAGCTCTGTGGAGTTTACGGCTTAAAGTGGTCCTATGGACACATACTCCAATCTCCGCTGTGGAGCTTTGCAGCTCCTTCAGGGTTATCTTTGGTCTCTTTGTTGCCTCTCTGATTAATGCCCTCCTTGCCTGGTCCGTGAGTTTTGGTGGGCGGTCCTCTCTTGGCAGGTTTGTTGTGGTGCCATATTCTTTCCATTTTTTAATAATGGATTTAATGGTGCTCCATGGGATGTTCAAAGTTTCTGATATTTTTTTTATAACCCAACCCTGATCTGTACTTCTCCACAACTTTGTTCCTGACCTGTTTGGAGAGCTCCTTGGTCTTCATGGTGTCACTTGCTTGGTGGTGCCCCTTGCTTAGTGGTGTTGCAGACTCTGAGGCCTTTCAGAACAGGTGTATATATACTGAGATCATGTGACAGATCATGTGACACTTAGATTGCACACAGGTGGACTTTATTTCACAAATTATGTGACTTCTGAAGGTAATTGGTTGCACCATATCTTATTTAGGGGCTTCATAGCAAAGGGGGTGAATACATATGCACGCGCCATTTTTCCGTAATTTTTTTTTTTTTCATTTCACCAATTTCGATTATTTTGTGTATGTCCATTACATGAAATCCAAATAAAAATCCATTTAAATTACAGGTTGTAATGCAACAAAATAGCAAATACGCCAAGGGGGATGAATACTTGAGCAAGGCACTGTATGCACACTTACTCAGCTGTGGGGCTTACAAGACTCGAATTTCATATACTTTTCAAGACATCAATGTAGCAGTAGAACATCATATCACAATCATTTGATTTGATATCAGAATATACTTCAAATAAAATAAATCAATGTAGGCTACAGCATAACACACATTATAATATATAGGCCTCCTGCCTAGGTGATAATATGAAGCACATATTCAGATTAACTCACAGTACAGAACAAGTTTGTAAAGGAAAAATACGTTCCTTCCTTAGTTTTCCAAAACCTCCCACAACACATCAATTTCCTTGTGCGTCTTCTTCTCCCTATTTCTTGTTTTGCTCCTGGTGTCTGTGACACGTCTGTGTCCTTTAGCAATCCATGACCTAACATAGGGGATTGGGTTGAATTTGGTCAGGGGTGGGCCAACGTTCAGAAAGAGTAGCCCTGATATGGTGCAGGTATGCAGAGAGGCGTTGGTTGAGGTGCAAATCAGATTCATTTGAGGAAATCCCTGCTCGCATTCTGCACTGGAGATGGGGATGGTGCTGACCACCATCTGGAATGTCTCCTTTATCATTACCATTAGTGTCCCTGTACTGCCTGTAGCCCTTTATGACTGTACGTGTTCTGTCAATGCCAAACCGCTGGCAGAGAGATTCTATCTCTGTTTCTCCATACAGTGCTCCTGCGTCCTCCGGCCAGTATTGTTCGTAAAGCACCTTCAGCTCCTCTATGAAATTGCTTTATCCTGTATTATCCACCGCCCGTCCTCCTTGAGAGAACATTCTAGCGTCCATGTTCCTTGCCAAGCTCTCAAAAAACTCCCTGATTAAGGACTCTGTCGCTGGGTCTTCCACCATTCAGTTTGACACCTTGGAAAGAGTTATCCTGAATCCCTCTCTGGCTGAGTTGTGTGTGTCGGCCTGGCTGCTCTGCCATTGCTCTGAACACCCTTGCTTCCCTGGTGACTGCCCTGTGTGCAGTAATAATTGTGCAGTCTCTCTTTTGGAGCTCAAGTGACAATTCAAAGTGCACCACACATAAGGCCTAGATTGTTAACAAACACATGCAAGGATATGCGCATGGCAAGGCCACTATAGCTCTGACAGGTCACGCAGTCATGGGAGGCATCCTCAGCTGCTGTGGTGAATTGCTTATGAAGAGCCGGGTACATTTTCCACACAGACGCTACAGTTCTAAAACTGGATGCCACCCATCTAGTGTCCAAGCTCCTGCCAATTTTGCACAGCTTGTCACACCCTGATCTGTGTCTTGTGCTTGTCTCCACCCCCCACCTGGTGTCTCCCATTTGTTCCCATTATCCCCTGTGTATATATACCAGTGTTTTCTGTCTGTCTGTTGCCAGTTCGTCTTGTCTCGTCAAGCCTGCCAGTGTGTTGTTCCGTACTCCTGTTTTTCCCTAGTCCCTGTTTTCTAGTCCTCCAAGTTCCGACCTTTTCAGCCTGCCGTGACACTGAGCCTGCCTGCCGCCCTGTACCTTTCGGACTCAGACCTGGTTTACGAACTTCTGCTGTCCTCAACCTGCCTCTTGCCTGCCCCTAGTATTTTAATAAATATTAAAGATTCAAACCATCTTCCTCCTGTGTCTGCATCTGGGTCTCATCCTGTGTCGTTATATAGCTGAATGTCTAAAATCTGTGTGCACTCCCTCAGCTCCATTCGGTTTTTGTTGGATACGCTATAAAGCGAATATAGCTTGTCCATAAGTATTTTATATTGATTGATAGCCCCCATCTCTTTTACCACATTGCCTACTGCAAGCTCAAGCCTGTGTGCCGAGCAGTGCCAACCAGTTATATTAGGGAAGAGGGCCTGGAGCCTTGTTGCTACTCCGCTCTTGCGTCCCAGCATGACAATCAAGTCACTCTTGTTATTCAAACTAGCATTAGGCTGATTTTGGGAGAGCACTGAAATATGTTTCTGTATGTTGGAGCAAGAAACATTAGAATGGGGAATTCTCCCCATGTCAAGTCCATATAACACCTGACAGTACATTTCTTGCTCAAAACCGTGAGCGGGTCTGTGACGTTTAGCCTCCTTGTAAGCTGTTCGCAAGACTCACAGTCTGCAAACAGACTCTGTAGCGTATATGTTTTTATTTTGAGCGTTAAATACAACCTGTGTTAAGGTGTCCTCTTTAGCCTTGTCTACAATACTTTCTGCCGCTAAATGGGGCTTGGTTTGGGCATGTTCCAAAAACAAAATTCTGAGGGCCCTTTGTTGCTTTTTTACATCGGAGGCAAAGGATGTTACTGTACATTCCACCCACTCTTTTGATAGTTTCATCCCTCCAGTCTTTTCCGGGCCCAAACTCCCTATCTTTGTGCATGTTGTACAGCCCAGCTTTGAATTTTGCTTGACAAGCCAGGGGTTATAAGTTTGCTTGGTCTTGAACTGAGCCTCCGTCCAAATTGCACCTGCTCCGGTACTTCGTCGGTGGATGCACTGAGCACACCATATGTATGTATGGAGCATAATGGTTTGTGTGGTAATCATTTCTTTATTCACTGTTTTATTCACGTTTTCAAGTACTGTTGATAAATCATGCATTCCGATTCTTGCATAGATTGTAATGGGCAAATATGTATATAAAATACATTTCTGAAGGTGATTATGATGAGCTAATGTTAAGCTATTTGCCGGCTCTGTGTGGCGCCATGTTTGTTGACATCATTCAATGCATTCTGGGTGTAACGTAAACTTCTGTCAGACCAAAGAAGTTATAGCAAATCGAGGTGAAGGGATGGTTCACTTGTTTGAGTAAACTTCCAGAAGTGAATGATGGGAAGTGAATGATGGTAGATGGCACACCCCCTTCGCCTTCAAAATGCATACTGCAAACAGACCCAACTCATCTTGTCACCTCTTTTTATCTTTGGTTGACACAGAAAAACAAACATGGCTGCGTGCACAAACTACCCACTGTCGGATTACTGTAGACTTTTAGAAAGTGTTTTACTCAATTATTTAGATCACTGGTAAGCTCACCTGTGATGTGATGAATTGTAAATAGTAATTGCTTTTAGCTAATTCATATTATGGTTTCTATCAGCCGAGAGTTGGCTACATATTACCACTTGTGTTAGCTCACTCTTTACTCAGTTAGCGCTAGGACCAATGTATCCTACATTTTCCGATTTGAATGAGATTTGTGTTATGCTGTTGCTACTTCTGTGAATATCTGAACATGGCATCCAAAAATAAACTGATCACATTGAGGATATAACGTTGTAAAGACTATGTTTGTGCAAAATGTTTCTGTGAAAAAACTGTCTCCATCTCAAACGCTGACTGTTGCGTGAATCCTAACTAGCTAGAAACGCTGTTCAACTGGTCAGGATCACTGTGCTAACATTTTTTATATTTTTAAAATACTTTTTAAGTTCTCATTTTTTTGTCCTTTTTGTCCTCCATCCACTATCTAATGGGATTTCCTCAACATTCTAAAGGTTCCATCATCACTTCCAACATTCCATTCACTATAAATGCAACAATGCAACTTCTGACACAAATCAGCTACTTTGACCACATTGCCAACAACTTCAACAAAAACTTAGAGTGTATGAAACCTTCCTCTACATCTCTGCTTTTCAAATCCAATCAATAGATATAGATGTTTTAGTAACCCATCAACTGTTTTCATTATAGATGCAGTAAGTCATGTCAGAAGGTAGCAGATTCATTACTTACCAACAAGAGCTGCAAAATCCAATAAAACTATATCACGTTTTGAAGTTCATTTTTCTTGCTTTGTCTAACAACACTATCATGAGTGCAGTATTTATTTAGGTTCATAGCACAAACGTTTGTTAGCATGTTTCTCACATTGGCTTTAGCCATGGAGGGAGCAGGCCTGCCAAGGTAACTTTTGCCTAGCAACACGTGCCTCGGTGGGAGAAATTCCCATGATTTGTGAATCTGTTTCAGACCAAACAGCTAGCGCTAAGATTTCTAATGCTTCCCTGGTCTGGACAACCTGGAATGATACAGAGAAGATTTATAATGCTCACTAGATTTGTTCTGCTTATCAAGATCATGCCCTGTGCTCTAAATAACTAAATTGGAAGATTGCTTGTCTGTAAAGAGGGCAAGGCAGGCTGTACCTTGATCCTGCTCTGATTGGATAGAGCAAAGCTGTCTCCGTTCACTCGCTTCATATTTCACCCGATCGCTTCTCATCGCACTTCTTTCAGTTTTCACACGCAACAACTGCAGTTTAGACACTGACCACAGCCACACAACTACTGACCACAACCATACAACTACTGACCACAACTACTGACCACATCCACACAACTACTGACAGCAACTACTGACCACAGCTTCTGACCACAACCACATAACTGCTGACCACAACTACTGAACCACACACCTACTTCCCAAAACTACTGACCACAACCACACAACTACCACAACTACTGACCACACAACTACTGAACCACAAACCTACTGACCACAACTACTGACAACTACAGACCGCAGATACTGACCACAGCTACTAAACCACAACTACTGACCACAAACGCAAAACTACTGAACACAACTACTGACCACAAATATTGATCACAACTAATGACCACAACTACTGACCACAACCACTGAACCACTCAACTACTTACCAAAACTACTGACCACAACCAGGCTATCCTAACTTCAAATTCTTTAAAACTTCTATTAACTTAAACTATATAAATAAAATAAAATAACCCACCAACAATAACTTTTGAACCGTTTAAGCTAGAGACACCAACCCAACTTTCACATGTTCAGGCTAACGTTAGCTACCTAGCTAGTCAGGCAAGAAAAGTGTGTGGTGGTAAATTTGGGCTTTTCACGCTCGTTGATGAACGAGAAGGACCAAAACGCAGCGTGAAATGCCTCCATGTTTATTGAACTTAATCAACATACAAAACAACGAAACATGACGTCGGAAGGCTATACACACAAGCCACACAAGCCACACAAGCCACACTAACCAAACACAAACAAAAACCCACAACACAGGCAGGAAAACTGGCTGCCTAAGTATGATCCCCAATCAGAGACAACGAGCGACAGCTGCCTCTGATTGGGATCCACACCCGGCCAAACATAGAAATACAAACATAGATATTCACACCCTGACCAAACTAGCTAGAGTTATATAGGCCAGGGCGTGACAGGGCTGCACTTGCGAAGCATCAACCTCAGCTGTCACTTTCAAATTAAACTGGCCTATTTATATAATGAATATGAATTCGGAGGACAGAAATTATTAAATATTAAAGCATTAGACCTATCACTAAAAGCTTCAGTCATACAAAAGTTATACTTAAATCCGAACTGGTTCTCTAGCAAATTAGTAATATTGTCTCACCCAATGTTCAAGAATGGCCTTTTCCCCTTTATTCAGATTACAACGTCTCACTTTCAGTTATTTGAAAAGGAAATCATCTCCCAAATATCACTATTTCTAAAACAAGCCAAAGAAAGTTGGTTGCAATTTCAATTTAATCCTCCAGAAATGACAGAACAAATAATGCAACAAATATTGTGGTTAAACTCAAATATACCAATTTATTTTGAAAAAATGTTTTAAAAATGTATAATCTTCGTAAATTATATCATAGGTAGGACTGGTGGAGTTATGTTGCACATGCAGCTAACAAAAACATATGGAAATGTCTGCTCTACCCAAAATTACAACCAAATAATTGCAGCCTTACCGCATAAATGGAAGAGGAAAGTGGAAGGGGGAGAAAGTAAGGAACTTGTCTGTCGACCTTGCATTAAAGAACATAATTGGTTAAAGAAAACTGTGATAAATAAAAAAGTATACCAGTTTCATTTAAGGACCAACTGCCTGGTATGGCAACTGCTCAGCCTCTGACTGCAAGGCACTACAGTAGGTAGTGCGTACGGCCTAGTACATCACTGGGGCCAAGCTTCCTGCCATCCAGGACCTCTATACCAGGCGGTGTCAGAGGAAGGCCCTAAAAATTGTCAAAGACTCCAGCCACCCTAGTCATAGACTTTTCTCTCTGCTACCGCACGGCAAGTGGTACCGGAGCGCCAAGTCTAGGTCCAAAAGGCTTCTTAACAGCTTCTTTCCCCAAGCCATAAGACTCCTGAACAGCTAATCATGGCCTATTTGCACTGCCCCACCCCACCCCCACCCCATCCCCCTCTTTTACGCTGCTGCTACTCTCTGTTTATTATCTATGCAGTCACTTTAACTATACCTACATGTACATATTACCTCAATTACCTCAACTAACCGGTGCCCCCGCACATTGACTCTGTACCGGTACCCCTTGTATATTGCCTCGCTACTGTTATTTTTACTGTTATTTTACTGCTTTCATTTTTTACTTATCTATTGTTTACTTAACACTTATTTTTCTTAAAACTGCATTGTTGGTTAAGGGCTTGTAAGTAAGCATTTCACTGTAAGGTCTACGCCTGTTGTATTCAGCGCATGTGACAAATAACATTTGATTTGATTTGATATCAATGTAAACAGCATTCATGGCATAGTGTTTTTGAACTGATACGCAAAACGACGCTGGATTCAAAACTTAGATTATTGTATAAAATTCTTGCTACCAATAGAATGTTATTTATATGGGGGATACAATCTTCCCAGCTCTGCAGATTTTGCTGTGAAGAGACAGAATCATTAGATCATTTGTTTTGGTACTGTGCATTTGTAGCTTGTTTTTGGACACATGTCCAGGAATGGTTAAAGGATTGTAATTTTTACCTGGAGCTAACCTTGCAGATAGCATTACTGGGTGATCTGTAAAGTCATAGTCAATCGATCAATAATATAATAATACTTTTAAAAATGTTTATTTTCAATTTACAATCTGTAGAAACAATGAGAATAGAAAGCTTTTGCGAAAGAGCACAGTTAGAAAGATATGGCATATAGAAGCAAATCGGATGGACATCATGAAAATGATTGGAGACGTTGAGAGTAGAAGAAGTTCAGGAGAAAAAACAAACAAAATATAATTATTGTAAAATTGACTGTGTCCATAAAATGTATATAGTAAGTATAAGCTGGAAATAGAGGCCTAAGCATTGTTGTTCACTAGTTTACTCCAATTAGGGAAAGGGCGGTGGGGTTGGAAAGTAATAAAGGGGAATATATAAAAAAAAGGATATGTACTGTTGAAGTCGGAACTCTACATACACTTAGGTTGGAGTCATTAAAACCAGTTTTTCAACCACTCCACAATTTTGTTTTTAACAAACTATAGTTTTGGCAAGTCGGTTAGGACATCTAATTTGTGCATGACACAAGTAATTTTTCCAACAATTGTTTACAGACAGATTTTTTCACTACATTAACTAAATTGAATGTGCCTTTAAACAGCTTGGAAAATTCCAGAAAATTATGTCATTGCTTTAGAAGCTTCTGATAGGCTAATTGACATAATTTGAGTCAATTGGAGGTGTACCTACGGATGTATTTCAAGGCCTACCTTCAAACTCAGTGCCTCTTTGCTTGACATCATGGAAAAATCAAAAGAAATCAGCCAAGACCTCAGAAAAATAATGGTAGACCTCCACAAGTCTGGGTCATTCTTGGGAGCAATTTCCAAACGCCTGAAGGTACCACGTTCATCTGTACAAACAATAGTACGCAAGTATAAACACTATGGGACCACACAGCCGTCATACCGCTCAGGAAGGAAATGCGTTCTGTCTCCTAGAGATGAATGTACTTTGGTGCGAAAAGTGCAAATCAATCCCAGAACAACAGCAAAGGACCTTGTGAAGATGATGGAGGAAACAGGTACAAAAGTATCTAAATCCACAGTAAAACGAGTCCTATATCGACATAACCTGAAAGGCCACTCAGCAAGGAAGGAGCAACTGCTCCAAAACCGCCATAAAAAAGCCAGACTACGGTTTGCAACTGCACATGGGGACAAACATCAGTGTCATGCTGTGGGGGTGCTTTGCTGCAGGAGGGACTGGTGCACATCACTAAATAGATGGCATCATGAGGAAGGAAAATTATGTGGATATATTGAAGCAACATCTCAAGACATCAGTCAGCAAGTTAAAGCTTGGTCGCAAATGGGTCTTCCAGATGGAGAATGACCCCAAGCATACTTCCAAAGTTGTGGCAAAATGGCTTAAACCAAAACAAAGTCAAGGTATTGGAGAGGCCATCACAAAGCCCTGACCTCAATCCTATAGAAAATGTGTGGGCAGAACTGAAAAAGCATGTGCGAGCAAGGAGGCCTATGAACCTGACTCAGTTACACCAGCTCTGGCAGGAGGAATGGGTCAAAATTCACCCAACTTATTGTGGGAAGCTCGTGGAAGGCTAAGCGAAACGTTTGACACAAGTTAAACAATTTAAAGGCAATGCTACCAAATACTAATTGAGTGTATGTAAACTTCTGACCCACTGGGAACGCGATTAAATAAATAAACGCTAAAATAAATAATTCTCTCTACTATTATTCTGACATTTCACATTCTTAAAATAAATTGATGATCCTAACTGACCTAAGACAGGGAATTTTTACTAGGATTAAATGTCAGGAATTGTGAAAAACTGAGTTTAAATGTATTTGGCTAAGGTGTATGTAAACTTCCGACTTCAACTGTGTATGTATGTATGTATACAGTGAGGGAAAAAAGTATTTGATCCCCTGCTGATTTTGTACGTTTGCCCACTGACAAAGACATGATCAGTCTATAATTTTAATGGTAGGTTTATTTGAACATTGAGAGACAAAATAACAACAAAAAAATCCAGAAAAACGCATGTCAAAAATGTTATAAATTGATTTGCATTTTAATGAGGGAAATAAGTATTTGACCCCTCTGCAAAACATGACTTAGTACTTGGTGGCAAAACCCTTGTTGGCAATCACAGAGGTCAGACGTTTCTTGTAGTTGGCTACAAGGTTTGCACACATCTCAGGAGGGATTTTGTCCCACTCCTCTTTGCAGATCTTCTCCAAGTCATTAAGGTTTCGAGGCTGACGTTTGGCAAATTGAACCTTCAGCTACCTTCACAGATTTTCTATGGGATTAAGGTCTGGAGACTGGCTAGGCCACTCCAGGACCTTAATGTGCTTCTTCTTGAGCCACTCCTTTGTTGCCTTGGCCGTGTGTTTTGGGCCATTGTCATGCTGGAATACCCATCCACGACCCATTTTCAATGTTCTGGCTGAGGGAAGGATGTTCTCACCCAAGATTTGACGGTACATGGCCCCGTCCATCGTCCCTTTGATGCGGTGAAGTTGTCCTGTCCCTTTAGCAGAAAAACACCCCAAAGTATAATGTTTCCACCTCCATGTTTGACAGTGGGGATGGTGTTCTTGGCAGCATTCCTCCTCCTCCAAACACGGCGAGTTGAGTTGATGCCAAAGACCTCAATTTTGGTCTCATCTGACCACAACACTTTCACCCAGTTCTCCTCTGAATCATTCAGATGTTCATTGGCAAACTTCAGACGGGCCTGTATATGTGCTTTCTTGAGCAGGGGGACCTTGCGGGCGCTGCAGGATTTCAGTCCTTCACGGCGTAGTGTGTTACCAATAGTTGTCTTGGTGACTATGGTCCCAGCTGCATTGAGATCATTGACAAGATCCTCCCGTGTAGTTCTGGGCTGATTCCTCACCGTTCTCATGATCATTGCAACTCCACGAGGTGAGATCTTGCATGTAGCCCCAGGCCGAGGGAGATTGACAGTTCTTTTGTGTTTCTTCCATTTGCGAATAATCGCACCAACTGTTGTCACCTTCTCACCAAGCTGCTTGACGATGGTCTTGTAGCCCATTCCAGCCTTGTGTAGGTCTACAATCTTGTCCCTGACATCCTTGGAGAGCTCTTTGGTCTTGGCCATGGTGGAGAGTTTGGAATCTGATTGATTGATTGCTTCTGTGGACAGGTGTCTTTTATACAAGTAACAAGCTGAGATTAGGAACACTCCCTTTAAGAGTGTGCTCCTAATCTCAGCTCGTTACCTGTATAAAAGACACCTGGGAGCCAGAAATCTTTCTGATTGAGAGGGGGTCAAGTACTTATTTCCCTTATTAAAATGCAAATCAATTGATAACATTTTTGACATGCGTTTTTCTGGATTTTTTGTTGTTGTTATTCTGTCTCTCACTGTTCAAATAAACCTACCATTAAAATTATAGACTGATAATTTCTTTGTCAGTGGGCAAACGTACAAAATCAGCAGGGGATCAAAAAAATGTTTCCTTCACTGTACATATTGCATGATCTGTTTGATTTGGAGTTCTGATATTTGCCAAACGTGGTAAGAAGTACAGAAGTATTTCATCCAAAGGTGATGTATCTAATTTGTCCTGGTGGCGCTGTTGGGCCGAAGCTTGAACCCCGGCATGGCTGCTTGCAGCTATATTTTAGCTTTGCAATCATTGGTTTTTGTATGACATACATTTTAAAGTGATGAATCGGAGTCTCAGCATTACTCTGTTATCGTGGAACCCAAGTGTCTGACTGGTTCATGAGGGAGCTGTGCATAGCTCAATGTGTGAAATGTGCTGACAAACTGTAAGCCATTCTTTAGCACACTCACTCTCACTGTCTATAAACATCTATTCTGAACAAAAATATGAACGCAACACGTAAAGTGTTGGTCCCATGTTTCATAAGCTAAAATAAAAGATCCCCGAAATTTGTCATACGCACAAAAAGCTTATTTTTCCTATGCCAAGATAATCCATCCACCTGACAGGCGTGGCATATCAAGAAGCTGATTAAACAGCATGACCACTACACAGGTGCACCTTGTGCTGGGGACAATAAAAGGCCACTTTAAAATGTGCAGTTTTGTCACACAACACAATGCCACAGATGTCTCAAGTTTTGAGGGAGCTTGCAATTGGACTGCTGACTACAGGAATGTTCACCAGAGCTGTTGCCAGATAATTTAATGTTCATTTCTCTACCATAAGCCAATGTCGTTTTAGAGAATTTGGCAGTATGTCCAACCGGCCTCACAACCGCAGACCACGTGTAACCACGCCAGCCCAGGATCTCCATAGCCACCCGGACAGCTGATGAAACTGGGTTTGCATAACTGAAGAATTTCTGCACAAACTGTCAGAAACTGTCTCAGGGAAACTCAACTGTTTGCTCGTCGTCCTCACCAGGGTCTTGACATGAATGCAGTTCGGCATCGTAACCGACTTCAGTGGGCAAATGCTCACCTTCGATGGCCACTAGCACCCTGGAAAAGTGTGCTCTTCACGGATTAATACCGGTTTCAACTGTACCAGGCAGATGGCAGACAGCGTGTATGGCGTTGTGTGGGTGAGCGGTTTCCTGATGTCAACGTTGTGAACAGAGTGCCCCATGGTGACTGTGGAGTTATGGTATGGGCAGGCATAAGCTACAGACAACAAACACAATTGCATTTTATCAATGGCCATTTGAATGCGCAGAGATACCGTGACGAGATCCTGAGGCCCATTGTCGTTGCATTCATCCGCTGCCATCATATCTTGTTTCAGCATGATAATGCACAGCCCCATGTTGCAAGGATCTGTACACAATTCCTGGAAGCTCAAAATGTCCCAGTTCTTCCATGGCCTGCATACTCACCAGACATGTCACCCATTGAGCATGTTTGGGATGCTCTGGATCGATGTGTATGACAGCATGTTCCAGTTTCTGCCAAAATCCAGCAACTTTGCACAGCCATTGAAGAGGAGTGGGACAGCATTCCACAGGCCACAATCAACAGCCTGATCAACTCTATGTGAAGGAGATGTGTCGCGCTGCATGAGGCAAATAGTGGTCACACCAGATATTGACTGGTTTTCTGATTCATGCCCCTACTTTTTTTTCAAGGTATCGTGATCAATAGATGCATATCTGTATTCCCAGTCATGTGAAATCCATAGATTAGGGCCCAATTCATTTATTTCAATTGACTGATTTCCTTATATGAACTGTAACTCAGTAAAAACTTGCATGTTGCATTTATTTTGACTATATTTCTCTTCGCTTTGCTTCCCTCCATTTCTTCTTTCCATTAATTAGCTTTTCACACTCTTTTTCTGTTCTCACTTTCTCAAACCCAGATTGTATACTCATAAAACTAACAAGCACAGCAATCTGGCATTCAGTGTTCCTTTTGAATCTAATGACAAGGTTCCAATATGTCTGCCTTTACAGTAATACTCACATTTAAAATCCTTCAGTCCCTCTCTCTCACACACACACACACACAAACACACACACACACACACACACACACACACAAAGGTAACTCAAGTTAGCAATAAAACCAGATAAGAAACCAGATAAAGGAACATCTTACGGCACAACGGGGACTGTGAAGAGACACACAAACATTTGTATATACTTTGTATTGTTGTTTATATATTTTGCATTGCATTATGTATTGTATTATGTAGTGTTATGCATTGTATTATGTAGTGTATTATGTAGTTTTATGTATTTTAGATATTCGATTTGTTGTGTTATGTTTCCTGTTTGAACCCTAGGAAGAGTCGCTGCTGTCTTGGCATCAGCTAATTGGGGATCCTAATAAAATACTAAATAAAATACTAATACACGCACACACGCACACATCATACTCACAAAAGCTATAACCCATTAAACCATATGAGTTCACATTATGAAGATTGGTTATGGAGTTGGGTAGAGCTGAAGGAGTGACTGAGAGAGATAGACAGAGACCAGAGGTCTAGAGAGCATGGGGGTGTCTGTATGCCACTGCCTTCCACTGCAGGCATGAGGTAATGTCTGCCTTTGACGCCAAACTGCGGAGCCAGTCTAGCACACCCTGAAAGAATAATAACACATCCCCCTCCTCTCCTCTCCTCTCACACCTCTCCATCCCTGACTCCTCCACTCTTCCTCCACTCTGACTTTCAGAAAGAAAGAAATACACAGAGTACCCTCCTCTCCTCTTCTTCACTCTCAGCTTTTCATCTCCTCTTTCTTCTCCTCCTTTTCTCCACTTTCTGTGTTGCTAAGTGCAGGTGAATATTTTGGAGACAGACACTCTCTTATCAAATAAATACTTGATTCATTTTGACTCCGCGAGCTCGCCGGTTTGCTGCGCTTGTCGGTAATGCTGTTATAATTTTTTTGTCATACTCACATGAGCAAGAGCTGGTTATTTGAAGACAAAAGATTGGCACCTGTTTCAGAGGTGTGATTGTAAATGGTCTGTGAACTGCCTCTTGAAAAGACGGAAAGAGGAAAAGCAGAGGATAAAATAGTCTGATAAAATTGGCCAGACTCAGGCCAGACTCAGTATGTCATCACTTTCCACACTCAAAGTGCACTCTATAAAACTAGTCTATGCAAATCCCCATAAAACCTAACATAAACTCAATTGCTAAAAACATTTGCTGTCTCGAAATTCCAGACTGCCAGCAGTATCTCCTGCGCATTTTGATCATTTAATGGGAGAGGGTAATCATCATAATCTGATTTGGCCGTGACAGCTTAGTTCCTCAGAACTTCTTGCGCAGTCTACCCGCCTTTGGGTGGTCGCAGTCCAATCCCCTCCAACACAAATCCCACACACACCACCCACCACCCTCACACACACTTTACATAATGAGAATGCTGGCAACCAAAAAGTAACCAGTTCCAATTTCCTGCTAAACCTGGAACTTTCCTCAGTAAGTGGGAAGATCTCTCTGCCTGCGTGTGTTTCTCACTGTCCTCCTATGAACACCTGCGGGGCTAAACAAAATGGAGATAAGTGCAGTGAAAAGCCCCCCCAAACCGGAGCTCGTCTTAATCTTTTAGTGCTTAGTAAAATTGCCCTCATAAAATAGGACAGTTATTCTTCCGAAAGCATCCATAATAAGCGGGGGTTTAAAAAAACGACACTCGAGCTGAACTGAAATGATATTATGAATTCAATTTAAGGGTGTTCATTATATCCATTAAACACTGTTGTTGTTTTTGTCGGAGCCTGAGAACCATTCAGAACGAGAGTAACCTATTTGGAAGGCCTCAAAGATATTCCATTCAGTCTAGTTCCCAGAAAATATTTGTCATTGCCAGAACATATGCACCACTTGTGTGACAAAACAAGACAGTTCAACCCTTTCACAGAACAACAACAAGCCACTGACAATGCTGATTGAGGGATGACAGGAGTTCAAGTGAGGAAAGTTGGCCCGTTGAATGCTTTGCTTGGTATTGAGCTGTTTTCCATGAATTATTCCTCCAACAGCTATGAATCATACTCTTAATCAAAACTTAGATTATTCAAGTGCCCCATTTATTTATTCCATTTATTATACAAGCTTAATGAGGACGACTGAACATAAAGTATCTCTGTCTCCTTTTCAGTGGCCATACTGATACTTATTATACGTTGGTAAATCAAGGCTAAACAATGACTTCAATAGTCTACATAAACTCTGTTGTGCCACAAGCCTATTTATCATTTAAAATAATCCTTTGCTTTTCTATGATCTCAAATGTCATGGGGGAAATAAGGATAAGAGTGAGAATGTGCTGGTGTCTGATTTCATGTCACATTGCAAGGCTCTCTAAATGGTTATGAATGACATGAATAGGTTTCAGCCCCAACAATGTAATTGGTATATGACATTATGAGTGACAGTAGGACATTGATACTAGTGATGTGAAAAATGTTTAAAAAATATATAAATATACGGTATATATATATTGTTTAATCACAATGCAGATATGGTTGTATTGTGGTATGACCGCTAGGGGGCAATATAGTTCCATCTACTGCAGTTACTGCTGTCTCCCATCCACTCAGCAACGATGGTAGTTAATGCCGTTTTTAGGTTCCCTGCATGTGCCTTTCCTCCATGTTCTCAGTGGTCAGTACATTGGACTTCCTGTCCCACTTCTCATCAATGTGATGGCTTGTTGCAGTGATGTATGACAGCGTGTTCATAGATGTCCAAGAATCTGTTGTTAATGCCACGTATCGGGTGTTTGAGAGCTTGCGCTTTGTGCAATTTCTCCATTTGGGCCTTCGCAGTTTTTTTACATGGCATCTTGTAGTCAGGTTCTAGATATGCCATCAGGGCATTGAAGCCAACATCCTCTACCATTGACAATGGCTGCATATCAACTGCAATTATTTCTGTAATCAGCACTGTGATTTTCTCACTCCGTCCCTTATCGCACTTCTTTGTGTGAAGAGCCTGTCTAATGTCTGTTGTTGGGGGCCTGCGCTGCTGCCAGCAACAGTTTGGATCCCACGGTGCCTCCCTTTCAGATGGTTAAGCATTGCACCTGTACTATCACTGTAGCTCAATTCCACCTCGCAAAGTTTGCATTTCACCAGATTCTCATTTAACTTCTCAAATAATTGCCATACAGGACTTCGCTGCTGTCGCTTCCCTGTCTCACTCTCTGCCATTTTTCCAACTGTTAACGCCGATGATGTGCAGAGCACTTTATCCGTGGCAAATCAATTGAAAGATGCATATCTCCTCCTACTAACATTGTTGCGTTAGGTTGTTTAATTAAACAATTTTCATTTTCTGGTGATGATTGGCCCTGTTAGTGGTAGCTTTGTGATAACTGCACTGTGAAAAAATAAATAAATAATTTGGTTAGGGATTTTATCTAAACGTTAACGATCCCCATTTCATTTTAACATTTAAACGTTCACACCCCTAATTGATACCATGTTAATGTTCATCTAACTTGCAGTGGATGTTAAGTCTCCTAAATAGGTGCAAAGCGTGGTTCTGGTACCGGTTCCAACCAACATTTTTGCTTATAAATCGATCTGTGAACACCGTAGATCGAAATGACTTGCATTCAGCGATAGCCTTAGTTCTCATGTACTCTGGAGTATATCCAAAGATAGTGGTTAAATGAAGGTGTCTTACTCAGGCCGTTTGCTGTTGGAAAAAAAAGTCAGTTCCGATCTGCTTAACGGGGTGGCTCTCCCATAGGCACCAATGCGATAGCAGCTGGGTCTGGTCTGGGTCTCGTTTTCCAGAGCCTTCATAGCATTACGATCATCATTAGAACCTTATGATGTATCTTTAGTAGCTGAGGTGTTTCCCAGAGCCTTCGTCAGTAACGTGGCTCTTAAAAACCTTTGCACATCTACGAGTGATTCAGACCACTCGTAGAGCAACCAAAGTTTATCATTAGATGTTTTTTTGCCCTTCCGCGTCACTTTATTCATAGAATCAAGATGTTTAGGCTAGCTGTCTGACTGTGACTGCCGACAATTTCAGAACAAAGTTGACTACAAATAAAAAGTTGCTAAAGTATTTGCAATTGTTACAAGTGAAAGATAAAATTATGCTTCATACTCTACTTCATCAGATAGCCTCCACCACAATGAAAGAGCCATGTGGGCACACCTTGAACTTATTTTGAAGGAAGTGAAGGAGCAAAATCCCTCTATAACCACTCTCCAATTCATGAGTGACGGTCCTGTCACCAGGGCCGGAGCCAGAACAAATCAGTTGGACGGATATTTGATTTCTATAGGCGGGCCCGTTTTTTTCATGTGCACAAATTTTGTTTATGGGTGTTATAATAAAGACCACAGGCAGCTTGTGAGTTTCAAGTTTGGAGAAGCTTACAATTTATCCGACCATTTCTACCTATCTGCGTGCCAGTTATGATTATTTTTATATGCACATTTTTGTGGAACAGTTTTATTTTGTCCAAATTATTGTCACGTGTTTAGTCATAAAAATCTGAATTAAAATGATTCAAATATAAAAGTTAAAATTCAACTAATGCAAGAGCACCAGCCTTTGCCTTATGGACACATTGATACACCGTGATCCATTTGCAGCGAAATAAATTAGCGCATGGAACTCAGAGATAGACTATAGGCCAGGGGTAATCAGCTCTTACCATACGAGGTCCGGAGCCTGCTGGTTTTCTGTTCTACATGATAATTAATTGCACACACCTGGTATCCCAGGTATAAATCAGTCTCTGATTAGAGGGGAACAATGACAAAATGCAGTGGAACTGGCTTCGAGGTCCAGAGTTTGAGGGCTATAGGCCAATGCAGCAGTAGGCCTATAACATTCATCGTCAACTAAGTCAAATACATAGGCCTAAAGCCGACAAATAAAAACTGTAGAAAATATCCTGATGAAAATTAATGTTCTTTCAATCGCAATAATCTCTCTACTCCACCTGTCTGCCTCCCTTTCTATCTATCTTGACTTGAGCTATCGCTAGGGAAGTCTATCATTGTATCAACTCAGCAGGTTGGCGTGCTCAGGCGCGTACGCTCCCTCAACATTATCAGGACAGAGAAACCACACACATGCTCATTGCTCACATGGAGCACTCCAAACAAAAGACAATGAAAAAAATGACGAAACTCCTAAATGATGGTTATGAAATGAACCAAAACTTGTTTCTCACAAGTGTAACAGGTTGTGAACTCTGCAAATAACATTTCCACTCTGAGAATGAGAACGGTAAATGACTGTAATACATGCATTACCAGGCCTGCTATTCATAGCAGACTTTGAAAAGGCATTTGATAAAATACGACTAGGGTTTATATATAAATGCCTGGAGCATTTCAATTTTGGAGAATCTCTTATAAAATGGTTTAAAATCATGTATAGTAACCATAGGTGTAAAATAGTAAATAATTGATATTTCTCCTAAAGTTTTAAAATGTCAAGAGGAGTGAAACAAGGTTGTCCACTATCGGCATATCTATTTATTGTGGCCATCGAGATGTTAGCTATTAAAATCAGATCCTACAATAATATCAAGGGATTAGAAATCCAGGGCTTAAAAATGAAGGTGTCATTGTACGCTGATGATTCATGTTTTCTTTTAAATCCACAACTTCACCCCCCCACAGCCTCATAGAGGATCTAGATACATTTTCTAAACTCTCTGGATTACAACCAAATTATGATAAATCACAAAAAAATACAATTTTTACATTACATTGTAGTTTACCAATAAAATGGTCTGATGGTGATGTGGATATACTCGGAATACATATCCCAAATGAAATAAATTATCTAACTCCAATACATTTTAATAGAAATTTAGCAAAAATAGATAAGATCTTGCTACCATGGAAAAATCACCCTGATTAACTCTTTAGTATTATCCCAGTTTACCTATTTGTTTATGGTCTTGCCTACGCCTAGCGAACAGTTTTTTAAATTATATGAGAAAAAAATATTCAATTTTATTTGGAACGGCAAGCCAGACAAAATTAAACGGGCCTATTTATAAAATGAATATGAATTCGGAGGACAGAAATTATTAAATATTAAAGCATTAGACCTATCACTAAAAGCTTCAGTCATACAAAAGTTATACTTAAATCCGAACTGGTTCTCTAGCAAATTAGTAAGATTGTCTCACCCAATGTTCAAGAATGGCCCTTTTCCCTTTATTCAGATTACAACCTCTCACTTTCAGTTATTTGAAAAGGAAATCATCTCCCAAATATCACTTTTTCTAAAACAAGCCATAGAAAGTTAGTTGCGATTTCAATTTAATCCTCCAGAAACAACAGAACAAATAATGCAACAAATAAACTCAAATATACTAATTGATAAAAAAACATTATTAAAAAAAAAAAAAAAAAGGTATAATCTTCGTAAATGATATCATAGGTAGTACTGGTGGAGTTATGCCGCACATGCAGCTAACAAAAACATATGGAAATGTCTGCTCTACCCAAAATTACAACCAAATAATTGCAGCATTTCCGCAAAAATGGAAGAGGAAAGTGGAAGGGGGAAAAAGTAAGGAACTTGTCTGTCGGCCCTGCATTAAAGAACATAATTGGTTCAAGGACCAAAGGATTGACAGCCGTCCCATATAAATTGCAAAATAGTTTGGAAGAGATTTTTGACGTACCGATTCCATGTTAATGAAATGATGCGCAAAACGGATTCAAAACTTATAATTTTTCAATTTAAATTATTATATAAAATTCTTGCTACCAATATCATGTTATTTATATAGGGGATACAATCTTCCCAGCTCTGCAGATTTTGCTGCGAAGAGACAGAATAGTTAGATCATTTGTTTTGGTACTGTCCATTTGTAGCTTGTTTTTGGACACAGGTCCAGGAATGGCTAAAGGATTGCAATATTTACCTGGAGCTAACCTTGCAGATAGCATTACTGGGTGATCTGAAAAGTCATAGTCAATCGATCAATAATATAATAATACTTTTAGCAAAAATGTTTATTTTCAATTTACAATCTGTAGAAACAATGAGAATAGAAGGGTTCAGAACTTTTGTAAAACATCACAGTACAGTTGAAAAATATATGGCAAATAGAAATCCAATATGGATGGTGTTAAGAGATAGATGGGTGGTGTTGAATGGAGTTGAAGGATGGGACTAATAACAACTAACAACAACTAATAACAACAAGATAACTAATGTAAAGCTTACTGTGTCCATAATAAGTATATAGGTTAAAGGTTGAGAGCTTTTGTGAAAGAGCGCAGTTAGAAAGATATGGCATATAGAAGCAAATTGGATGGACATCATGAAAATGATCGGAGAGGTTGAGGGAAGAGGAAGTTCATGAGTAAAAACAAACAAAATAGAATTATTGTAAAATTGACTGTGTCCATAAAATGTATATAGTATGTATAAGCTGGAAGTAGAGGCCTAAGCATTGTTGTTCACTAGTTTACTCCAATTAGGGAAGGGGTGTTGGGGTTGGAAAGTAATAAAGGGAAATATATATTTTTAAAAGTATATGTGTATATATATGTATGTATATGTATGTGTATGTATATGTATATATATATATATACATTTGCGAGAACAAAAACATATGGGGGATTGGAAATGATGCAGACAATTACATTGATGGAAATTACAATCTATCTGCAATATTAAAGCTGATCTACTCACTAAAAGAATAAATATAAAAAATATTATGAGGATTAACGGCACATTTACTAGGCCTACTGGTTACATACAGTATGTAATGGGGAATTGATCAAATTAAACAATCAAAGGGCAAACAATTCACACAATGAAACAATGAATGTTCAACAATTGGCAGGAGACAGTGGAGCACATTCTACAGAGCTGAGTGCATGAATTCTGCAGAGAGATGCCCATATCTTCACCACACACCACTCCCCTTCTTCTTGTCTCAACATTTTAAATTATACTCAAGACACAGTATCTTCACACATTTTAGATGCTTTTCACTGACAGCCGCAACTCAATAATCAGCTAGACCTATTGCTACGCACGCTGCCCAAATTGCTTGCTTCCCAAATAGGCACAGGCCTATGTACAATTGTGATTTGAAACAATCCACAGCAAAAAAAAAGAAAGAAGCTAATGATCCTCTGTTGCTAAGTCAAGCTCTCTAGTAAAGTATTTTGAATAATTTTATTTAGACAGGAGTAATTATATAATTACTGCAATTTACAAAAATGATGCAGACCATTACATTGATAGAACCCATAATCTAACTGCAATATTACATATATTTGCACCTGCCAACTTTTCTTTCTAATTCGCTGAAACCAGAGATATGTATATAATGACGAGATGCTCATGTCTCCGCCCTAACAATGTGAGTCATTGTCCCAAAGGCGAGAATGTAGGCGACAAGCTTAGGTTTGCATTTTATGCCCATAGAAACGCATTGGGCTTATTTGAAATTGATGCATCTTTCTGTCGGCACGCATCTCGGTCAAATAAATGATGAATATTTCAATATTTAATTTGGACAGGCAAGGAGGTACGGCAGGGCGGGCCAGACCCCCTAGGGCCCGCCCACAAGTTCAGCCCTTCCTTTCACGCAGTACAGGAACAAAATAAACGTCTACCTGCTCAGCACGCTTACATTTATTTGGGGATTCAAAGAAGAAATGGATGGAATTTCTCAGAGAAGGCGCATGGTAAAGGAACTCCTGATGGAACAGTCAAACGTCTTGCTGATGATATGTTGAAAAAGCCAGTGCCTCTAACTTTATATTGAATGTATAATTAGTGTTTAGTACATCTTTGTTGCTGAGACAATCTTTTATGATCATCCAATGTGAAATCTCACAGTATGTCATTCGGTGTAACGATGCCACAGTCAGGCGGTTTAACACAGATTTTTGATGTCATATTACATCATTCAGTTTTGGGGAGTTGACAATAATAATCTTAACTCCTTTACAGGAAAGCATTTGTAGACATTTTCCAGCTTCTGTCACTTTTCAGCGTGAAGTTTTGGGTGATAAACATCAGTACATGTTTGTTGAGATCAAACTATGAATATCTATAAACAACTGGGTGCTAATAATGGTAGATAATCAAATAATTTGAAAATCCATTATTACCGTTACACCGAATAACATTTTTCAAGGGAGAAATCATATTATTCATAATTAAAATGCATGAATTACATTAATGGTGAATAAAACTTGTTGAAATATACACAAAAATCGTGTGAAGATAGACATTTTTTAATTAGCATTTGTAAATAATTATTTTGTATTTTATTTTTTGAAACCCTTATTCGTCACTGACCCACAAACAAGTGAAGGATAAAACGATGCTTCAAATGAAAACTGAAATGACTGCATTCAAATATACATTGGCTACATGAGCCTATATAGGCTATTTAAATTATAGTGAAATCAATTTCATGTTCAATCAATTAAGATCTATTTTGTGACGAGGCTCCTGTCTGTAATTTATGCCTCAATGTGAAATCAAATCAAGTTTTATTGGTCGCGTACACATTTTGCAGATGTTATTGCAGGTGCAGAGAAATCCTTATATTTCTAGTAATACAAAACAATACAAAGAAAGGAATTAAGAAATATTAGAACAAGCAATGTCAGAGTCCGTAATTTAAATAATATGTACAGTGGGGGAAAAAAGTATTTAGTCAGCCACCAATTGTGCAAGTTCTCCCACTTAAAAAGATGATAGAGGCCTGTAATTTTCGTCATAGGTACACGTCAACTATGACAGACAAATTGAGAGAAAAAAATCCAGAAAATCACATTGTAGGATTTTTTTATGAATTTATTTGCTAATTATGGTGGAAAATAAGTATTTGGTCACCTACAAACAAGCAAGATTTCTGGCTCTCACAGACCTGTAACTTCTTCTTTAAGAGGCTCCTCTGTCCTCCACTCGTTACCTGTATTAATGGCACCTGTTTGAACTTGTTATCAGTATAAAAGACACCTGTCCACAACCTCAAACAGTCACACTCCAAACTCCACTATGGCCAAGACCAAAGAGCTGTCAAAGGACACCAGAAACAAAATTGTAGACCTGCACCAGGCTGGGAAGACTGAATCTGCAATAGGTAAGCAGCTTGGTTTGAAGAAATCAACTGTGGGAGCAATTATTAGGAAATGGAAGACATACAAGACCACTGATAATCTCCCTCGATCTGGGGCTCCACGCAAGATCTCAACCAGTGGGGTCAAAATGATCACAAGAACAGTGAGCAAAAATCCCAGAACCACACGGGGGGACCTAGTGAATGACCTGCAGAGAGCTGGGACCAAAGTAACAAAGCCTACCATCAGTAACACACTACGCCGCCAGGGACTCAAATCCTGCAGTGTCAGACGTGTCAACCTGCTTAAGCCAGTACATGTCCAGGCCCGTCTGATCCAGAAGAGGATTGGAAGAATGTCATATGGTCAGATGAAACCAAAATATAACTTTTTGGTAAAAACTCAACTCGTCGTGTTTGGAGGACAAAGAATGCTGAGTTGCATCCAAAGAACACCATACCTACTGTGAAGCATGGGGGTGGAAACATCATGCTTTGGGGCTGTTTTTCTGCAAAGGGACCAGGACGACTGATCCGTGTAAAGGAAAGAATGAATGGGGCCATGTATCGTGAGATTTTGAGTGAAAACCTCCTTCCATCAGCAAGGGCATTGAAGATGAAACATGGCTGGGTCTTTCAGCATGACAATGATCCCAAACACACCGCCCGGGCAATGAAGGAGTGGCTTCGTAAGAAATCTTTGGAGGGAGTTGAAAGTCTGTGTTGCCCAGCGACAGCCCCAAAACATCACTGCTCTAGAGGAGATCTGCATGGAGGAATGGGCCAAAATACCAGCAACAGTGTGTGAAAACCTTGTGAAGACTTACAGAAAACGATTGACCTGTGTCATTGCCAACAAAGGGTATATAACAAAGTATTGAGAAACTTTTGTTATTGACCAAATACTTATTTTCCACCATAATTTGCAAATAAATTCATAAAAAATCCTACAATGTGATTTTCTGGATATTTTTTTCTCATTTTGTCTGTCATAGTTGACGTGTACCTATGATGAAAATTACAGGCCTCTCTCATCTTTTTAAGTGGGAGAACTTGCACAATTGGTGGCTGACTAAATACTTTTTTTCCCCACTGTATATGATAGTGTGTATGGACAGTATATGAATAGAATAGTTATTTAGGATTAGCCTTTACTAGAATAGAGTATATACAGTGCATTCGGAAAGTATTCAGACCCTTGACTTTTTCCACGTTGTTACGTTGCAGCCTTATTCTAAAATGGATTAAATTGATTTTTTCCCCCTTATCAATCTACACACAATACCCCATAATGACGAAGCAAAAACAGGTTTTTATAAATCTTAGCAAATGTATATATAAAAAAATAAAAAAACGGAAATATCACATTTACATAAGTATTCAGACCCTTTACTCACTACTTTGTTGAAGCACCTTTGGCAGCGGTTACAGCCTAAAGTCTTTTTGGGTATAACGCTAAAATCTTGGCACACCTGTATTTGGGGAGTTTCTCCCATTCTTCTCTGCACATCCTCTCAAGCTCTGTCAGGTTGGATGGGGAGCGTCAATCAGCTTCACGTCCGGGCTCTGTCTGGGCCACTCAAGGACATTCAGAGACTGTCCCAAAGCCACTCCTGCGTTGTCTTGGCTGTGTGCTTAGGGTGGTTGTTTTGGTCTGAGGTCCTAAGCGCTCTGGATCAGGTATTCATCAAGGATCTCTCTGTACTTTGCTCCGTTCATCTTTCCCTCGATCCTGACTAGTCTCAGAGTCCCTGCCGCTGAAAAACATCCCCACAGCATGCTGCTGCCACCACCATCCTTCCCCGTAGGGATGGTGCCAGGTTTCCTCCAGACGTGACGCTTGGCATTCAGGCCAAAGAGTTCAATCTTTGTTTCACCAGAAAATCTTGTTTCTCATCGTCTGAGTCCTTTAGGTGCCTTTTGGCAAACTCCAAGCGGGCTGTCATGTGCCTTTTACTGAGGAGTGGCTTCCGTCTGGCCACTCTACCATAAAGGCCTGATTGGTGGAGTGCTGCAGAGATGGTTGTCCTTCTGGAGGTTCTCCCATCACCACAGAGGAATTCTGGAGCTCTTTCAGAGTGACCATCGGGTTCTTGGTCACCTCCCTGACCAAGGCCCTTCTCCCCTGATTGCTCAGTTTGGCCGGGCGGTAGTTCCAAACTTCTTCCATTTAAGAATGATGGAGGCACTGTGTTCTTGGGGACCTTCAATGCTGCAGAAAGTTTTTGGTACACTTCCCCAGATCTGTGCCTCGACCCAATCCTGTCCCAGAGCTCTACGGACAATTCCTGCGACCTCATGGCTTGGTTTTTGCTCTGACATGCACTGTCAACTGTGGGACTTTATTTAGACAGGTGTGTGCCTTTCCAAATCATGTCCATTCAATTGAATTTACCACAGGTGGACTCCAATCAAGTTGTAGAAACATCTCAAGAATGATCAATGGTAACAGGATGCACCTGAGCTCAATTTCGAGTCTCATAGCAAAGGGTCTGAATACTTATGTAAATTGCAATAATTTCTAAAAACCTGTTTTCGCTTTGTCATTATGGGGTATTGTGTGTAGATTGATGAGGAAAATGTTTTTATTTTATCCATTTTAGAATAAGGTTGTAACGTAACAATATGTGGAAAAAGTCAAGGGGTCTGAATACTTTCCGAATGCACTGTACAAGTGAAGTAGGTAAAACAGTATGTACAGTGCCTTAAAAAAGTATTCATCCCCCTTCGCGTTTTTCCTATTTTGTTGCATTACAACCTGTAATTTAAATGAATTTTTATTTGGATTTCATGTAATGGACATACACAAAATAGTCAAAATTGGTGAAGTGAAATGAAAAAAAGAACTTGTTTAAAAAAATTCTACAAAATAAATAACGGCAAAGCAGTGCGTGCATATGTATTCACCCCCTTTGCTATGAAGCCCCTAAATAAGATCTGGTGCCACCAATTACCTTCAGAAGTCACAGAATTATTGAAATAAAGTCCACCTGTGTGCAATCTAAGTGTCACATGATCTGTCACATGATCTCAGTATATATACACCTGTTCTGAAAGGCCCCAGAGTCTGCAACTCCACTAAGCAAGGGGCACCACCAAGCAAGCGGCACCATGAAGACCAAGGATATCTCCAAACAGGTCAGGGACAAAGTTGTGGAGAAGTACAGATCAGGGTTGGGTTATAAAAAAAGATCTGAAACTTTGAACATCCCACGGAGCACCATTAAATCCATTATTAAAAAATGGAAAGAATATGGCACCACAACAAACCTGCCAAGAGAGGGCCACGGACCAGGCAAGGAGGGCATTAATCACAGAGGCAACAAAAAGACCAAGGATAACCCTGAAGGAGCTGCAAAGCTCCACAGCGGAGATTGGAGTATCTGTCCATAGGACCACTTTAAGCCGGACACTCCACAGAGCTGGGCTTTATGGAAGGGTGGCCAGAAAAAAAGCAATTGCTTAAAGAAAAAAATAAGCAAACATGTTTGGTGTTCGCCAAAAGGCATGTGGGAGACTCCCCAAACATATGGAAGAAGGTACTCTGGTCAGATGAGACAAAAATTGAGGTTTTTGGCCATCAAGGATAACGCTATGTCTGGCGCAAACCCAACACCTCTCATCACCCCGAGAACACCATGTTTTTCATCGGCAGGGACTGGGAAACTGGTCAGAATTGAAGGAATGATGGATGGCGCTAAATACAGGGAAATGATTGAGGGAAACCTGTTTCAGTCTTCCAGAGATTTGAGACTGTGACGGAGGTTCACCTTCCAGCAGGACAATGACCCTAAGCATACTGCTAAAGCAACACTTGAGTGGTTTAAGGGGAAACATTTAAATGTCTTGGAATGACCTAGTCAAAGCCCAGACCTCAATCCAATTGAGAATCTGTGGTATGACTTAAAGATTGCTGTACACCAGTGGAACCCATCCAACTTGATGGAGCTGGAGCAGTTTTGCCTTGAAGAATGGGCAAAAATCCCAGGGGCTAGATGTGCCAAGCTTATAGAGACATACCCCAAGAGACTTGCAGCTGTAATTGCTGCAAAAGGTGGCTCTTGTCTTAATTCTTGTTTGTTTCACCCCAAAAAATATTTTGCATCTTCAAAGTGGTAGGAATGTTGTGTAAATCAAATTATACAAACCCCCCAAAAATCCATTTTAATTACAGGTTGTAAGGCAACAAAATAGGAAAAATGCCAAGGGGGGTGATTACTTTCGCAAGCCACTGTACCAGCAACATGAGAGATGTTTTGGAACTTGGAACCGATCTCTCTCTATGCTCACTCCACTTGGACTCATGTCGCACTCCTGAGAGAAAAGGCATGAGAGAAAAGCAGTTGATAGCTTCGACTGGATGCTGTGTACAGGTTGCTGGCTCGGACTCAGGTCTCTCGGTAGAAGTGGTGCAGGACAAGGCCATATTGAACTCCTTAGTCGCTATTACTTCAGCCGGTTAGGGAGGGCTTTGAGGTTCACACGCTGTTTGGTCAAATTGTCCCTTCCATACATCTAGATACCATCTGTAGTCACCTCGAAAGGGCAGATCAGAACAACAGTTTAGTTCAGTTCATTTCTGATTCAGGAAATTTCTGATTAAGGACAAGGCCATATTGAACTCCTTAGTCGCTATTACTTCAGCCGGTTAGGGAGGGTTTTGAGGTTCACATGCTGTTTGGTCAAATTGTCCCTTCCATACATCTAGATACCATCTGTAGTCACCTCAAAAGGATTAGTTCAGTTCATTTCTGATTCAGGAAATTCAGACAAGCATTAACTGTATGACAAATTATCACTTTTAACAATATTCTCAATACAAATTTCTAAGACAAAATGTCACCGAGAATAACAACACATTCTGTTGAAACCATTTCCAAATTAGCTCATAATCCCTTATAATACTGTTGACCTCACCGCAGAGTCACAGGGTCAGGAAGTTAGAGGGCTAATCCTTAGGTAGAAATCCCGATCATCCAGCAGACCCAATCTGGTGAGATGTGTCAAACAAAACAAACAACACAACAATACACTCCTTCATATATCACTCGATACACTTCAATATATCACTCAAGGTGTGTAAACTTCAATCCAAAAACCTTTCAGAGGACTCGTAATTCCCCCATTTTGACACGACTCACATCGTGATGAATGTGTAAAAAACAACAACACTAATGGTTAAAAAATGAAACAATTCAACATAAGAAATCACTACCCTTAATAACTCCATTAAATAAATAATTCAAGGACTAGAAAAATTGACTAGAGACAGGTCTATCCTTCTCGTGGTTCGAATCACACATATAACTATTAATCATAAAGTTCTCCGTAATAATAAGTATTACAAATGACCTTCAAATCAATTTTACATGTAACCTTTAAATCATCACCTAACCATCTCTCGGCTTCACAGTGAGGGTGATCAAACCACACTAGAAAGTCAGGACAGTGGTCAGAGGTCAGTCAAACCCTTCAAATAGGTATTTTTTTCTATATTATACTAATTATTTAAAACAGTCAAACATTTAATATCCATCCAAGAGTTACAGTAAGTTTCTTCAGTACGTTTCTTCAGTACGTTTCTTATGAAAATAATTAACGTGTGTTCAATTAAAACTCAGAAAATAAAACTTCTGAAAATTCCATGTGTGTGCCCCTTTAAGGTGCAGTCTGTATAACCTGTGAAAACCCCACTAAAACCCAAATAAAATAGATCACTCACAATAAATCAGACATGGTATTAAAAACACTAACAAATATTCATAATGTAGGGTAAAAACAAACAAAAACGGCCATGCCATCCCTTTATGGCTGAATCTGGATACTTTCATACTTAATTTCACTAACCGCTCTCCCAAGACAATAGTCCCGGGAAACATTTCAAAGAGAGAGAAAATTACTACCCCCATTCTCCTGGAAGAGAAAATGTACATTTCGTTAGTTTCCATTTTGCTAACTCTTAACCAGTCCAAACAATTCAAATTCGAAATTCTTACTTTCCAATGAACTTGCATTCCTTTGTTACCTCCACTAGTCTACATCTCTGTTTCCTTTAACTCAGAAAGCCCTCAACAAAATTACTTGGGACTTCCTCCCTTTAGTCAATTCTATAATCTAGTTTAGAATAAACCGGAATAAAGTGTCTCACGAGATTAAAACCCCTAGAGTTTTCCTGAGTCACATTGTTCCTACTCGATCACGTGTAATGTGCTTTGTGACTTCCGAAATTGAAACCCCAAAATAAGTTATCTCTTGTTTCGCTGGTTGTACTTTCCCACATAATGCCTTGTGACCCCTCTCTACCAAATAGTTTACTAATGTGGTGATGTCTGGCCTATCAGTTTCTTCATCTTTTGACGCTAATAACAAATTCACTACATATTGTATCAACACAAAACCCTCAAATGTACACCCTTTAGCAATTGTTTAAATGTGGTGTGATACAAAGTTTGACCATTTGTAACCATCATTCATGCTCTCGCCCATAAACTGTATATACTGCCCATTTTAATATGTCACCTTTTAGAATCCACTGTCTTTGACTCTCGCAAGGATTATCCAACCCCAAAATCGGCTTTCGAGTCTTCCCATTTTGATAACAGGTTTCAAACCTGCCATCAAAACATGCGTACATTTGATCAATATACTCACATACCCAAGCTGTGTTCGAATACCCATACTAATAGACTGTATACTACATACTTAATTAGTATATACTTCATACTATATACTATGAGTTAATTTTAGTATACTGTGAACAAACGGTAACCTTTCAATTGTGCTTTGCATGTCTACCAGAAGTTGATGCTGTTGCTAATGCAGCCTCTTGCTACCTTGTTAGCATAAAAAATTACTAGTTAGACGTTTTACGACTTCGGGAATTTGGAAATTCAGACTGTTCAGAGCGCACACTGCCTGCTCTGGCCAAGGAGCAGGGTTGATCCAAGCTCTCTGACTTCACAAAGGCAGTCAAGCACCCAAGCCAACTGGCTAAAGTTGGCTAGCTTGCTAGCTAACTCCATACACAAATAAGAGAACACCTCCTCACTCTGACCATTTCACTCACCCTAACAGAGCTGCTTAGGCTTTTTCCATGTTATCCAAAGCGTTGACGACTATCTGTGCTGCTGACAATAATTTAATTATGTTATTTTCCCTGACGTTGACTGACACCGGCCATATGCAACGGGTGTTGAGCGTTCATAAATTAATCAGTTATTCTACGCTTTGGTACATTCAGACAAGAGTGCTCCGAAATCCAAACAAATAGCCAGAGCAAATTTACCAAGCACCCCATTTAACAATATCCATCGAAAACGCACAACGACTATACCATTTAGCTAAGCTAAGAATGATGTGAAGAATCAAGTCAATAAACGTTGGGTAGTTGGATAGCATATAGTTAATATACTAGCAAGTTTGATGCAATGATATGCTATGCGGTTCATAAGGATAGCGTAACCAACAAATTGTCATAATTAGTAAAACCAATGAATTTGTATCCGCTCTCGCATATTTCCCTTCAGCAGGGAAATACTGCCCAATGTTATCCATGATTGGACTTTTCATATTCGAGCCGAATTGGTAGAATACTCTTGAACTTATTTTCTGACCTTCCTCCATCTGTTTCTTCTCGTGACTTTCTTTCACCATTGTTCCTTTATCTTTACTGTCAGACTTTCAGCTTCCCTCTTCCACTATCTAAACTTACCCCAATCTATTCGACATGTCTTGCGTTTCCTAGTTTCCTCAAACTTCTCAAACTTATTTCTACATTCTGCTAATAACATTTTACTCAATGTGCCTTTTAATGGAAAATCTGCTACTTTGCCCCAGAGCAGTACCTGTTCCAGAATATCCCTTCAGATTAGACAACAGGTCATAAAACAAACACTTGTAATTGTTGACAAGCATATATTCAGTTCATGATTCAGTGATTCAAATATGACTCCATTCTCAGTAGGTTATTACAACAGACCATTAGGCAACACCAAAAGTTATAACCTCGAAATCGCCCCGCTATTCATGTTGAATAAATTAGTCTTTCAATTTGAACTAAACAAGCTGCTAAAATGTTCAGTTTACATCTTAAAACAAACACTTACTGCTGTATCTAGCTAAGAAAACCTTGGCAATAGTTGAATTACAATTAGAAACCCAGATTTCAGTCAGTAACATAGAACCCATGCTATTGAAATTACAAAGAAATCCCACAAATAACCCAATTATAATGGTTTGTAATCTTAACAACTGGCACCTAATAATGATACAATTACCAGGAAATAGCCTTAAAGTTTGTCCAAGTGTTTCTTTGCAAAGGGAATAAATTCACAATCATAGCAATCAAACAAATTAAATAAACATCCATTGAAGAAAAAACAGATCTTGCTCCTTTTAATAAAAACTGATTAACTTGTCTCTTGCAACATATTGAAATTACTTTAGTACATCACATTAGCTCCTCAATTATCTTGGAAAACCCTAAGTTAGGCTTTGTACTACGTTATAAATTACGTAGAGATTCCATATTAATTCGATCTAACTGTATGGGAAAAAGGGTTTATTCGATCAATATAGCAACTCCTCTCATACCGCGGAAAAAAATAATTTCAGGCCTTATGGGCAGTTTTATTTTAAATGTAGTACCTGAGGAACTGAGGATATTCCATAAGCGTTTATAGTTTCATTGGACAAAAGTGGACACACGCCAACCTTTTCCTGAGACTATCTCCCAGATCCTGTAGACAGTCATATAACCTTATCTTTATCAAATGATCCATAAACGGGACCAACTCAGAGAACTTTGATACTTTTCCCACCCCTGACGTACGTCTACGTTTGGGTGCGCAAGTTGGCACATGAATATTATTTGTTCCATCATTACTTCATCAAATCTGTAGTAATAGATTATACACACATACAATTTCTCATTTTTTCTCATATCTTCACAGAATCCATATATAACGTAAGAATCTTAGGTACTCACATTAATTAACCACTCCATGTGCGTTTCCAATTACCACACAGTTTCAGCTGTGCATCCAAACTCTCAGCAGAACCCCGGACACTGCCCGGCTGGTCATGGGAATAATGCTCCACACGTATCCTCAACGGCTCTCTAGACTTCCAGAAATTATAGACTTGCCACTACTGTCTAAAATAACAACCCGCGCTCAATACCCCCCCGTGATATTATCCAAATTTAAATCAGCTTATTATACACATTTCTACAGTTGAAGTCGGAAGTTTACATACACTTAGGTTGGAGTCATTAAAACTTGTTTTTCAATCACTCCACAGATATCTTGTTAACAAACTATAGTTTTGGCAAGTCGGTTAGGACATCTACTTTGTGCATGACACAAGTAATTTTTCCAACAATTGTTTACAGACAGATTATTTCACTTATAATTCACTGTATCACAATTCCAGTGGGTCAGAAGTTTACATACACTAAGTTGACTGTGCCTTTAAACAGCTTGGAAAATGCCAGAAAATGATGTCATGGCTTTATAAGCTTCTGATAGGCTAATTGACATCATTTCTATTCAATTGGAGGTGTACCTGTGGATGTATTTCAAGTCCTACCTTCAAACTCAGTGCCTCTTTGCTGGACATCATGGGAAAATGAAAAGAAATCAGCCAAGACCTCAGAAAGAAAATTGTAGACCTCCACAAGTCTGGTTCATCCTTGGGATCAATTTCCAAATGCCTGAAGGTACCATGTTCATCTGTACAAACAATAGTACTCAAGTATAAACACCACAGGACTACGCAGCCATCATACCGCTCAGGAAGGAGACGCGTTCTGTCTCCTAGAGATGAACGTACTTTGGTGCGAAAAGTGCAAATCAATCCCAGAACAACAGCAAAGGACCTTGTGAAGTTGCTGGAGGAAACAGGTACAAAAGTATATATATCCACAGTAAAACGAGTCCTATATCGACGTAACCTGAAAGGCCGCTCAGCAAGGAAGAAGCCACTGCTCCAAAACCGCCATAAAAAAGCCAGACTACGGTTTGCAACTGCACATCGGGACAAAGATCGTACTTTTTGGAGAAATGTCCTCTGATCTGATAAAACAAAAATAGAACCGTTTGGCCATAATGACCATCGTTATGTTTGGAGGAAATAGGGGGCCGCTTGCAAGCCGAAGAACACCATCCCAACCGTGAAGCACGGGGGTGGCAGCATCATGCTGTGGGGGTGCTTTGCTGCAGGAGGGACTGGTGCACTTCACAAAATAGATGGCATCATGAGGAAGGAAGATTATGTGGATATATTGAAGCAATATCAGTCAGGAAGTTAAAGCTTGGTCGCAAATGGATCTTCCAAATGGACAATGACCCCAAGCATACTTCCAAAGTTGTGGCAAAATGGCTTAAAGACAACAAAGTCAAGGTATTGGAGTGGCCATTACAAAGCCCTGACCTCAATCCTATAGAAAATGTGTGGGCAGAACTGAAAAAGCGAGGCCTACAAACCTGACTCAGTTACACCAGCTCTGTCAGGAGGAATGGGACAACATTCACCCAAAATTCACCCAAAACTTGTGGAAGGCTACTCGACACGTTTGACCCAAGTTAAACAATTTAAAGGCAATGCTACCAAATACTAATTGAGTGTATGTAAACTTCTGACCCACTGGGAATGTGATGAAAGAAATAAAAGCTGAAAGAAATCATTCTCTCTACTATTATTCTGACATTTCACATTCTTAAAATAAAGTGGTGATCCTAACTGACCTAAGACAGGGACTTTTTACTAGGATGAAAGGTCAGGAATTGTGAAAAACTGAGTTTAAATGTATTTTGCTTAGGTGTATGTAAACTTCAGACTTCAACTGTATATCTTATTATCCATCAGATTAACACTTATTTCCACACTCACACAACTCTCATATCACATTCACACAGTACTGTTCCCAAAACACATTTAATAAATTGGTTGTTTTCTACAATATTTTTTAATAACCTGTAGGAATATTTTCTAATTTCTATCTCAGTGTTAGTTCCTGGGATAACTCATACATTTACTGATTACTATGGTATAGATTATCTAATGTCTATCCAAATGTGCAAAACTACCAACAGAGTACGCATGTCTCTTATCTAACTTTGTAACACGGTCCCAAAAATCCAATCTAACCTCCACCTCAGGTGAAGTGCCAGGAATAACAAAACACTCAAAATAACACCTAACAATAGTAACCCAGGGCATACCTGTTTACTTCATCAATAAAACATTTCATCGATTACATACACGTTATAATTTGAACTTCACCAAGCCAGATGCCCTCGCAAGGCATCACCTGCACTCTAGTCCCTCGTTCAATACATTAACCTCACCAGTCCTACTGTGATCAACCCAGTACCACGGATCTGGACTTTTGGTTGCCCGCAACTGGCTAATTTAACAATTATGCCCAAGGATACCTCACTTAAGAACACTCTTATCAACTCAACTCAGTCCTGCTAGTTACCTCAGCTGTGGCCCTATTAAGGAAGACTTCGCTCTGAGCGTACCCTCAACAGGGGCATCTTATTTTTTGTATCTTGTTTTCTTTTATATCATTTTTTCAACACTTATTGAAAGATTGTCCAAGCACACCTCTCTCAGCACTATGTTCGAGATCTGGTATCCACCCGCGCCCACTTCCTCTCAGATCTAAGGCTCTATCATGAGTGTGGTTTTTCCCTGACATCCCAAGTTCAGATCTACTGTGCACAGTTTACCCAGATCTTCAGAAGCGGTCAACAGGTGAAGTTACAGAGATCCTCCTCGTCGCCAAAAATGTAGTGGAAATTTCAGTACTGAGAGACACTTAAACAACTATTCAATCAATCATCTTTATTTAACATCGATTAATTATTGCAATAATGAAACCAGTTAACCCAACACTCTTGACTGTTGGGCCGAGGAGCCTAACTAATAATGAAAAAACAGAGATCTTATATAGGAGACCTTAAAATGCTTAGTCATGGCTGGTTCCATATAGACTGGGGACACCCTAAGCCACTTTGGGTTCATCTCCTGGTCATCTGCCTCTGGTGTTATTTTAAACCCCACCTCGTCTTAGTTTCCCAGATGCCAGGATAATTAGGAATACTGAGGACTATGTTCTGCTCCCCAGGCTCTCTCTATCTGGTTAAACACACACCACATCTTGTTTATGGAATGCAGGCTGTAAATCAATTGTCAGCTCAAGCTATCTCTAGTGACCATACACCCAGATTAGCTGCAGGGAGTTAGAGTGGAGACCATGAAACACAGCATTAGTAGAACAGAAATGTCTTACTGTTTGTTAAGTAAATAATTGTTAAATATCCAACAAATCAGGTAAATACGTAATTTTTCTGTGACACTTTGCTTAAGGGATAGTAATTAATTCTTACTTAATGCGATGTTAGGTGAGTCATGTTCACCAAAACCTCCTTGATTTATTCCAGTGTAGCACAGGACCCTACTGATGCTATTCCAATGCTGATAAGAGTGGATCCCGCTCCTTCTCTTTCTCTCCTCTGTTTACTCATTTTATTTTTCATTAATTCTCTGTCTCCCTTGCCCTATTTCTTCTCTCTATTTCTCTCTCTCCCTCTCTTTCATTCTCGGTCAGTCTACCTCTGTATGTGTTGCTCTCCCTCTATCTCCCCCCTCTCTCTTTGCAATCACTGCTCCCCTCTCCCTTTCATTTAGCATAACCATCTGTCTAGACAGTAACCTCTGCAGACAGAGCAACAAGAATACTAGAGAGAGCTGGACATTCCGCTTGTTGTTTGTTACAGTTTGTCTGAGCTAAAACTGACTGAAGAAAGTGTTCAGGTAAATAGTTAGCCACCAGCATCTTTAGAATTTTGGAAGGGGAGGGGACATTTGGTCCATAGACTTGCCCGAGACTTGCGGAGAGAGGGGGTTGGAGCTATCAAAGAGGATCTGCCCTGGTTCCGCCACTCGCACTAGTTTGATATGTCATACCTCTTCCCCCAGAACCTAATCGAGCAGGCCAGTGTTTACGTTAGATTTTGGTTCTACCGAGATTGCTTAGATGCTATAGTGATGCTGAGGATGTGTGGTCCAAGCCGTGAAGTTTGCCATAGATGATATTGGAGCAAGTTTTATGGATGAACATAAACAGGAAGAAAGTGGATTGGTCCTTCGAGCCGGATGTATTACATTTATTTTTATATTTAGACCAAACAAAATACAAAATCTTCATTTGGGTATTTCTTATATAATTCCTTCCTTCCATTATTCACACCAGTCCTGTCCCAAAATAGTATTTGCTTTGATTTATTTGTCTTTCCCAACTTGCTTCTCAATTTCTCTTAAAGGACACATATAGCCCTATTCGGACAGGACAAGTATAACTAGAGAGGTTAGTTATGTTATTATTACCTCAGCATGTGCTTTATTCCAGAGGACGATTTGCACAGGATTAGTTTTTCCAAACTGCCCCCTGTAATTCGTCTTTTTTTGCATTCAATTGACTCATGAGGGTAGCCTGGTCGGTTTAATTGTAGGCACTTAGATATTTCAAAATCATATCTATACACTGATTACTTGTGCTTGGCTGCCAAATGTATAGGTGTCCCCATAATATTTATATTGAGGAAGTGTGATCATAATTGTAACCTCCTGGTTACTTTGTTGTTTTTTGGCACAGACTGTATTACTTACTGTGTACTGACAGTGTTGCATGTGGGACATATTTGGGAGGCAGACCGGTTGCTGGGCAACAGTGCGACGCGTGCTAGGGAAAAGGAGGACTCACAAAAACTACAAGCTATCAACGTTTGCTAATTATTAGTTGTTTCAAGCAGTTTAAAGTTGTGTAACTCGCTCACCAGTGAAAATAAAAGTAGTAAATATGATTAACATTTAGTTGAGGATCCCCAATCACCGTGAGGACAGCTTGTACTTTCTAGGACTAAGAGCATCAACTGTCATCAAAAGGCTACTCTTTCTGTCTCCTTAACTATAGACTTATGAAGAAAGTTAAGCAAAGTTGCTATTACTCAATAAAGTTATTGGAAATGTTCTTAATTTTTCCCCTAAGAAGAAAGTTAAGAAGAAATGGGATTCTTGAAAATAATTTAGGATTCTTTCTTAGAAATGTACTTAACTTTAGGACAGCTAAACCCTACAGGAAAAAGAAGAGGACCGAGCACGCCCCCATTCTCATCGACGGGGCTGTAGTGGAACAGGTTGAGAGCTTCAAGTCCTTGGTGTCCACATCACCAACAAACTAACATGGTCCAAGCACACCAAGACAGTCGTGAAGAGGGCACGACAAAACCTATTCCCCCTAAGGAGACTGAAAAGATTTGGCATGGGTCCTCAGATCCTCAAACGGTTCTACAGCTTCACCATCGAGAGTATCTTGACTAGTTGCATCACTGCCTGGTATGGCAACTGCTGGCCTCCGACCGCAAGGCACTACAGAGGGTAGTGCGAATGGAACAGTACATAACTGGGGCCAAGCTTCTTGCCATCCAGGACCTCTATACCAGGCGGTGTCAGAGGAAGGCCCTAAAAATTGTCAAAGACTCCAGCCACCCTAGTCATAGCCTGTTCTCTCTGCTACCGCACGGCAAGCGGTACCGGAGCGCCAAGTCTAGGTCCAAGAGGCTTCTAAACAGCTTCTACCCCCAAACCAGAAGACTCCAGAACATCTAATCAAATGGCTACCCAGACTATTTGCATTGCCCTCCCCCCCCTTTTATGCTGCTGCTACTCTCTGTTTATTATCTATGCATAGTCACTTTAATAACTCTACCTACATGTACATATTACCTCAATTACCTCGACTAACCGGTGCCCCCGCACATTGACTCGGTACCGGTACCCCCTGTATATAGCTTCGCTATTGTTATTTTACTGCTGCTCTTTAATTATTTGTTACTTTTATTTCTTAGAATTTCTTTCTTTATTTTTTTTGTTTATTTTTTTTGTTGGTATTCTTTCTTAAAATTGCATTGTTGGTTAAGGGCTTGTAAGTAAGCATTTCACTGTAACGTCTACACCTGTTGTATTCGGCACATGTCCTGTTGTATTCGGCACATGTGACAAATAAAATGTGATTTGATTTGTCTTGTGACGAATGGATACTTTTGTAACCATGAACGTTTTGTTGCGCCACTGCCACAGACACAGTTGGCTACCGGACATTTAAATACAGCAAGAAAACGAATTAAAAGCGCATTATCTAGCTAGCTAGAAATTAACAATATATCACAATATTCTAGAAGTGTTAAATAGCTAGCGTTAGCTCGTCAATTTGCATAGAAGAACTTGGCTAACTTAGCTAATGTTAACGCCGTTAGCTATGTTGGCTATAATGTTGTTACGCGTTAGCTAGCTAGCTACCTAACTTACCAGTCGCGCAGTCCCTCTACCACCGTCTCTCCTATCATTGACAACACCTTCTCCTCCAGCTGGTAAACATGAATGGTCTCTCAGCTCCCTTCTTCTTAGCAGCCGACTTGATGTCGGACCACTATTTTTTACGGCGGCGTCACTGTCCCTTGCCATACCCGCAACGGCAGAGACAGACTCTGCCACTCTCGCCCATCCTCACTTTTTGGTATCTGCAGTGACCCCGCAGTTATCGAGTCTCCCCAACAGCAACCTTTTCCTGGCAGCTATTTCCTCCACCATCACCTCAAGCTCTTGTTTGCTTTAGTTTTTATTGTGCTTTCCTTGGTTATCCATTTTTGTTTTTGGTATAGCTAGTCTGATGGCTATAATGTGGGAAAAATAACATTTGTTTTTGTGCATAAAGTGTTCGAGAGCCAACTAAAAAAAATACTTCTCGAGGCATAAAGCAGATGAATAAATGTTATAAAATGGAAAATATCAACACGTTATTATACTGGGCCACATCCTATCATCGCTGTCATGTAGGCTTATTGGTTTCAAGCATGTCACTAATGAAAGATATTTACGAAGTTCCTAAGAAAACTATAGCTGTGTTCGAATACCCATACTAACATACTGTATACTACATACTTAATGAGTATATACTACATACTATATACTATTAGTTCATTTTAGTATACTGTAAACGAACGGTATCCTATCTGTTGAGAGTACTAGCACTTCGCCTTCCTGCTCTTGCTAGCTTGTTAACATAACAAATGAGAGAACACCTCACTCTGACCATTTTACTCGCCCTAGCAGAGCTGGTTAGGCTGTTTTCATGTTATCCAGAGCGTTGGTGACTGTAACTGTGCTGCTGGCAACAATTTAATTATGCTTTTTTGCCGATAATTACTGACACTGGCCATATTCAACGGGTGTTGAGCGTTCGTAAATTCAACAGTTATTCTGCGCTCTAGCACACTCAAATCAAATCACATTTTATTTGTCACATACACGTCTTTAGCAGATGTTATTGCGGGTGTAGCGAAATGCTTGTGCTTCTAGCTCCGACAGTGCAGTAATATCTAACAAGTAATATCTAACAATTTCACAACATATACCCAATACACACAAATCTAAGTAAGGAATGGAATTTAAGAATATATACATATATGGACAAGCAATGACAGAGCAGCATGGACTAAGATACAGTAGAATATTATAGAATACAGTATATGCATATGAGATGAGTAGTGCAAGATATGTAAACATTATTAAAGTGACTAGTGTTCCATTTCTTAAAGTGGCCAGGGATTTCAATAGGCAGCAGTAGCCTCTAATGTGCTAGTGATGGCTATTTAACAGTCTGATGGCCTTGAGATAGAAGCTGTTTTTCATTCTCTCGGTCCCAGCTTTGATGCACCTGTACTGACCTCGCCTTCTGGATGATAGCGGGGTGAACAGGCAGTGGCTCAGGTGGTGTCACGTTCGTTGTGTAAAGGATCGGACCAAAGTGCAGCGTGGTATGTGTACATAGTTGTTTATTTTAATAATCACCGACAAAATCCAACAAGTTCAAAAGGCTAAACATCAAACAAGCCAAACAGAAACAAGATCCTACAACATAGGTAGGCAAAATGGCTGCCTAAGTATGATCCCCAATCAGAGACAACGATCGACAGCTGCCTCTGATTGGGAACCACACCCAGCCAACATAGAAATAGATAAACTAGATCATCCAAATCACACCCTAACCTAACCAAACAGAGAATACAGGTGATCTCTAAGGTCAAGGCGTGACAGGTGGATGTTGTCCTTGATGATCTTTTTGGCCTTACTGTGACATTGGGTGCTGTAGGTGTCCTGGAGGGCAGTTAGTTTGTCCCCGGTAATGCGTTCGGCAGACCGCTCCACCCTCTGGAGAGCCCTGCAGTTGCGGCTCAGGTGGTGTCACGTTCGTTGTGTAAAGGATCGGACCAAAGTGCAGCGTGGTATGTGTACATAGTTGTTTATTTTAATAATCACCGACAAAATAACAAAATCCAACAAGTTCAAAAGGCTAAACATCAAACAAGCCAAACAGAAACAAGATCCTACAACATAGGTAGGCAAAATGGCTGCCTAAGTATGATCCCCAATCAGAGACAACGATCGACAGCTGCCTCTGATTGGGAACCACACCCAGCCAACATAGAAATAGATAAACTAGATCATCCAAATCACACCCTAACCTAACCAAACAGAGAATACAGGTGATCTCTAAGGTCAAGGCGTGACAGGTGGATGTTGTCCTTGATGATCTTTTTGGCCTTACTGTGACATTGGGTGCTGTAGGTGTCCTGGAGGGCAGTTAGTTTGTCCCCGGTAATGCGTTCGGCAGACCGCTCCACCCTCTGGAGAGCCCTGCAGTTGCGGGCAGTGCAGTTGCCGTACCAGGTGGTGATACAGCCCGCCAGGATCCTCTCAATTGTGCATCTGTAAAAGTTTGTGAGGGTTTTAGGTGCCAAGCCAAATTTCTTCAGCCTCCTGAGGTTGAAGAGGCTCTGTTGCGCCTTCTTCACCACACTGTCTGCGTGGGTGGACCATTTCAGTTTGTCAGTGATGTGTACGCCAAAGAACTTGAAGCTTTCCACCATCTCCACTGCGGTCCCGTCGATGTGGATAGGGTGGTGCACCCTCTGCTGTTTCCTGAAGTCCACGGTCATCTCCTTTGTTTTGTTGACGTTGAGTGAGAGGTTATTTCCTGGCACCACACTCCCAGAGCCCTCACCTCTCGTCATTGTTGCTATTCAAGCCTACTACTGTTGTGTCATCTGCAAACTTGATGATTGAGTTGGAGGCGTGCTTGGCCATGCAGTCATGGGTGAACAGGGAGTGTTCTGAAATCGGAGTAGATAGCCAGAGCGAAATAACAAAGTCCATTGAGAACAGACAACGACTATACCAGTTAGCTAAGAATGACATGAATAATCAGGTCAATAAATGTTGGGTAGTTAGTTACATAGCACATTAATATACTGGCAAGTTTGATGTATTTAGTAGCCAACTAACGTTAGGTAGCTAGCTAACATACTGGTACATACTGCTGTGATGATATGTTATGCGGTTCGTAAGGATATCATAGCTAACAAATTGTCAGCCAAAATAACATGTAACGTAACTTATTTTAAGTCATTACTTTATTACATTGCTCAACATTTTCTTAACATTTGTCATAATTAGTTAAAGCAATGAATTTGTATCCGCTCTCGTCGGACTTCGGCTGCATATTTTCCACTATTTTCTTCCAATCTGAAAACGTTGTGAAGCCACGCCAATCTTCTGAAGAATTGCGTTATGGCCCTAAAAACACAGAAATAGTGTCCACTGCTTGAATACTTTGTACAGTGGGGAAAAAAAGTATTTAGTCAGCCACCAATTGTGCAAGTTCTCCCACTTAAAAAGATGAGAGAGGCCTGTAATTTTCATCATAGGTACACGTCAACTATGACAGACAAATTGAGGGAAAAAAATCCAGAAAATCACATTGTAGGATTTTTTATGAATTTATTTGCAAATTATGGTGGAAAAAAAGTATTTGGTCACCTACAAACAAGCTAGATTTCTGGCTCTCACAGACCTGTAACTTCTTCTTGAAGAGGCTCCTCTGTCCTCCACTCGTTACCTGTATTAATGGCACCTGTTTGAACTTGTTATCAGTATAAAGACACCTGTCCACAACCTCAAACAGTCACACTCCAAACTCCACTATGGCCAAGACCAAAGAGCTGTCAAAGGACACCAGAAACAAAATTGTAGACCTGCACCAGGCTGGGAAGACTGAATTTGCAATAGGTAAGCAGCTTGGTTTGAAGAAATCAACTGTGGGAGCAATTATTAGGAAATGGAAGACATACAAGACCACTGATAATCTCCCTCGATCTGGGGCTCCACGCAAGATCTCACCCCGTGGGGTCAAAATGATCACAAGAACGGTGAGCAAAAATCCCAGAACCACACGGGGGGACCTAGTGAATGACCTGCAGAGAGCTGGGACCAAAGTAACAAAGCCTACCATCAGTAACACACTACGCCGCCAGGGACTCAAATCCTGCAGTGCCAGACGTGTCCCCCTGCTTAAGCCAGTAAATGTCCAGGCCCGTCTGAAGTTTGCTAGAGTGCATTTGGATGATCCAGAAGAGGATTGGGAGAATGTCATATGATCAGATGAAACCAAAATATAACTTTTTTGGTAAAAACTCAACTCGTCGTGTTTGGAGGACAAAGAATGCTGAGTTGCATCCAAAGAACACCATACCTACTGTGAAGCATGGGGGTGGAAACATCATGCTTTGGGGCTGTTTTTCTGCAAAGGGACCAGGACGACTGATCCGTGTAAAGGAAAGAATGAATGGGGCCATGTATTGTGAGATTTTGAGTGAAAACCTCCTTCCATCAGCAAGGGCATTGAAGATGAAACGTGGCTGGGTCTTTCAGCATGACAATGATCCCAAACACACCGCCCGGGCAACGAAGGAGTGGCTTCGTTAGAAGCATTTCAAGGTCCTGGAGTGGCCTAGCCAGTCTCCAGATCTCAACCCCATAGAAAATCTTTGGAGGGAGTTGAAAGTCTGTGTTGCCCAGCGACAGCCCCAAAACATCACTGCTCTAGAGGAGATCTGCATGGAGGAATGGGCCAAAATACCAGCAACAGTGTGTGAAAACCTTGTGAAGACACGTTTGACACGTTTGACCTGTGTCATTGCCAACAAAGGGTATATAACAAAGTATTGAGAAACTTTTGTTATTGACCAAATACTTATTTTCCACCATAATTTGCAAATAAATTCATTAAAAATCCTACAATATTATTTTCTGGATTTTTTTTTCTCATTTTGACTGTCATAGTTGACGTGTACCTATGATGAAAATTACAGGCCTCTCTCATCTTTTTAAGTGGGAGAACTTGCACAATTGGTGGCTGACTAAATACTTTTTTCCCCCACTGTATTTTGGCGAATTTAATACGGCATCCAGGAACTTTTGGCATACTAACTATATCCATACCATGACCGATAAGCATACTACATACTCAATTTACATCACAAATAGTACGGTTAGTGAGGTTAGTATGAGTTTTCGAACACAGCTTATGAATTCTGTCCAAATTCTAACCAAAAGGAAAAGAGAGACTGTAGATTCTTCAAACAACAACTTTATTATAAGATTTGCAAAAATGGAGCAGTTAACAGTCACTCAATAGTGCAGAGTTAAAAGCCCAACGAATAGAGTTCGCTCTCAGCTTTTATAGAAAGTACAACACATTTTGTCTGCGTGGCAGTTTAGCAGATGTGTAGAAACAGGGGTGGAACATGGTGTGTAAAAGGTGATTAGCTTGTCTGTGCAGATTAAGATAGCCGACGTTGCCACCATTGTCTGTTCCTGCCTGCAAGTTTCCACACAGCTAAGTTCCTGCATATTGTGAAAACAGGATGTAACATACTATGGTCGTACCCAAAAGGCTCTTATCTGTATGCCTAGACCTATGACTAAGTCACACAAAACAGTCATAGCATGTCTATTAATTAATTTTTCACCACATTTCCTCCCCTTTGAGACTAAGTCTCAACCTAATAGAACATGACTTACAAGCATTTTCATCAAACAAGCATTAACATGAGGGGAAAGAGGGAAAAGGAAAAACTTTCTTACACTTAGTACATTACAACTGTAAATTATGTCTGTTGTCATTGAGTTTCAAACCTTCACATAGTGCAATTCATTCTCAGAATGGGGAAAGGAACATAAAACATCGGTACATGCTTCATCACCACACACAAGGCAATCGCTTCATTTGGTGTTTGTTTGCGAGATCACTGCTGAGCTCTTTCAGATACACTACAATAGTCAAGTTACCCTCACCCTGGGGTATGAATGTACAGCAATGGTCATCTATAATTTGGCACACTCTGCAGGAGATGTGATGTTACTACTACAGCGAACTTCCCTTCCGGTGAGGTGGCCTCCTGTATACAGGGATCTGTGGCTATTCTTTCAAGCGTTGTATCTTCTTTGACAAACCCTCACTGAAAGTTGACAATAGTGTCTGAAATGACAACACTATCTCTGATAGAATCTGCAACTAACACCGTTATGCAAACATTCTGTCTCAAACACATGCCTCGTATGTACTTAGCCTCCGGCTACAAATACATTTCCACATAAATCATTCCATCTTACCCATAACACGTTAGTCACTACTGCTAGTCCACTTATATAGTTATAAGCATACTAAAACATGCTCAAGTCAATTGTACTGTATCATCCAGAAAGCCATATGTATTGATGCGCTTCAACATTAGAATTCTGATAATATGATTAATCAAAAACCCTACTATCAATGTCCCCATCATGGTTATACAACCCAAATTTAAAATGACAATCCTTAGTGCTTCACGTTGAGTCTATCACTCAAATTGAAGACCCTCAACTTAGCACACACCGACATGGTTAGAATGTACATTTACAAACAGGGGACCATATATATACAGTTTGTACTACTTATATTACCAGTATTAACTTTTCTCATTACAGCCCCCGTTTGTCTCTGTTTTACTGTCGCGAGTGGCATGTTAATGACAGATTGGTATCTCAATGCATTTTAATCTAAATTACAATAAGCTTCCCAGTATGTAGACCTCCAAAAACATGATACCCCAAATAAACAGTTTAGGGCAACCCTAAATCAATTTACAGGCACAGTTGACCACCCCCCGGCACTCTTCTTCTGGCGTTTCTTCATGTTCTGCTGCAGATAGTGTTTCAGTTTATCCTCCCAATGGCACATGTTCAAAGTGGATGTCCCTTGATAATGTCTGTCACCTGAGTCCTTTACAGTCCATTATGTCTTGTACATTTTCCCACCAGTACACCAGCAGCATGATAAGCTTGGACAGGATCTCTCTCCATGCTCACTCCACGTGGACTCATGTCGCACTCCTGAGAGAGAAGGCAGTTGATAGCTTCAACTGGATGCTGTGTGCAGGTTGCTGGCTCGGACTCAGGTCTCACGGTATAAGTGGTGAAGGATAATAATAATAATAATATGCCATTTAGCAGACGCTTTTATCCAAAGCGACTTACAGTCATGCGTGCATACATTTTGTTGTGTATGGGTGGTCCCGGGGATCGAACCCACTACCTTGGCGTTACAAGCGCTGTGCTCTACCAGCTGAGCTACAGAGGACCAGGTCGTAGTGAACGTATTTGTCACCATTTCTTCAGCCGGTTAGGGGGGGTGAAGCTCACGCTTCTCGTCGATTTATTCCTTCCATGCATCAAGATACCATCTGTAGTCACTTTCGCCATAACTTCGAGAGAGGACAGACCAAAACAACAGTTTAAGACATTTCTGATTCTGGAAATCCAGACCAACTATTCACCCTATGACAAATTATTACATTCCCAATTTCCTTAATCCCAACATTTCGAAGACAAATGTCAAAGAGCATAACAACACACTTGTTGAAACCATTTTGCAAATTTGCTTATACTCCCTTATCATACTGGCGACCTCACCGCAGTTACCGGGTCAGAGAGTTAGAGAGCTAACCCTTAGAGAGAAATTACAAGATTTGTATCGAAACAAAGACAAGAACAAGAACAACCAAAACAAGAACAACAACAATACACTTCTTCATATTATACCTAAATCTCACAAAATGTCTCTATCAATTCTAGTGAGGTTGATCAGGCCTCACCAGGAAGTCAGGACAAAGGTCATTCAACACCATTAAGTATTTTCTTTCCATTTTCTTTCCCTGTCCATTTAAAAAAAACATTTCAAACATTTCCATCATTCTGCATACCTGGTTTTCAACCAAATTAAAAAGACCCCACACAATAAATCAAACATGGTATTTACACCACCTAACAAATATTCATAACCGGTGGGTTGTGTGTGCGTATGCTGGTGTGTGTGGTAAAAGTAGGGCAAAAACAAACAAACCAATGGCCAGGCCTTACTCATTTGGGAGCTCCCTTTACGGCTGGATCCAGATACCTTTATACTTTATAAAAATGCAGAATTTCACTAACTACTCTCCCAAGGCAACAGCCTCGGTAAACATTTCAAAGGGAGAGAGAGGGACACTCCATCCTCTCCTAAAAGAGAAAATAAACATTTAGTTAGTTTTCACTATGCTACATCTTAATCAGCAACACAAAAGTTTTAATTACAAATTAACATGATAATTGTAATGTGTACACTGGGAGTTGGGAAGCAAGTACAGGGAGTGAATTTAATAATACATAAAACAAGGGACAAAACAAGAAACACGAGTAGCGTACAGACATGAAACACAGGAACAGAATCAATAACACCTTGGGAAGGAACCAAAGGGAGTGACATATATAGGGGAGGCAATCAGGAAGGTGATTGAGTCCAGGTGAGTCTCATGAAGCGCAGGTGTGCGTAACGATGGTGGCAGTTGTTTGTAATGGTGAGTGAACTGGTGACAATGAGCGACAGAGAGTAGGAGAGGGAGTACACGTGACTGTACCCCCTCCCTGCTGCGCGGCTCCGGCCGCAGGACGCCGACCAGAGGGACGGTCCCAAGGACGAGGAGCGGGCCGATCGCTTCTGCTGAGGCACGGGAACCTGTCGAGCCAGCTGAGGCATGGGTACCTAAGGAGCCAACCGAGGCTTGAGAACCTGCCGAGCCAGCTGAGGCATGGGAGCCTTACGAGCTAGCTGAGGCATCCCCGGTAGCTGAGGCAATGGACGCTTGACGAGCAAACCAAGGCTTGAGAACCTGTCGAGCCAGCTGACGCATGGAAGCCTGATGAGCCAGCTGAGGCATGGGATCCTGACGAGCCGGCTGCTGCATGGGAGCCTGACGAGCCGCCTGCGGCATGGGAGCCTGACGAGCCGGCTGCGGCATGGGATCCTGATGAGCCGGCTGCGGCATGGGATCCTGACGAGCCGGCTGCGGCATGGGATCCTGACGAGCCGGCTGTGGCATGGGAGCCTGACGAGCCGGCTGCGGCATGGGAGCCTGACGAGCCGGCTGAGGCATGGGAGCCTGCCGAGCCAACCGAGGCTTGAGAACCTGTCGAGACAGCTGAGGCATGGGAGCCTTACGAGCTAGCTGAGGCATCCCCGGTAGCTGAGGCAATGGACGCTTGACGAGCCAACCAAGGCTTGAGAACCTGTCGAGCCAGCTGAGGCATGGAAGCCTGATGAGCCAGCTGAGGCATGGGATCCTGACGAGCCGGCTGCGGCATGGGATCCTGACGAGCCGGCTGCGGCATGGGATCCTGACGAGCCGGCTGCGGCATGGGAGCCTGACGAGCCGGCTGCGGCATGGGAGCCTGACGAGCCGGCTGAGGCATGGGAGCCTGCCGAGCCAACCGAGGCTTGAAAACCTGTCGAGCCAGCTGAGGTATGGGAGCCTTATGAGCTAGCTGAGGCATCCCCGGTAGCTGAGGCAATGGACGCTTGACGAGCCAACCAAGGCTTGAGAACCTGTCGAGCCAGCTGAGGCATGGGAGCCTTACGAGCTAGCTGAGGCATCCCCGGTAGCTGAGGCAATGGACGCTTGACAAGCCAACCAAGGCTTGAGAACCTGTCGAGCCAGCTGAGGCATGGAAGCCTGACGAGCCAGCTGAGGCATCCCGGTTGCCTTGGCAGCAACAAAAACTAAAAAATAAATTCCCTGATGCTCCCCTTTGGTGAGGCGTTATTCTGTAACGTGTACGCTGGGAGTCAGGAAGCAAGTACAGGGAGTGAATTTAATAATAACTAAAACAAGGAACAAAACAAGAAACACGAGTAGCGTACAGACATGAAACACAGGAACAGAATCAATAACACCTCGGGAAGGAACCAAAGGGAGTGACATATATAGGGGAGGCAATCAGGAAGGTGATTGATTCCAGGTGAGTCTCATGAAGCGCAGGTGCGCGTAACGATGGTGGCAGGTGTGTGTAATGGTGAGTGAACTGGCAACAATGAGCGCCAGAGAGGAGGAGAGGGAGTAGACGTGACAGTACCCCCTCCCTGACGCGCAGCTCCAGCCGCAGGACGCCGACCATAGGGACGGTCCCGAGGACGAGGAGCGGGCCGATTGCTTCTGCTGAGGCACGGGAACCTGTCGAGCCGGCTGAGGCACAGTTGCCTGATGAGCCGGCTGCGGTACAGGTGCCTGACGAGCAGGCTGCGGCACGGGAGCCTGATGAGCCGGCTGCAGCACGGGAGCCTGACGAGCCGGCTGCAGCACGGGAGCCTGACGAGCCGGCTGAGGCATGGGAGCCTGATGAGCCGGCTGAGGCATGGGAGCCTGCCGAGCCAACCGAGGCTTGAGAATCTGTCGAGCCAGCCGAGGCATGGGAGCCTGATGAGCTAGCTGAGGCATCCCTGGTAGCTGAGGCAACGGATGCTTGACGAGCCAACCGAGGCTTGAGAACCTGTCGAGCCAGCTGAGGCATGGAAGCCTGACGAGCAAGCTGAGACATCCCCGGTTGCTTCAGCAGCGTCATCAACAAAAACTTAAAACAAAAACTCCCTGATGCTCCCCTTTGGTGATGTGATTTTCTGTAACGTATGCTGGGAGTCGGGAAGCAAGTACAGGGAGTGAATTTAATAATAAATAAAACAAGGCACAAAACAAGAAACACAAGTAGCGTACAGACATGAAACACAGGAACAGAATCAATAACGCTTCGGGAAAGAACCAAAGGGAGTGACATACAGTTGAAGTCGGAAGTTTACATACACCTTAGCCAAATACATTTAAACTTACTTTTTCACAATTACTGACATTTAATCCTAGTAAAAATTCCCTGTCTTAGGTCAGTTAGCATCACCATTTTATTTTAAGAATGTGAAATGTCAGAATAATAGTATAGAGAATGATTTATTTCAGCTTTTATTTATTTAATCACATTCCCAGTGGGTCAGAAGTTTACATACACTCAATTAGTATTTGGTAGCAATGCCTTTAAATTGTTTAACTTTGGTCAAATGTTTCGGGTAGCCTTCTACAAGCTTCCCACAATAAGTTTGGTGAATTTTGGCCCATTCCTTCTGACAGAGCTGGTGTAACTGAGTCAGGTTTGTAGGCCTCGCTTTTTCAGTTCTGCCCACAAATTTTCTATAGGATTGAGGTCAGGGCTTTGTGATGGCCACTCCAATACCTTGACTTTGTTGTCCTTAAGTCCTTAAGGCGAGGGAGTAAATGTGACAATAATGATAAGTCCACTGTCCTCCCTCCCTCCAATCATTAATCATTTGTGTTTTAATCCATCCCAACGTTTATGTACCCTTTATGTAGCCTGTACTACACTTAGACACGGCTGCATTTCTCTCGCCACCGAGTCTAACGATTTACTCCCGTATATGACTAGTCTCTCTTTTCCCCCATGATTTTACGTAATTTTAAAAGGTAATTTTAGGTTTGGCAACAGCAATGCTGGCGCCTGACACAATTGCTTTTTCAAAACTCTACAAACAATTACTCACAATATTAACTCCACTCTAATCTCTCGTGACCCCTCCTCCCTTTCATCAATTCTATAAATCTATTTCAGAATAAGACGGAATAAAGTGTCTCACGAGATTAAAAACCCCCAAGGTTTTCTGAGACTCACAAGGAGTGTTTGTCCTGGTAGTTTTAATTTGTTACCTTTTAGAATCCATTTCCCTGGCATTTCACATAGATTCTTCCAACACCAAAATTGGTTCCACACCCGGCACCATGTAGTAACATTATGAGAGTATTGTTACTGGTCCTATGGTCAGAGACATGGGTAGTAGCTGTATAGCTTTCAATTCTAAATATAATACTTTCTCCTGTCGTAAATTTAGCCATTTTCGAGCTCCCATCACCCCGCTACACTCACTTTTCCAATTACCAACGGCCCCACACCTAAAACATGGATCTATCTCCCTACACTTTGGTATTTTTTCCCCTACCCTGGCAATATCCATTTTGATAACAGGTTTCAAACCTGCCATCAAAGCATACATACACATTCTATCAACATACTCACATACTCAAGCTGTGTTCAAATACCCATGCTAACATACTATATACTATTAGTATACTGTAAACGAACGGTAACCTTTCAGTTGAGCGTACTAGCGCTTCGCCTGTCTACCGGAAGTTGATGCTGTTGCTATGCAACCTCTTGCTAGCTTGTTAGCATAACAAATTACTAGCTACTTCCAGACACAAATGAGAGAACACTTCACTCTGACCATTTTACTCACCCTAGCAGAGCTGGTTAGGCTGTTTTCATGTTATCCAGAGCATTGGTGACTGTAACTGTGCAGCAGGAAACATTAACATTTTACATTTTAGCAGACGCTCGTATCCAGAGCGACTTACAGTTAGTGAGTGCATACATTTTCATACTGGCCCCCCGTGGGAAACGAACCCACAACCCTGGCGTTGCAAGTGCCATGCTCTACCAACTGAGCTACAGGGGATCCTATTTTAATTACTATTATTTTCTGACGTTTACTGACACCCGCCATATTCAACGGTGTTGAGCGTTCGTCAAATTCAACAGAATTTACAAACAGACCCGAATTAACAATGTCCATTGAGAATGCACAAAGTCTATACCATTTAGCTAAGCTAAGAATGACTTGAATAACCAAGTCAATAAACGTTGGGTAGTTGGATAGCATGTAGTTACAGTGCCTTGCAAAAGTATTCATCCCCTTGGTGTTTTTCCTATATTGTTGCATTACAACCTATAATTTAAATGGAATTTTATTTGGATTTCATGTAATGGACATACACAAAATTGTCAAAATTGGTGAAGTGAAAAGAAAAAAATTACTTGTTTCAAAAAATTATAAAAAATAATTAACGGAAAAGTGGTAAGTGCATATTTATTCACCCCCTTTGCTATGAAGCCCGTAAATAAGATCTGGTGCAACCAATTACCTTCAGAAGTCACTTAATTAGTTAAATAAAGTCCACCTGTATGAAATCTAAGTGTCACATGATCTCAGTATATACAGTGAGGAAAGAAATTATCAGTCTATAATTTTAATGGTAGGTTTATTTGAACAGTGAGAGACAGAATAACAACAAAACATCCAGAAAAACGCATGTCAAAAATGTTATAAATTAATTTGCATTTTAATGAGGGAAATAAGTATTTGACCCCTCTGCAAAACATAACTTATTACTTGGTGGCAAAACCCTTGTTGGCAATCACAGAGGTCAGATGTTTCTTGTACTTGGCCACCAGGTTTGCACACATCTCAGGAGGGATTTTGTTCCACTCCTCTTTGCAGATCTTCTCCAAGTCATTAAGGTTTCGAGGTTGACGTTTGGCAACTCGAACCTTCAGCTCCCTCCACAGATTTTCTATGGGATTAAGGTCTGGAGACTGGCTAGGCCACTCCAGGACCTTAATGTGCTTCTTCTTGAGCCACTCCTTTGTTGCCTTGGCTGTGTGTTTTGGGTCATTGTCATGCTGGAATACCCATCCACTACCCATTTTCAATGCCCTGGCTGAGGGAAGGAGGTTCTCACCCAAGATTTGACGGTACATGGCCCCGTCCATCGTCCCTATGATGCGGTGAAGTTGTCCTGTCCCCTTAACATGTTTCCACCTCCATGTTTGAAGGTGGGGATGGTGTTCTTGGGGTCATAGGCAGCATACCTCCTCCTCCAAACACAGCGAGTTAAGTTGATGCCAAAGACCTTGATTTTGGTCTCATCTGACCACAACACTTTCACCCAGTTTTCCTCTGAATCATTCAGATGTTCATTGGCAAACTTCAGACGGCCCTGTATATGTGCTTTCTTGAGCAGGGGGACCTTGCGGGCGCTGCAGGATTTCAGTTTCACGGCGTAGTGTGTTACCGATTGTTTTCTTGGTGACTATGGTCCCAGCTGCCTTGAGATCATTGACAAGATCCTCCCGTGTAGTTCTGGGCTGATTCCTCACCGTTCTCATGATCATTGCAACTCCACGAGGTGAGATCTTGCATGGAGCCCCAGGCCGAGGGAGATTGACAGTTCTTTTGTGTTTCTTCCATTTGCGAATAATCGCACCAACTGTTGTCACCTTCTCACCAAGCTGCTTGGCGATGGTCTTATAGCCCATTCCAGCCTTGTGTAGGTCTACAATCTTGTCCCTGACATCCTTGGAGAGCTCTTTGGTCTTGGCCATGGTGGAGAGTTTGGAATCTGATTGATTGATTGCTTCTGTGGACAGGTGTCTTTTATACAGGTAACAAGCTGAGATTAGGAGCACTTCCTTTAAGAGTGTGCTCCTAATCTCAGCTCGTTACCTGTATAAAAGACACCTGGGAGCCAGAAATCTTTCTGATTGAGAGGGGGTCAAATACTTATTTCCCTCATTAAAATGCAAATGAATTTATAACATTTTTGACATGCGTTTTTCTGGATTTTTTTGCTGTTATTCTGTCTCTCACTGTTCAAATAAACCTACCATTAAAATTATAGATTGAACATTTCTTTGTCAGTGGGCAAACGTACAAAATCAGCAGGGGATCAAATACTTTTTTCCCTCACTGTAAACACCTGTTCTGAAAGGCCCCAGAGTCTGCAACACCACTAAGCAAGGGGCACCACCAAGCAAGCGGCACCATGAAGACCAAGGAGCTCTCCATACAGGTCAGGGACAAAGTTGTGGAGAAGTACAGATCAGGGTTGGGTTATAAAAATATCAGAAACTTTGAACATCCCACGGAGCACCATTAAATCCATGATTAAAACATTGAAAGAATATGGCACCGCAACAAACCTGCCAAGAGAGGGCCGCGCACCAAAACTCACAGACCAGGCAAGGAGGGCATTAATCAGAGAGACAACAAACAGACCAAAGATAACCCTGAAAGCGCTGCAAAGCTCCACAGCGGAGATTGGAGTATCTGTCCATTGGACCACTTTAAGCCGTACACTCCACAGAGCTGGGCTTTACGGAAGAGTGTTCAGAAAAAAGCCATTGCTTACAGAAAAAAATAAGCAAGCCTTTGGTGTTCGCCAAAAGGCATGTGGAGACTCCCCAAACATATGGAAGAAGGTACTCTGGTCAGATGAGACTAAAATTGAGCTTTTTGGCAATCAAGAAAAACGAAATTCTTGAGGGAAACCTGTTTCAGTCTTCCAGAGATTTGAGGTTTACCTTCCAGCAGGACAATGACCCTAAGCATACTGTTATAGCAACACTTGAGCGGTTTAAGGGGAAACATTTAAATGTCTTGGAATGGCCTAGTCAAAGCCCAGACCTCAATCCAATTGAGAATCTGTGGTGTGATTTAAAGATTGCTGTACACCAGTGGAAGCCATCCAATTTGAAGGAGCTGGAGCAGTTTTGCCTTGAAGAATGGGCAAAAATCCCAGTGACTAGATGTGCCAAGTTTATAGAGACATACCTCAAGAGACTTGCCACTGTAATGGCTGCAAAAGGCGGCTCTACAAAGTATTGACTTTGGGGGGGGGTGAATAGTTATGCACTCTCAAGTTTTCCGTTTTTTTGTCTTATTTCTTGTTTGTTTCACCCCCAAAAATATTTTGCATCTTCAAAGTGGTAGGCATGTTGTGTAAATCAATTGATACAAACCCCCCAAAAATCTATTTTAATTCCAGGTTGTAAGGCAAAATAGGAAAAATGCCAAGGGGGGTGAATACTTTCGCAAACCACTGTAATATACTAGCAAGTTCGATGTATTAGTAGCCAACTAACATTAGGTAACTAGGAGTATGTCGCAAGTCACGACTTCACAGGAGAGCCATTTGAACTTTTTTTTAAATCAAATGCATTTTTTGGCAGAAATGCCTTCTGGAACGTGAACTTTCATGTGCCTTGATAATAAAATTGTTAAATTACGAGCTGTGTTGGTTAAGCCACAGAAAAAGACAGCAACCTTCCCACTAGCCATGATTGCCTGAGATAATGAGTGGGCTGGACATGCCGACAGAGGAGTTCGGATTGGTCTGCCATATAGATGGCTTCTGTCTACTTGAGCTGGTCTATCTGCGTTGATAATCCTGTTGAACGCTGCTTTAAAAAAATGTATTGTGTTGTGGAGCTGCATAAGTGCTGCTCTCCACTTTCTGGAGGATCGAGTTTTGAAATCAGTGGAATTAGAGTATGATAGCTAAAGAGATGGCGAAAGCACCTGTCTCTGGATTACATCTTCAAACTAAAGGCAACCGTGGCATGGCATCTGTGAGGGAGACGCGTCCATCATGCATGATGATGTATACAGGTATGATAGTCTAGCTAGCTACATTTTCAGATATTACACGTTCATTTCAAGCTAAAGTGTACTGTTAGCTAGCTAACGTTATGTGTGTGACATTATTATTCGTATCCCAGAGCCGTTTAATTTGCTAGTTAGAGCCTAATGTTAGCTAGCTAACATTGAACCTGGTTGGTTAGCTCCCAGCAGATCAATGCAGGGTAGAAACGACATGATTTGGCACTATGTTCATTGTTGTTTAACTAGCTAACGTTAGCTGGCTGGCTCGTTAGCTAACGTTACGTGACATGTGTGATCTTACACGTTGTTTACCTGGCTAGGTTTTTTGTTTACCTAGCTAGCTAACTACATGTGTTAAGCTAAAGTGTATAACACCCGGTGAATATGGCCAGTGTCAGTAAACGTCGACATAAAAGCGTGATGAAATTGTTGCCAGCAGAGCTGGTTAGGCTGTTTTCATGTTATCCAGAGGTAAACAAATCATCGGCCAGAGCGTCAAGTGTGCTCTCTGAAAGCTCTGAGAGCGAAACGAGATGGGTGGGGCTGAAGCTTAAGAGGATGTGAACAATGGGTGTAGACAAAGAAGAGCTCTTCACTAGATACCAAAATGTTCAAATGCCATTTTCTCAAGTTTACAAGTTTATCAACTTTCAAAGCAGAATTACTTTCCCATTGTTACATAAATGCAGTGTATGATATACCATTTTGTAGCTCTGAGTCTCATTTCAAATGTTGCTACATAAGACCAAATCCAGGTGGTGAGTCACATATGCTATGTGGTTCATAAGGATAGCATAACTAACAAATTGTCAGCCAACATAACGTGTAACGTAACTTATTTGAAAAGTCATTACTTTATTACATTGCCCAACATTTTCATAACATTTGTCATAATTAGTTGAAGCAATACCTTTGTATCCGCTCTCATGGAAATAGTGTCCACTGCTAGTATGCTTCGTATTTTGGCGAATGTAGTACGACATTCGGAAACATTTGACGTACTAACTATCCATACTATGACCAATAAGCATACTACATAGTCAATTTATAATAATAATAATAATAATAATAAGCCATTTAGCAGACGCTTTTATCCAAAGCGACTTACAGTCATGTGTGCATACATTTTTACGTATGGGTGGTCCCGGGGATCGAACCCACTACCCTGGCGTTACAAGCGCCATGCTCTACCAATTGAGCTACAGACGACCAAATAGCCTTGTTATTGTTATGTAATTTTCTTAACTCTATTTCTTGAACTGCATTGTTGGTTAAGGGCTTGTAAGTAAGCATTTCACAGTAAAGTCTACACCTGTTGTATTCGGCACATGTGACAAATAACTTTTCATTTGATTTTGACCTAGCCTCCTCTGGAGTGCTTCTGGGTGAGCAGGCTTTTGTTTCAGCACTGCTCCAACCCACCAGATTCTAGCTGCTCATCAGGAACTTGAGCTGAATCAATTGTGTTATAGAAGGGTTAGAACAAAAGCCTGCACACACAGAAGCTCTGCAGAGGTAAAGAGAGCAATCACTGGTTTAACAGTAACCACCTATAAATGGTTGCATTGTGTTTGTGTGGAGCAACATTTTGACCATGAAATGTGTGCATTGTAAGTGAAGTAGCCTGGTCAGCTTCTGCTTGAGCCATTTCGTGAAGAAAAGATACATGCAGATATTTTTTAAGGCAGGCAGTCACTCAATGTGCATATTCATCACTAATAGTACGGTGTAATAGTATGTGTTTATGCTGAGTACATCTATTAATTTTGGTTTTATCGGTTTTGCTTTTCTTTTGATAGAACGCTAACATCAAAACACTGGTGACAAAACACTGGCGACTCCAACACCATCATTAAGTTTGCCGACGACACAACAGTGGTAGGCCTGATCACCGACAACGATGAGACAGCCTATACACAAGTTTTTGAGCCGTTTCCGCTCTACTTCCTGAACTCCTCCCGTCGATGCAATCCACTTCCGTTCTGCCGGGCTGGGTTTGTTTTGCTAGCTAGCTCCGTTGTGCCGACAAAGCACTGATATCGCAGTGACAAAGAGGATATAAAAATTACAATTACAACATGAAGAAAAGTGGTTCGGGAACGACGTGTGCGGTAGTTGGTTGCAAAAACTCGAGAAAGCACCTGAACGAGTGGTTAGATAGAGAGTGCTACGACCACAAACCAGCTACGAAGAGGCAATGTCCATGCGCTCCATTGTTTACATTTTTTCGCAAGCCTGATACCGACTCGGAATCAAGGACCTGGCTGAAGGCATTGAATCTAAAGAAACCACCCCTCAACGTTTTTGTTTGTTCCTATCACTTTGTTGACCAAAAACCTACCAAGGATAATCCTTTCCCAGAGTTGTGGTTGGGATACAATCGCCCTCCCCAGCCAAAGAGGCGTCAACTCACCCAGCGGACCACTGCCTCCCCCAGATAAAGAAATGCAGACTTGAATCTGAGGGTAAGTTCAGCAACTTTAGCTATGAAGCTGACAATACTGTTAATTATGAAGAAGTTGTCATACATTAACATTGCTACCGGTATTTTGCTAAGGCAGTTGATTGTTTTGGAGATGGGACAAACAATGCCCACGATAGCTACATCATTAATTGTGTGTGTGTGTGTGTGTGTGTGTGTGTGTGTGTGTGTGTGTGTGTGTGTGTGTGTGTGTGTGTGTGTGTGTGTGTGTGCCTGCCTGCGTGTGCCTTAGTCTACATCATAAATACAATGCAAGGTGGCAGGCTGTTGTGATGATGATTGTGTGTGTGCGTGTGAGTGCAATGTTGTAGTACACATTTTTCCATTGTGATGTTTGTAGTGAGAGGACTCTATGCCTGCATTAATTTTGCTCCATCCATGTTTTCTCTTCCCCTTTTTAGATGCTCCAGAAACCTGTCAGCCTGTCTGTGAGGCCGAGCCTGCTACACCAAAATTTCGAGATGCCCAGACCCAATGGGAGGATCCGTCACATATTGATCACATTTACTGTTCAACAACACAGTCTGTTAAAGTAGACAAGGCCACACAGTGCGAGGCAGAAATGGGTCCTACTGTGACCAGCACCACGGTCATTGATGATGCTAGGTCCCGGCTGTATACAGGAGTGCTTATGGTTCAATTCTTCACCCTGGTGACGGTGTTGTTGCCTTTCAGTAAGCCATCAATTACCCTTCCTGTTGTTGACCAAATACTTATGACGTTGATGAAACTAAAACTAAACCTAATATTAGGAGATATTGCTCACCGCTTCAATGTGTCTACATCCATGGCAAGCATTGTGATTAGTCACTGGATTGACATGATGGGTGAACAGTTCAAAGTCCTGATCCCCTGGCTTCCAAGAGAGACCATTCGTGCCACCATGCCCTTGTCGTTTCAGAGGAACTACCCTCGAACCACCTGCATCATTGACTGTGCCGAAAGTGCCATGCAGAGAGCCACAAACCACGACTCAAGGAGTGACACTTTCAGCCAGTATAAATCACACAACACTGTGAAATATCTCGTCGCTGTGGCCCCTAATGGGCTAATCATGTTTATATCTGATGCCTATGCTGGCAGAAGCAGCGATAAGTTTATCACCATGGACAGTGGGTTCCTAGACTATCTGAGGGCTGGTGATGAGGTCATGGCGGACCGTGGGTTCACCATTCGAGACTTGCTTGATGAGAGAAGGGTCAGTTTGAACATCCCTGCTTTCACCTACAGGCGCAATCAGTTGACCAATGAGGAGACGACACGCACCAGGCGAGTAGCCAATGTCCGCATACATGTGGAAAGAGCAATCCAGAGACTGAAGGTGTTTAAGATTTTATCCCAGAATGTTCCCATCAGCATGGCACCGAAACTGGACAACATCTTAACCATCTGTGCTGGCCTAGTTAACCTGAAGAGTCCACTGATCAGTGAGGTTTAGAATCTTGCCCTGTGTCCCTGTCTACCAACACCCAGCCATGTTGTTCATTAAATACAGATAAACACAACAAATACTGCGTGCATTGTATTTTTTAATATTATATATGAACATTTTCATAGTGATGTAATTGTGTGGGCTGCTTTTGTATTTTACTTTTTAATACCTGTTAAGATTAAACACGCAATCTTTCTTGTTGAAGCCATTTGTTTAGTTTCCTCAAAACAATTAATTAATCCAGTGTTATTTATGTACAGTATGAGCTTACTATGAATTATGAACTGTGTTAAAATAAATTGTAGCACTCTAAGGATTGAAATTACATCAAACTTTATTTTCTCTCAAACAGTAGGCACACTGATATATTGCACAGCATAAAGAGATCATGTAAACAATGGACATCTGTTGGCTCCTGTGGGCATGACCTAAATAAGGCAGTTTATTTTGGTTTTAAAATGCTGAGATATTTACTGCAGAACTGTAACCTTCCCTCAACAAAATCATCAACAATTTTCGGGAGCATGTGGGCAAAGTAGAATGTGCGCAGCCTTATGATATGCCCCTGGACAAAGCCTTGGTCGTAGGGTACTTCGATTTCTAGGTGCTCAGTTTTGTTCCAGATCACCAACTTGGAGTGCTGAAGCCCTGTGCAGTGCATCCCAATTTGTACCTGCATGTAGTAGCCTTTTGGACCATTGCAGGCAATATGGTAATCTACCCTATCTCCGTTTGCCACAGTTGTGATTTCGCAGTTCTTTGTTGCCAAAAATTCTGCAAGTGACTTGTTTCCCATCACAGGTGATTTGATCTCCAACAGAATGTCGTTGTTAGTAGAACCGTGTTCCCAAGCTAGCGTCGACATCGCTGTGTTTACACCGGCAGACGTTGTGCAAACAACTTCCGGCGGAAATGAAATGCATTTGTGTAGAGTTATGGCGCCACCCGGGATACAGCGCGTAAACTTGTGTATAGGGAGGATGTCAGAGACCTGGCCGTGTGGTGCCAGGACAACAACCTCTCCCTCAACGTGACCAAGACAAAGGAGATGATTGTGGACTACAGGAAAAAAAAGAGGACTGAGCACGCCCCCATTCTCATCGACGGGGCTGTAGTGGAACAGGTTGAGAGCTTCAAGTTCCTTGGTGTCCACATCACCAACGAACTATCATGGTCCAAACACACCAAGACAGTTGTGAAGAGGGCACGACAAAGCCTATTCCCCCTCAGGAGACTGAAAAGAGTTGGCATGGGTCCTCAGATCCTCAAAAAATTCTACAGCTGCACCATCGAGAGCATCCTGACTGGTTGCATCACCGCCTGGTATGGCAACTGCTTGGCCTCCGACCGCAAGGCACTACAGAGGGTAGTGCGTACGGCCCAGTACATCACTGGGGCCAAGCTTCCTGCCATCCAGGACCTCTATACCAGGCGGTGTCAGAGGAAGGCCCTCAAAATTGTCAAAGACTCCAGCCACCCTAGTCATAGACTGTTCTCCCTGCTACCGCACGGCAAGCGGTACCGGAGTGCCAAGTCTAGGTCCAAAAGACTTCTCAACAGCTTCTACCCCCAAGCCATAAGACTCCTGAACAGCTAACCATGGCTACCCGGACTATTTGCACTGCCCCCCCCACCCCATCCTTTTTACACTGCTGATACTCTGTTAATTATTTATGCATAGTCACTTTAACTCTACCCACATGTACATATTACTTCAACTATCTCAACTAGCCGGTGCCCCCGCACATTGACTCTGCACCGGTACCCCCCTGTGTATATAGCCTCCCTACTGTTATTTTATTTTACTTCTGCTCTTTTTTTCTCAACACTTTTTTTGTTGTTGTTTTATTTTTACTTTTTTTGTTAAAAATAAAAGCACTGTTGGTTAAGGGCTGTAAGTAAGCATTTCACTGTAATGTCTGGACCTGTTGTATTCGGCGCATGTGACCAATAAAATTTGATTTGATTTGATTTGATTTGGTGTATTGAGCTTTTGATTAGGATTTTATGTCATTGTGCCAACTCACAATAGCATCTCTGAATTCTTTATTAGATTTAGATTTTCCGTCAGCAGGGAAATGCTGCCCAATTCTATCCATGATTGGATTTTTTTCATATTCGAGCTGAATTGGTAGAATGCACTCTCTTTGCTCTAGTTTACCCAAAGCTGTCATCAAGGCAAAGGGTGGCTATTTGAAGAATCTCAAATATAAAATATATTTTGATTTGTTTAACACTTTTTTGGTAACTACATGATTCCATATGTGTTATTTCTTCATTTTGATGTCTTCACTATTATTCTACAATTTAGAAAATAGTAAAAAATAAACAAAAACCCTGGAATGAGTAGGTGTGTCCAAACTTTTGACTGGTACTGTATATTCTTTAGGAGTATATTACCCACTAGGTGGAGGCACTGCACTATTTTATTTATGGTTGGGCCCACCCAGTCCACACACTCATTTTCACATACTGCCTGCTTAAAGACCACATACAGTGCATTCTGAAAGTATTCAGACCCCTTAACTTTTTCCACATTTTGTTATGTTACAGCCTTATTCTAAAATAGATTACATTGTTTTTTCCCCTCATCAACCTACACACAATACCCTATAATGACAAAGCAAAAACACGTTTTTAGAAATGTTTGCAAATGTATATAAAAAAGAAAGATATCACATTTACATTATTCAGACCCTTTACTAAATATTTTGTTGAAGCACCTATGGCAGCGATTACAGCCTCGAGTCTTCTTGGGTATGACGCTGCAAGCATGGCACACCTGTATTTAAGGAGTTTCTCCCATTCTTCTCTGCAGATCCTCTCAAGCTCTGTCAGGTTGGATGGGGAGCGTTGCTGCACAGCTTTTTTCAGGTCTCTCCAGAGATGTTCGTTCGGGTTCAAGTCCGGGCTCTGGCTGGGCCACTCAAGGACATTCAGATACTTGTCCCGAATCCACTCCTGCGTTGTCTTGGCTGAGTGGTTAGGGTCGTTGTCCTGTTGGAAGGTGAACCTTTGCCTTAGTCTGAGGTCCTGAGCGCACTGGAGCAGGTTTTCATCAAGGATCTCTCTGTACTTTTCTCCGTTCATCTTTCCCTCGATCCTGTCTAGTCTCCCAGTCCCTGCCCCTGAAAAACATCCCCACAGCATGAAGCTGCCACCACCATGCTTCACCGTAGGGATGGTGCCAGATTTCCTCCAGATGTGACGCTTGGCATTCAGGCCAAAGAGTTCAATCTTGGTTTCATCAGACCAGAGAATCTTGTTTCTCATGGTCTGAGAGTCCTTTAGGTGCCCTCAGGCAAACTCCAAGCGGGGTGTCATGTGCCTTTCACTGACGAGTGGCTTCCGTCTGGCCACTCTACCATAAAGGCCTGATTTGTGGAGTGCTGCAGAGATGGTTGTCCTTCTGAATGGTTCTCCACAGAGGATCTATGGAGCTCTGTTAGAGTGACCATCGGATTCTTGGTCACCTCCCTGACCAAGGCCCTTCTCCCTCGATTGGGCGGCCAGCTCTAGGAAGAGTCTTGGTGGTTCCAAACTTCTTCCATTTAAGAATGATGGAGGCCACTGTGTTCTTGGGGACCTTCAAAGCTGAAGATATTTTTTGGTACCCTTCCCCAGATCTGTGCCTCGACACAATCCTGTCTCGGAGCTCTACGGACAATTTCTTCAACCTTATGGCTTGGTTTTTGATCTTACATGCACTGTTAACTGTGGGACCTTATATAGACAGGTGTGTGCCTTTCCAAATCATGTCCAATAAATTGAATTTACCACAGGTGGACTCCAATTAAGTTGTAGAAACATCTGAAGGATGATCAATGGAAACAGGATGCACCTGACCTCAATTTTGAGTCTCATAGCAAAGGGTCTGAATACTTACGTAAATAAGATATTCCTGTTTTTTATTTTTAATAGATTTGCAAACATTTCTACAAACCTGTTTTTGTTTTGTCATTATGGGGTATTGTGTGTAGATTGATGAGGAGAAAATATATAGAATCCATTTTAGAATAAGGCTGTAACATAACAAAATGTGGAAAAGGGGAAGGGGTCTGAATACTTTCCGAATGCACTGTAGTTTATTATTGCCACACACCTAGATACTAGGTCCAAACTGATCCCTCAGAAGAGAGGGTTACAAATGGAGGCACTGCTGAGATAATGGATGAGCAATGATTAGACAACAGGAATATGTATGAAGGCAGTGCAGTGAACAGTGAAGATAAAACAGTGAAGAGACTATCCCCCTATGATAAGGCCAACTATTAGTGGTGATATCAAGACATTGAGCATCCTCTCATTTTAAAGGATAGTTCTAATAGCTCAGAGGGAAATATAATGGAGATTAATATGGAGTAGCTGATACAGTGGAGCCAGTGGGAGGACATTGATCCTATTAGGGCATTAGTGGTATGGGGAGTGGAGAAGGCCTTCGAGTTGTTCGGACTGCTAAAGTGAAATACTGAATGCAACATCCTCAAAACAAGCGGGCCAGTGTTTTGGTTGAGACGTCTGTGGATCTCACTGTATTGTGTGTGCAACTGTGGTTGAAGATGAGGAAAAGAGCATCAAGTGGCAGTTTATTTAATTTACATAATCATTTGGCTAATTTTGTGATTCATGGTAGACGTCCCTCCGAATGAATTGCCCCCCATCCTGTTGATGTAAACTGCTGGACAGCGCACTTGCACTTGAGATGCGTTTATGGGTGAGAAAGAATGAGAAAGTGAACTTGCCATATCCAAAAAGTTTAGCTCAGTGGGGAATCGGGGATTCCCTGCTTTTCGATCTATTGCCTACATCAACAGCCAGGGTTTCATTAAATAGGCCTAGGCACTATATTTTTGTATTGCACATTTCATTAAACTGACTAGTGGTGCGCGAGTCAGTTGTTTTTTCACCCGCCCGCAATTGCTAATAGCTCATCGGCAACGCCTGACTATATGTGACTCATTTCAGGAAATTAGGCATAAGTCGCGCGTCACTACTTCACAAGAGAGCCATTTCAACGTAAACATTTTTTAATTTATAAAAATGTGTTTTTTGGCAGAAATGCCTTCTGGAACATCTGAACTTTCATGTGCCTTAATAACAAACTTGTATGCCATCTGTAAATACAAATACAATTGTTAAATTACGAGCCTAGTTGGTTTAGCCATGGAAAAATACAGGAACCTTCCCGCTAGCCATGATTGACTAAGATAATGAGTGGGCTGGACATGCCGAGAGGTGAGTTCTGATTGGTCTGCCATGTAGTACGCTTCTGTTTATAACATGAGCTGGTCAGTATGTGTAGGTAATCCTTTCTAACGGCTTTTTGGAAAGATATCACGTAGTAGAACTGCATAAGGGTTGCTCTCCACTATCTGGAGGACCGAGTTTTGAAATCAGTGGAATTAGAGTATGATAGCTAAGGAGATGGAGCAAATTCTGCCGTTTGATTGCAAATATGCAGACAGAGTCGAAAAAAGAACATCTTAAAACTAATGGCATCCGTGACAGAAAGGGAGAAGCATCCATCCATGTATCCGGGTAAGAGAGTCTAGATAGCTACATTTTCAGATATTGCACGTTTCTAATTTTGTCAGAAAGTTGTTTTCATTTCAAGTTAAAGTGTACTGTTAGCTAGCTAGCTAACGTTAGCTGGCTGGCTAGCTAGCTAACATTACGTGTATGATCAGTGTAGTAATATTATTAATATCTCAGAGCCATTTGCATTGCTAGTTATAGCCTAATGTTAGCTAGCTAAAATTGAACCTGGTTGGTTAGCTACCTGCAGATTCATGCAGGTTTAGTAACGTTATGAGTTGGGATTATGGTTCATTGTTTAGCTAGCTAGCTACATGTCTAAACAAAAGACTATGCAAGTAACTATTTCAATAGAATGTTTATGATGTCACTGCGACAACTGTTGATAGACGTAGCTGGTAAATTCGCTCTGGCTATCTACTCCAATTTCAGAGCACTCTCATCTGAGTGAATAACTGATGAATTTACGAACGCTTAACACCCGTTGAATATGGCCGGTGTAAGTAAACGTTGGCAAAAAAAGCTTAATTAAATTGTTGCCAGCAGAACAGTTGCAGTCACCAACACTCTGGATAACATAAAAACAGCCTAACCAGCTCTGCTAGGGCGAGTAAAATGGTCAGAGTGAGCTGTTCTATTTGTGTCTGGAAGTAGCTAGCAAGCTAGCCAACGTTAGTCAGTTGCTGCTTTTCGTCCAGAGTGTCCAGTGTGCGCTCCGAGAGCGAAACACTCTGAATTTACGAATGGCCAATCTGACAACGCTCTGAGTTTACGAACGCCCAGAGCACACTCTGGCACTCCAGATAAAATGTACGAACACACCCGTAGTATAAACCAGCCTTTAGTCTTGAAATCTTTGGTTGTTTAGTACATAGCCTCAGGTGAATCCTTAAAGAGATGTGTGGGGCTAAAGCTTAAAAGGGTGTGAACGATGCTGAAATGGTGTAGACAAAGAAGAGCACTCCAGTAGGTACCAAAACATTCAAGGGCCATTTTCTCAAAAGTGAGGTTACAAGTTTATCAACTTTCAAAGCAGAATTACTTTCCCATTGTTCCTCAAATTTAGTGTATGATATACAATTTTCTAGCTCCGAGTCTTTTCTGAGTCTCTTTTGACTCTTCCAATGTAAAAAACACCATTTGAAATGTTGCTACATAAGACCGAATCGAGCCGGTCGGTCACATATGTGATGAAGTGAAAATCTAAGGCTTGCACCCAGCCCTAACCCGCTAATTTAGAAAATGTGCTGTAGGCTACAGTCCAAGACTCAGAAAGATTTTTGGACAGGGGGTGCAGGATATTTTTTTGCCTGATTCAGATATGTTTCTGCTTCTATGGTCCTCTGTAGCTCAATTGGTAGAGCATGGCGCTTGTAACGCCAAGGTAGTGGGTTCGATCTCCGGGACCACCCATACGTAAAAATGTATGCACACATGACTGTAAGTCGCTTTGGATAAAAGTGTCTACTAAATGGCATATTATATTATTATTATTATTATTATTATTATTATTATTATAATGTCTGACATTTTGGTAGGCTATTTATTAGTCAACTTGTTTATAATTAGATACATACAGCTTCTCTTCTGTCATTATATGTTACCCTAGAAGACTAAGTAAACCCTTGCTCAAGATTAATGTCATAAATCGATAAAATTAATTCTTCAAAACGTCCGTAACGTTCACATCTGTTACACTTAGAACGAGTACTGACAAAGAAACGTGCCCAAATTTCATAAAAACAGTTTCACTTTGTCATTATGGGGTATTGTGCGTAGATTTTTACATTTAATCAATTGTAAAATAAGGCTGTAACGTAACAAAATGTGGAAAATGTCAAGGGGTCTGAATACTTTCTGAATGCACTGCATGTGAAAACACTCACCCTGTCTTTTTTCAGGAGGATGTCAGCCATGAGAACTGCCATCTTCATTCTCTCTGTGTCTTCTTCTTTAGAAGCCATTCTGTTAATTGTGTAATAACACAAGGTCAATAAATAGTATGTAACAGTCAATAGACCAGACAAACAATGCCTACATCAAGAGAGATAGACATACAAAAGGTGTATTCATTCTGGTATCATTTAAATAAAATGGAACAAAATATATGTGTAAATGATTGAGCTGGACAGTGATGATGCATACTAGCATCTCAGTAATAAGCTTTTTTACCTGTATACACACCAATGAAAGTGCCACTAAGCAGGGGACTACACTGCTCCAGGGCCTGAGCCTGCGGCCGACACTGTGCTCCAAGTCTCCAACCTCTCTGTGTGAGTGAGTGAGTGTGTGCGTGTGATTTTTATGACAACGTAATGACACAAACTATTTACATCAGGTTTCTCCGATCAAATAGCCTAACCTAAATGGTGCCCAATAAAATTAAAAATGCTGACATGTTAACAAACAACATACCCTAAAAACAGGACAGGTCAAAGTTAAATGGACAATATGGAGTGGACAATCAGGCTACTCACAAGTGCTGTCCAGGAGTTTCATCCCGTGGGCAACATTTTCATGATCAGTGGTTTCATGTTCGTATCCGTAATTTTTTAACTAGCTGATCATAGCGAAAAAGAAAATACTTCTGCATTTCCCACTGTGTAAAGACATTGCAAATATGCTCATGATAACTCCTGATAAAGTTGGGTAGCTGATATTCAGAGCATAAATAGCCAATTTGCTTAGTCACAGGAATCAGGACTAATAAAGCCAATGCAATGGCCTGTTTTACAAACAGTGGGCCTACCACATGGATGGGCATTCATAAAATTCCATTGTGGGCCGACATGGTAGGCTACACCCCAGTAAGTGCGGACCGACTCTGACGCCTAGACGTCTATGTTTGGGTCCGATTTTGTCCGGTCTGGACCAGCCTTGATTTGGGCCAAACAAAATGTATTTAAATTACGTCTTTTCAACTTTCATTCAGAATGGAAAATGAACCTGATTTCAATGTCCTGATAATACGTATTTTGAACGTCCGGAAAATACATATTTTAATCTTTGATTCAGAACTGAAAATTTACCTGATTTCAACGTCCGGAAAATACGTACTTTCACCTTTCATTCAGAACCTAAATTGAACCTAACTTCAACGTCTGGAACATACGTATTTAAAATGTCTTCTTTTGCTCTTTGTCTCACCTAGGGCGGCAGAAGGGCCTGGACCGGCCCTGATCCTAGGTTTATAGCTAGCTAGTAGTATGGCTGGCAATCTAGCTACCTATGCTATCTATGGGAGGGATGAAGTTGCCACTAGGCACTGATCTAAGGTCAGTTGTCCCCCTACCCTACCCCACCCCAAAACCAAAGTCTTGGGAGGGTGTAAACTAGCTGATCCCAAATCTTCGCTAGCCAGCAAGCTAGCTAGACTCAATGAGTATCAGCGTCACAAAAACGGACTGTCCAACCATCAAAATGCAAACAGAGTCTAATTTATTTTGAAATGTATATATTAGTTACAGACATGAATTGGCACATCTACACACAACAAACTATAAACAATTGGGTTCACCTACCCGAAAAACCACATCTTCTTCATTGGTGGTTGGCCATCCGGAAAGATGACGTACATCGGCCAGTTTGGCCTGTGATTAAAATGGGGGAGTATACAGTGAGGGAAAAAAGTATTTGATCCCCTGCTGATTTTGTACGTTTGCCCACTGACAAAGACATGATCAGTCTATAATTTTAATGGTAGGTTTATTTGAACAGTGAGAGACAGAATAACAGCAAAAAAATCCAGAAAAACGCATGTCAAAAATGTTATAAATTGATTTGCGTTTTAATGAGGGAAATAAGTATTTGACCCCTCTGCAAAACATGACTTAATACTTGTTGGCAAAACACTTGTTGTCAATCACAGAGGTCAGACGTTTCTTGTAGTTGGCCACCAGGTTTGCACACATCTCAGGAGGGATTTTGTCCCACTCCTCTTTGCAGATCTTCTCCAAGTCATTAAGGTTTCGAGGCTGACGTTTGGCAACTCGAACCTTCAGCTCCCTCCACAGATTTTCTATGGGATTAAGGTCTGGAGACTGGCTAGGCCACTCCAGGACCTTATTGTGCCTCTTCGTGAGCCACTCCTTTGTTGCCTTGGCCGTGTGTTTTGGGTCATTGTCATGCTGGAATACCCATCCACTACCCATTTTCAATGCCCTGGCTGAAGGAAGGAGGTTCTCACCCAAGATTTGACGGTACATGGCCCCGTCCATCGTCCCTTTGATGAGGTGAAGTTGTCCTGTCCCCTTAGACGAAAAAACACCCTCAAAGCATAATGTTTCCACCTCCATGTTTTACGGTGGGGATGGTGTTCTTGGGGTCATAGGCAGCATTCCTCCTCCTCCAAACACGGCGAGTTGAGTTGATGCCAAAGAGCTCGATTTTGGTCTCATCTGACCACAACACTTTCACCCAGTTCTCCTCTGAATCATTCAGATGTTCATTGGCAAACTTCAGACTGCCCTGTATATGTGCATTCTTGAGCAGGGGGACCTTGTGGGCGCTGCAGGATTTCAGTCCTTCACGGCGTAGTGTGTTACCAATTGTTTTCTTGGTGACTATGGTCCCAGCTGCCTTGAGATCATTGACAAGATCCTCCTGTGTAGTTCTGGGCTGATTCCTCACCGTTCTCATGATCATTGCACTCCACGAGGTGGAGTTGACAGTTCTTTTGTGTTTCTTCCATTTGCGAATAATCGCACCAACTGTTGTCACCTTCTCACCAAGCTGCTTGGCGATGGTCTTGTAGCCCATTCCAGCCTTGTGTAGGTCTACAATCTTGTCCCTGACATCCTTGGATAGCTCTTTGGTCTTGGCCATGGTGGAGAGTTTGGAATCTGATTGATTGATTGCTTCTGTGGACAGTTGTCTTTTATACAGGTAACAAGGTGAGATAGGAGCACTCCCTTTAAGAGTGTGCTCCTAATCTCAGCTCGTTACCTGTATAAAAGACACATGGGAGCCAGAAATCGTTCTGATTGAGAGGGGGTCAAATACTTATTTCCCTCATTAAAATGCAAATCAATTTATAACATTTCTGACATGCGTTTTTCTGGATTTTTTTGTTGTTATTCTGTCTCTCACTGTTCAAATAAACCTACCATTAAAATTATAGGCTGATCATTTCTTTGTCAGTGGGCAAACGTACAAAATCAGCAGGGGATCAAATACTTGTTTCCCTCACTGTATGTAGTATGCATATTGGTCATAGCATGAATACAGTTAGTATGCCAAAAGTTACCGGATGTCGTACTAAATTCACCAAAATACGAAGTATACAAGCAGTGGACACTATTTCCGTGCTTTTAGGGCCCATATTGCAATTCTTCCAAAAATGGGCGTGGCTTCACAACATTTTCAGATTTGAAGAAAATGGCGGAAAATATGCAGCCGAAGTCCGACAAGCGGATACAAATTAATTGCTTTAACTAATTATGACAAATGTTAAGAAAATGTTGAGCAATGTAATAAAGTTATGACTTTTCAAATAAGTTGCGTTACACGTTATGTTGGCTGACAATTTGTTAGCTACGCTATCCTGACGAACCACAAAGCATAACAGCAGTATGTACCAGTACTTTAGCTACTAGTTACCTAACGTTAGTTTGCTACTAATACATCGAACTTGCCAGGCAGTATATTAACTATCTGCTATCTAACTAACTACCCAACGTTTATTGACTTGATTATACACGTCATTCTTAGGTAAGTGGTATAGTCGTTGTGTGTTCTCAATGGACATAGTTAATTCTGGTCTGAGTGTGCCAGAGCGCAGAATAACTGATTAATTTACGAACGCTCAACACCCGTTGAATAGGGTTCGTTTACAGTATACTAAAATGAAGTAATAGTATATAGTATGTAGTGTATATACTAATTAAGTATGTAGTATACAGTATTGTACCAATTAATTGTTCATCTGAATAACTGCCACTGTTCTCTGCTCGTGCATTCACAGACCCTTTTATTTTCTCTGTTTTCCTGTTGTGACTGTATTTTGCTCTGCATGCTCTTTGAATGTGCCCCCTTCCATTGCATTTGTGACAAATGTCATATTTGAAACAGCAGTCCCCGCTCTGAAACCATCTCTGTCACACCTATTGCATTTTTTGGCCACATGGGGGGGGGGGCGCTGTCGGCTGCGTGAAAACTTGTGCAGGGAAGTTTGTGATAGGAGGTCAGTATTTATTTTACTTTACAACTCAATTGCATCTTTGGTTGCGATTTCCATAGCTACAACAATTTTAACAGCCTTTGCACAAGTAATATTTGATTCTGTGAGCAAACGTTTCTGAATGTGTTCATGTTTCAGTCCACAAACAAATCTATCCCTTAATGTGTGATTTAGGTTTTATCCAAACTGGCAATGCTCAGACAGTTTCTTCAACTCTGCTACATACAGTACCAGTCAAAAGTTTGGACACACCTACTCATTCAAGGGTGATTCTTTATTTTTTACTATTTTCTACATTGTAGAATAATAGTGAAGACATCAAAACTATGAAATAACACATATGGAATCATGTAGTAACCCAAAAAGTGTTAAACAAATAAAAATATATTTGAGATTTGAGATTCTTCAAACAGCCACCCTTTGCCTTGATGACAGCAGCTTTGCACACTCTTGACATTCTCTCAACCAGCTTCACCTGGAATGCTTTTCCAACAGTCTTGAAGGAGTTCCCACATATGCTGAGCACTCGTTGGCTGCTTTTCCTTCACTCTGCCGTCCAACTCATCCCAAACCATCTCAAATGGGTTGAGGTCGGGGGATTGTGGAGGCCAGGTCATCTGATGCAGCACTCCATCACTCTCCTTCTTGGTAAAATAGCCCTTACACAGCCTGGAGGTGTGTTGGGTCATTGTCCTGTTGAAAACAAATGATAGTCCCACTAAGCCCAAACCAGATGGGATGGCGTATCGCTGCAGAATGCTGTGGTAGCCATGCTGGTTAAGTGTGCCTTGAATTCTAAATAAATCACAGACAGTGTCACCAGCAAAGCACCCCCACACCATAACACCTCCTCCTCTATGCTTTACGGTGGGAACTACACATGCAGAGAGCAGTGGCGGCTCCTGAAAAAATTCTCAGGAGGGGCAATTTTTCTGATGATTTAGGTGACCTACACACATTTTAAAAAAGATATGTCCAGCAACAACATGAAGACAGGGGCAGCATATAAGTCAATACCAGAAGCATTTATTGACTGATCTCAAAAGTGTTGGCTTACAAAATCAAAATAAGTTATCACAGTAAAAATAATCAAGGGTGTTCTTTCACATTCCTCAACACTGCATAAACAATATGCATGTCCATAAACAAATGAAATAAGAATGAAAACAGAATTTGAAAGTAATTTCTAGAAAAGGTAAACACAGCTATCTGTATGGCTTTGTAAAAATGAACAACCATATTCTGGCCAATTGTATAGATTTGTAAATATGAACAACCATATTCTGGCCAATTGTATAGATTTGTAAAAATGAACATGAACAGATTTTTATTTTTATTACTTTTTTTAAAATGAAAAAAAAACTATTTTAAACAACATCAACTGTGAACTGATTTGGGCGTGTGTGTGTTAAAGAGACAGACAGGGAGGGACAAAGAGAGAGAGAGGCTACATTACTTGTACTGAAACTGTTCTCTTCTCTGTTTCAATACAGCAAAGCGTTCAATGACTTTCTCATTGAAATCAGGCATGCTGAGGACTAGTTCCCTCTCCATGGAAAGCATGGCCAGTGCATTCAGACGTTCCTGGCCCATTGAATTTCGCAGGAATGTCTTAACTCGTGTCAAAGTTGAGAAACATCTCTCAGCTTCAGCTGTTGTCATGGGAGTAGTTATGAGGATGTTCAACAGAGTCACAGTCTCAGAGAACGTCTCCTGGAGGTTGTAGCTCATGAGAACCTGGTACAGTGCCAGTGCACCACAGCCTCCCCTTGAATTCAGGATTCTCATAGATCAGAGATAGTTCTGTCTTGAGCTTTGCCTTGCTCAGCATGGGGTATGCATTCACAGTGGCATTCAGAGCCTCATCAGGAAATGAATGGCAGTACCTTTCAAACATGTCTGCTTGCAGTAAGGTAGCACTCACAAGGTGGCCAGAGAAAGAGAACCTTTCTTTGGTGTGATCCAGGATGGTGTTGCAGACTTCTTCAGACAGCCTCTGCTTCTCCTCTTCTCTCAAAGCTGTTCTGGGTCTTTTGGCTCCTGTTGCTTCTTGCAGCTGCTGTTGAGAGGAGTCCCTGAAGGCAAACAGACCAATGTGTTTGTTGGCTTTGTACAGTATTGTTGTCTATGTGATGCACAGGTATATGCAATGTATCCATGTATAGTACAAATACTTAAGTTCCACTTAAAATGGGCAGGGATGCATAAAGTCTTTAGTGTTTAAGTTAGCCTTTGTGTCTCACATAGCCTGGATGTTCAGCACAGTATACAGTGGTGCTCATAAGCTTATGATCCCATGCTAAAGTTGACTAAAAAGAGGAATAAAAAAGAAAAGAAAATTGGTGTCCTTAAAGGTTGGATTTTCCAACTTTTTTAATTAAGTCATTAAGATCAATTTCCAAAAGATGATTTTTTTATTTTTTTATTCCTCTTTTTAGTCAACTTTAGCATGGGATCATAAGCTTATGAGCGCCACTGCACAGTACACATAGTATACAAAATAAGATAGATTACACCACTGGCCATATATAATGAGAATAATGTGATTTCAAACACAAATGCAGTCTCCTTTCATGCATACATTTTCAAATAAAGCTCTGCTTTGAGAAAGATCGAATGATATTGTTTAATCTTACCTTATGGCCTGCACACTGCTTGTGAAGCTGTCGAGGGCACGTTTGATAAAGACAGCATCGATGTCCTTCTTCTGTAGCTTCTGGTACAGAATGTCGACGTGGGGCATGATTTTGTGAAAAAGCCGCAGGAAAAAAAATAAAATCTTCATCATGTAGCATCCTCACGTAACCAGATGCCTCTCTCACAGTAAGCTGGTCAAATGAACCCAATGAACCCGTCCGGATGGCTTCAAAACATTCTATGAGGTCGTCTCGATTCTCGTAGACAGTGTTCACGACTCTGCTGTTGAAGTTCCACCGTGTGGATGAAGGTCTGGGCAGTCTTCGTGCAACAGTCTGGTCAAGAATGCTGGTGCGTTTGGGTGACCGGGAAAAAAACGTTGTAATCCCGCTCAGATCGGAAAAGAAAATGTTCACTTTTTTGATGCGAAGTAGCTTGATGCATGATCAAATTCAGCTGATGCGCATAGCAATGCACGTAATGGGCATTCTTGAAATGCTCACGCACCTTCTGCTGCACACCTGCCTTCTCTCCCCTCATCACACTGGCTCCATCGTAAGCTTGCGCAATGAGTTTGACTTTCTGTCATCGGCAAAAAGACCGTTCAGTCTCTCCAAAAGTACACTGGCGATTGAGGCTGAGGTTGATTCCGAGATGGGAAGGAACTCAAAAAGCGCTCCTGCACTTTGTGCTTGCTATCTATGTACCTCAGCACAAGCACCAACTGTGTCTGCGTAGAAACATCCGTGGTCTCGTCAGCTTGGATAGCTACGAAGTTCGCAGACTTCACCTCCTCCACAATATGTTCCCTCGTGACCGCTAGCATACACTCCAGTAGCTCGTTTTGAATGGTCTTTGATGTGCCCTTGAAAACTTTAGCATTTTTAAGATGGTCATCAAACACCTCATCTAATTGTGCCACAAAGTTGACAAGTCCAAGAAAAATACCAGGGTTGGTGGAGCCCTCAGTTTCATCTTTGCCTCGCAAAGCTAACTCAAACACTCCGCAAAACTTAACACACTGGATTAGCCGGCTGAGGATATGGCGGTTCTTGCTAACCTCATCGTTGTGGCGGCGGACAGCTAGCCTGTATCCCTCATCCAGTTGAGTGGCAATATTCACTCTTCCCAAAGATGACAATCTCAAACAGCTATCCATGTGGGTCTTTGACAGCTCATGTTTCTTTATCTTTTCTGAAAGATGGTGCATGTCGGTTACACCAGTCGCTGTCCAAGCGGTGCTGTCTGCTGTGCCGCCTTCAGGGTGGAAGAGTAAGCAGGGGTAGCAAAAAACTGCATTAGCTACATCGCAGCCTGCTAGCCAGGTTTTCCGTTCATACCAATTTTTGGAAAATCCTCGGGTGTAGGACTTCCCCCTTTAGTAGACACCTGTTGAATTATTAAATTTGGTCTGGGAGGTCCTAATTGTTTCGTTGCCAATTTATCTTCATTTGTTCGCCGACAAAAAGGAACTTCTTTCAAAGACACAATCGAGTTGGACTGAAGCCTAGCCATTTTGATAGTAGTAGTGAATTGATTGAGGCTGCTACCTGGTCTTTTCTTAGTTACGTTCATTCGTGGTTACGTTATGTATGACGAAAGCGCGTAAGTGCATGCCCACAGACACCCATAGAGAATGTATTGAAAGCTTTGAAATGTGAAAAAAATAGATTTTACATGACAGGCTATGAGAGACTTCTGGGCGATTTTCAACCTGACTGAAATCGCCCAAAAAACGGGCGGGGGCCATTTGAAGCACGACTTTAGCCTGATTTGACATTTAGTGGCTGGCAGATCAGACGTGAACACTGATAACTGCTGTTGCCGTGATATAATTTTTTTATAAATTTATTTTAAAAAATTATACTTTTTTTTTTTTTTTTTTATAATTGATTAGAAAAAAAATCCCTTCCTTTTCCCGTTTGGCAGTGCGTCGCCCATATCGCCCTATTGAACAAGCCGTCCCTGGCAGAGAGCATCCGTTCACCCACAAGAGAAAGAAAAAACCCTTGAATGAGTAGGTGTGTCCATACTTTTGACTGGTAGTGTAGTCCCCTGTAGCTCAGTTGGTAGAGCATGGCGCTTGCAATGCCAGGGTTGTGGGTTCGTTTCCCGGGGGCCAGTATGAAAATGTATGCACTCACTAACTGTAAGTCGCTCTGGATAAGAGCGTCTGCTAAATGACTAAAATGTAAAATGGTAGTGTATGTACTAACACCCTCATTCTGGTCTCTCTTTTGGAAACGAAAACTTTCTGCGATGAGGAGTGGTTTAGGTGAGGTGATTTTGAAATATCTCCACAATCTCCGTGAATGTTTTATTGGAGGGCTTCCGAGGGTCAATCAGATCTCTTAGCAAACTGTACGTTTTTGGGCCAATCAAACTCAACAATGCTGGTACTCTCTTGTTATCAGCAATGTCGTTTGCAATGAAGTACTGTTCCAGTCGTTCAATGTAAGTTGCCCAGTTTTACTTCATACCTTTCAGACCGTCAGTACGGTTGAAAGTATGGATTATATCCCTTGCGCACCACGCAGGTCGAGTAATAATAACAACAGTCACGTCAGTGACGTGACAGCGTGGGAGGACATGCCCCCGCAGTTCATATAAAACCATATTTCAGACCACGCGTCTCTTATTTATTCTCGCAAAGTTAGCTTAGCCGTATCGCACAAGTTGACTGCTCCGCTGCTCCCGTTTTTCGGATTGCATCTTCCCAAGTCCCGGTAGGGTAAGCTAAACTCTGTGTGAGTTGTGTGTACTGTCAGCCTGTCACCAACAGCCTGTGACCTATGGGTCAGAGCGTGAAATTCGCCCTCCAAGGCTGTGTGACAGCTCTCCCCTACCTATCCCTTTAATTGGAGGATATCGGGCTTCCTTGTCTTGTGCTGACTTAGCCCACCAGCTAGTGTGTGTGTTGGCCACCGTACTCAGGTGCTAACCTTGTCAAGATATCCCCCATTGCTGTGTTCGTTATTGAGGCCACCGGGCACTAGTCATCCTTCGACTATTTAAAACTCAAACGGGTCACTTCCCTAGATAACCACATCTAGGAAGATTGTTAGCCTAGCCAGCTAGTGTTATATGACGTGAGATTCGGATTGCCTCCCCTAGGCATCCCTCTCCCCTGGTATTACTAGCATGCTACAAGCTAGCTAGCTAGCCAGTTTACTAACTCAACCTACCTGCCACTGTGTGTCGTCAGTTAGCTTACCAACTCCACATAGCTGCCACTGTGTGTTGTCAGCTTGGCTTACCAAACGATGGCCATTCGTGCGTGTTTCACATTAATAAGCCTACGTTTAAACATGTTACCTCTCCTGCTCCAGCCCAGTGGTCATAGCTCATCCGAAATTATTTTTGCAGGTGCTGTACAGCTCCCGCCAGTTTATTGTAGCTCTCTACCTTTACTGTGTATTGTGGTAGCTGTTGTATACAGTCTTTGGTTACTATTATATTAGTTAATTTGATGAATCAGTGTATTACATAACAACTATTTTATATTGATATTTTATAATTTATTTTCTTCACATTCTGAGCTGAGAGAACACCGCATCCCCATGATGCTGGGCATACATGGCTGCTCCACTTGTGGAGCTGAACTACAAGTAGAAGATGGTCATGACCTGTGCCCCGCCTGCCTAGGCGTTGGCCACTTGTGTGAGGCCCTTTCTGACCTCTGCGTTGACTGTGCCATCCTGCCTGTGAAGGTGAGGGAAGCGCAGCTAGCCAGAGTTGAGGTCCTGGTTTCACAGGTAATTTACCAGCGTCCTGCATTTTTCGCCAGGACCCACCCAGGGCCACCAAAAGAGGGAAAGTCCACGAAACCTAAAGAAAATAAAAGCCTCACTCGGAAGGTTGTTTCCTTATCCTCTGAGATAGAGCAGCTAAAAACGCTTTTGTGTTCCTTCAAGCCCCCTGAGTCGGGGCCCTCCAGCATGGGGGACGCAACAGAGGACTCAGATAGCCGGGATGATGACCTGCTGTCCACCTTCACCGGCTTTTCTCACGGAGCATCAGAGATGCTGGGCCGACCCGCAGGCCCTTGCCCACCACAGCAAGGACAGTAGGACTCTATCTGCCATGCGCGATGCAAAACAACATGGTCTGGACCATATTCCTAAGGTGGATGAATGCATAGCAGAGCTAATGCTCTCCCCAGATGAAGCCCTGAAAGATGACGCCCGCTGCCCCAGACCTCAGTGCAGGGCCACAGATGTGCTACTGTCACATGCCTACGACACAGCGGCCCGCATGGCCCGCATTGGGGACTCCTTCTCAGTGCTCATGCTAGCACAAAACAGAATGCTCCAGCCGGAGCACGCAGACCTGGACCTCTGCAACCTGAATAACGCATCTCTTCAAGCATTTGCGTTCATAACCAGAGAGCTAGGCAGACTGATGTCCACCCTTGTTGTGACACGTCGCCAGGTCTGGCTCGCCCAAACCCCAATGTTTGATGACTCCAGATGGACGCTGAGAAAGCTCTGAGTGGTCCCCGGACTGCTCTTTGGCCCCACGGCAGAGTGGGCCATCGAACGTAGAAAACAGCTGAGTCAAGCTACACCACTGTGGAACCCACAGCCCAGAAACCAGGCATCACAGTCATGGCAGAGGGAGGCCTGACGCGCGTGAACCTCACCGCTCTCACTCGGCTCAGCCCTACACACGCCCTTGGTCCTACCACCAGCCTAACACAGGTGCTCGCCAGCCCCAGACGGCGATGCAGCCACCCCCCCAAACCCCAAGAGGCCGGGGCCGTGGTCGTTGTCAGCCCCCCCTCCACAACCCCACAAACAGGCATGGGGGCAGAAAATGAATGGCGTGGGTCGGCCGTCGCCGATTTACCCATTAGCACCTGACCTACTGGGCATCCCACTCCTCAGACCCATGGGTGGTGATGACCCTCTCACAAGGGTACAGGCTGCAGTTCCGATGCCGGCCCCCACCATTCTCAGGGATCAGAATGACTTCAGTCACAGAACCCCTGAAAGCTTGCACCCTCAACCAGGAGATCTTTCCTGCGGAAGGGCGCGATCACAAGAGTAAAAGCATCAGAACAGCAAGATGGCTTTTACTCAACCTATTTCCTGGTTCTGAAGAAAGACGGAGGCTTCTGTCCAGTTCTGGATTTAAAACGGTTCAATGTTTTCCTAAAAGTTCTCCCCTTTCTGGTTGACGTTCTCCAGACCGTAGCCACAGGGGAATGGTTCATGTCCCTGGACTTAAAGGATGCTTACTTTCATGTTCCTCTGTTACCGGAACACAGGCATTTTCTGCAGTTCGCCTTCCAGGGCCAGGCATACCAGTTTGCGGTATTACCCTTCGGTCTCTCCCTGGCTCCTCGCGAGGATCAAGATCCTTCTCGCAAGTGTGCGGCCGAGGGCACAGCGCTGACACTGACACACGTCACTGCACTGGGTCTTACCATGAACAACGAAAAGAGCAACTTCACACCAAGCCAAAAGGTCACCTTTATTGGCATGCTCTGAACTCCCACACTATGAGGGCATGTATAACATTTACATTTACGTCATTTAGCAGACGCTCTTATCCAGAGCGACTTACAAATTGGTGCATTCACCTTATTTATTTATTTTCAAATTTTTTATTTTTAGAGTATATTTTTAATTTTAATTTGTTTTATATATTTATTTTATACTATCCCAGGTATTCCTTAAAGAGGTAGGGTTTCAAGTGTCTCCGGAAGGTGGTCAGTGACTCCGCTGTCCTGGTGTCGTGAGGGAGCTTGTTCCACCATTGGGATGCCAGATTAGCAAACAGTTTTGACTGGGCTGAGCGGGAACTGTGCTTCCGCAGAGGTAGGGGTACCAGCAGGCCAGAGGTGGAAGAACACAATGCCCTCGTTTGGGTGTAGGGACTGATCAGAACCTGAAGGGAAGGAGGTGCCGTTCCCCTCACAGCTCCGTAGGCAAGCACCATGGTCTTGTAGCAGATGCGAGCTTCAACTGGAAGCCAGTGGAGTGTGCGGAGGAGCGGGGTGACGTGCAAGAACTTGGGAAGGTTGAACACCAGACAGGCTGCAGCATTCTGGATGAGTTGTAGGGGTTTAATGGCACAGGCAAGGAGCCCAGCCAACAGCGAGTTGCAGTAATCCAGATGGGAGATGACAAGTGCCTGGATTAGGCCCTGTTCCGCTTCCTGTGTAAGGTAGGGTCGTACTCTGCGAATATTGTAGAGCATAAACCTACAGGATCGGGTCACCGCTTTGATGTTAGCGGAGAACGACAGGGTATTGTCCAGGGTCACGCCAAGGTTTTTGCACTCTGGGAGGAGGACACAACAGAGTTGTCAACCATGATGGCGAGATCATGGAGTGGGCAGTCCTTCCCCGGGAGGAAGAGCAGCTCCGTCTTGCCGAGGTTCAGCTTGAGGTGGTGATCCGACATCCACACTGATATGTCTGCCAGACATGCAGAGATGCAATTCGCCACCTGGTTATCAGAAGGGGGAAAGGAGAAGATTAATTGTGTGTCGTCAGCGTAGCAATGATAGGAGAGACCATGTGAGGATATGACAGAGTCAAGTGACTTGGTGTATAGAGAGAATAGGAGAGGGCCTAGAACTGAGCCCTGGGGGACACCAGTGGTGAGAGCACGTGGTGCGGAGACAGATTCTCGCCACGCAACCTGGTAGGAGCGACCTGTCAGGTAGGACACAATCCAAGAGTGAGCCGCGCCGGAGATTCCCAACTCGGAGAGGGTGGAGAGGAGGATCTGATGGTTCACAGTATCAAAGGCAGCAGATAGGTCTAGAAGGATGAGTGCAGAGGAGAGAGAGTTAGAGAGTTATAACACTTCAGCGAGTGGACAACATTCTTCTGCAACAATTTCAGTTGAATGCATTGGTGAAGGTACGAACGTTCCAACAACTGATGGACATGCTCGCAGCGGCCTCCGCGGTTACACCGTTAGGCCTGCTGTCTTTAAGGCCCCTACAAGGGTGGTTCAACGACCTCCGCTTGGACCCCAAGCGGGACAGAAACACCAAAATACGGGTGACAAGGGCGTGCTACTCTACTCTGTGGCTGTGGAGGAAGAGAGCCTACCTGACTACAGGTGTCCCTCTCAGATTAAGTCCGGCAAGGCGGGAGGTAGTGACGACCGATGCTTCGCTAACAGGCTAAGGAGCAGTGTGGCAACACAAGTCTGTATGAGGAGAGTGGTGCCTCCGCTGGAGGAAAGAGCACATCAACGTGCTAGAACTTAAGACACTTTACCTAGCCCTGAATCACTTTCTGCCGGTTCTCAAACACAAACATGTCCTGATACGATTAGACAATACATCGACAGTGTTCCACATCAACCGACAAGGTGGAACGAGGTCTGTACGGTCCCTACAGGTGGCCCAACAACTCTTGATATGGGCCCTACCACAACTGGCCTCCCTACGAGCCATTCATCTCCCAGGCAAGGTAAACGAGGTGGCAGACTTCTTGTCGCCACAGAAACCGCCCCCGGGGGAATGGAGACTTCACCCACAAGTAGTGAAGATGATATGGCAGCGGTTTGGAACAGCACATGTGGACGTGTTTGCCTCAGAGCAAACATCCCACTGCTTCCTCTGGTTCTCTCTGGCAGAGTTCAAGAGCCCCCTGGGCATAGAGGCCTTCGCCCATTAGAGGCCTTAGCCCATTAGAGGCCTTAGCCCCCGATCTTAGCAACGCTGCACAGGGTCTCTCAGGCTCAGCACAGGCTGCTGCTTGTAGACAACAGATGGCCAGCGAGACCCTGGTTTCCAACCCTCCTCAGTCTTCTGGAGAGAGAGCCATGGCAACTCCCTCACAGACAGGACCTGCTTTCACAGTTGGAATGCAGGATATGGCATCCCAGACTAACTACAGCTAGGGGTGTGGCCTCTGAAGAGCCTGACCCTCTACTGATCGGCTGAAGTCCTGCTATTATCGGACGAAACCTCCTTTCGAGCATACAGAGGAGCTGGACATAAAATGGTTATCTCTGAAAACGGCTTTCCTCTTAGCTATTTCATCAGCAAAATGTGTGAGTGAGCTCCAGGCGCTCTCTATGAGCCCTGTCTGCCTACAATGGAAGGCAGACGACCTGGGCGTGACCTTATTGCCCAATCCAGCCTTTTTGCCTAAGGGTTTATCACCCCTTCACATCAATCAAGCCATCGAAATGGCGGCCTACTGCCCCCCTCCTTTCCAGAATGCAGAGGAGGAGTGAGCAAATCTCCTGTGTCCAGTCCATTCCCTCAAACGCTATATGCAAGCCCCGGCGCACTACAGGAAGTCAGACCAGCTGTTTCTGTGCTTCGGTGGGAAGTCAAAAGGCCTTGCATTGTCCAAGCAGAGGCTTTCACACTGGGTTGTGGATGTCATCACTCAGGCCTACAAGGAAGTAGGGCTCCCTGTCCCAGAAGGTGTGATATGTCACTCAACCAGAAGTGTCGCCACATCCTGAGCTGTGCTGAGAGTCGTCCCCCTGAATAAGATATGTGCAGCTGCTACCTGATCGTCGCCCTGCACATTCTCAAGATTTTACAAGGTCAACGTCACATCCTGCCACACCATGGCTCTGCCATTATTCCAGTGGCACTGGTGCATTAATCAGAGGTTAGTAGTGCTATCTCTCGTGACCTTGTCGGTATGAGTCATCCATACTTTCAACCGTACTGACGGTCTGAAAGGTATGAAGTAGAACGGAAGTTACGAATGTAACTATGGTTCTACGAAAACCTGAAAGAGTATTTCCTGTCACTCTGAATATTTTGGGCATGAAGATTCTCTGACGTACGGTTTCACATGAACCGCGGGGGCACGTATTCCCACACTGTCACGTAACCGACGTGACTTTGTTGTTATTATTACTCGCCCTGTGCGGAGCGCGAGGGATATAATCCATACTTTCAACCGTACTGACGGTCTTCCAGGTATTCGTAGAACCATAGTTACATTCATAACTTCAGTTTTCTTGCATGTCATCAAACATCTATTTTCCTGATGCTAGCCATTCTCTTTACCTCCGGCTCTGTGGGTCTTTGATCTGCAGCCTCGTTCTCGTCAGCATTCCCCTCGTCATCACTGCTTGCTAGCTGCTGTGCTACAGGGTCAAAATCTTCCTCTCTTTCTACTAGCTCCATCTGCATTTGTGATGCACACTATAGGTAATCATCCTCATCGTCATTGTAGTGTCTTAGCTCTTATTACTAATGGATATAATAAGAAAGACTCCGAATACAAGGAAGTGAACTGGAGCTTCACATTTACTAAAGCTAGTTAGTACAAGAATAACATAGAGCAACAGAACATAACATTCCTTCTCTTATTACAATCAGAGTTACTTTTACCAAACCACAACCGAAACATTTCCCAGAACTTGTTGTAGTTATTACGCATGACCAAGGGTGCTCCGTTCTTAAAGGGGACATCAGTAATTAACATAACATAACAAAAGGGCTGGTTGTTTTTGAAAATTCAACGTCTACTCACAGCCAATCAGCCAGCAGCCGCTGGCAATCAGTTCGCCACTCATACCTACTTTTCCAATATACTTCCCCAGGCTCTCGAGAACAGCGTGAGAAAGGCCTGGAAGCCGAGGCCATGTTTTGGGTTATGTTTTGCCCAATAGGAACTGTCACGGTTTCGGCCGAGGCTGCCTCTCTCCCTTGTTCGGGCAGGCTTCGGCGTTCGTTGTCTCCGGAATACTAGCTGCCACCGTTGTATGTTTCATGTTCGTTTGCTTTTGTCTGAGTGTTGTCACACCTGTTTTCATTTAGTGTCATTAGTGTCCTATTTAGTTCCCGTTGTGTTTGTCAGGTGTTGTGTATTATTGATTGTGTCAGACGTGTTTTCGCTCGGTTGAGCTTCTCTCCACTGCGCTGGAGTTTACGCACCTGTTGGTGCGCTGTTTTGTTTCTTTTTCGCCTTCGTGCGTATTTCGCCTTCGGGCAAGTGTTGTCCGTTTGCCGTGTTTCGGCTTAATACAAGTCTGTTGGATTATCCGTCTGCGTCCTGCGTTTGATTCCGCCACTGCACCTACAGCACGCCTTGACAGAATAATACACCCGCGGCCGGGTGCCAGGGTTTCCTTCTCCAGGTGGAGCTGTACCTGGCCACCGTGCATCCGGCGCCCTCGGGACATGAGAGCGTGTCCGCCCTGATCTCCTGCCTGTCCGGGAAGGCGTTGGAATGGGCCAACGCGGAGTGGAGGAGGATCGACGCGGACACCATAACGTACAACGAGTTCTCCCGCCGCTTAAAGGCGGTGTTTGACCATCCCCGGAGGGGAAAGCGGCGGGGGAGCGTCTGGTCTTCCTCCGGCAGGGGGAGGAGGAGTGCTCAGGAGTTCGCCCTCGAATTCCGTGCTCTAGCGGCAGATGCAGGGTGGAATGATCGGGCCCTCGTCGATCACTACAGGTGTAGTCTACGAGAGGACGTCCGTCGGGAGCTGGCCTGTAGGGACACCAGCCTCACGTTCGACCAGTTGGTCGACATGTCCATCAGGCTGGATAACCTGCTAGCTACCCGCGGGCGTTCCGAGGGGGTCCGTCCATTTCACCCTCCAGCGCTTCCGAGCCGTGCCCCATGGAGCTCGGGGGCGCTGGTGCTAGAGAGAGGAGGGGTCGGCTTACTAGGGGGTCCATCCCTTGCACCAACTGTGGTCGGGAAGGACACACCGCGGCTAGGTGCTGGGGATGGCCTCCTAGGGGAGAGGACGACAGGTCCCGCACTGGGGATTCCCTCCAGGTGAGTAGGCGCCCCACTCACCCAGAGCTCTCTGTTGCACATTTTTGTATGCCTGTGCGTTTTCCACAGGTAGCACCTCATTCCCAGCATAAGGCGCTGGTAGATTCAGGCGCGGCTGGGAATTTTATTGATAAAAAGTTTTGTTTAGCGTTAGGGATTCCCCTTCTTCCTGTTGATGTTCCTTTCCCCTTCATGCCCTAGATAGCCGTCCGTTGGGTACGGGCTTGATCAGGGAGGTCACGGCGCCACTTAGGATGTGTGCGCGGGGGGGTCATCAGGAGATGATTCAGCTATTTCTGATTGACTCTCCTGCGTATCCGGTGGTGCTGGGCATGCCCTGGTTGAGTACCCATAACCCATCCATTTCGTGGCAGGAGAGGGCTCTGATGGAGTGGTCTGCTCAGTGTGTGGGTAGATGTTTGGGCGTTTCCGTAGGGGCTACCTCGGTGGAGAGTCCAAACCAGGTGCCCGCATTGCACGTTCCCCCTGAGTATGGGGATTTGGCTATTGCGTTTAGTAAGGCGAGGCGACGCAGTTGCCGCCCCATAGGCAGGGAGATTGTGCGATAGACCTCCAGGCAGGAGCTGCGCTCCCACGGAGCCATGTGTATCCTCTGTCTCAAGAGGAGAAGAAAGCTATGGAGACTTACATAGAAGAATCTCTGAGACAAGGATACATACGGCCTTCCACTTCCCCTGCGTCCTCGAGTTTCTTTTTTTGTGAAGAAAAAGGATGGTGGTTTGCGCCCGTGCATCGATTACCGTGGTCTCAATCAGATTACGGTGAAGTACAGTTATCCACTCCCGCTGATTGCGACCATGACTGAGTCGTTGCATGGGGCGCGTTTCTTCACTAAATTAGATCTCAGGAGCGCGTACAACTTGGTGCGCATCAGGGAGGGCGATGAATGGAAGACAGCCTTTAGTACCACCTCGGGCCATTACGAGTATCTGGTCATGCCATACGGGTTGATGAACGCTCCATCAGTTTTCCAATCATTCGTGGATGAGATCTTCAGGGACATGCAGGGGCAGGGGTGGTTGTGTACATTGATGACATTCTCGTGTACTCGCCTACCCGTGTCGAGCATGTGGCCCTGGTGCGTAGAGTGTTGCAGAGGCTGGTGGAGCACGACCTGTATGTGAAGGCAGAGAAGTGTCTGTTTTTCCAGGAGTCGGTCTCCTTTTTGGGGGTATCAGTTGTCTGCGTCAGGGGTGAAGATGGAGGTAGACCGGGTGTCGGCCGTGCGTAATTGGCAAACACCAACCACTGTGAAGGAGGTGCAGCAGTTTTTGGGGTTTGCGAATTACTACCGGAGGTTTATCCGGGGTTTTGGACAGGTGGCAGCTCCCATCACGTCTCTTTTGAAGGGGGGTCCGGTGCGTCTGCAGTGGTCGGCCGAGGCGGACAGGGCGTTTGGGAGGCTGAAGGACCTGTTTACCTCGGCCCGGTGCTGGCGCATCCGGATCCTCTTTGCCGTTCCAGGTAGAGGTGGACGCGTCAGAGGCCGGTCTAGGAGCCGTGCTTTCACAACGGTCTGGCGCGCCACCTAAACTCCGCCCCTGTGCCTTTTATTCTAAGAAGCTCAGTCCGGCGGAGCGGAACTATGACGTAGGGGACAGGGAGCTGTTAGCCGTGGTACAGGCCCTAAAGGTGTGGAGGCACTGGCTTGAGGGGGCTCAACACCCTTTCCTCATTTTGACGGACCACCGTAACCTGGAGTACATCCGGGCAGCGAGGAGGTTGAACCCTCGCCAGGCAAGATGGAATATGTTCTTGACCAGGTTTACTTTTAAGATCACGCACATCCCTGGGTCACAGAATGGTAAGGCAGATGCGCTGTCTCGGCGGTATGACACGGAGGAGAGGTCCGTGGAGCCCACTCCCATACTGCCGGAGTCGTGTCTGGTGGCACCGGTAGTGTGGGAGGTCGATGCTGAACTCGAGCGGGCGTTACACACCGACCCTAGTCCACCACAGTGCCCGGAGGGTCGGAAAGTACGTCCGCTCGAGGTTCGGGATCGATTGATCTATTGGGCTCACACGTCACCCTCCTCTGGACATCCGGGTATCGGCCGGACAGTGCACTGTCTTAGTGCCAAGTACTGGTGGCCCACGTTGGCAAGGGATGTGAGGGTTTATGTTTCCTCCTGCTCGGTGTGCGCCCAGTGTAAGGCGCCTAGACATCTGCCTAGGGGTAAGTTACTACCCCTGCCCGTGCCACAACGACCATGGTCCCACCTCTCGGTGGATTTCCTTACTGACCTTCCTCCTTCACAGGGGAATACCACTATACTGGTCGTTGTGGACCGGTTTTCTAAGGCCTGTCGTTTGCTCCCCATGCCGGGCCTTCCTACCGCCTCTACAAACTGCCGAAGCCCTATTCACCCATGTGTTCCGGCACTACGGGGGTACCCGAGGATATTGTGTCTGATCGGGGTCCCCAATTTACCTCCAGAGTCTGGAGGGCCTTTATGGAGCGGTTGGGGGTCTCGGTGAGCCTCACCTCGGGAACGTGTAAACCAGGATGTGGGCAGGTTTCTTAGAACATACTGCCAGGACCGGCCGGAGGAGTGGGCAAGGTACGTTCCCTGGGCCGAAATGGCCCAGAATTCCCTACGCCATTCCTCCACTAACCTAACCCCTTTCCAATGTGTGTTAGGTTACCAGCCGGTTCTGGCACCCTGGCAGCAGAGCCAGATCGAGGCTCCTGCGGTGGATGAGTGGGCGAGGCGCTCGGAGGAGACCTGGAACGCTGCACACGTCCACCTGCAGCGGGCCCTCCGACGTCATAAGGCGAGCGCTGATCTCCACCGCAGTGAGTGATCGGTGTACGCACCTGGTGATCGAGTCTGGCTCTCTACCAGGAACCTGCCCCTCCGCCTGCCCTGTCGGAAACTGGGTCGGCGGTTTGTAGGGCCATTTAAAGTCCTGGGAAGGTTGAACGAGGTGTGTTATAAATTACAGCTACCTGTTGAATATAAAAGTATTAACCCCTCGTTCCATGTGTCCCTTCTCAGGCCGGGTGGTAGCTGGCCCACTCCAAGACAGTGAGATCAGGAGACTCCTCCGCCCCCATTGGACATCGAGGGGCACCGCGTATCTCGTGAGGTCCATCTTGGATTCGAGACGTCGGATGGGGGTCTCCAGTATCTAGTGGAGTGGGAGGGGTACGGTCCGGAGGGAGCGGTGCTGGGTGCCGAGGAGAGACATTTTGGACCCGTCTCTCCTGACGGAATTCCATCGTGGGCACCCGACGCGCCCGGCTCCGCGTCCTCCGGGTCGCCCCCGAGGCCGAGTCAGCGTACGTCTGGAGCCGCTACGTCAAGGGGGGGTACTGTCACGGTTTCGCCGAGGCTGCCTCTCTCCCTTGTTCGGGCAGGCTTCGGCGTTCGTTGTCTCCGAATACTAGCTGCCACCGTTGTATGTTTCATGTTCGTTTTGCTTTTGTCTGAGTGTTGTCACACCTGTTTTCATTTAGTGTCATTAGTGTCCTATTTAGTTCCCGTTGTGTTTGTCAGGTGTTGTGTATTATTGATTGTGTCAGACGTGTTTTCGCTCGGTTGAGCTTCTCTCCACTGCGCTGGAGTTTACGCACCTGTTGGTGCGCTGTTTTGTTTCTTTTTCTCCTTCGTGCGTATTTCGCCTTCGGGCAAGTGTTGTCCGTTTGCCGTGTTTCGGCTTAATACAAGTCTGTTGGATTATCCGTCTGCGTCCTGCGTTTGATTCCGCCACTGCACCTACAGCACGCCTTGACAGGAACTGAATGGTGAATGATGACTGGAGTAATTTTCTTTCTAAGTGAGTAGATAAGACTAATCCTGATAATGCAATGATTAAGGAAAATCATAAATGAATAATGAAAAACTATGAGTGAGAAAGTTACAGAGCTACAACAAAACATGCTAACCTCTCACCATGACAAATAACAAATTATTATCCATAATCATTCACATTAATGTAGAAGTGTTCAGAAGCATCTTCTGTTCTTTTTTTCTTTTTTTTTTCTTTTTTTTGGGGGGGGGTAGATCAGCTTAATATTGCAGATAGATTGTAACTTCCATCAATGTAATTGTCTGCATCACTTCCAATCCCCCATGTTTTTTATATATACAGTGAGGGAAAAAAGTATTTCATCCCCTGTTGATTTTGTACGTCTGCCCACTGACAAAGAAATGAACAGTCTATAATTTTAACAGTACGTTTATTTGAACAGTGAGAGACAGAATAACAACAAAAAAATCCAGAACAACGCATGTCAAAAATGTTATAAATTGATTTGCATTTTAATGAGGGAAATAAGTATTTGACCCCCTCTCAATAAGAACGATTTCTGGCTCCCATGTTTCTTTTATACAGGTAACGAGCTGAGATTAGGAGCACACTCTTAAAGGGAGTGCTCCTAATCTCAGCTTGTTACCTGTATAAAAGACACCTGTCCACAGAAGCAATCAATCAATCAGATTCCAAACTCTCCACCATGGCGAAGACCAAAGAGCTCTCCAAGGATGTCAGGGACAAGATTGTAGACCTACACAAGCGTGAATGGGCTACAAGACCATTGCCAAGCAGCTTGGTGAGAAGGTGACAACAGTTGGTGCGATTATTCGCAAATGGAAGAAACACAAAATAACTGTTAATCTCCCTTGGCCTGGGGCTTCATGCAAGATCTCACCTCCTGGAGTTGCAATGATCATGAGAACGGTGAGGAATCAGCCCAGAACTACACAGGAGGATCTTGTCAATGATCTCAAGGCAGCTGGGACCATAGTCACCAAGAAAACAATTGGTAACACACTACGCCGTGAAGAACTGAAATCCTGCAGCGCCCGCAAGGTCTCCCTGCTCAAGAAAGCACATATACAGGCCCGTCTGAAGTTTGCCAATGAACATCTGAAGGATTCAGAGGAGAACTGGGTGAAAGTGTTGTGGTCAGATGAGACCAAAATGGAGCTCTTCGGCATCAACTCAACTCGCCGTGTTTGGAGGAGGAGGAGGAATGCTGCCTATGACCCCAAGAACACCATCCCCACCATCAAACATGGAGGTGGAAACAAAAGGACGATGGACGGGGCCATGTACCGTCAAATCTTGGGTGAGAACCTCCTTCCCTCAGCCAGGGCATTGAAAATGGGTCGTGGATGGGTATTCCAGCATGACAATGACCCAAAACACAAGGCCAAGGCAACAAAGGAGTGGCTCAAGAAGTAGCACATTAAGGTCCTGGAGTGGCCTAGCCAGTCTCCAGACCTTAATCCTATAGAAAATCTGTGGAGGGAGCTGAAGGTTTGAGTTGCCAAACGTCAGGCTCGAAACCTTAATGACTTGGAGAAGATCTGCAAAGAGGAGTGGGACAAAATCCCTGCTGAGATGTGTGCAAACCTGGTGGCCAACTACAAGAAACGTCTGACCTCTGTGATTGCCAAAAAGGGTTTTGCCACCAAGTACTAAGTCATGTTTTGCAGAGGGGTCAAATACTTATTTCCCTCATTAAAATGCAAATCAATTTATAACATTTCTGACATCCGTTTTTCTGGATTTTTTTGTTGTTATTATGTCTCTCACTGTTCAAATAAACCTACCATTAAAATTATAGACTGATCATGTCTTTGTCGGTGGGCAAACATACAAAATCAGCAGGGGATCAAATACTTTTTTCCCTCACTGTATACTCCCCTTTATTACTTTTCAACCCCGCTATCCTTTCCCACTTGGGGTAAATTAGTGAACAACAATGCCCAGGCCTCTACTTCCAGCCTATACTTACTATCTACACCTTATGGACACAGTCAATTTTACAATAATTCTATTTTATTTGTTTTTGCTCCTGAACTTCTTCTACTCTCAACCTCTCCGATCATTTTCATGATGTCCACCCGGTTTGCTTCTATATGCCATATCTTTCCAACTGTGCTCTTTCCCAAAAGCTCCCAACATACAACCTATATACTTATTATGGACACAGTATGCTAACATTATTAGTTATCTTGTTATTATTTGTTGTTATTTGTTATTACTCCCATCCTTCAACTCCATTCAATACCTCCCATCTATCTCTTAACACCATCCATATACGATTTCTATTTTCCATATATATTTCAACCATACTGTGATGTTTTACAAAAGTTCTGAACCTTTCTATTCTCATTGCTTCTACAGATTGTGAATTAAAAATAAACATTTTTGCTAAAAGTATTATTATATTATTGATCGATTGACAATGACTTTTCAGATCACCCAGTAATCTGCAAGGTTAGCTCCAGGTAAATATTGCAATCCTTTAGCCATTCCTGGACCTGTGTCCAAAAACAAGCTACAAATGGACAGAACCAAAACAAATGATCTAATGATTCTGTCTCTTCACAGCAACATCTGCAGAGCTGGGAAGATTGTATCCCCCATATAAATAACATTCTATTGGTAGCAAGAATTTTATATAATAATTTAAATTGAAAGATTCAAATTTTTGAATCCGGTGTCGTTTTGCGTGTCAGTTCATAAACACTATGCCATGGGATCGTACGTCAAAAATCTCTTCCCAACAATTTGCAATCTATATGGGACGGCTGTCAATCCTTTGGTCGTTAAGTGAAACTGATATACTTTTTTATTTATCACAGTTTTCCTTAACCAATTATGTTCTTTAATGCAAGGCCGACAGACAAGTTCCTTACTTTCTCCCCCTTCCACTTTCATCTTCCACATTTGCGGTAAGGCTGCAATTATTTGGGTGTAATTTTGGGTAGAGCAGACATTTCGATATGTTTTTGTTAGCTGCATGTGCGACATAACTCCACCAGTCCTACCGATGATATCATTTACGAAGATTATACCTTTTTTAAACATTCTGTCAAAAAATTAAGGTTTTTTGTCAATTAGTATATTTGAATTTAACCACAATATTTTTTGCATTATTTGTTCTGTCGTTTCTGGAGGATTAAATTGAAATTGCAACCAACTTTCTATGGCTTGTTTTAGAAATAGTGATATTTGGGAGATGATTTCCTTTTCAAATAACTGAAAATGAGTGGTTGTAATCTGAATATAGGGAAAAAGGCCATTCTTGAACATTGACAAGACAATCTTACTAATTTGCTTGAGAACCAGTTCGGAGTTAAGTATAACTTTTGTATGACTGAAGCTTTTAGTGATAGGTCTAATGCTTTAATATTTAATAATTTCTGTCCTCCGAATTCATATTCATATATAAATAGGCCCTTTTAATTTTGTCTGGCTTGCCGTTCCAAATAAAATTGAATATTTTTTTCTCATATAATTTAAAAAACTGTTCGCTAGGCGTAGGCAAGACCATAAGCAAATAGGTAAACTGGGATAATACTAAAGAGTTAATCAGGGTGATTTCTCCACAAATTGACAGGTATTTACCTTTCCATGGTAGCAAGATCTTATCTATATTTGCTAACTTTCTATTAAAATGTATTGAAGTGAGATCATTTATTTCCTTTGGGATATGTATTCTGAGTATATCCACATCACCATCAGACCAGACTCACATAAAGAATCTCCAATCCAAAGTTAAATCTAGAATCGGCTTCCTATTTCGCAACAAAGCCTCCTTCACTCATGCTGCCAAACATGCCCTCGTAAAACTGACTATCCTACCGATCCTTGACTTTGGCGATGTCATTTACAAAATAGCTTCCAACACTCTACTCAGCAAATTGGATGTAGTCTATCACAGTGCCATCCGTTTTGTCTCCAAAGCCCCATACACTACCCACCACTGTGACCTGTACGCTCTTGTTGGCTGGTCCTCACTACATGTTCGCGTCAAACCCACTGGCTCCAGGCCATCTATAAATCACTGCTAGGCAAATCCCCTGCCTTATCTTAGCTCATTGGTCACCATAGCAGCACCCACCCGTAGTCTGCGCTCCAGCAGGTATATCTCACTGGTCATTCCCAAAGCCAACACCTCCTTTGGCCGCCATTCCTTCCAGTTCTCTGCTGCCAATGACTGGAACGAATTGCAAAAATCTCTGAAGCTGGAGACTCTTATCTCCCTCAATAACTTTAAGCATCAGTTGTCAGAGCACCTTACCGATCACTGCACCTGTACACAGCCCATCTGAAATTAGCCCACCCAACTACCTCATCCCTATATTGTTATTTATTTTGCTCTTTTGCACCCCAGTATCTCTATTTGCACATAATATCTTGCACATCTAGCATTCCAGTGTTAATACTATTGTAATTATTCTGCACTATAGCCTATTTATTGCCTTACCTCCATAACTTGCTACATTTGCACACACTGTATATATATTTTCTGTTGTATTTCTGACTTTATGTTTTTTACCCCATATGTAACTCTGTGTTGTTTTTATTGCACTACTTTGCTTTATCTTGGCCAGGTCGCAGTTGTAAATGAGAACCTGTTCTCAACTGGCTTACCTGGTTAAATAAAGGTGAAATAAAAATAAAATAAAAAATTTATTGGTAAACTACATGGTAATGTAAAAATTGAATTTTTTAGTGATCCAATACGTAATATAGTACATTTGTCATAATTTGGATGTAATCCATAGAGGTTAGAAAATGTATCTAGATCCTCTATGAGGCTGTGGAGGGATTCTAGTTGTGGATTTAAAAGAAAACATGAATCATCAGCGTACAATGACACCTTTGTTTTTAAGCCCTGGATTTCTAATCCGCTGAAATTATTGTTGGATCTGATTTGAATAGCTAACATCTCGATGGCCACAATAAATAGATATGCCGATAGTGGACAACCTTGTTTCACTCCTCTTGACAGTTTAAAACTTTCTGAAAAATAGCCATTATTTACTATTTTACACCTAGGGTTACTATACATGATTTTGACCCATTTTATAAGAGATTCTCCAAAATTGAAATGCTCCAGGCATTTATATATAAACCCCAGCCGTACTTTATCAAATGCCTTTTCGAAGTCTGCTATGAATAGCAGGCCTGGTTTCCCATATTTTCCATAGTGTTCTATTGTTTCCAATACTTGCCTTATATTATCTCCAATGTATCTTCCATGTAAAAAACCTGTCTGATTAGAATGAATAATATCCGACAATACCTTTTTAATTCTATGTGCTATACATTTTGCTAGAATTTTTGCATCACAACACTGAAGTGTAAGGGGCCTCCAATTTTTTAAATGGACTGGATCTTTATATTTTCCACTTGTATCCTGTTTCAGTAATAATGAGATCAGACCTTCTTCTTGAGTGTCAGATAATCTACCATTTACATAGGAGTGGTTAGAACATGCTAATAATGGTCCTCTTAGTATATCAAAAAAGGTTTGGTATACCTCGACTGGTCTGCCATCCAACCCTGGAGTTTTCCCAGACTTAAAGTCTTTAATTGCATCCAGAAGTTCCTCCTCTGTAATTTCACCTTCACATGAGTCTTTCTGTATGGCTGTTAATTTTACATTATCAATAGAAAAAAAATCTCTACATCTTCTGTTCTTACTTACAATACAAGTGACTCCAAAATGACACAATGCATTATTCACCGTTCAGTTCCTTTTGTGCTAAATATAATCCAAAACACAACCAAAACAAACTGCAAAAGCATCCAAGGAGTTTGTGGAGACACAAGCTTGTTGTAGTCATTGAGTGCAAAGAATATGGGATCAGTGGCAGACTTACCATTAGGCAACTAAGGCAATTGCCTGGGGCCTCAAATCATCAGGGGGCCTTGTGAACTTGGCATAATTTTCTTTAATAATTCATTTTTTGTGTTATCTTGCTTTTCTCCTCTGCTTGAGTCCCTTCTCCGCTCGTGAGTAATCTCCGATGTGCACTATTATAACAAACAAATCAGTTTCTGTTTTCTTCCTCCGAATTTGGGTCCAGCTTTTGAATGTTTGGGGCTATTAGCTATTACGCCTGAAAGCTATGACTCTCAAGAACACGTGCGTGCCTTCTATTTCCCTCTATGACGCTCACAAGCCGCGCAGGACACGTTAGAAGGGACTGTGACAAAACTGCAATTAAAAACAATGCCTCCTGGCAGAAGCAACAACCAGGTTTTTCGCTAAAATGACCTGGTACTGGGTAAAGTTTATGATGCCGTTTACCTTAACAAGGGCCCCAGGACCAGTGGAAGCAAAATAGCCACCACCATATTTTACAGTAGATATGGGGTTCTTTTCTGCTTCTGCAACCTTATTGCGATGCCAAACCCACAACTGGTGTGCGTGGCCAAAGAGCTCTATTTTCATTTTTGTTGGTAATCGACCAAATAAACGTTGATTTTGATTTGATAACATGTTATTGATGGAATATTAGTAAATTCTAGTGAGAACGTACGCTCCGTTGTGGCGCAGTGGTCTAAGGCACTGCATCGCAGTGCTAGCTGTGCCACTAGAGATCCTGGTTCGTATCCAGGCTCTGTCGTAGCCGGCCGCGACCGGGAGACCCATGGGGCGGCGCAGAATTGGCCCAGCGTCGTCCAGGGTAGGGGAGGGAATGGCCGGCAGGGATGTAGCTCAGTTGGTAGAGCATGGCGTTTGCAACGCCAGGGTTGTGGGTTCAATTCCCACAGGGGGCCAGTATGAAAAAAAAAAATGTATGCACTCACTAACTGTAAGTCGCTCTGGATAAGAGCGTCTGCTAAATGACTAAAATGTAAATGTAAATTCAACCATCAATTCACCATCAATGCTGTGTTGACTACAGCTAAATGAGGGGGAAGACATTACCACCAAATAAGTCGGATGTGGTAGGATGTGGTGTTGTGCTGTAACCAGTGGTACATGTGTCATGCTAATGTAACCATCCTAGTACTTGATGGGCCATAGTCCACCAATATGTCATGCAGATGTTTGTATTTTTTGTAGGAGCGTCCAAAACCTGCGGATTCCTGCTTTAAGTTCAACAGCATCATAAACTTTACCTAGTACCAGGACATTTTAGCCAAAAACCTGGTTGCTTCTGTATGTGAGGCATTGAAAGGTTTTGAACAGTGGTGCCAATAATTCTGACCCCTTTTTGAGAAGAAGAAAAAAATCCTTGTTAAGCAACATCTCTTTCTCTAAGGAATTGTATTAGTATAAAATACTATAATTTTCAAATTTTTTGGAGCATAAAATATAGCTCAGTATTTGTATTATTTATTTTAGTATTTTTGCTCACCTTTTTCAAGGGTGGCAATAATGTTTTACCTGACTGTTTGTATAAAACTATCGTCAAATAAGGGTGACATTCTGTACTGTCGCCTCATATGAAACATTTTATCTCAAATCTAAACTGCTGGAGTATAGATACATTTTTATTCTAGCTTCACTGTCCAAATACATATGGAGGGGAGTGTATATAGTAGTGCAATAGGTAGAGAATACGGTGCTATTTGGGATGCAGACAGAAATGCTGGGCCATGCGTGACACAGAGGTTTGTTGCAGGTGGGGCCCTCTCCCCCTGTTCCGCAGACCACCCAGGCTCTGATTGGCTGGCGCTCAGCAGTGCCTGAGCTGCAGCTGGAGCGCTACGGAAAGGTCCAGTGTGGGAAGAAGAGCTTTTTGAAGGAGCTTGGCTGGGCTTTCAACGCCTGCAGCTGAGGAAACCCCCCACCGCCCTTGCTACTCAATATGTGACTTTCCCTTATACTCTGCTCTTGTTTGTCTTTGTGTCCCTCTGTCGAGGTTCTTGCTCCCTCCTTTTTTGACTCAAATACTCTACTAAAGTCCTCTGAAATTAGCACAATCAGCTAAAACAAATTGGGATTTGATTTAACTCAATATTGATTAATATTCAGTACTCAATACACAATCTTCATCTGCTCTTATTTACTTCTGTCTCTCTCACATTTCATTTTAACACAAATATTGCATACTATATCCAACAAAATTAACGCAATGGGTACTTGATTTTGCTGCTCCAATGAAAATCACTTTATAATTAATAGGATATTATGTTCTCTTCTTTCATTCTCCTATAGGTGCTGTATTCCCACAAATGTCATGTATTAGTTAACGTGCAATCTGCAGTTCAAACAAGCATATATTTTGGGTTTTGGTGGGGTACGACAGATGAACTAAGCTCATGATGCATTATAAGTAATATTCGTCAAGAATCAATGGCCATATATCATTAATTGAAAGTCCAAAATGGATGTAGCAATAGCAGATTGCCCATTTAAGGTCCAACATTTTCATTGAAAAGATGTTGATACTAAGTGTATATGAATTTGTGCATATTTAGAGGAGGGTATAAATATTTTCATTTTAAACAATATTTGTTCTATTTGCTATACTTGGTATAATTTTTTAATGGCAGTAGTTGACCAAGTAATATCAATGTGTCTTATCTTCCAATTGTTTGTGGCACTTTCATAACATTTTTATAACAAATTCAAGTTTATTTACATAAAAATCCTGGGTAGCACTATTTTACTGTAGAGAAATGACAAAATATTTGCTAAGCAAAGTGTTATTACATAGTAATAATCGAAGATTTACTTTTCCGGTGGATTCTTTAAACCAATCATCACTCGACACCATTTATCAGCTGTGTTAAATTATTCACCAAGTACCAGAAAGTACTCATAATGTCCTACTACATACCAGGTAGACCTAAATACCAATGAAAACGAAAAGATTTGGCAAATGTCTTACCCATCAGAGCAACACATATGGCGATGTCACACTGAGCTTTAATGCAAGGCTACAGCTGCACTGACATTTAAACAGACATGCTTTTTCTCTCTATACAATTTGTTAATTCTACCTAAGGGCGCAATGCATTCCACACATTCCACATGGGGCCATCTACTATTATGAAGCTGTCTGGTATACAAGCCACACAGCTGTCTAACAGTAGAGCGGGATAGGCTGATATAATAATGACAATTATGTTGGATAAATACGTCTACTTTCATACATTCCGTAAGCTATTATTACTGAATATAGCTAGTCTGACTCAATTCATCTAGATAAAGCTAAGGAGACACTACTGAGATGCTATTAGAAAAGTGTGACTTTAATGTGCATGTTATATAAATTGAGGACAACTGAAAACATGTTTGTATTCTGGCTGTTATTTCACCATTGGGTACATTCCAATATCCATAATAGCAGCCAATACCCATACATACGCATACAATGCCCAATACATTGCTCAAGGTAGTATGATAGAATGGATATTGGTACATGTGTTGTGCTATGATGAATTGGCAATTTGGCACACAGACAGTGCCCTGCTCTTAGCCTGACCACGTGGTCACTCCTCCTCTCACACGTTCCCCCCAGTCTGCTAGACTGAAGTGGCAGACAGACACACTAGTGGGCCTGTCCCTGCACTGACCTTTCTACACAACACGCATGCCATGCACCATCTCTCCCTGCGACCCTCACCCTGACGTAAAAAGCCACAGACCCCAGTCTCTCACGCAACAACACAGACAGGCATTAAGGGGGTAGCCACAGGACCATACATAAGGCATAACTTGAATTTTGAATTATGAATTATTATTTTTCTAAATGTAATTTTTATTGGTAATTCCAGTCATATTATTTTGCGTATGTACGTGTTTGGTACTCAGCGCTGTACCTTGAGACTAATGCCCCATATAGAGTAATTGAATACTGGTCACCTCATATTCTGTTTATATGTGAGATTCTCTGTTTACTTATTTAGGCTTGCCATACCAAAAGGGTTGAACACTTATTGACTCAATAGTTATTGACTCAAAACATTTGGCATATGTCTCCATCTAGTGGATGTACAGAAGCAGAAGTCATGATAGAACAGTATATTCTACCAGGGGCACCCCCTTTAAATCAAACATGTGTTTACAACATGTGTTTTTCTGTTCCACTTTGTTTTTAATATCCTAAACTCTTCTAGAAGCTTGATACATCAGTAGGTGGTTACATACAGTGCCTTCAGAAAGTATTCACACCCCTTGACTTTTTCCACATTTTGTTGTGTTATCCACATTTTGTTGTCACTGGCCTACACACAATACTCCATGATGTCAAAGTGGAATAATGTTTTTCTAAATGTTTACAAATTAATTAAAAAGGAAAAGCTGAAATGTATTGAGTCAAAAAGTATTCAACCCTTTTGTTATGGCAAGCCTAAATAAGTTCAGGAGTAGAAATGTGCTTAACAAGTCACGTAATAAGTTGCATGGACTCACTATGTGTGCAATAATAGTGTTTAACATTCTTTTTGAATGACTACCTCATCTCTGTACCCCATACAATTGTCTGTAAGGTCCTTCGGTCGAGCAGTGAATGTAAAACATAGATTCAACCACAAAGACTAGGGAGGTTTTCTCAAATTTGGACTCATCAGACCAAAGGACAGATTTCCACCGTTCTAATGTCCATTGCTCGTGTTTCTTGGCCCAAGCAAGTCTCTTCTTATTATTGGTGTCCTTTAGTAGTGGTTCCTTTGCAGCAATTCGACCATGAAGGCCTGATTCACGCAGTCTCCTCTGAACAGTTGATGTTGAGATGTGTCTGTTACTTGAACTCTGTGAATTATTTATTTAGGCTGCAATTTCTGAGGCTGGTAACTCTAATGAACTTATCCTCTGCAGCAGAGGTAACTCTGGGTTTTCCTTTCCTGTGGTGGTCCTCATGAGAGCCAGTTTCATCATAGTGCTTGATGGTTTTTGCGACTGCACTTGAAGAAACTTTAAAAGTTATTGAAATGTTCTGGACTGACTGACCTTCATGTCTTAAATTAATGATGGACTGAAGTTTCTCTTTGCTTATTTTAGCTGTTTTTGCCATAATATGTACTTGGTCTTTTACCAAATAGGGCTATCTTCTGTATACCCCCTAGTCTGAAACCTTGAAGATTTAAAATAGTTAGTTTATCTGGTGCTTCTCTCTTCAATACAACTGACTTGGCTACTCTTATACAATTCTAAATAACCAACATACAAAACAATTTGTTTTTGTAAAAAGGTAATAATTTGCATCTTATCGCATGGATACGTTTTCATTATGTAATTCTCAATTTATCCCTAAAAACAGCAAGTTCAAACGTTTCCCTTTGTTTACACTCTGGGTGCGTTCGTAAATTCACTGGCTATCTGAGTGTGCCAGAGCGCAGAATAACTGATGAATTTATGAACGCTCAACACCCGTTGAACATGGCCAGTGTCAGTAAACTTAGGCAAAAAAGCGTAATTAAATTGTTGCCAGCAGCACAGTTACAGTCACCAACGCTCTGGATAAGATGAAAACACACTAACCAGCTCTGCTAGGGCGAGTAAAATGATCAGAGTGAGATTTTCTCTCATTTGTGTCTGGAAGTAGCTAGCAAGCTAGCCGACGTTTACTAGTTAGCTTGGGTGCTTGACTGCCGTTGTGAAGTCAGAACACTCGGATCAACCCTACTCCTCGGCCGGAGCGTCCACTGTGCGCTCTGAATTTAAAAACGGACAATGTGACAACGCTCTGAATTTACGAACGCCCAACCAAGAGAGCACTCTGAATACTCTCTGGCACTCTAGATTGAATTTACGAACACACCCTCTGTGTGAACATTCTTTGGTCTTGTCGCCATGACGACAGGCTAGCTTGACTGGTGCTACCTTTAGCCAACGTTAGCTTCTATGCTAACGTACTTTTGTAAATTAATGAAACTATCAAAACGTCATTAAAAAAATAACAACAATTATATGACTACACTCCGCTTAACTTGGTGTTTCATATCCTATGCTTTAAAACTCGCTCACCGTGATGATAACGTTTAAAATATTTTGTTTATCTTGTGCCTCTCTCTTCAGTTTTCAGTTGGCTTGGCTCTCATGCAACGGACTCACAGGCTAACGCGAGACGAGAGTGAGAGCGCGTGAAGCAACTACTAGAGCGAGCGGCTCCCTCTGCGGGCAGAAACAAGCAACACAGGGATCCCAAACATTAGCAAAAAACAGTACTATTAATACAGAAAGTATTTTCTCAGCAACTACTTTCCCTTTTCTCTGATGTTACAGACAAACTAGGACCAACAATAGTAGCCTGCCTCTGACTTTATCAGAAACTTGCCCATACTGGAATATAAATTCATCACTATAATATATAATACCAACCAACCTCTTTTGATCTTGGGGGGTTTATTTATGTAATGCATTATACTGCCATTGTACTATGGTAACGCACAATTAATAAAGATGGTACCATATGATCATTTTTGGTACCATTTATCATAATTGTGCGTTATCATGGTAGAATGTACAGTTGAAGTCGGAAGTTTACATACACCTTAGCCAAATACATTTAAACTCAGTTTTTCACAATTCCTGACATTTAATCTTAGTAAAAATTCCCTGTCTTAGGTCAGTTATATTTATATATATATTTATTTATATTTATATATATATATTTATATTTATATATTTATATTTTAGTCATTTAGCAGACGCTCTTATCCAGAGCGACTTACAGTTAGTGAATACATATCTTTTTTATACTGGCCCCCCGTGGGAAACGAACCCACAACCCTGGCGTTGCAAACGCCATGCTCAATCAACTGAGCTACATCCCTGCCAGCCATTCCCTCCCCTACCCTGGACGACGCTGGGCCAATTGTGCGCTGGGCCAGTTAGGATCACCACTTTATTTTAAGAATGTGAAATGTCAGAATAATAGTAGAGAGAATTATTTATTTAAGCTTTTCTTTCTTTCATCACATTCCCAGTGGTTCAGAAGTTTACATACACTCAATTAGTATTTGGTAGCATTGCCTTTAAATTGTTTAACTTGGGTCAAACATTTCGGGTAGCCTTCCACAAGCTTCCCACAATAAGTTGGGTGAATTCTGGCCCATTCCTCCTGACAGAGCTGGTGTAACTGAGTCAGGTTTGTAGGCCTCCTTGCTCGCACACGCTTTTTCAGTTCTGCCCACACATTTTCTATAGGATTGAGGTCAGGGATTTGTGATGGCCACTCCAATACCTTGACTTTGTTGTCCTTAAGCCATTTTGCCACAACTTTGGAAGTATGCTTGGGGTCATTGTCCATTTGGAAGACCCATTTGCGACCAAACGTTAACTACCTGACTGATGTCTTGAGATGTTGCTTCAATTTATCCACCTAATTTTCCTTCCTCATGATGCCATCTATTTTGTGAAGTGCACCAGTCCCTCCTGCAGCAAAGCACCCCCACAGCATGATGCTGCCACCCCATGCTTCACGTTGGGATGGTGTTCTTCGGCTTGCAAGGACCCCCTTTTTCCTCCAAACATAACGATGGTCATTATGGCCAAACAGTTCTATTGTTGTTTCATCAGACAAGAGGATATTTCTCCAAAAAGTACGATCTTTGTCCCCATGTGCAGTTGCAAACCATAGTCTGGCTTTTTATGGCGGTTTTGGAGCAGTGGCTTCTTCCTTGTTGAGCGGCCTTTCAGGTTATGTCAATTTAGGACTCGTTTTACTGTGGATATAGATACTCTTGTACCTGTTTCCTCCAGCATCTTCACAAGGTCCTTTGCTGTTGTTCTGGGATTGATTTGCACTTTTCGCACCAAAGTACGTTCATCTCTAGGAGACAGAGCGGTATGATGGCTGCGTGGTCCCATGGTGTTTATACTTGCGTACTATTGTTTGTACAGATGAACGTGGTACCTTCAGGCGTTTGGAAATTGCTCCCAAGGATGAACCAGACTTGTGGAGGTCTACACATTTTTTTCTGAGGTCTTGTCTGATTTCTTTTGATTTTCCTATGATGTCAAGCAAAGAGGCACTGAGTTTGAAGGTAGGCCTTGAAATACATCCACAGGCACACCTCCAATTGACTCAAATTATGTCAATTAGCCTATCAGAAGCTTCTAAAGCCATGACAACATTTTTTGGAATTTTCCAAGTTGTTTAAAGGCACATTCAACTTAGTGTATGTAAACTTCAGACCCACTGGATTTGTGATACAGTGAATTATAAGTGAAATAATCTGTCTGTCAACAATTGTTGGAAATATTACTTGTGTCATGCACAAAGTAGATGTCCTAACCGACTTGCCAAAACTATAGTTTGTTAACAAGAAATATGTGGAGTGGTTGAAAAACAAATTTTAATGACTCCAACCTAAGTGTATGTAAACTTCCAACTTCAACTGTATAATGTAGGTTAAAACCATGGTATTTCCATGATCCACATCTATACCATGGTAAAAATGATGCAATAACTTGGTATTATTTAGGTGCATGGCAGGACTATCATACTTCAAGGCTAAAACCATGGTACATTTCCATGATTCAGACTATACCATGGTATAAGTGAAAGTACCATAGTAGTACCATGGTATGAATGAAAGTAACATAGTTGTACCATGGTATATTTTTGTAAGGGAAGGCATGTACTGCAGAAAAAGTATCTGGTTACCATGGAGATGGCCTGATTCACTGACTAAACCTCTCATAAAAGAGATTGCATTTATTTTGTGAGATACCTAAATAAAACTTCTACAATCAAGACAGCATAACCAAATTGCTTCAGAAGTTAATAATCCACGTTTCTTGTAGTTACTTTTTTCTCAACTTTTTTCAGCTAGCTGTATTGCCATGGATTGTGCATCTTCCATTGTTTGATGATTTCATTTTGTAACCAGGGCGTTTTGTAACCATTCACCTAGGGGGTAGATCAGCTTTAATATTGCAGATAGATTGTAACTTTCATCAATGTAATTGTCTGCATAACTTCCAATTCCCCATTTGTTTTTTTTTCTCGCAAAAATAAATGTGCATATATACACTGCTCCAAAAAATTAATGGAACGCTTAAACAACACAATGTAACTCCAAGTCAATCACACTTCTGTGAAATCAAACTGTCCACTTAGGAAGCAACACTGATTGACAATAAATGTCACATGCTGTTGTGCAAATGGAATAGACAACAGGTGGAAATTATAGGCAATTAGCAAGACACCCCCAATAAAGGACTGGTTTTGCAGGTGGTGACCACAGACCACTTCTCAGTTCCTATGCTTCCTGGCTGATGTTTTGGTCACTTTTGAATGCTGGCGGTGCTTTCACTCTAGTGGTAGCATGAGACGGAGTCTACAACCCACACAAGTGGCTCAGGTAGTGCAGCTCATCCAGGATGGCACATCAATGCGAGCTGTGGCAAGAAGGTTTGCTGTGTCTGTCAGCGTAGTGTCCAGAGCATGGAGGCGCTACCAGGAGACAGGCCAGTACATCAGGAGACGTGGAGGAGGCCGTAGGAGGGCAACAACCCAGCAGCAGGACTGCTACCTCCGCCTTTGTGCAAGGAGGAGCAGGAGGAGCACTGCCAGAGCCCTGCAAAATGACCTCCAGCAGGCCACAAATGTGCATGTGTCTGCTCAAACGGTCAGAAACAGACTCCATGAGGGTGGTATGAGGGCCCGACGTCCACAGGTGGGGGTTGTGCTTACAGCCCAACACCGTGCAGGACGTTTGGCATTTGCCAGAGAACACCAAGATTGGCAAATTCGCCACTGGCGCCCTGTGCTCTTCACAGATGAAAGCAGGTTCACACTGAGCACATGTGACAGATGTGACAGAGTCTGGAGACGCCGTGGAGAATGTTCTGCTGCCTGCAACATCCTCCAGCATGACCGGTTTGGCGGTGGGTCAGTCATGGTGTGGGGTGGCATTTCTTTGGGGGCCGCACAGCCCTCCATGTGCTCGCAAGAGGTAGCCTGACTGCCATTAGATACCGAGATGAGATCCTCAGACCCCTTGTGAGACCATATGCTGGTGCGGTTGGCCCTGGGTTCCTCCTAATGCAAGACAATGCTAGACCTCATGTGGCTGGAGTGTGTCAGCAGTTCCTGCAAGAGGAAGGCATTGATGCTATGGACTGGCCCGCCGTTCCCCAGACCTGTATCCAATTGAGCACATCTGGGACATCATGTCTCGCTCCATCCACCAACGCCACGTTGCACCACAGACTGTCCAGGAGTTGGCGGATGCTTTAGTCCAGGTCTGGGAGGAGATCCCTCAGGAGACCATCCGCCACCTCATCAGGAGCATGCCCAGGCGTTGTAGGGAGGTCATACAGGCACGTGGAGGCCACACACACTACTGAGCCTAATTTTGACTTGTTTTAAGGACATTACATCAAAGTTGGATCAGCCTGTAGTGTGGTTTCCACTTGAATTTTGAGGGTGACTCCAAATCCAGACCTCCATGGGTTGATAAATTTGATTTCCATTGATAATTTTTGTGTGATTTTGTTGTCAGCACATTCAACTATGTAAAGAAAAAAGTATTTAATCAGATTATTTCATTCATTCAGATCTAGGATGTGTTATTTGTCATGAGCACTCTCTCTCCCTGGTAGCAACATTAATTGCATTCAATTATCTTCCACTCTGCTCACCTCCCTCTCTCTACTCAGCCTAACTAGCTCCACCTGCCCTGCTCTGCTCTTGTTACCTGGCCAGCTGCACTGCATTTCCCACTCACCATCCTCACCTTGCCTCACTCTGTTCTAATTACTCTGCCAGCTGAACTGCATTTCCCCACTACCTCTCCCAGTATATCAAGCCCTGTTTTTCAGCCAAGCCCTGTCAGATCGTCTTCAAACCCGGACCAGTAACCTGCCTGTCTGCGCTCTGACTCCTGTTTGTGATACCGATCCTTTCTTGACTGCCTCCTTGTTCTACTGCCCCGTCTATCCCAACCTGCCTTCTGGACCTCGACTACTCTCCGATCTTCAGCCCCTCCGGTAACTCGTTTCTGCCTTCTGTCTCTCACCACGATATTTGCCCAGCCCTGATCTGTACTTCTGCCTGCCATTCATATTGCTGTTGTGTGTGTGTGTTCCCCCAGGTCTCCGACCACCAGATGAGCGTGCCCAGACGTTTCACCACCCTCAGCCCGATACGCCGCTCCATCACTGGGGAACACACACACTAAGCACTTGGACTGGACACCCCCGGACATTTGGTGACCCCCGAGCACAGGTACCCACAGGAGGACCCTGAAAGACCCCTGACACCCCTGGGACTCCTCTTCCCGCCTGTAACCTTGAATAAAGAACTCTGAATTTGAACTTGCGCTCTTGGGTCCTCTTCTGTTCGTGACAGAACGATCTGACCATCATGGACCCAGCGCACTCCCTGACCACGATGGAGGAAGAGCCAGAGAGGACTGCCCTACAGCGACTGGAACGCTCTGAGGGAGACATAAATCGGATGGCTGGCGACATCGCTTCCCTTCTCCAGCTATTCAACCAGCAGCAACAACAGTTCCAACTGCAGCAACAACAGCTAGCCCAAGCCCTGCAACTACTCTCAAGCCCGGCTACTCCACCTGCACCCCCTGGTCCTTTTGTTCCTGTACCACCGATACTCCTTCATCCCTCCGCTGGAGGTCCCAATGCTGCAGGCCCGGCAGTGCTGCCACCAGATCCCCACGCTCCTGAACCAAGGATTGGGAACCCGGAACGTTTGATGGCAACCAGAAGCAAGTAAGACCATTCTTGAGCAGCTGCCGAATCCAGTTTGCACTACAGCCCAGGACTTTCTCAACAGAGGGAGCCAAGGTGGGGTATGTCATCACACATCTCACCGGTCGAGCTCGGTTGTGGGGGAACGGCGGAATTCGACCGGCAAACCCCAGCCTGTGCCTCCTTCCAGTGCCTTCGAGGAGGAGATGTTAAAGGTCTTTGACCTAGGCTCGCCAACAGCCGAAGCGTCACAAGCTCTGCTCACCATCCGTCAGGGCAATCGGACAGTGGCAGACTTCTCCATTGACTTTCGTACCCTGGCCAGTCAAAGCTCGTTTAACCCAGAGGCACTGGTGCAAGCCTTCCTCCATAGCCTGGCGGACTATATCAAGGGACGAGCTTGTTTCCCATGACCCGCCCCTCAACGCTTGATGCCGCCATTGACCTTGCCGTTCGCATTGACCGCCGTATACAGACCCGGAGGAGGGAGAAGGGCCGTCTCAGTCAACCTGCCATCCGTACTCGGGTCGATACCGCTTCTGTCCAGCCCCTGCCTGTCAAGTCCCATAGCCAACTCAATCAGCCTGAGCCCATGGAGATTGGCCGTGCCTCTCTGACTCCCGAGGAGCGTCGGCGCCGTCTAAGCTCCAACCTTTGCCTCTACTGTGGTGGCGAGAATCACCGTGTCGCTACTTGTCCGGCAAAAGCCGCAGCTCACCAGGTGTAGGGGAGATCCGGGTGAGCTCAACAAGCCTTCAGTCTCCCTCCATCCGAGAGACCCTGCTTCATCTCCGCCTTCAGCTTTCTGACAAGACTCATACATTGGCCGCCCTTGTGGATTCCGGGCCGAAGCAAACATCATGGACCCTGAGCTTGCACAGCAACTGGGCGTGAACCATCATCAACTGACACAACCCATTCCTGCACGAGCCCTGGATGGGCATCATCTTGGCACTGTCACTCATATCTCCGCCCCTGTGACAATCCTGCTGTCAGGAAACCACCAGGAGTCCATCCAGTTTCACCTCCTACACTCACCTGGCCAACCACTCATTCTTGGATACCCGTGGCTCCGTCAGCACAACCCCCACATCGACTGGGAGACAGGAACAGTCCGTGAGTGGGGAAGGAGTTGTCACCAGACCTGTTTAAGGGGGCCACCCTGCCCGTTCACCGGGAGGGATCTAGCGCTACCTCCGACATATCCAATGTTCCGGCCTGTTACCACAGCCTGAAAGAGGTGTTCAACAAATCCAAGGCGACATCTCTACCCCCACACAGACCCTATGACTGCGCGATTGATCTCCTGCCTGGCACAGCACCTCCCAAGGGTCGTCTGTATTCACTGTCAGCCCCGGAAAGAAAGGCCATGGAGGACTACATTAATGACTCTCTTGCCTCCGGGATAATTAGACCGTCGTCTTCCCCCGCAGGAGCCGGGATTCTTCTTTGTCGGCAAGAAGGACGGTTCTCTTCGTCCATGCATAGATTACCGGGGTCTGAACGACATCACGGTTAAGAATCGCTACCCACTGCCCTTACTTTCGTCTGCCTTCGAACTGCTGCAGGGAGCCACTGTATTCACTAAGCTGGACCTTCGCAATGCCTACCATCTGGTGCGGATGAGGGAGGGAGACGAATGGAAGACAGCGTTCAACACACCAACCGGCCACTATGAATATCTCGTCATGCCCTTCGGCCTCACCAATGCCCCAGCAGTTTTTTCAAGCCCTAGTGAATGATATCCTCAGGGACATGCTAAATACGTTCGTATTTGTGTACCTTGACGATATTTTAATATTCTCAAAGACTCTGTCAGAACACACGCACCACGTCCGGTTGGTCCTGCGCCGCCTGCTGGAGAACTCTCTTTTCGTGAAGGCAGAGAAGTGCGAGTTCCATGCCAAGACCGTTTCATTCCTGGGGTATGTGGTGACCGAGGGCAGCATTCAGATGGATCTCACGAAGGTGTCGGCTGTCACTTCCTGGCCAGTTCCTGAGTCTCGGAAGAAGTTGCAACAGTTCCTGGGCTTTGCCAACTTTTATAGGAGATTCATCAGAAACTATAGCACAGTGGCTGCACCCCTCACGGCGCTAACCAGCACTAAACAACCGTACCAATGGACATCAGCTGCTGATAAGGCCTTCAATATCCTCAAGACATGTTTCACTTCTGCTCCCATCCTCCAGATGCCAGATGCAGCAAGGCAGTTTGTGGTGGAGGTAGATGCTTCGGACGTGGGAGTGGGTGCAGTGCTTTCTCAAAGAGCAGCTGAGGATGGCAAGATGCACCCCTGTGCCTTCTACTCCCGTCGGCTAACCCCTGCCGAATGCAACTACGACATTGGGAACCGCGAGCTGTTGGCTGTCAAGCTCGCCCTTGAAGAATGGCGGCACTGGTTAGAGGGGTCAAAGGAACCATTCGTAGTGTGGACAGACCACAAGAACCTGGAGTATATCCAAACAGCCAGGAGGCTGAACTCCCGTCAACAGCGGTGGTCTCTGTTCTTTACGCGCTTCAATTTCACGCTCTCCTACCGCCCGGGATCTCGCAACATCAAACCTGATGCTCTTTCCCGGATGTTTCAGAAGGACGAGACCACCGCCATGACAGCTCCCATTCTTCCCAGCCACTTGGTCGTAGCGGCCCTCACCTGGGAGATCGAGAAGCAGGTCATGGAGGCTCTTCGGGACCAGCCAGGTCCAAGCACCAGCGCCCCCAACCGTCTGTTTGTTCCAGCAAATCTCAGGTCACCTGTGATTCAGTGGGGGGCACGAATCCCGTCTGGCCTGTCATCCCGGCATCACTCGCACCCCTTCATCTGGTCCGCCAGCGGTTCTGGTGGCGGGGGGATGAGACGGGATGTCCGAGAATTCATCCGAGCTTGTCCCACTTGTAACCGAAACAAGACTCCCAACCAGCCTCCTGCTGGGTTGCTGCAACCCCTACTCATACCCAAGAGGCCCTGGTCCCACGTTTCACTGGACTTTGTTACGGGCCTTCCGCCCTCTGACGGACACACAGTCATCCTTACCATTGTTGACCGCTTTAGTAAGATGACCCACTTCGTGCCCCTTCCCAAACTACCCTCTGCTAAAGAGACCTCCCAGGTGGTCCTGGAACATGTGTTTCGTATCCATGGCCTACCCCAGGATATAGTGTCAGACCGGGGCCCGCAATTCTCAGCAACCTTTTGGAAGGAGTTCTGTCATCTCCTTGGGGCCACCGCCAGCCTATCGTCTGGATTCCACCCGCAGTCAAACGGCCAGACTGAACGCATGAACCAGGAGCTGGAGAAGGCACTGAGGTGTGTGGCTTCCCAAAATCCCCGGGCCTGGGCTCAACACCTGCTCTGGGTGGAATATGCCCATAATTCACTCACCAGTTCCTCCACCGGGCTCTCCCCCTTTCAGTGTGTCTACGGGTATCAACCTCCACTGTTTGCCAGCCAGGAGGCGGATGCCACCTGTCCGTCTGCTCTTGCGTATGCCCGCCGCTGCCGCCGCACTTGGGCCCAGGCTCGCACTGTGCTCCTGAAGTCTGGAACCAGCTACGCCGTCGGGGCCAACCGACGGAGGACCCCAGCACCTACTTACCGGGTTGGTCAGAAGGTCTGGCTGTCTGCCCGGGATCTGCCGCTGCGGGTTGTATCACGAAAGCTGGCCCCCTCGCTTCATTGGTCCTTTTCCTGTGCAGAAAGTCATCAGTCCAACGGCGGTCCGACTTCAGTTGCCCGCTTCCATGCGGGTCCACCCCACCTTCCACGTCTCCAAGGTCAAGCCGGTCCATGAAAGTCCCCTGGTCCCTGCAGCTCCGGCGCCACCTCCTCCGCGCCTCGTAGATGGCGGTCCTGTCTTCACCGTCCGGCGGCTGCTCCGCTCTAGGCGAAGGGGTAGGGGTCTCCAGTACCTCGTTGATTGGGAGGGATATGGTCCAGAGGAGAGGACCTGGATCCCGGCCAGGAGGATAGTGGACCGGACCCTTATCACTGACTTCCACCGACTACATCCTGATCAGCCTGCAATCCGTAGGGGCCGTCCAAGAGGGGTTCCTAGCCGTCCGGCCCGCCCTGCTCCTGTCTCAGTGCCTGTCCTGTCTCCCCGACCGTGACCCTCCAGCTCCTTCTGAGGATGAGGAGATTCACTCGGACCGCTCGGAGGAGTTCTGACCCGCCGCCTGCTCCCCTCCACCCTCCCGGCATGATGTTGTTCTTGGGACTTCTGGGGCCGTCCCTTGGAGGGGGGTCCTGTCATGAGCACTCTCTCTCCCTGGTAGCAACATTAATTGCATTCAATTATCTTCCACTCTGCTCACCTCCCTCTCTCTACTCAGCCTAACTAGCTCCACCTGCCCTGCTCTGCTCTTGTTACCTGGCCAGCTGCACTGCATTTCCCACTCACCATCCTCACCTTGCCTCACTCTGTTCTAATTACTCTGCCAGCTGAACTGCATTTCCCCACTACCTCTCCCAGTATATCAAGCCCTGTTTTTCAGCCAAGCCCTGTCAGATCGTCTTCAAACCCGGACCAGTAACCTGCCTGTCTGCGCTCTGACTCCTGTTTGTGATACCGATCCTTTCTTGACTGCCTCCTTGTTCTACTGCCCCGTCTATCCCAACCTGCCTTCTGGACCTCGACTACTCTCCGATCTTCAGCCCCTCCGGTAACTCGTTTCTGCCTTCTGTCTCTCACCACGATATTTGCCCAGCCCTGATCTGTACTTCTGCCTGCCATTCATATTGCTGTTGTGTGTGTGTTCCCCCAGGTCTCCGACCACCAGATGAGCGTGCCCAGACGTTTCACCACCCTCAGCCCGATACGCCGCTCCATCACTGGGGAACACACACACTAAGCACTTGGACTGGACACCCCCGGACATTTGGTGACCCCCGGAGCACAGGTACCCACAGGAGGACCCTGAAAGACCCCTGACACCCCTGGGACTCCTCTTCCCGCCTGTAACCTTGAATAAAGAACTCTGAATTTGAACTTGCGCTCTTGGGTCCTCTTCTGTTCGTGACATTATTTTAGTGTTCCCTTAATTTTTTTGAGCAGTGTATGTATACATACATACATACACATACATACACATACACATATCCTTTAAAAAATACATATTTCCCTTAATTACTTTCCAAACCCACCACCCCTTCCCTAATTGGAGTAAACTAGTGAACAACAATGCTTAGGCCTCTACTTCCAGTTTATACAGTGAGGGGAAAAAGTATTTGATCCCCCGCTGATTTTGTACGTTTGCCCACTGACAAAGAAATTATCTGTCTATAATTTTAATGGTAGGTTTATTTGAACAGTGAGAGACAGAATAACAACAACAAAAAATCCAGAAAAACGCATGTCAAAAATGTTATAAATTGATTTGCATTTTAATGAGGGAAATAAGTATTTGACCCCATCTCAATCAGAAAGATTTCTGGCTCCCAGGTGTCTTTTATACAGGTAACGAGCTGAGATTAGGAGCACACTCTTAAAGGGAGTGCTCCTAATCTCAACTTGTTACCTGTATAAAAGACACCTGTCCACAGAAGCAATCAATCAATCAGATTCCAAACTCTCCACCTTGTCCAAGACCAAAGAGCTCTCCAAGGATGTCAGTGACAAGATTGTAGACCTACACAAGGCTGGAATGGGCTACAAGACCATCGCCAAGCAGCTTGGTGAGAAGGTGACAACAGTTGGTGCGATTATTCGCAAATGGAAGAAACACAAAATAACTGTCAATCTCCCTCGGCCTGGGGCTCCATGCAAGATCTCACCTCGTGGAGTTGCAATGATCATGTGATCGGTGAGGAATCAGCCCAGAACTACACAGGAGGATCTTGTCAATGATCTCAAGGCAGCTGGGACCATAGTCACCAAGAAAACAATTGGTAACACACTACGCCGTGAAGGACTGAAATCCTGCAGTGCCCGCAAGGTCCCCCTGCTCAAGAAAGCACATATACAGGGCCGTCTGAAGTTTGCCAATGAACATCTGAATGATTCAGAGGAGAACTGGGTGAAAGTGTTATGGTCAGATGAGACCAGAATCGAGCTCTTTGGCATCAACACAACTCGCCGTGTTTGGAGAAGGAGGAATGCTGCCTATGACCCCAAGAACACCATCTCCACCGTCAAACATGATAACTAATAATGTAAGCATACTGTGTCCATAATAAGTATATAGGTTGTAGGTTGGGAGCTTTTGTGAAAGAGCACATTTAGAAAGATATGGCATGTAGAAGCAAACCAGATGGACATCATGAAAATGATCAGAGAGGTTGAGAGTAGAGGAAGTTCAGGAGAAAAAACAAACAAAATATAATTATTGTAAAATTGACTGTGTCCATAAAATGTAGATAGTAGGTATAAACTGGAAGTAGAGGCCTAAGCATTGTTGTTCACTAGTTTACTCCAAGTAGGGAAAGGGTGGTGGGTTGGAAAGTAATAAAGGGGAATATATATATTTTGAAAGGATATGTATGTGTATGCATGTGTGTATATGTGTATATGTATGTGTATATATATATATTATATATATATATATATATATGTATATGTGTGTGTGTGTGTGTGTGTGTGTGTGTGTGTGTGTGTGTGTGTGTGTGTATGTATGTATGTATGTATGTATGTATGTATGTATGTATGTATGTATGTATGTATGTATGTATGTATGTATGTATGTATGTATATATACAGTGGGGGAAAAAAGTATTTAGTCAGCCACCAATTGTGCAAGTTCTCCCACTTAAAAAGATGAGAGAGGCCTGTAATTTTCATCATAGGTACACGTCAACTATGACAGACAAAATGAGGAACAATTTTTTATTTGCAAATTATGGTGGAAAATAAGTGTTTGGTCAATAACAAAAGTTTCTCAATACTTTGTTATATACCCTTTGTTGGCAATGACACAGGTCAAACGTTTTCTGTAAGTCTTCACAAGATTTTCACACACTGTTGCTGGTATTTTGGCCCATTCCTCCATGCAGATCTCCTCTAGAGCAGTGATGTTTTGGGGCTGTCGCTGGGCAACACGAACTTTCAACTCCCTCCAAAGATTTTCTATGGGGTTGAGATCTGGAGACTGGCTAGGCCACTCCAGGACCTTGAAATGCTTCTTACTAAGCCACTCCTTCGTTGCCCGGGCGGTGTATTTTGGGATCATTGTCATACTGAAAGACCCAGCCACGTTTCATCTTCAATGCCCTTGCTGACGGAAGGAGGTTTTCACTCAAAATCTCACGATACATGGCCCCATTCATTCTTTCCTTTACACGGATCAGTCGTCCTGGTCCCTTTGCAGAAAAACAGCCCCAAAGCATGATGTTTCCACCCCCATGCTTCACAGTAGGTATGATGTTCTTTGGATGCAACTCAGCATTCTTTGTCCTCCAAAACGACGAGTTGAGTTTTTACCAAAAAGTTCTATTTTGGTTTCATCTGACCATATGACATTCTCCCAATCCTCTTCTGGATCATCCAAATGCACTCTAGCAAACGTCAGAAGGGCTTGGACATGTACTGGCTTAAGCAGGGGGACACGTCTGGCACTGCAGGATTTGAGTCCCTGGCGGCGTAGTGTGTTACTGATGGTAGGCTTTGTTTCTTTGGTTCCAGCTCTCTGCAGGTCATTTACTAGGTCCCCCCGTGTGGTTCTGGGATTTTTGCTCACCATTCTTGTGATCATTTTGACCCCACGGGGTGAGATCTTGCGTGGAGCCCCAGATCGAGGGAGATTATCAGTGGTCTTGTATGTCTTCCATTTCCTAATAATTGCTCCCACAGTTGATTTATTCAAACCAAGCTGCTTACCTATTGCAGATGCAGTCTTCCCAACCTGGTGCAGGTCTACAATTTTGTTTCTGGTGTCCTTTGACAGCTCTTTGGTCTTGGCCATAGTGGAGTTTGGAGTGTGACTGTTTGAGGTTGTGGACAGGTGTCTTTTATACTGATAACAAGTTCAAACAGGTGCCATTAATACAGGTAACGAGTGGAGGACAGAGGAGCCTCTTAAAGAAGAAGTTACAGGTCTGTGAGAGCCAGAAATCTTGCTTGTTTGTAGGTGACCAAATACTTATTTTCCACCATAATTTGCAAATAAATTCATTATAAATCCTACAATGTGATTTTCTGGAAAAATTTTCTCTCAATTTGTCTGTCATAGTTGACGTGTACATATGATGAAAATTACAGGCCTCTGTCATCTTTTTAAGTGGGAGAACTTGCACAATTGGTGGCTGACTAAATACTTTTTTTCCCCACTGTGTGTATATATATATATATATATAAACATGGGGGATTGGAAGTGATGCAGACAATTACATTGATGGAAGATACAATCTATCTGCAATATTAAGCTGATCAAAATAGAGCTCTTTGGCATCAACTCAACTCGCCGTATTGGGAGGAGGAGGAATGCTGCCTATGACCCCAAGAACTTCATCCCCACCGTCAAACATGGAGGTGGAAACATTATGCTCTGGGGGTGTTTTTCTGCTAAGGGGACATGACAACTTCACCGCATCAAAGGGACGATGGACAGGGCCATGTACCGTCAAATCTTGGGTGATAACCTCCTTCCCTCAGCCAGGGCATTGAAATGGGTCGTGGGTGGGTATTCCAGCATGACAATGACCCAAAACAAGGCAAGGCAACAAAGGAGTGGCTCAAGAAGATGCATATTAAGGTCCTGGAGTGGCCTAGCCAGTCTCCAGACCTTAATCCCATAGAAAATCTGTGGAGGGAGCTGAAGGTTCGAGTTGCCAAACGTCAGCCTCGAAACCTTAATGACTTGGAGAAGATCTGCAAAGAGGAGTGGGACAAAATCCCTCCTAAGATGTGTGCAAACCTGGTGGCCAACTACAAGAAACGTCTGACCTCTGTGATTGCCAACAAGGGTTTTGCCACCAAGTACTAAGTCATGTTTTGCAGAGGGGTCAAATACTTATTTCCCTCATTAAAATGCAAATCAATTCATTACATTTTTGACATGCGTTTTTCTGGATTTGTTTGCTGTTATTCTGTCTCTCACTGTTCAAATAAACCTACCATTAAAATTATAGACTGATCATTTCTTTGTCAGTGGGCAAACATACATGTCACGATCGTCGGGTACAGAGGACCAAGGCGCAGCGTGGAAGGTGAACATATTTTATTAACTAGAATGAAAAAACATGAACAAAACAACAAACGATAACGTGCCGTCCAAAGGTGCAAACCACAAACCTATACAGGAACAAGATCCCACAAACACTGTGGGAAAACTGGCTGCTTAAGTATGGTTCCCAATCAGAGACAACAAGCAACAGCTGATACACGTTGCCTCTGATTGAGAACCACACTGGCCAACATAGAAATACTAAACTAGAATGAACACAAATGAAAACTCACACACTGGCTCAACATACTAGAGTCCCCAGAGCCAGGGCGTGACAGTACAAAATCATTAGGGGATCAAATACTTTTTTCCCTCACTGTACATACTATATACATTTTATGGACACAGTCAATTTTACAATAATTATATTTTGTTTGTTTTTACTCCTGAACTTCCTCTACCTTCAACATCTCCGATCATTTTCATTATGTCCATCCGGTTTGCTTCTATATGCCATATCTTTCTAAATGTGCTCTTTCACAAAAGCTCTCTACCTATAACCTATATACTTCTTATGGACACAGTATGCTTTACATTATTAGTTATCTTGTTGTTATTAGTTGTTGTTAGTTGTTATTAGTCCCATCCTTCAACTCCATTCAACACCACCCATCTATCTCTTAACACCATCCATATTGTATTTCTATTTGCCATATATATTTCAACTGTACTGTGATGTTTTACAAAAGTTCTGAACCTTTCTATTCTCATTGTTTCTACAGATTGTAAATTGAAAATAAACATTTTTGCTAAAAGTATTGTTATATTATTGATCGATTGACTATGACTTTTCAGATCACCCAGTAATGCTATCTGCAGGGTTAGCTCCAGGTAAATATTGCAATCCTTTAGCCATTCCTGGACCTGAGTCCAAAAACAAGCTACAAATGGACAGAACCAAAACAAATGATCTAATGATTCTGTCTCTTCGCAGCAAAAATCTGCAGAGCTGGGAAGATTGTATCCCCCATATAAATAACATTATATTGGTAGCAAGAATTTTATACAATAATCTAAGTTTTGAATCCAGCGTCGTTTTGCGTATCAGTTCAAAACACTATGCCATGAATGCTGTTTACATTGATATCAAATCAAATCAAATGTTATTTGTCACATGCGCTGAATACAACAGGCGTAGACCTTACAGTGAAATGCTTACTTACAAGCCCTTAACCAACAATGCAGTTTTAAGAAAAATAAGTGTTAAGTAAACAATAGATAAGTAAAAAATGAAAGCAGTAAAATAACAGTAAAAATAACAGTAGCGAGGCTATATACAGGGAGTACTGGTACAGAGTCAATGTGCGGGGGCACCGGTTAGTTGAGGTAATTGAGGTAATATGTACATGTAGGTATAGTTAAAGTGACTGCATAGATAATAAACAGAGAGTAGCAGCAGCGTAAAAGAGGGGGATGGGGTGGGGGTGGGGGGGCAGTGCAAATAGGCCATGATTAGCTGTTCAGGAGTCTTATGGCTTGGGGATAGAAGCTGTTAAGAAGCCTTTTGGACCTAGACTTGGCGCTCCGGTACCACTTGCCGTGCGGTAGCAGAGAGAAAAGTCTATGACTAGGGTGGCTGGAGTCTTTGACAATTTTTAGGGCCTTCCTCTGACACCGCCTGGTATAGAGGTCCTGGATGGCAGGAAGCTTGGCCCCAGTGATGTACTAGGCCGTACGCACTACCTACTGTAGTGCCTTGCAGTCAGAGGCAGAGCAGTTGCCATACCAGGCAGTGATGCAACCAGTCAGGATGCTCTCGATGGTGCAGCTGTAGAACTTTGGAAAATCTGAGGACCCATGCCAAATCTTTTCAGGATCCTGAGGAGGAATAGGCTTTGTCGTGCCCTCTTCACGACTGTCTTGGTGTGTTTGGGCCATGATAGTTTGTTGGTGATGTGGACACCAAGGAACTTGAAGCACTCAACCTGTTCCACTACAGCCCCGTCGATGAGAATGGGGGCGTGCTCGGTCCTTCTTTTCCTGTAGTCCACAATCCATACTGAATGAAGCAGTTAAGGGTTAAGGGACCTCATGGGCACCCTTAACTTTTTCACTTAATTTAAAGGGGGGATTCACCTTAAAATGTTTTGTGCGACTGACTTAAAGTTAAGGAAACTTTTAGGGAAAAGATAAGGGGGAAATGTACTTTTTATGCAACTGGGCCCTGGTCTATAAGCTTTTGTTTGCTTCATCGGTGATCCATTTGTAATGCAGATGTGTACCCATACTGTCAGATCAGTGATATTCTTTCTGAAGGAGGAATTCTGTAAATGGATCATTAACATTAGCAAAAAACATTGGAACGTGAAATATTTTACTCTGTCATTTTCATTACGTCATTGACTCACGCCCTGGTGACGTGCTGACATCACGAGGCCTGTTTGGGAAGAGGAAGAGGAAGAAGAATTAAAAACAACAGCAGCTCCGCTGGGCGAGTGACATCGAGAGAGAAGATACGAGACTAGTTGCTAACATTGTTGAATTCTGTTAATTGCTATAGAATTTGTAGTATCAATTAGTGTTGTTATTTAGCACAAATATGTCTTTGTTGGGGAAGTTATTTGGCGCTGGAGGTAAAGGTGGGAAATCGGCTAGCCCTCAGGAGGCGATCCAGCGACTTCGAGACACTGAGGAAATGTTGACGAAGAAACAGGAATTTTTGGAGAAAAAGATTGACCAGGAACTCATCACTGCGAAGAAGAATGGCACAAAAAATAAAAGAGGTGAGACCTATGAGAAATGCGATATTATTATGTTGCGTCCAGATACTATCGGAAACTGGGACTAGGTAAAATGAACGTAGTATTTGCACAGAGCTTCTTATACTATAGTATTGGTTGATTCTGGTACTTTCAGTTGGGAAACTCAGAGCTCATGTTTCTACGAGTTTCCTAGTTCCGACTACCACGTGAACGCTGTATGATTAGCTAACTGGGTAGTTTGTTAGCAGGACAACTTGACATGAAGAACTAAGTACCACAGCCACAAAGTCAATTGGCTAAGTTATATCGTAACATTTTCATGAATTTAGCCAACTTCAAGCAAAGACAGTATAGTAGGGGTAGGCAACCCTAGTCCAGGAGTTCCACAGGCACTTCATGTTTTTGATTTAACCGAGCTGGAAGACCAGGTGTGTTGAATTTAAGCAATCTCTGATCAATTAGCTAAGTAGCTCAGTGGCGCTTAGTTCGGACCAAATCCTGCAGTACCTGATACACTCCAGGAACTGGGTTGCCTACCCCTGCAATACAGTATGAAGAGATGCAGAAAATGCTTCTCCAATAGAAATTGTCGTCCCTAGATACCACAGCCACAAAGTCAGAAGCCCTGCCTACTCGACCAATCAGTTCAAGGAGTATGATGACGCGTATGCCGGTTTACGGGTCCCGGGAAACGACCAATCAGATGAGGGAGTGTGATGACGCGTATGCAGGGGACGAGGAGAGACGTTTATTTGATCTAGTGATCCATCAATGATTTGGTTATTATCTATAATAAAACCAACCCTTCTAAATGCAAAGTGGTAATCGGATGCCCTATTCAAACTCAGCTTGCAAGCTTATGATGATGTTTGCCCTTACTCGTAGTTACTTGTCTTAACCCCAAATAGGGTTAGTCTTACTCAAATAGCTGCATTGTTTTTAAAATGGCATGTAGACAAACAAATTGACACATCTTGATTTTAGATTTTTATTTTCAAAATCCACAAGGAATCCACATCTAAAATGTACACAGTTTCACAGAAATGTTCACAGAAATTACACATTTAGAAATTGGCTGATCTTTGGCTAATTTAAGATGAAAACTTTAACACTTACTTTATTTGGCACTTACTAGAGTCAATTATTTAACTTGTTTAAAATCTTGATGAGACCCTGTTTTAGTTGGAATTGGGCTGCCTGAGTAAACCTAGCTCTCGAAAACCCTTCTTCATAGGGTTTTCAGCCGTTAGCTTCGCCAACAGTTGGCTGCGTCTGAACTACAATTTCCGATGCTGTGTTTTAATGTTTAGAAACGTCAATCATCGCTTGCGAAACGGTTTTCGAAACATATGCTGATATGCCCCTTATCTTTCATATCAACGAGAAAGAATCTTTCAAATAAAAAATATACAGTGAGGGAAAAAAGTATTTGATCCCCTGCTGATATTGTAAGTTTGCCCACTGACAAAGAAATGATCAGTCTATAATTTTAATGGTAGGTTTATTTGAACAGTGAGAGCCAGAATAACAACAAAAAAATCCAGAAAAACGCATGTCAAAAATGTTACAAATTGAACCCTGATTGTTTTGGGTGCAGCTGTAGGATCGGGGGCAGCGCAAAGGTCAAATTGTAGGGAGCGAGGATTGCCATAATAAATAAATATGCAGCTTAAAAAATTGTTTGGTGATCAATAATATTAACTGTTTACTTACAATTACTAGCATAGGCCTACTGGTCTTTTGGTATGTCAAAATTGCTTGAAATTGATAATTTCCTCATGAAGTTTGCATTTGGAATTAATTGTTAATATTTAATTATTACTGTGGTGAAGACGCACCATAGGCATGTCTCTCCACTTGCGCATTCCAAAATCCCGCCAGTGGAGAGCGCTTTGTTCTCTTGTTGAAATGCTTGCTGTTGCTTTCTTTCACACGTTTAAATGCATATGTGGTAAATTTACACTGACTGTACAAAACATGCTCTTCCCATGACATAGACTGACCAGGTGAAAGCTATGATCCCTTATTGATGTCATCTGTTAAATCCAATTAAATCAGTGTAGATGAAGGGGAGGAGACAGCTTAAAGAAGGATTTTTTAGCCTTGAGACAATTGAGACATGGATTGTGTATGTGTGCCACTCAGAGGATGAACGGACAAGACAAAATATTTAAGTGTGTTAGTTTTTCACTCTGTTTGTCAGAACCTAACGAACAACTAGTCAAAGCTCAAACCAAGTTTATTCACCCACTGGGTCAAACCGCTGAAAAGACAAAGTACAAGTATTTATACCCTCCTATTAGGCTGAGTCTCCTCCTTGCACATCTAGACAGCCAATAAATCTCTGTTGCGAGGCAGGAACTTAGGTGGTGTGTGTGTGTAATAGAACTGTTCCTTGTCACTTCATCTGACCTGACCTCGGCCCACATTCCTCACTCTTCCCTAATCCACGGCTATCCAACCTTATCAGTGACTGAAACCAGACTGTTACCATTTGGCCCTCTCCATAGGGTCCATGAGATTTAACAATAACATTATACATGTAAAGTAGTTCTAGTATAGTAACATGAATAAGTATATATTTTAAGCTAGAATCCGACAAGTGCCTTTGAACAGGGTATGGTAGTAGGTGCCAGGCGCACCGGTTTGAGTGTGTCAAGAACTGCAACGCGCTGGGTTTTTCACGCTCAATAGTTGCCCATGTGTATCAAGAATGGTCCACCACCCAAAGGACATCCAGCCAACTTGACACAACTGTGGGAAGCATTGGAGTCAACATGGGCTAGCATCCCCGTTGAACGCGGCGAATTGAGGCTGTTCTGAGGGCAAAAGGGGTTGCAACTCAATATTAGGAAGCTGTTCCTAATGTTTGTACGCAGTGTATATTCCTTCTAATCCTACAATAATTGCTAGCGTTTAATCATTCCATCTGCGTAACCTCGTACCCCTGCACATCTACTCAGTACTGGTACCCTGTGGAAATAGCCAAGTTATCGTTTCTCATTGTGTATTTATTATTACGTGTTATTACTTTTCTATTATTTCTCTATTTTATTTCTCTATGCATTGTTAGTCTACACCTGTTGTTTATGAAGCATGTGACAAATACAATTTGATTTGATTCAACACTTAGACATTTCTGTTTCATGTTTGATACATTTTCATTAAGCCTAGCATTTCTTACCCTCTGAGTGGGTGCAATGTTTATTGTGCACATGAAAGTTCTCAAGACTCATGAAGTAGAAGTTCTGTTTATTTAATTTAATGTATGGTTTCCTTTGTTCATATTTCCCGGGTTATGTCGGAGTGCTGTGTGTCTGTGTCCTATGTCTCTGTCATTCTGGTTGTGTGTAATAGGAGCGCGCACGCCTCAGTGCTCATAGAAATAGGCTATGTTGCCTGCGCGCCACGCCTTGGAGTCAGTACCTTGAATAAGATAAAATGATTGTTCCATGTATGAATGGTGATGACATTTTATTAATAATCATTAAGACGAATGTACCAATGTATGTGGAAATGTCATTTTACATTGTAGAATCAGTTTATTGGTTGTAATTGGGTAATTGTATGGTCCTGGGATGGGCCAAGTGCTTATGTACCTGTTTGACAGATTCAGTTTGGTTTCTCAAGGGGACACTGTGCAGTCTTGCCCTCTACCTGTGTGTTCAAATAGAACAGGTTAAGCCTGATACAGAGGCTATTTCATTTGAGCTGTTGCCTGTGTATATTTGGTAAATCTACTTGTGTATTTTGTATGATATGGCGGTTTCATCATTGGATTACCAAGACCAGTAAATACATCTACACAATGAGCACGTCAACCTGCCTTGCCTTCTGCTGATTTCATGCAGAAGGCAGTCCCCTATTTTACAATCACATAATCAAAATGTGTTGTAGAAAGGGGGTGCTAGTGAGCAAGCCATGGAGTAGGTCACGTTTTTCCGAGCTCCTGCTGAAATTGCATTTATTTAATACTTTGCTTTGACCCAAAAAGAACTAGGAAACATTGCTTTTGAATGATATGCTTTACTTTGTTCAACTTTTATTTTTGTTTTTAATGCGTAAATGGCACATAACCTGCAAAAGTTTAAGTTCAGCGGAGTCACTGACAAAAGAAAAAACACTAGTCCCAAGACGAGGAGCTCGAGTTCCTCAACAAGTGGGAGCAGCGGCTCCTCCCCTCGGCTCTGCGAAAAAATAAACACTGAGGATTTGAAGGCCGAGATTCTTGCTGCCCTCAGAGCGGACATTTCATCTATACTCAAGTCGGAACTCAAGGAGGCGCTCAGTGAGTACTTTAATTTTATTAAGTCGGAGTTACAAGCAGTCAAGAATGAACTCGCAAAGCATACAGCAATGGCTCGTACTGAACTGGATACAGTTTAAGAAAACTGTCTCTGACATGGAACAAGGCTTGTCAACATGCTCAGACGACACGACTGCGCTACAAACCACGGTTAAGAAGCTCGAAACTGATGTGGCTAGCCTTAAGGAACAATGCATTCATTAACAAGGTTATATGCGAAGATCCAACATCAGGATCATGGGGGTAGTTGAGGACCCGGGCTCAAGTTCTACTTCATCGGTCTCAAAGTTATTGAAGGAAGCTCTCAAATTGGATAAAGACGTCCTTATAGACTGCTCACATCGGGGCTCTCAAGCAAGAAAGCCTGGCGGAAAACCTTGCGTCATTGTGGTCAAACTACACTACTATCAGGATTGTATTGATGTTCTTCGTGTGCCAGAGAATTTGGCCCACTTCGATGCAACGGAGCACCCATCTCTATCTTCCCAGACTATTCCCCCAGTGTTGCTCCTGACCGTGCCGCTTTCAACGATGTCAAGCGTCTGCTCCGTGGACGGAACCGACGTTCGGTATGGTGTGGCTTTTCCTGCCTGGCTCCATATAACATACAACGGCACCGAGAAAGAGTTCCAAGACCCCCATAAGGCGATGGCCTTCGTAAAGGTGAACATTCTACCGAGGTTGTACGAAGCAAATGGCTGAATATTTACCTATTTGGCGATTAGGGTAATCGACGAATGTGTCTACCACTGCAGACTCTGTCTCTCTTTTGTAGATACTTTATAGCGTTGCCAGTGGTATCAGTTGATATTGTTATTTATAGGTAACGTTAGTGCCTTAGTTCTGGTGAGTCAATTCTCCTTTTGTTTTAACGTTTTATTTTATTACATGAAGCTGCTCATTTCTATTTATCAATGGTACCTGTATCCAAGGTAGATAAAGCACAGTTCTATTATTAGGTTACGTCATTTCTTTAAAGACGTTGCTGCTAACTTAGTGGTATTGCTATAAGATGTGATTTATAAAGAAATGTATACTTTCTTTTAAAACAGCCTAGTTTTGGGTTGTAAATAAGTATTCATTTAAAAAACATTTAAATCCTTCACTATTTCAGCAGGGCTCTCTACTCGATAGGTTTAGTGTTCCCCACTACAAGCACATTCTGGGGATTAGCAGTTACCTTGATCTATTAGGTGACCATGGTGGGTTTTATTTTTCATACCAGACTTCAGAGTATTGTTTGTTTTAATGTTTTTTATTCTTCTTCAATTTAAAAAAAAAAAATTATTTACTGTTTTTTTTTGTTTTTTGTTAATGGATCAGTTTTTATTGTAATCTGGCATCTATCCTTTTCCCACCTGACTTTACATGGCTAGGCCTAATATCATGAGAGAGACAGCTGGTTGCTCTGTCACTTTTGCTAGCTGGAATGTTAAATCTTTAAATCACCCAGTGAAATGTAAATGGTTCTTTCTCATTTAAATCGCCTTAAAGTAGGTATCGCCTTTCTTCAGGAGACACATCTACGCACTTTCGACTACTCATTTAAAAGGAGGGTGGATCGGTCAATCATATCATTCCAATTTTCATTCTAAAACTAGAGGCAGCCGTTTTAATTAGTAAATGTCAAGTGTAGAGGCAGACTCAGCAGGCCGTTTAATTATTGTAGTACGAAGACTGTATAATACACCTGTTATCTTGGCTAACATTTATGCACCAAATTGGGATAACAGTTCATTCTTCACAAATGTATTTTCTCGATTACCAAATATGGACACACACCACCTAATACTAGGTGGTGATATGAATTGTGTACTGTCGCCCAATCTGGATCGTAGCTCATCCTATTTCCGACTTCAATGTGGGACAAGACAGGGATGTCCTCTATCCCCTCAGCTGTTTGCCATCGCAATTGAGCTTTTAGCCATAACAATACGTAATAACACCACTATCAAAAGGTATTCGAAGAGGGGGCTTAGAACATAAAGTTTCACTCTATGCAGATGACATGCTATTATATATGTCTGATCCTTTAACTGGTCTTCCAGAGATCCAGGTTCTACTAAAGACATTTGGTAAAATATCTGGGTATAAGGTTAATATACAAAAAATGCAAACATATTTTAGTCATGTGACTACACAGAAATTGAAATATTTGGGAATTTGGGTCACACACAATTTCAAAGATCTCTTTAAAGCCAATTTCCCTCCCTTGATACTCTGCCTGAAGCAGGATCTTGAACGCTGGGATTTACTTTCTCTTTTTTTGGGCGGAAGAATTAACACTGTTAAAATGAACGTATTACTTACGTTTTTATACTTCAACGTATTCCTATCTTTCTGACAAAATCTTTTTTTATCTCCATAGATAAAAGCAGATATCAGTTTATCTGGAACAAGAAAAACCCTTGGATACATAAGAGCGTATTGCAGAGATCACGTCCGCAGGGTGGTCTAGCACTTCCAAACTTTCAATATTATTACTGGGCAGCTAATATAAGAATCACTCTATATTGGATGACAAAAATTCCTGATGTTACAGGCCCGAAATGGTTGACCTTGGAGATCTCATCCTGTGGCCCCACCTCCTTAGCTGCCTTACTCTGCTCAACTTGCATTAGCTGAGCCTGTTTCCAAATACACTAAAAACCCTATTGTGAAACATTCTCTAAACATCTGGAAACGGTTCAGCCGATCGTTTGGTCTCAGTGAAATTTCAAGTTCTGCCCCATTATTAAAGAACCATACATTCTCTCCATCATTATTAGACCGGGCGTTTCATATCTGGTCTGGAAAAGGGATCTCCTCACTGACCGACTTGTACATTGATATGGATTTTGCATCTTTTGAACAGTTAGTACAAAAGTTCAATATTCCTAGATCCCATTTCTTTAGATACAAAACTACGCATTTGCAGGTATCTTCATACTCTAGTCACTTCCCATCACGCCCACCTACCTCCCTTCTAGATTATATTTTTTAAAAGTGAACCCTTATATCAAAGGGGGCATAAGCTTAATCTATATGTTATTAAACTAGCACAATCTGAATTCCATGAACTCTCTTAAGAACCAATGGGAAGAGGATGTATGTGAACAACATTCAGACGAAACTTGGCAGAGTATGCTTCAGAGAATAGATTCTTCATCTAGCCTATATGTCTAAGACATGCTGTAATTCAATTTAAAATAGTTCATCGGCTGCATTGGTCAAAGGCAAAATTATCCAAGATTAGACCAGAAATACATCCCACTTGTGACCGATGTAAGCAGGCTCCTGCTATTTTATTACACGTTTTGGACATGCCCGAAATTAACCGATTTCTGGATATCCATTTTTTTTTTTTTAAGTTTTCTAAGATACTGGAGAGACCTATAGAACCTTCTGTCTTTATTGCATTATTCGGAGTGGCACCACAGGAGGCTGCTCTAAACGGTTATATTGGCAACATGCTGGCATTTACCACTCTTCTAGCTAGACGTCTTATACTTTTTAAGTGGAAGGATCAGTTTCCTCCTACTTTTAACCATTAGATAAAGGAAGGTATGCTACATCTTAAGCTAGAGAAAATATGCTACTCCGTTAGGGGATCTGCAATTACATTTTATAATATCTGACATGGACCCAGCTAATTTCACAACTCCATAAACCAACCCAAATTTAATTTTTTTATCATTAGTTCTTTTTTTTAAACTATTTGATTATATTACTCATTGTATGTCATGCCTGCTTTCAGTCTGGTTTTGAGGTGGGGCTCTGTTAGAGCATGGGGGGGTTTGATTTGGTAGGGGATCCGTGTGTGTTCTGCCCTCTACCTGTTCTGTCTGTATAATCATAAAAAATGCCAAATTTAAAACAAAAACGAGGATGCATGCAAATGTGCTAAATCATTATTTTTTTTAATTTCTTTTAATTGCAAACATTTCTAAAAAACGGTATTTGCTTTGTCATTTTGGGGTATTGTGTGTAGATTTAATTATTTTAGAATAAGGATGTAATGTACAAAATGTGGAAAAAAGTCAAGGGGTCTGAATACCTTCGCCTCTCCCGAGTCCATATGGGAGTTGCAGCGATGGGACAAGACTGTAACTACCAATTGGATATCATGAAATTGGGGAGAAAAAGGGGTAATATATTTATCATTATTTTTGGCACTTTTTACCCCTTTCTTCCCAATTTCGTGATATCCAATTGGTAGTTAGTCTTGTCCAATTGCTGCAACTCCCGTACGGCCTCGGGAGAGGCGAAGGTCAAGAGCCATGCGTCCTCTGAAACACGACACTGCCAAGCCGCACTGCTTCATGACACACTGCTTGCTTAACCTGGAAGGCAGCCGCACCAATGTGTCAGAGGAAACACCATACAGCTGGCGACCGACGTCAGCGTGCATGAGCCCGGCCCGCCACAAGGAGTCGCTAGAGCGCGATGGGACAAGGACATCCCAGCCGGCCAAACCCTCCCCAAACCCGGACGACGCTGGGCCAATTGTGCGCCGCCTCATGGGTCTCCCCGTCGCGGCCGGCTGCAACACAGCCCGGGATCGATCTCGGATCTGTGGTGACGCCTCTAGCACTGCGATGCAGTGCCCTAGACCTCTGTTCCACTGGGGAGGCCTGAAACAATATTTTCTGACTGGACATTTTGTGCTGCTTTGGTGGAATTCTCCGCTTGTATTCCTCTCATGCTTTCTTTTACATATTTATTGAAATAGGCTATAGAAAATAAGAATATGCAAATTACTCTGAATGTTACTCGTGCTGCTCTGCACTGCCCTGCTCTGCCCAACTCGGTTCATTACTGTGCAGCGCCAGTCAAGTTCGTCGATAGACGATAGTATCGTAATATCGCCCAACTCTATCATGTACTATAATAACTCTAACAACCAGATCAAAATTCCGAATAATTAAAAACATAGCAAGGTAGATAAATGTAGACAAGTAGTATTTGGCAATGGAAAGTGTACCCTGAACCAACTCTAAGGGGCACAATTGTACTCACTTGCAACTTTGGACCCTTTCCCCACAATATATATATTTGTTCTTCAAAGGCCAAGCCTGGTTGAGGAGTCATACTAGAGCAGCTAGATTGGCCAGAGCTGTGATTAGACTTGACACATAACAAGGTTAGGGTGTGTGGACTGTGGAGTCAAAGATGGAGGCCTATAATCTGTCAGATGGTAAACAACAATAAAGCAATAGAAATAGACCCACACCTCTGTTTTGCTTAGATGGTCGACTTCCATGGCTCCGTTTCTCTCTCTAACCCTCTGTGTATGACATGACAATTGGCTACGTTTTGCTATCTAGGCCTAATCTGTTAACTCACACACATTAAAATGGTTATTTGATGGAGCTGTAATTCAATCTAGCTCACTCAATCCTTCTAAAACTATGGGACTGTTCAGATAATCAATAATTGAGTTGATCCTTTCAGTGGTTAATGATTGGTAGTCTCTCGTTACCATTCTCCAAAGTCTCACAAGAATTAACATACATGCAGGAAGCATGGAACGGAGGCTAAATGATTGGTAACCGCATGCTTGAGTGGGCTATAGGGAGTGTTAGTGAAGCTGGTGGTAATGCCTTCAGGTAGGCCTAGTTGTAGTAGCAGGGGAAATATTTGTATGTCAGTTGATGTCACTGACATGTCAATAGTTTGGTATGCTAGCTAGCCTATGTTTAGAGAGTAGCCTAACCTAGGAAACAAAAGCAAGCTGAAGCCACAGGACAGTAAGACATTAGGCAAATGAGTTGTAGCATTTTTGGTCACAAATGGAGCAGGCAAATAGTGTGTACTTTCAGCATTTTTTTATTAAACCTGGCTGGAGGTCCAGATGGGCTCAAACAAGCAGAGCTGAAATAAAGGCTACGAAAGAAGAAAAAAATAGATTGAACCGTAGCTCTAGTTTATATCCCTGTAATATGGATATCTTCCATACAGGAAGGTACTGTCCGCCCACACTCATTGAAACTCAACGCCATTGAGATGTGTATATATTGTTGAGTTTAGTCAGCTATTTGAACCATGTCTGAAATGAGTTCTAGGGAGGTTCAAGGTGTCACAAAATAAGATGTGATCCAGAAATCTACAAGCTATGCAGTAAAACCATCTTATCACATCTAAGATGCTTCACAGCATGTCTCATCTCAATTAAATACATATTGTAAGCTTGTGTAAGCCTTATTGTAAGCCTATACAAGGTCTCCTAGTGAATACAGAGTTAAACAAACCCAATAAAATGAACGTTATATTTTGTATTTCCTCTTGCCGTGCTATAGGTTTATTCTGCTCCATTAGTATTCCCACCCCACATATCCTCTCACAGTCGCCTCTCCTTCCTCTCCTCTTGCATCCAGCTGCTCTGCAGGCCTTGAAACGGAAGAAGCGGTACGAGAAGCAGCTGGGCCAGATCGACGGCACGCTGTCCACCATTGAGTTCCAGAGGGAGGCGCTAGAGAACGCCAACACCAACACCGAAGTGCTGAAGAACTTGGGCTTTGCTGCCAAGGCCATGAAGGCAGCCCATGAAAACATGTAAGGGCCACCGCCGCTTCTGTTTCACAAATGCTCCATGAAAGACACACACACACACACACACACACACCTCCAAGAATGCAACAGAGTGCCTCTGTTGACCCAGGCCCACATTGTTCTCTTTCACATTTGTCTAGTAAAAAGCATGAGGTGACGCACACCCAAAAATGTTTGTAGAGGTGCTGACTAACAGAGAATAGAAAGAAAGTCTCACACACTATATACAGTGCATTTGGAAAGTACTCAGACCCCTTGATCTTTTCCACATTGTGTTACATTAGCCTTATTATAAAATTGATTAAAATGTTTTTTTCCCCTCATCAATCTACACACAATACCCCATAATGATAAAGCAAAAATACGTTTTTAGAAATCTTAGCAAAAAATTAAATAATAAAACAGAAATATCACATTTACATAAGTATTCAGACCCTTTACTCAGTACTTTGTTGAAGCAGCTTTGGCAGCGATTACAGCCTCGAGTCTTCTTGGGTATGACACTACAAGCTTGGCACACCTGTATTTGGGAAGTTTCTCCCATTCTTCTCTGCAGGTGCTCTCGAGCTCTGTCAGGTTGGATGGGGAGCGTTGCTGCACAGCTATTTTCAGGTCTCTCCAGAGATGTTCGATCGGGTTCAAGTACGGACTCTGGCTGGGCCACTCAAAGACATTCAGAGACTTGTCCCGAAGCCACTCCTGTGTTGTCTTGGCTGTGTGCTTAGGGTCGTTATCCTGTTGGAAGGGGAACCTTCGCCCCAGTCTGTCCTGAGTGCTCTGGAGCAGGTTTTCATCAAGAATCTCTCTGTACTTTGCTGCGTTTATCTTTCACTCGATCCTGACTAGTCTCCCAGTCCTTGCTGCTGAAAGACATCCCCACAGCATGATGATGCCACCACTATGCTTCACCGTAGGGATGGTGCCAGGTTTCCTCTAGACATGTCGCTTGGCATTCAGGCCGAAGTGTTCAATCTTGGTTTCATCAGACCAGAGAATCTTGTTTCTCATGGTCTGAGAGTCCTTTAGGTGCCTTTTGGCAAACTCCAAGCAAGCTGTCATGTGCCTTTTACTGAGGTGTGGCTTCCGTCTGGCCACTATACTATAAAGGTCTGATTGGTGGAGGGCTGCAGAGATGGTTGTCCTTCTGGAAGGTTCTCCCATCTCCACAGAGGAACTCTGGAGCTCTGTCAGAGTGACCATCGGGTTCTTGGTCACCTCCCTGACCAAGGCCCTTCTCCCCCGATTGCTCAGTTTGGCCGGGCGGCCAGCTCTATGAAGAGTCTTGGTGGTTCCAAACTTCTTTCATTTAAGAATGATGGAGAACACTGTGTTCTTGGGGACCTTCAATGCTGCAGAATTTTTTTTGTACCCTTCCCCAGATCTGTGCTCGACTCAATCCTGTCTCGGAGCTCTACGGACAATTCCTTCAACCTCATGGCTTGGTTTTTGCTCTGACATGCACTGTCAACTGTGGGACCTTATATAGACAGGTGTGTGCCTTTCCAAATCATGTCCAATCAATTGAATATACCACTGGTGGACTCCAATCAAGTTGTAGAAACATCTCAAGGATGATCAATGGAAACAGGATGCACCTGAGCTCAATTTCGAGTCTCATAGCAAAGGGTCTGAATACTTATGTAAAAAGGTATTTCAGTTTTGTATTTTTAATAAATGTGCAAACATTTTGAAAAACCTGTTTTCACTTTATCGTTATGGGTTATTGTGTGTAGATTGATGAGGGAAAAAATTATTTAATCAATTTTAGAGTAAGGCTGTAACGTAACAAAATGTGGAAAAAGTCAACCTGTCTGAATACTTTCTGAATGCACTGTATCAGGGATTCTTGAAAGTAGGGACAATCCTTGTCAGGGAAACGTAATTGTTTATAGTTAATCAAATGGATTTTGTTGCATTATGATGATTTGTTACATTTAGGGGAATTTTATGAGGGGAAAGATTTAGCTTTTGGAATTTAAATATTTTAAATATTATTAATTTCCATGTCAGCTCTATGCCCGGAAATGCCCTTGTCCAGAGCAAAGGATTCCAATTTCAAACTCCCCCCCCCCCAAAAAAAAAATGTATTAAAAAAAGTTTCAATAATGAATATTAACTGAAATAAATCTTATGTAGTTTCTTGCAATAGCTCTCTCTGTCAGGAGATTTGGTCAACTCCATAAGATTTGTCTAAAAACCTAAATTAATCAGAAATTAACAGGATCAGTTAAATTTGCTGGACCCCAGGAAGAGTAGCTGCTGACTTGCGTTCTGCCTACAACAAAATCTCTTGAATAGTTTGTTTTGTTTCAATATGTTGCATTGAAAGTGGCTAATATTGTGTTGATTCGATCACAATTGCCACAGTAAAGGGAAACGTTGATAGTGTTAACTAACAGGGAAAACTCTAGAAAAGTGGTCACCAACCTTTTCTAGATCACTTTAAGTCAAAATGCAAGCAGAGATCTACCGCTCAGATTTTTTTTTTAACATGACTTAAAAACGTAAGCCTATGCAACATTAACCAATTAAAAACAGTACTGTAGTAATGAGGTTTGTGCAGTAAGCTATAGGCCCAATACATTATCACCGCATATTGGCTTTGCTTGAATTGCCCTGCCAATGAATGCATTGTTGTTCGGGCCATTTAAAAACAATTATATTTCAAAATCTGAGGTAGTCTATATCATCACACTGGTAATAGATTTGTTGTTGTATTACTTGTGAAGCACAGCTGAGTGAGCATACGTTTAAAAATTTTGCTTTTTATTTCACTGGGCTGATGGTGCCTGCATCTGATGGTCAGTCTCAGTGGGGGGAGAGAGCAGCACACTGAGGGGTCCACCTCTCAACATCCCTCCGCTCTCCCTTTCCTCCACTGACACTGACCAAAAAGGGACACCGTCTTCCAGATGATGGCGAAACTCGAGTCACACCGCATTATTTCTGCCTCATGCACAAATTCATGTTGTTACTCCTATTAACAGCGAAAGTGAAATATTCCTCGATATTAAAAGACCCAAGCCGCTAATAATGACAACAACGCAAGCCTATAGATACACTTTCCTACTCATTCATTACTGCTGCAGTGCTTGTTGTATTTTGTATACTCTGTGTGCCTTCAGAAAGTATTCACACCCCTTGACTTTTACAAAGTGGGATTAAAATAGATTTAATAGTCATTTTCGGTCAACGATTTACACAAAATACTCTGTCAAAGTGGAGGAAAAATTCTAACATTTTATAAAGAAATTATGAAAAATAAAACGCATATCTTGATTAGATAAGTATTCACCCCCTGAGACAATACATGTTAGAAAAATCTTTGGCAGCGATTACAGCTACGAATCTTTTGGGCTTAGGCTCTAAGAGCTTTGCACACCTTGGAAAGAAGACTGAACCAGGTTTTCCTTTAGGATTATGCCTGTGCTCGATGGGGTAGTCAAACCACTATTATTGAGTCCATGCAACTTTATTATGTAATTTGTTAAGCACATTTTTACTCCTGAACTTATTTAGGCTTGCCATAACAAAGGGGTTGAATACTTATTCACTCAAGACATTTCAGCTTTTCATTTTTTATTAATTCTGAAAATTTTTCAAACAAAATTCCACTGACATTATGGGGTATTGTGTCTGGATCCGTGACAAACAATCTCAATTTAATCAATTTCAAATTCAGGCTGTAACACAACAAAATGTGGTACAAATAAAGGGGTATGAATACTTTCTGAAGGCACTGTAGAGTATGCGACTTTATTTCTTTTTATACTTCACATTTGTGACAGCATTTTATTACATTATTTATAATGCAAAGTGACTAACACAAATTTCTGCAGTGAGGTTGATTTTCATTTCCCATATCTCTATCCTAAATCTTTTCAATGTAAATGTTTTGGAATTTCATCATTGCAGCTCATGGTGTAGTAATGTCATAAATGGCTGGTGCTAGAAAATCTTTCAGAATACCACTATTATTCTTTCCCTAATTTGCTATGAATGATTTCCATTGCAAATGAAATGGTCTTTTTTATTTTTGCCCACAGGGACATAGACAAAGTGGACGACTTAATGCAGGACATCACAGAGCAGCAGGAGCTGGCACAAGAAATCTCTGACGCTATTTCTAAACCCGTAGGGTTTGGAGAGGAATTTGATGAAGTAAGCTAAAGCTAAGAAGCTGAGTGGGCATGTTTCAATGTTTCCCATACCGAATGGTTAGTGCAATTCGAAATCCTTGGGACGTCCCTTCCCTAAACCCTAACCTTAACCATTTTAAATGTCAACTTCAATGGGGTAGGGACGTCCCAAGGATCCCGGATAGCAAGGACCCGTACCGAATCAATCAAACTGCAGTCATCTGTCGTTGTTGTTTTAAAATGTATCCTTATCTTCTTTGGATATATAGACCTGTCTAGCCCTTAATGACGTTTCCTTTCTTTGTTTAGGATGATCTCTTGGCAGAATTGGAAGAACTGGAACAAGAGGAACTAGACAAAAACCTGCTAGAAATTGCCAGCACAGAGAATGTACCGCTACCAAATGTACCCTCTACATCCCTACCTGCAAGACCAGCAGGTAATGGATATATTGGCTTAGCCACTCAAGCTTAGCCAGCTGTAAAGCTAATGTCTCTTAAGATCACTGTCAGAAATTTAATTTACAATTGCAATGCCTTTGTTTATAAAATATTGTCTGTGGAGAGGAGGGAGGGAGAGAGAGCATTCAGCCCACATTTTTTGTTAAAATGCACACAAAAACTAAAATAATTTGGTGCGACCCCGGCGCTACCCAACATGAAACACTGAAAAGTCAATGTAATTGTCATCAGACATATGCTACCTCAATCTTTATTTATAGGCAGATTGAAAAATCTTTCTAGCTCTATTAAATGAATGTGGTTCGTTCTTACAGTACAGAAGAAGCAAGAGGAAGACGAGGACGACATGAAGGATCTGGAGGCATGGGCCGCCAACTAGCCACTGCTGTTACTCCATAGCTGCTACAGGTGGAAAAGAAAGACTCTATGGTTTCGTGTGATGTGTTTGTATTTGAGGAAGGAATAGGGAAACTCTATGAATAAACAGACTTTAAAAATAAAATGGACAAAAAATCAACTTGACAACCTTTCGCTTACTGTCAAGCTCAGCCTCCTATAGAGGGACAATGGCATGTTTTACCTTTGACAACCAAAAGCCCCAAATCTCTGGAGCAACCAAACAGAAAAAGCTAATTAGAAATGTGTTTTTTTCTGTACGTCCCTCATTCTCTTCTGTAAAGCATTGCTGCACTCCCTCCACCCCCCCTTCTCTTAGCCCACATAATATATTTTGAAGAGAAAGTATAAAAATGACTCCTCAGACTAACTTCCATGTAGAATTTCTAACACCTCATACCGTTAATGTGTAGTGCAACAAGATATTACAATATCCTGTATTCATTTTTGTTGTTTATGCACAATATCGGTGTCGTGTTCAAATGGCAATCAGCTGTTCTTGAATCCGTTTATTAAAATATGCACTTATAATATATCTATTGTACATTATATTTATTAATAGCAATTTCCAGCGTGGAGAATTTGATTCCCATTTTTAGGGCTATTGGTGTTTGGGTTAAATTTGCTTTTGGCTGGATTTATTGAACTATATCATGAATATCCTTCCAGATACTTTGGCTTTCAAACAGGCAATTATCTATGAGGGAAACTCCACACAGTGTCCTTGAAATTCTTCTCTGGGCGATGGTTCACACGGTTACGTATCTTTTGAAGTGAATGAATCTAACCTAACCTCCAACTAGTTACATTTTGCAAATACAATTACATTTCTCTTGAAATATGTTTCTACTATGTCTGTTCTGGTTTGTGCAACTGAAGTGACTGCCCTTCTATGAGTGTGTTTGTTCATTTTCATCTTTAAGAGATGGTTTAAAAAAAAAAGTTTATTAGGGTGTTTGGGCTTTTCAGAGTTATGTAATTTTTTTGTTTTATGATATGCTGTTGTGTATAGGAAGATAATTAATTGATTGTATTCAGACTCCAGGCAGTCAGGTTTATTTAACATCATGGCTTTTCTGAGTTTGTGAACTTACCCCACTATTTTATAGTTCACCGTGCTGCTTCAGATGTTTTCAAATTTCCTCCCAAATGTATTTTTTCTGTTTTAAATTTAACTAATGTAGTATGACAGCATTATGTTATGTCTGACATGCTCTGATTAGGTTGTGTGTGTTTGTATACGGGGCTGTTTCTTGCAGTCTGGTTCCTGTTTTTGTTTGGTCTGTCTTCCTACCCTGCCTATCACAACTTGTTCTTGTTCTAATGGTATGCCTAAATTAAACCTTTTGCCAAATGACATGCTTTTTTGTTTCGTTTTCTTTTTTACTAAGAATATCTGTGCATTCCTTTATCAAGTACTGTTGGTCAGAGTTCTGGCAAGAGCTTGTAATGAGATCTATACTATTGAGAGGGCCAAGGTTCATGTAATAGTAAGTGTTAGGTCGAGGGTTATGGTTGGGCAAGGGCTATTCTTAGGCCACAGTCATCTGCTGACAAAGTCTGAGATTATGTAGCATGTATAAAAAAAAAAAAAAAATGGAAAAGATTCATACAATTTTTGTTTGGAATGGCATGGAACTTCAGTAGTACTGATGTTTTATTTTCTTGAAACCTTACTTTACCCAAATGTAAATAATTGTGTTGCCCAGGCCCAAGTTAGAAAGTTCTAACTTTGAATAATATTATAATTTGATCCTTTGAATTGTGTGGATAACTCTGAGGCTACGATGCAGATTACAGGGAAGGGCTAGAGTTGGGGCACAAGTGTTAGGTCAGTCTTCCAATGAGCGTGTGCACAGCCCTAACAATTAATTTATTTGTTTGCATACCACCGTATTGCTTGAGAAAAAAGCTCTGTTTAGGCTGTCAGCTTTATAATCTTCATTAATGTAATATACCCCAAGGTATCATTTTGGGTAACACTTCCTTTGAAGGTTGCATACATAAAGCAGAAATAACACATGACACACTCATGAAGGTTTAAGTGACATTCATAAAGCCCTTCAATAAAGCATCCATGTCATTATTTCTGTAGTTGCCATGGCGCCTAGTAGCAGCAGAGAGCTCCTGTAAGTATGTACATATATACAATTACTTGTAAGTGTTTTAATTTATTTTTATTTTTATCAGCTGTTTTAGTTTTTCATAACATTGAATTTTATTGCATATTTCTGGTGGTTTTGACCCACAGATTTGCAGATGGACTGGCAGGTCAACTATTTTTGTCTTGGCTAGCTGGCTAATTGTTTTTATTTGAATGATGCGTCTGGACACCGTACCAGCTGTTTTGTTTCACCTGGCTGCTGGTTTCTGATCTTTTGAAAACATAAATTGAAGAGTCACCTGAAGGAATGGGAAACGCAATAAACGAATGCAGTGCTGAGGCAGAGGGCCAGCCTGAATATATATATATATATATATGACTAGACGTAACATAGTAAATGTAAATATGAGACATTCAAATTAGTATGATACACTACATGACCAAAAGTAAGTTTACACCTGATCGTCAAACATCTAATTCCAAAATCATAGGCATTAATATGGAGTTGGTCCCACCTTTGCTGCTATAACAGCCTCCACTCTTATGGGAAGGCTTTCTACTAGATGTTGGAACTTTGCTGCGGGGACTTGCTTCCATTCAGCAACAAGCGCATTAGTGAGGTCGGGCACTGATGTTGGCCAATTAGGCCTGGTTTGCAGTCGGCGTTCCAATTCATCCCAAAGGTGTTCGATGGGGTTGAGGTCAGGGCTCTGTGCAGGCCAGTTAAGTTCTTCCACACCGATCTCGACAAACTATTTCTGTATGGACCTCACTTTGTGCACGGGGGCATTGTCATGCTGAAACATGAAAGGGCCTTCCCCAAACTGTTGCCACAAAGTTGGAAGCACAGAATCGTCTAGAATGTCATTGTATGCTGTAGCATTAAGATTTCCCTTCACTGGAACTAAGGGGCCTAGCCCGAACCATGAAAAACAGCCCCAGACCATTATTCCTCCTCCACCAAACTTTACAGTTGGCACTATGCATTGGGGCATGTAGCGTTCTCCTGGCATCCTCCAAACCAATAATTGTCCATCGGACTGCCAGATGGTGAAGCTTGATTCTTCATTCCAGAGAACGCGTTTCCACTGCTCCGGAGTCCAATGGCGGCGAGCTTTACACCGCTCCAGCCAACGCTTGGCATTGTGCATGGTGATCTTAGGCTTGTGTGCTCGGCGATGGAAACCCATTTCATGAAGCTCCTGACTAACAGTTATTGTGCTGACGTTGCTTCCAGAGGCAGTTTGGAACTCTGTAGTGAGTGTTGCAACCGAGGACAGACGATTTTTACGCACTACGCGCTTCAGCACTCTGCGGTCCCGTTCTGTGAGCTTGTGTGGCCTACCACTTCGCAGCTGAGCCGTTGTTGCCCCTAGACATTTCCACTTCACAGTAACAGCAGGGCAGAAATTTGACGAACTGACTTGTTGGAAAGGTGGCATCCTATGACAGTGCCACATTGAAAGTCACTGAGCTCTTCAGTATGGGCCATTCTACTGCCAGTGTTTGTCTATGGAGATTGCATGGCGGTGTGCTTGATTTTATATACCTGCTGAGGCATCACCCAAGTGGGTACAATACATTGTGAAGGAGGAGGTACAGTAGCTACATGACTCAGGCTGGTTCCCAGAGTAGCCCTCTACACAATCATCACCAGACTCTTCATCAACCATTTCCCTGACCACCTTCCAGACTTGGCCTCTATTGGTTGACTTAACTATAGCTAAGCTACTCATGATGATGTATCTGTATTGCTTGTTTGTTTTTTGCTTTTGAAGCACTTTGAGATTGTTATGAAAAGCGCTATAGAAATGTAATTCATTACTATGAATTATTGTTATTAGTGACATTAGTGTTGAATATTATGTCACATTACAGGAGCCCCACTCAAAAACACATTTGTCTGAAGAGAAACATTTTCTTCGAGCGTATTCTGGCCTGGAGCACTAGGTATAACTGTCAGGTCAGAATTGGAAATGTCATGTTTGCTGAGAAAAAAATGTGGAAATTAATTCATGTGTTTATGTACCATATTTATTTTTTACCAGGTCAGTTTACTGAGAACATGTGCCATTGGCTTATCTTGGCACAAATAAAACACTGTAGGCCTTCCATAGAGATAGATAGAGGACGTATCTTTGTATCTGTGCCATTATAGCATCTGTGACAGCATGGGTCACCAGGAGGGATCAGACAATGAAGTTGGAAGTCCCACCCAGTTGACTACATTAAAATGGTGAAAGCCCTCAATGGCGCTGACCATGCTAATACGACCTTTTGGTCACTATCATTCTCTATGACCTGACATAACTACCTGGTGCTCCAGGAAGTATTACCTCATTGTGATCATCCATGTGTCTAAACAGCCCTTTTGTAACTTGGTTAAGCATGCAGTGCTTATGCAACAGGCTTATTCAATATCATGTCCATACGTGATTGAATGAGTTTGGTTGACTCTTCCAATTGTATGATGCTGCTGCATCTGAATTGAGTCATTCAATGTGCAGTTGTGAAATAATTGGGGAGTTTGGTGTTCAATTATAGCCAGCATTGCTTCCCAACTGCCACCCTGCAAACAGTCTTTTACTTGCTCATTGTCTTTGCCAAACCTTTCACTTTTAATGTAAAAGTGAACATGAAAATATATTATGCCTGTACATAGAAGGTAATGTTTCTTTTTACACCCTTAGGCTGTTTTTAAAGTTCATGAGTGCAATGTAAATTTAAGGTCAATCAATATTTAATCATGACACAGACAGTTTATGGTTGAATCATGGGTGTTGCAGTTAATTGGTGCAGTGTCATGTGATTATCCTCATGAACTGCAAATCCATTTATTCTACTGTAGACCGCCAACATACCATTGACCAATTTACCTAACTTAGCAGGCATAAAATAAATGCCTGAAACTAGATCCTCTACCTACATACTCCTCTTAAAGAGAAGAAAAAAAAACTGTTGGGGGAGTTTATCTTCTGCACTGTTCAACCAATCCAGTAAACGTGGAGAAGGAGTTAAGATAGTGTCACCTTGTTCACAAAGATTTGTATAACTAACCCAAGATATTTTATATATTTTTATTTATTTAACCTTTATTTAACCAGGTAAGCCAGTTGAGAACAAGTTCTCATTTGGCCAAGATAAAGCAAAGCAGTGCGATAAAAACAACAACAACACAGAGTTACATATGGGATAAACAAAACGTACAGTCAAAAACACAATAGAAAATCTATATACAGTGTGTGCAAATAGACCACAGCAAATAAACCACAGCCTGTCGTTTCCAATGGGATCAAATGAATCAAAGCAATCAAATGAATCAAAGCAACGGAGGTGGGCAGAGCCAAGCACAAGCTATCGAGATCCTATCGGCGTGTTCTAGCATGTATTTGCATATTTCCGTCAGGGAATGTCTACTCTTTGAAGTGCGTGTGCAATAACTCAATTCGCCATTGCTCTCAACACAAGTTTTATGTATTTCTTGGGCAACGGGTAAAGTCTACTAAACTTAGTCCACTCTGTTTGTAACAGATTTTAGTTTTGGGAACAGAAAACTGTATTGAGATCAAATGTTTCATCAATGAGAACATTTGTAGAATATCTGCCATCTTCTCCCACTGCTGGCCACTGGACTTCCTCTCATCAGCATATTTGGTGTTGAGTGGAAATACCAACCAGATGCTTCAGATTTATACATCTGGTGAAACCAATTAAGTACAGTGCATTCAGAAAGTATTCAGACCACTTGACTTTTTCCACATTTTGTTACATTTCAGCCTTATTCTAATATATATATATATATATTTTTATGTCCTTCATCAATCTAGACACAGTACCCCATAATGACAAAGCATAAACAGGTTTTAGAAATGTTTGCAAATTTATATATAAATAAAAACACTGAAATATCACATTTACATAAGTATTCAGACCCTTTACTCAGTACTTTGTTGAAGCACCTTTGGCAGCGATTAGAGCCTCGAGTGATCTTGGGTATGACGCTACAAGCTTGGCACACCTGTATTTGGGGAGTTTCTCCCATTCTTCTCTACAGATCCTCTCAAGCTCTGTCAGGTTGGATGGGGAGCGTCGCAGCACAGCTATTTTCAGGTCTCTCCAGAGATGTTAGATCGGGTTCAAGTCCGGGCTCTGGCTGGGCCACTCAAGGACATTTAGAGACTTGTCCCGAAGCCACTCCTGCGTTGTCTTGGCTGTGCGCTTAGGGTCCTTGTCCTGTTGGAAGGTGAACCTTTGCCCCAGTCTGAGGTCCTGAGCGCTCTGGAGCAGGTTTTCATCAAAGATCTCTCTGTACTTTGCTCTGTTCATCTTTCCCTCGATCCTGACTAGTCTCCCTGCCGCTGAAAAACATCCCCACAGCATGCTTCACCGTAGGGATGGTGCCAGGTTTCCTCCAGATGTGACGCTTGGCATTCAGGCCAAAAAGTTAAGTCTTGGTTTCATCAGACCAGATAATCTTGTTTCTCATGGTCTGAGAGACCTTTAGGTGCCTTTTGGCAAACTCCAAGCTGTCATGTGCCGTTTACTGAGGAGTGGCTTCCATCTGGCCACTCTACCGTAAAGGCCTGATTCGTGGAGTGCTGCAGAGATAGTTGTCCTTCTGGAAAGTTCTTCCATCTCCACAGAGGAACTCTGGAGCTCGGGTTCTTGGTCACCTTCCTGACCAAGACCCTTCTCCCCCGATTGCGCAGTTTGGCCGGTCGGCCAGCTCTAGGAAGAGTCTTAGTGGTTCCAAACTTCTTCCATTTAAGAATGATGGAAGCCACTGTGTTCTTGGGGACCTTCAATGCTGCAGACATTTTTTGGTAACCTTCCCCAGATCTGTGCCTCGACACAATCCTGTCTCGGAGCTCTACAGACAATTCCTTCGACCTCATGGCTTGGTTTTTGCTCTGACATGCACTGTCAACTGTGGGACCTTATATACACAGGTGTGTGCCTTTCCAAATCATGTCCAATCAATTCAATTTACCACAGGTGAACTCCAATCAAGTTGTAGATACATCTCTAAAAACCAGTTTTCGCTTCGTCATTATGGGGTATTGTGTGTAGATTGATGAGGAATTTTATTTATTTAATCCATTTTAGAATAATGCTGTAACGTAACAAAATGTGGAAAAAGTCAAGGGGTCTGTATACTTTCCAAATGCACTGTATATAAACCCTGGATTGCTGATGCTATGTATGGACCATTGAGAGGCTTTGGAGCCCATTGTCGGCCATATTAGCACTCCCCAGTAGGAGCAGTCCTCCATAGGAATTCTAAAGTACTTCAATTAAATGTATCAAGGACAACATTACATGTATTGAAGTATTATTATTTTTTGTAGTGGTACAGTAACATTAGTAATCTCTACAAACTATACTTTAAGGTAAATACTTTTATATATTTTTTATTTAGGTCACATATAGCTTCGCCCCGCAATTTGCCATTTAAATGACCATTTATATAAAAAATCTTGACTTTTACTTTTAATGTTACAGATGTCTGTAACATTAAAAGTCACATCATATAATTTAAAAGTATGCATAAAGGTGTCTGTAATAGAATAAATGTGGCAAAAACGAATGCACACATTAATAAATGCATTTCTGTAGCTTCCAAAATATTTTTTACAATGGTGGGTGAGTGCCAAGATGGAGGTACAGTGGCTTCAACACAGCGACCCTATCATTCCTATAGTGTATATATAAATCATTGGGTGAAACTTCTGGCTCATTGTTCTATCCGTGTTGTTCATGCACAGATGATCCACTACCACAGATTATAGTCTACCACAGTATGAGTCATAATACCCATAAAACCTATTGTTCAAACATGGAAATGGTTCCAATCGTTTTTTCCACCATTCTTTTTCCCATAGGGGATTTTAGAACCACTTCATATAAGGTCTGTGTTTTGTGTAGGCTTACCCTGGCGTGATGTTTTGATAACCGTGTAAATCTCTCTCGGACAAAGTCATACAGAACTACACATCCTGTCGCAAGCTTTGGCGTCGTCACTCAAGGCAGTGTTTCAGGGTAGGAAAAACCTCCACATTTCTCCATGCAAATTCACATCGACAAGTAGAAAGTAACCTAGCAAGTAAAGTCAAATAGAAGAATTACCAGATATTATAGCTTTTTTGTAGTTTCTCAATTACATAATTGCTATAGTGTATTTATCGTGTGTATTGTTGTTTAGCATTTTTCAAATTACCTACCTTAGCTTTATTACTAGTCTTTTTTTAATTACCCTGGCCTTTATAGCTAGCTAGCTAACCTTAGGTATCTGTCGATCAGAAGCAAGGATGGTTCTGTGCTATGTACTGGATTGTAACCACTACCCTGATAAGCACACGTGCATTTTATCGTTTTCTGACCTCTGTAAGCGAGAAGCGTCGCTGGAGCCGTGTGATAAGGTAAGCCCTGTTTGCTAGCTTATAACAAACTATTTTGGGTAATAAGTCAAAGATCTGTGGTTAGCTAGGTGCTTATGAAAATTAGCTAGATAACCACCGACTGTAGTTACATGTATAACGCACGTTACCTTCCTTACAAGTAAAAAGAAAACCAGCATAAGATAGCATAATGACTATTGTGACCTTTTATTATTGACAAGTCCTTTGTGAGCTAGTCAGCTAGTTAACCTTAGCGCACGGTTCGTGTAGACATACTTTCGACGTGGTGACATGCTAGCTAATATTAGCACGGCACCAGGGCCAGGATAGTTAACTAGCATGTCACCACATAGTAATGTCTGGTTACACGACGGTGAACTAACGTTAACTAGCTAGCTAGCTAAATATCGCCTGGTGGGTTAGCTAGTCAGGCGCCTAGCTAACATTAAATATCCCTGCCCTGGTGGACTAGCTAGCATGTCAAAACATGTAGGGGAAAAGTCTGACTACACAAACGATGAGCTAACGTAACTAGCTAGCTAATGTTAAATATCCCTGCTCTGGTGGGCTAACTAACATGTCACCACGTGGAAAAGTCTGACGACACAAATTGTGAGCTAACGTTAACTAGCTATCTAACTAAATATTAATGAATTTGTAGATATATCTGTACAGTATGTTTGTGTATGGTTCTCATGATTTAGGATCGGGTGTTGAGGGACCACTTGTCCAAGGTGTGTTTGTGTTATGATAAACAATGCATTTTCTGTCCAGAAAATGCATTGAAAAAGACAACACAGACCAAATGTCTTTGTTTTCCAGTCCAACAAGAGTGCATCCCTCAAGCCATCTGGTGCATGGACATCCTGTGTCAGTATGATCCGAGCGCGAGAGTCCAGTTGTAGACTACAGCAGATCGAGCATGTGGAAGGACAGGTCAGGAACTCATCAAATGTGAAACAATATTGTGTAAAACATTGAATTTGTAGATTTTGACTTTTGTCTCCGCTTTTTCCCATGTTTTAGACATGAGGCGTGACATGCGGAACATCTTCAGGCTCCCCCATGAAAAGCAGTGCATGATGTTCAACGCCACCCTCGGCAAGGATATCTGCCAGAAATTATGGCTCTCCCATCCTTAGATGTACTCTCTCTCTCGCTCTCTCTCTAGTTAAGCAGTCCAAATGATTTTTGTAGGGTGTGTCCTATCCAACTCTACTTACTTCTTATTTGGTGTTCAATGGAAACATTGACGTTTCAGGCACCTCCACCGTGGCACAGTTACAGAATGTTCTCACTGAGGTGCATCTTGTGGGCTCAATGTTTTTCCCATACAAACCACAGAAATGGTTTTGTTCCACGAAGGCATCTGTTGTACATGACTAATCAAATGACCTGTGAAGCCAGTTAGACATGTAAGTCCCTTTTAGATGATCCCTCAACCACTGTTGGTCCTCCTTAGTGATTTCACGGCTCAGAGGGTTTTAACTTTGCTGTTGAAAATGTAAATCAGAAGTACAGTCGTATAGCTCATTGCAAGACTTCACCTCTTTTGGGCAAATAGTACCCTAGACTGTCCTGATCATCTAGTTAAGCATACCAGATAAATCCTCCATCCCAGCAGGAATGTCCCATCCACATAGTGATAAATACTCATATGATTTTCCAGCTCAGCATTCTTAGGGAAACATTTGCCACAAGTGGTATTCTGTGTTCTATGAAAATGGAGGGAGTCAACTCGTTGTCCAGTGAGTGAGGCTTGCCTACATAGTGTTTAGTTAGGAGCCTAGTTGTGGTTCACTTCCACTAGAAGGTCCTTGTTATTCCCACCAGGTGTTTCTTCAGGCTGTTGGGGATGGGCTCAACATTTTACCCACACAAACCACAAAAACAGTTTGGCTCCACTGAGTGCCTGTTGAACATGACTAATCAAATGACTGACTGACTTGACTTAAGCCCATGGCTCCTATAAGTAGCATAGGCCAGTTGAGGCCATTCTCAGTCATTTCTGCCTGTGCATCTCTCCTCCATGTGTTTCTAGGTCTCCTTCTGTTCCCTTTGGTGCAAGGGACCTTACCATTGAAGAGGCAGTGAAGTCAAAGGATTTCTATATCCAAGAGGAGGGAGGGTCTTACCGGGTCTCAGCTGCACATCACATTGCTTTCCTGTCTAACTTTATGGTTTGATGTGTTAACTGGATGGTCATTGACTGTACTGATGTAGAAGTAGCTACTCCAAGTCAGATGGATCTACAGAAGCAAACCTACTCACTCCTTCAAGCTACTCCTGGAAGTTGCACCTAATGCAATGATAACATACGGCAGCGATCTTTTTCCAGGATCTGTGTCAGACAACATTGGATGTATAAAAACAACATTAAAAACAACAACCATACAGATATAAACAAGATAAATAACGGGATCAGTACTTTTCTACACTTTTCATATGAGGACTAATGCAGTTTTTCCATAAACTTTTAATTGATAACTTGGGATTTTTTCATTTGACTTCTCAAATACAAATTGGAAGGATCATGCAAATCAAGACTATGAATGCATTTAGCTGTGGTTCCCAACCAGAGGTACTAGAACCCCTGAGGGTACTTGGCCTATCCACAGGGGGTACTTGAGAAGACTCATGAGGCCTACTGGTAAAATGCACATGAGGGGGTACACTGGACAGAGCAAAATTCAGTTTGTGGTACAGTACAGTAAATGAAAAAGGTTGGGAACCACTGCTCTATGACAGACCACTCCTAAAAAGTAAATACTGTGCATTGGAAGATTTGTCTCTGGATGTCTATAATAATAAATTAAAACATTCTGAATGTGAATATATGTCAATAGATGTTTTGATTCATTCTCATCAATGACAACATTATAGAACTGAGTTATAAATTATCTAAGTCTGGTATCCAGGGTAATCTGGTTAATGATTATATAATATTGATTATGTGGCTCTTTCCTTGTAGAATGTTGACAGCTGTATAGAACACATTGTATGGCTAAGATGCTAAAACTTCACTTAATAGCTACACTCACCAACACGGGATAAACTTTCTCCCTCATGCTGGCCCTGACCAAACCGGTAAGTTGCCCCTCATTATAGCTGCACTTTTCCACATGGCCAGACTTATAGTGGTCTTCTCACATTTTAATGCTCATGCACATCCTTGGAAAAAGCTGTAAGGACTAAAATAGACACCAAAGTCGACATATTGTACAAACAATTATCTAGGTTAAGTAAAACTAAATTATTTTTAGATCTACTGCTCTGCTAACTAGCTAGCTAGCTAAAGTGTAGACAGTGGCTAGCTAAGACAGAAAGAAAGGGGACGGAAGAAGTACAACACTTTATTCAGTATATTTCAATACAGCACATGGATTCCGCATGGATTGGGCACAGAAGGTCTCTGATTGCACTGGTGAATGGTAGCTGTCAGTGTCCTGCAGGAATTTGTAGTCTTGCATGAGGTCTTCTCTGTTGCTAATTAGCATTTCAAATTTTCTGGAGTAAATTTAGGCGAATATATTGATAAAACTAAAAAACGGCACTTGCTGGAGAGGACAGATCTTGGGCCCATAGGTGGTGGGCCGTAGCAAGCTATCTCCTTTAGTTTTTGAGATGATCAATCTCTGTCAAGGGAAGAGCTGGTTTTTACATATTGTGTATATTTATTTATTCTAAACACATTTCTGTTTGTTGGCAATGTCAATTCTTGAAACAACAACAAATGTTTATGTTCGCTAGCTGGACAGGCAAACGCCGCTGATTACTAAACTGTAAAACAATCAAACAATCAAAACTAGTGTACTATCCATGGTACTATCTCTGCTGATCACGTCTGCCAATCACGTTATCGGTATTTAAGTTAGTAGTGCTGGTGACATCTCAAGAGAGATCTCCGTCTGACAAACTGCTATCAGGTAAAGTATGTTTTTTTATTGTGATCCAAATATTTAGTTCGAAATGTGGTACCATCAATGCAAGCTGTAAAATGACTCCAAACTTAGAACACAGCAACCTAAGTAATGTAGCTAGCTAGTTACAACAAGTAGATCTGTTGCTAGCTCGCAAGAGCAGATAGCTTTATCATTAGCTAGCATGTCATTCTGGGACAAGGAGCGTTTTATCAGTTTATTATACAGTGAGGGAAAAAAGTATTTGATCCCCTGCTGATTTTGCATGTTTGCCCACTGACAAAGAAATTATCAATCTATACTTTTAATGGTAGGTTTATTTGATCAGTGAGAGACAGAATAACAACAAAAGAATCCAGAAGAACGCATGTAAAAAATGCCAAGACCAAAGAGCTCTCCAAGGATGTCAGGGACAAGATTGTAGACCTACACAAGGCTGGAATGGGCTACAAGACCATCGCCAAGCAGCTTGGTGAGAAGGTGACAACAGTTGGTGCGATTATTCGCAAATGGAAGAAACACAAAAGAACTGTCACTCTCCCTCGGCCTGGGGCTCCATGCAAGATCTCACCTCGTGGAGTTGCAATGATCATGAGAACGGTGAGGAATCAGCCCAGAACTACACGGGAGGATCTTGTCAATGATCTCAAGGCAGCTGGGACCATAGACAAGAAAACAATTGGTAACACACTACGCCGTGGACTGAAATCCTGCAGCGCCCGCAATGTCCTCCTGCTCAAGAAAGCACATATACATGCCCGTCTGAAGTTTGCCAATGAACATCTGAATGATTCAGAGGAGAACTGGGTGAAAGTGTTGTGGTCAGATGAGACCAAAATCTAGCTCTTTGGCATCAACTCAACTCGCTGTGTTTGGAGGAGGAGGAATGCTGCCTATGACCCCAAGAACACCATCCCCACCGTCAAACATGGAGGTGGAAACATTATGCTTTGGGGGTGTTTTTCTGCTAAGGGGACAGGACAACTTCACCGCATCAAAGGGATGATGGATGGGGTCATGTACCGTCAAATCTTGGGCGAGAACCTCCTTCCCTCAGCCAGGGCATTGAAAATGGGTCGTGGATGGGTTTTCCAGCATGACAATGACCCAAAACACATGGCCAAGGCAACAAAGGAGTGGGTCAAGAAGAAGCACATTAAGGTCCTGGAATGGCCTAGCCAGTCTCCAGACCTTAATCCCATAGAAAATCTGTGGAGGGAGCTGAAGGTTCGAGTTGTCAGCCTCGAAACCTTAATGACTTGGAGAAGATATGCAAAGAGGAGTTGGACAAAATCCAACTACAAGAAACGTCTGACCTCTGTGATTGCCAACAAGGGTTTTGCCACCAAGTACTAAGTCATGTTTTGCAGAGGGGTCAAATACTTATTTCCCTCATTAAAATGCAAATCAATTTATAACGTTTTTGACATGCGTTTTTCTGGATTTTTTTGTTGTTATTCTGTCTCTCACTGTTCAAATAAACCTACCATTAAAATTATAGACTGATCATTTCTTTGTCAGTGGGCAAACGTACAAAATCAGCAGGGGATCAAATACTTTTTTCCCTCACTGTAACTAATAATTTAAGACATAATTTAAAATATATTGGACAAGTAGTGTAAATCTAATACATCATCAAGGCAGGACCCACTAATTTCATTCATACTGACAAATAAGAAATGACACATTATCCCTGTCAATAATTGGAGTAGGATGATTGCAGAGCCCTCTTTCTCAGACTGTCAGGATGTTCATTTTCTAGCTCATAAACTACATATATTTGCTGTGATTATTTATTTTATTCGTTCTTGTCTCTCACTTTTTTCTCGCATTGTCTATTCAGCTCTCCTGTGTCCTGCTCCCAAAGATCAACCAAGTGCTATTCAACAAGCATGGGCTGATTCACTCACCTGTGAGGAGAACCATCCTACTGCCGTTTGAACTAGCCCTGCCGTCATTATTTAGACATTGGGAACACATATGCATTTATCTGTTGTCTTTTCTTTGTGGATTTTGTCTTACACAGTCTAGTGCATTTTAGAGTTAAAGAACACCCACTACAGATACACGCAGAGTTGTGGACTCGAGTCTGACTTGAGTCACAAATAAGATGACTTGAGACTCAACGATAGAAAATAAAATAACTTAAGACTTGACTTGGAACCTTAAGACTCGGGACTTGACTTTGACTTGAGACTGATGACTTTAAATTATCTGGCCAGGTTTTGTAATGTTTTGTCACTCATTTGTGGCACAGTCTACGTGGATTACTTCAAACGCAGCCAGAAACAGTAGCCGCAGCATCGCCCTTGCAAAAAAAAAAAATGCAACAGATCGGCTAGCGAAATGCACACGGCACTCTGATTGGAACAGCAAACTGTCAATCAACACAGGTCGGGTGAACTAGCAAACAGATTGCTGATTTGCTGTACAGGTATAGGATCAGGTGCAGAGCAAACGTCAAATTGGAGAGAGGATTGCCATAATAAATACATTTGTAATGTTTGTGCTTTTCTAATAACTAATATCTGTGTTCAATTCATGTGCTTTTCTAATAACCGTTTTCTGTGTTCATGCAAGTGACTGACTGAACGAATCCTCACTATCAGTAGCTGTAATTTGGCAGCACGCCCAGACCTTTGTTTTGAGAACGAAAGATATCTCAGTTTCAAGGTCTCAGCTTAGAGAGAAGAAGCCTCGTGAGGTATTGGTCTGTCACATGTTATGAACCAGTATTGGTCGGTCACATGAATTAAACAAAACGGTAATGATGAATGAATTATGCTAAATCATGCAAATATAACTTGTCTATGTATAGCCGTATATAAGACAACTGCTGGGTATGCCCCAGCAGAGCTCCTGATTGACATGTGTACTATGGTGCATTGAGTTGGTTGGAACCTCTCCAGCGCGCTGATAATAAAGGATGATTCATTTAAGATTGACTTTGAGTGTCCCTGGTGGTAATTTCCACAACATGGTGGTGAATTTCCATGACAATTTGGCATCACGAAAAGGATGATTGATTCTGCTTGCGGAGCTTTCCAGTGGGGGTCTGCAAAGAAAACGGGTGGCGCATTTTATGAAGCGTGAGGGAAATTACTGTATGACCAAAAGAGGACGAGGACCCGCCCAGACCCTAATTGTGAGCTTCCCAGGAGGAGACACATCATCCGTGAACAATTGAGGGACGGCAACGGATTTAAGTAAGTCAATTTAACTGAATTTGTATGAAAATAAAAATTAAATCAATGAAACTAAACATAAAGATGTTGAAGGAGGGTACCACTAGCCTACAAAATAACACGAGGTGTTTTTGAATATGGCGTGTTATTTACATATATGGGAAGCGGCAAGACTATAGAGACCATAGCATTTATGATTATATAAACTATTGAGACTATAGACACAGAGACTATAGATACGCGAGACTATAGATACTGTAGAAAGTATAGATACTGTTGACTATGGACTACATAGACTATTGAGACTATAGACACTGAGATACTATAGATACGTGAGAGTATAGATACTGTAGAGACTATGCCGACTGTAGAGACTATAAAGTAACCGTTGAAGATACATATGACGTGGAAGAAGGCTAGAGCTAGTCTTAGAGAGAAGACTAGAGTGAGAGCAAGTAACGGTACCATGCCCCACTGACAGCTGTCTGTAGGCATCTATAAGAGAAATGTCTACGTGGTCTGCAGCCTCTGGTAGAGCATGGCATTAGGTGCACTCTGTGTTATTTTATATGTGTAGTGAAGATATATTTGGTGCATAGGAGGTAACGACAGAGAATCGTTGAAGACGCACATGGGTAATAAGGGAGATTACTGAGTGTGTTTGGGAATAGTACTATGTGAATGTGGATGTGAAAGTTGTGTTTATAGTTGTGTGAGTGTGGAAAGGACGTGTTAAACTAATAGAAATGTGAATAATATGCTGACTGATTGAAATGTGGGTGTTAAGCTGATTGGAATTTGGATAATGAGATAATTGATTGAAATTTGGTTGTTAAGCTGATTGAAATTTGGATAATAAGCTGATTGGAATTTGGATAACAAGAGATTGAAATGTGGATATTAAGCTGACTGTACAGAGTGAATGAGAGCTGTCAGGGGACTAGCTCCAGTGTGAAAGAGGATTACTGAGAGCGTGAAAGAATGGATACCCCAACCAGTTCTGTGTGAGCTGAGTTTTTAGATCTATAATATTATCTAGGGGTTCTGTCCACCACCGCCCATCGATCTACAGGTAGTGAGCACTGACAGGAGAAGCCATTGAAAGATATGTGTACCTCGCGGGCTGCATCGCTGTGATTGTTGCTGCGGTGTGGAGGTGAAAACCTGAAGATTTATAATGTTATAAAGGGATTCTGTATGGAGATATGAAAGGAGAAAATACTATTTCTGAATATGCTGTAAAATAGAACACTAGTGAATATTTAAATCCCTTTATGAATAGAACACTGGTGTAGAGGAGGAATTTGTGATGTAGCACAAATGTATAATGGGTTACTAGATATAAAGTAACATAATATTTGTATAATGGGTTACTAGAGATCTGATGAAGTAACAATATAAATAATAATAATAATATACAACTTGCAAACCCACACGTAGACGTACGTAAGTGGTCTAAAAAGTATTCTGTTCAGAGTGGTCCCTTTATGGATCATTTGATGAAGATGAGGTTAAAGCATTGTATTGGACTTGATTTATCCCTAACCAATAAAACTATACACGCTTATGAGATGTCCTCCACCCTGGTAATACATTTTCAAATAAGCCCATACCCTGTTAAATAGAACCAATGATTTTCTGTATTCACCTACTCAACCGTTTAACGTGCTAGGTAGAGACTTATTATGGACAGAGCATGCCATCTACAGGGGACTGATAGACAGTGCAACCCAGTTAATACATATTGACCCCTCCAACGCATTACATATGAATCTTAAAATAATAAACATTTAATAAATATTGAAGCAGAAAGTGAATATCCAACAGAAATTTGAAATAAATATAGAGTAACTTTTGAAGGTATACTAAGATGAAAATAATGCCTTCCAATATGGAGAAAGTTATCATGTTTGTTTTGTTTTAAACCTTGCAATAGGGGGAAAATCAGAATGTTGTTGGAGAGTGATCTGTGTGTTTAAGCAGTAGTGATTGAGGTATTCCTATTGGGAAGGGAGTCCAAGTTGAGGGAAACAGATATGGAGACTAGTGCAAGTAACACAGTGAATGGTAATTGGCTTTCAGATAGCAATCCAATAATGCAATATTTTAGTAATCTGAAGAAGTAAGACAGAGGGATTGCTCACTCTTCAAGGCCTGGTCCACTGCTCTCTTGTTTAAGCCATCTGGTGTTTGGGTTAAGAGATAAGATTCCTGTGGAACAATAGATAGCCGCCAGTACACACTGTATTCAAACTGGCTGTAAGGGACACAGTGGGGGTAAGAGAGACAGTGGGGGAATTTAGGAAAGAGGTATGAATAATGGAATAAGACACGTTTTTGACAATTTCCAATTATTATTAATACATTCTATAGTTTTGGTAGCACCAGTGATTTAAGTAAGAAGGTAATGTCATCTAAAACAATAATATATTCCCATTACATGGAATTGTGTCCAGATTGAAGTAGATCCAAGTAAATGTTTTAAGTACCGAATATTGAGCTGATAAGACAGCACCAACTTTTTGAAGGTCCTAGCAGATTTGTTAAACAACAGGTTTCATATTTTGACTAGTATCTGTCCCAAGGACAGTTTGTACAGAATTGTATTTCAATGTAACAGGTCAAACTGACAATGTTTACTTTAGAAGGTGCATATTCAGCTTGACGAGACACTGTATCATCTGATGTGTCTGAAGTATAATTCTGTATACGACTGATGGAATGTCCCCTACCTGTCAAGATACTGATGTGGATGCAGTGGTGGAGTCAAGCGCAGGACAAGGAGGCTAAGTCCAAAATGACTTTACTTCGTAGGCACAAAGACAAAACAAAAGGCCTCAAAACAAAGGAGGCAAACGATTACGCACACACGCGTAAAACACTAAACATCCAACGAGACACCAATAGGACAGGCGTACAATTACACACAACTGCAAACAAACCAAAAGGGAAACATATAGGTGACATAATCAATACTCAATACGAAACAGGTGCACACACAAGACCAGACCAAACAAACATCGAGAACATCCAGCGGTAGCAGTTAGTACTCCGGGGACGACGAACGCCGAAGCCTGCCCGAGCAAGGAGGAGGAGCAGCCTCGGCAGAATCCGTGACACTACCAAGTATTTCTTTCATGTTTATCAATGATTCTGTATCTCTCCCTTTGAAAGGTTTATTAAGGAAAGTGCCTTAGGAGAGCAGTAAAGGTACCTGGATCCATCTGTCAAGGGAGCTCCCAAATTAAGTAAGGCCTGGGCATGTTGTTTGTTTTTACCCTATGATTTTTACCACACACATGCCAGCACCCAGACACAACCCACCTGTTAATGAATATTTGTTAGTGGTTAATACTCTGTTTGATTTATTGGGTGGGGTATTTTTTGTCACGGGTTAGAAAGGATGCTGTAAACAAATTATTTTTTTGAAATTTCTATTGTCAGAGTTTTGGTTGCACACATGTACATTTTTTAGATAAGAAATGTACTGAAAAACCCAATGTAAACCTGATACACAAAATGTTTGAAATGTTTAAAATATCTTTAAATAATGTCTGAGGTACAGGGAAACAAACACTCACTTAATGGGGTTGAATGACCTCTGACCTCTGCTCTGACCTTCTGGTGAGGCCTGATCACCCTCACGAGAAAGACTGGAGACATTGGGTGAGATTTAAATGGGCTATGTGAATACTAATAATTAGAAGAAGTTTATAATTTATCAATAGTCCTATGTGTGATTCGGACCATGAGAAGGACAGAGAGAGAGCGCTGCCCCTGAATGAGGGACACATGTCTCTAGTCTATGTTACCATTACCTTATGGGATACAATTATTTCCTTATGGAGTTATCAAGAATTGTAATTGTAATTTGATTTGTTATCATAATTTCTTTTTTTTTATTCAACGTGTGTCCAAAGGGACAAATTACCGGTCCCCTGGGCATTTGGTAAATATTGAAACATATTTTCTTCACATGCCTGCCAGTAAAAGAAAAAAGATGCTGGTAATGGCTGACAGTTACTCCATATGGATTGAAGTTTTCCCCACCTCGAGTGATATATTTGTATTGCTGCAATATGTGCAGCCATCTGTAACTCTGATCATTTAACCACAGATAGAACAATGAGACAGATATTTCACTGGATGTATAAATGTGAAGCAAATATGGCAGTGACAGGAAGCTCACTGGCAGGCAGTGGGAGAAGATGGAATGACATGGACTTTGGCTGACATTCGGCACATTTTCTCAGCGATGAAATATTTGATCTCAATACAGTTTTCTGTTCCCGAAACTAGAATATGTTATGAACAGAGTGGACTAAGTTTTGTAGACTTTACCCTTTGCAAAAGTTTTAAAAAATTGCGTTGTTTAGAACGTGCACAAAGGCTAATTTAGTTATTGCAAATGCACACTTCACAGAGTAGGCGTTCCCTAACGGAAATATGCAGATGCATACCTAGAACACGCCAATGGGATCTCACTAGCTCGTGCTTGGTTCTGCCCACTATGACTAATTTGTTCCCATTGGAAACGACAAAAAATGATCAATGGTGAGTGTAATGGTGAGTGTAAAGTGAATTACTTGTGAGTTCATCAATAGTCAATTCAATCAATTGTATGTTTTTTGCGTAATCACTGCGAGCAATCATTACTCTCAAAAAATGTGACACCCACAGTTTAATTGTGAAGATAAATTTAGCGCCGCCCTAAAAACCCTATTCAAATTCACCACACAACCCTTCAAATAGGTATGTAATGAGATATTATATAATCTCTTAATAGTGCTTTATTTACATTTTACAGGTTATAAGTTGGACAAATCGGGTGAAAAAAGCCGGTTCCCCACACGACATACAGTACCAGTCAAAAGTTTGGACACACCTACTCATTCAAGGGTTTTTCTTTATTTTTACTTTATTTTTTTACATTGTAGAATAACAGTGAAGACATCAAAACTATGAAATAACACATATGGAATCATGTAGTAACCAAAAAAGTGTTAAACAAATCAAAATATATTTTATATTTGAGATTCTTCAAATAGCCACCCTTTGCCTTGATGACAGCTTTGCACACTCTTGGCATTCTCTCAACCAGCTTCACCTGGAATGCTTTCCCAACAGTCTTGAAGGAGTTCCCACATATGCTGAGCACTTGTTGGCTGCTTTTACTTCACTCTGCCATCCGACTCATCCCAAACCATCTCAATTGGGTTGAGGTCGGGGGATTGTGGAGGCCAGGTCATCTGATGCAGCACTCCATCACTCTCCTTCTTGGTCAAATAGCCCTTACACAGCCTGGAGGTGTGTTGGGTCATTGTCCTGTTGAAAAACAAATGATAGTCCCACTAAGACCAAACCAGATAGGATGGCGTATCGCTGCAGAATGCTGTGGTAGCCATGCTGGTGAAGTGTGCCTTGAATTCTAAATAAATCACAGACAGTGTCACCAGCAAAGCACCCCCACACCATAACACCTCCTCCTCCATGCTTTACGGTGGGAACTACACATGCAGAGATCATCCATTCACCCACACCACTTCTCACAAAGACACAGCGGTTTGAACCAAAAATCTCAAATTTGGACTCCAGACCAAAGGATACATTTCCACCGGTATAATGTCCATTGTTCGTGTTTCTTGGCCCAAGCAGGTCTCTTCTTCTTATTGGTGTCCTTTAGTAGTGGTTTCTTTGCAGCAATTCGACCATGAAGGCCTGATTCACATAGTCCCCTCTGAACAGTTGATGTTGAGATGTTTCTGTTATTTGAACTCTGTGAAACATTTATTTGGGCTGCAATTTCTGAGGCTGGTAACTCTAATGAACTTATCCTCTGCAGCAGAGGTAACTCTGGGTCTTCCATTCCTGTGGTGGTCCTCATGAGAGCCAATTCCATCATATTGCTTGAGGGTTTTTGAGACTGCACTTCAAGAAACTTTCAAAGTTCTTGAAATATTCCGTATTGTCTGACCTTCATGACTTAAAGTAATGATGGACTGTCGTTTCTCTTTGCTTATTTGAGCTGTTCTTGCCATAATATGGACTTGGTCTTTTACCAAATAGGGCAATCTTCTGTATACAAAGAACAAAGCAAAAAAGAATTTTGAGGGAGAAGTACAGTGGGGAAAAAAAGTATTTAGTCAGCCACCAATTGTGCAAGTTCTCCCACTTAAAAAGATGAGAGAGGCCTGTAATTTTCATCATAGGTACACGTCAACTATGACAGACAAATTGAGAAAAAAAAGCCAGAAAATCTCATTGTAGGATTTTTAATGATTTATTTGCAAATTATGGTGGAAAATAAGTATTTGGTCACCTACAAACAAGCAAGATTTCTGGCTCTCACAGACCTGTAACTTCTTCTTTAAGAGGCTCCTCTGTCCTTCACTCGTTACCTGTATTAATGGCACCTGTTTGAACTTGTTATCAGTATAAAAGACACCTGTCCACAACATCAAACAGTCACACTCCAAACTCCACTATGGCCAAGACCAAAGAGCTGTTAAAGGACACCAGAAACAAAATTGTAGACCTGCACCAGGCTGGGAAGACTGAATCTGCAATAGGTAAGCAGCTTGGTTTGAAGAAATCAACTGTGGGAGCAATTATTAGGAAATGGAAGACATACAAGACCACTGATAATCTCCCTCGATCTGGGGCTCCACGCAAGATCTCACCCTGTGTGGTCAAAATGATCACAAGAACGGTGAGCAAAAAATCCCAGAACCACACGGGGGGACCTAGTGAATGACCTGCAGAGAGCTGGGACCAAAGTAACAAAGCCTACCATCAGTAACACACTATGCCGCCAGGGACTCAAATCCTGCAGTGCCAGACGTGTCCCCCTGCTTAAGCCAGTACATGTCCAGGCCCGTCTGAAGTTTGCTAGAGTGCATTTGGATGATCCAGAAGAGGATTGGGAGAATGTCATATGGTCAGATCAAACCAAAATATAACTTTTTGGTAAAAACTCAACTCGTCGCGTTTGGAGGACAAAGAATGCTGAGTTGCATCCAAAGAACACCATACCTACTGTGAAGCATGGGGGTGGAAACATCATGCTTTGGGGCTGTTTTTCTGCAAAGGGACCAGGACGACTGATCCGTGTAAAGGAAAGAATGAATGGGGCCATGTATCGTGAGATTTTGAGTGAAAACCTCCTTCCATCAGCAAGGGCATTGAAGATGAAACGTGGCTGGGTCTTTCAGCATGACAATGATCCCAAACACACCGCCCGGGCAACGAAGGAGTGGCTTCGTAAGAAGCATTTCAAGGTCCTGGAGTGGCCTAGCCAGTCTCCAGATCTCAACCCCATATAAAATCTTTGGAGGGAGTTGAAAGTCTGTGTTGCCCAGCGACAGCCCCAAAACATCACTGCTCTAGAGGAGATCTGCATGGAGGAATGGGCCAAAATACCAGCAACAGTGTGTGAAAACCTTGTGAAGACTTACAGAAAACGTTTGACCTGTGTCATTGCCAACAAAGGGTATATAACAAAGTATTGAGAAACTTTTGTTATTGACCAAATACTTATTTTCCACCATCATTTGCAAATAAATCATTAAAAATCCTACAATGTGATTTTCTGGATTTTTTTTTCTCATTTTGTCTGTCATAGTTGACGTGTATCTATGATGAAAATTACAGGCCTCTCTCGTCTTTTTAAGTGGGAGAACTTGCACAATTGGTGGCTGACTAAATACTTTTTTCCCCACTGTATGTAGTTAGTTAGCTAGTGCTGCTGTTCGTTGTTGAATCTCACATCACTTGTCATGATGTGCGTGTGCTGCTCTCCTCTCACTGACGTGAGTCAGCTGAGCTGCCTGCTGCAGTAGAAGCTCTCTGTCTCATTTTTACATTTACATTTTAGTCATTTAGCAGAGACGCTCTTATCCAGAGCGACTTACAGTTAGTGAGTGCATACATAATTTTTTTATTTTTCATAACCCCCGTGGGAATCGAACCCACAACCCTGGCATTGCAAACGCCATGCTCTACCAACTGAGCTACATCCCTGCTGGCCATTCCCTCCCCTGGACGAATTGTGCGCCGCTCCATGGGTCTCCCGGTCGCGGCCGGCTACGACAGAGCCTGGATTCGAACCAGGATCTCTAGTGGCACAGCTAGCACTGCAATGCAGTGCCTTAGACCACTGCGCCACTCAACAGTACTACACACACACACAAACACACACACACCTCCGGCCCGCCCCTCCCTTCCAATGAATGTATGAAGCTCCTTCCCCGCCACCACTCACTTACTCAGCAATAGCAGCCTGCCTTACTGCCTGATAGCAGCAACAGGTCACAGTGAAATTAATAGATAATTTTAAAAAACGAAATGCCATGGCGGCCGCTGTGCAATTTAGAGAAGTAGCCCCCCCTGTTATCATTATTATTAATGATAATAATATGTATAACAATAACACAATATTTTAGTTCTCAGTGTTTATTATGATTTTAAAATAAGAGGTAAACTCCCAGCAGAGCCCCAAGTCCAATGGGTATATCCTCTGGCATGTTGATGTTAATGTGTTGATGTTCTCCATATCCATAGCCAGAATGATTTTGCAGTGCATGGTGATCGAACAGGTTTCCTGTTATATTCATCAGAGGTGTAGGGAGGGTGAAGTCTGTGAATCCTAAAAAATGTAATTATACAGATAATTAACATAACACACAACAGTATTCATACCTTGGTTTTTGTGGTGAATGTGCATGAAAAAACCTGTTTTGTCCATAATGTAGAGGCCTATGGGATATTCATTGAATAGGTAAGGGAGGATGGTAAATGTGATCTGCATAACATACCAATACCAATTGACATACCTTTGTATGCCTCCTTGTCTGTATACATGCAGACAGACACAAAAGTGAGCAGTTCAGTCATCTGCACCCAAAACAGCTAGCCTTCAACATATTCTTATAGCCTACATATTCTTACCTCTTTGTTGACTGATATCCATTGAATTGTGTCCATTCTCTGTTTTAGAAAGATTTTCACAAATATGAAAAGATAGATGGTATCATCATAAAACAATATCAATTTAGATCATACAAGGGACAAACCTTACCTTAATTTGAGGAGATCTTTAAATTTTTCAGTTAAGTGCCTTCACCTGCTGTCCTTTCAAATTCAAATCCAAATGTTTCAGTTGGGCAGGTAGGTTCCTGCAAGAACCCCCACCAACTAAGGAGGTTCCTCGATGAAGTACACATCCTATGGGGTTCTTGGAAGAACCTTTTGGGGGCCATTTTGAGTGCCCAGAACCCTAAGGTTCTTCTAAGAACTTTGAGGATCTTAGAAGAACCCTTGTTGAACCCCTAATTTTTAGACTGCAGTAAACTTGTGTGTCAAATCGGTTTGTTCCTCTGTCCGCGTCTCTGCATGTTGCTCCCTCAATCCTCTGACTTCAACTTGACCTGCCAAAAGGTTGAACATACGTATCGTTAGGATCGTAAGAAAATCCATACGTAAATTGTTAGGATCGTAAGAAAAGCCAAGCGTGAGACATGAACTTAAACGTGACATTTCATCTGTGAACATACAAACACCATGTTACGATTACGGACTAAGATTTTAGGCTTGAACAAATCTTTCATCTTACCAACAAAAAAAACATAGACCACATGGCCGGTGAGGAGTGCTGCCCGAACAAGCATAACACATAAACAGTATAAAAACACGTTAGTCAGGGAAACCGGAAAGAGGTATCCTGCACGTTTTCAAGTTAAAAGTCTCCATTCTCTATTACTCCTCAGTTGAGTTTACTTCACATTTAGGTAGCTAATGTAATGGATTTGTTTGCCAGTGCAAGTCTAGATAGCACTAGCTGTATTATGCCTACAACAGTGAAGTTTCAGTCCACATAGGTGTATCTCTAAAGCAGGGACGGCTTGTTCAATAGGGCGATATGGGCGACGCACTGCCAAACGGGAAAAGGAAGGGATTTTTTTTCTAATCAATTATAAAAAAATAAAAAATAAAAAAAATTATAATTTTTTTTTATAAATTTATAAAAAAATATATCACGGCAACAGCAGTTATCAGTGTTCACGTCTGATCTGCCAGCCACTAAATGTCAAATCAGGCTAAAGTCGTGCTTCAAATGGCCCCGCCCGTTTTTTTGGGCGATTTCAGTCAGGTTGAAAATCGCCAGAAGTCTCTCATAGCCTGTCATGTAAAATCTATTTTTTTCACATTTCAAAGCTTTCAATACATTCTCTATGGGTGTCTGTGTGCATGCACTTACGCGCTTTTCGTCATACGTGACGTAACGTTGAACGTAACTAAGACAATGGCGGCTATCAGCGTCTATGTTGCGACCTGCAGTGTGGCGTTATTTTATGTTTTTAATTTGTAGACTTAGTTTACAAACATTCTGCAAACATTCTGCTTTGGACTGATCTTCGGTTTTGGACTGATCTTGTTGATCGTGTACATACCCGCTACGAACGGACTAAATAATGAAAACGCTGCTGGCAGAGAGGTGGAGCCGCCACCTTCACCCTGGTCAGAGCGGACCGCGATCCTGGTAAGAGAGCGACTGTACCCCGACATTGAACTGCTTTCTGTGTCATTGAACCTTACTATTGTTGATAAAACAAGTTTACTGGAGAACGGAGAAAAAGTAGAGACTTTTGGACAAGGTGGATAATTGTATAATATAAGGCAGTTTATTCAGAGGTAAAGATATCTGCAATCGCGTTCACGGACCCGTTCGTCAAACTCTTAGGGAGCTATAAATCAAGCCCCATTACTTACCATATCAGATAAGAGAAATTGCTGCAGCTACATATATTTTACATCCTGGCCCTACATAGTTCACTATTTGCATCACTTACCAAAATATTACATGTGGTCATATATGCTTGGAAAGTGGAGATGCCATAGAACGTCAAAAAAGTAAACATTGCTGGAGACACATTGCGTTTGCTAGCGAAGAGATTTGTTGTGGCAAATGAACTTGGGCTGGGAATTGCCAGGAACCTCACGATAAGATATATGCATCAGCATTGCGAGTCTCATGATTCTATACGTATTGCGATTCGATACTGTGATTTTATTGCGCACCATATGTCTGTTGCAGAGGGATCAGAAAGCCATGAGAACGAGTTTTGATCAGTCATGGAAATAAAAGTGCTGAAAACAAATTGGCTCCCAATGTGAAAAGATTGAGAACAAGCTATGAAGGAACAATAATGGTGTTTTGGTGCAGGTACAGCCAACTAGCGCTAAAATATTGCGATATTGTCAATACAGTATATCGTAAAGTATCACTATGTAACTCGATTTCTTTCACCCCAATCCCTCAAATTAACGGTAAATAACTGAATTGTTTGCCCCACATTTAGCTAAGATGATTAGCTAGCCAGCTAAAATGTTTTATTTAGTTAGCAGTCGCATCTACAATAGTTTACTGTCAATAACATGTCTCCAAAAATGACGTGGTGTCTCCAATTGTGTTGACATTTTACAATTGCAATGCGCATCCATGAGTATCCACTTTCTGTAGCTCAGCTGGTAGAGCATGGTGCTTGTAACGCCAAGGTAGTGGGTTCGATCCCCGGGACCACCCATACACAAAAATGTATGCACGCATGACTGTAAGTCGCTTTGGATAAAAGCGTCTGCTAAATGGCATATTATTATTATTATTATTATTATTATCTGAAGAGAGCCCCGAAACATTGTGTGCAGACATTTTATGCAATAAATGAAGTAGGTTCAATCTAGTAGTTCTGATCTTCTGATTGGTCCTGATGAGTTGGGCGAGGTCCCCTCCAGGCTACTGTCACTGTTGCATTGGCTCTGAGTCGGGTTCTCTGTCTTCAAATGTTCAGCCTAAGAGAGGGATTTTTGTGTGTGTGTGTGTGTGTGTGTTTAACAGTGATGATGTGTGTGTGTGTGTGTGTTTAACAGTGATGATGTGTGTGTGTGTGTGTGTTTGTGTGTGTGTGTGTCCTCAGAGCAAGAACTCGTGAGTTGGAAGAACTGAGAGGCCTATGGCGTGGGTGTTGTCCTTGGCCACCTGCTGACAAGGCTGACAAGATAGGACCCTTTTGTCCATTGTTATTGGATAGGAACATAACTTATAACCAGCTCCTGACCTAAATAGATCTTAGCACAACATTTTACTCAACATATCATATTCCATATTCACTATAACAAATATATTTACTACGACATTAGCAAGAACCGCCACATCCTCAGCCGGCTAATCCAGTGTGTGAAGTTTTGCGGAGTGTTTGAGTTAGCTTTGCGAGGCAAAGATGAAACTGAGGGCTCCACCAACCCTGGTAAGCCAACACTTTTGAGATCAGTCAATAAATGCTTCTGGTATTGACTTATATGCTGCCCCTGTCTTCATGTTGTTGCTGGACATATCTTTTTTTAAATGTGTGTAGGTCACCTAAATCATCAGAAAAATTGCCCCTCCTGAGAATTTTTTCAGGAGCCGCCACTGCTCTAAAGCATGGGCATATCGCTGGGTGATGTGGACATCCCCATGCACGCACCTTATCAAAATATGACTAATTCAATATTGCACCATCCCATTCTCTGAGCTCTGTCTGCAATCATAACCAGTAGTAAATTCCAGGAATAATGACACATAGAATAATAATAGATGTTTGGTGAATCTATAATAATAATAATAATAATAATAATATGCCATTTAGCAGACACTTTTATCCAAAGCGACTTACAGTCATGTGTGCATACATTTTTACGTATGGGTGGTCCCGGGGATCAAACCCACTACCCTGGCGTTACAAGCGCCATGCTCTACCAATTGAGCTACAGAGGACCAATCTATGAATTATTTTTTAGTCTTTGCCATTCAAACATTTCTTATTTTGATATTCATTTCATCACTCAAAATCTTGCCAAAGCATATTCTGTAGGAGGGGTTAATATGAATTTAAAATAATTTGACATGATTTATATGAATCGGGTCATGAACATATGGACTTTGAAATGAACAAGGGAGAGGTTAAACGTAGCCTAAGTCTGACATAAGCTTATTCCCACACTTTACAATAACTCTGTTGCAGTGGTCTTAGGTAGTCTCCTTATAGACTGTTCCCTCCATCGCGACACTGCTGCCCAGTTGAAGAGCTTGTGATCTCCATGCAGCACCACTGCACCATGCGTCTTCGGAAAAGCACCCCTCAGCCTCAGAAGATGCCTTTCTGGAGGCATGCCTACTAGCCAAATAAAGTGCAGAGCACACATGATGCGAGCAACTCGTCATTCCAACACATTTGAACATTTAATTCATCCTTCATTCGGTTAAGTCAGTCAGTATGTCATCCATTCAGTCATTTGTCTGAGTTGCAATAGGAACTAAATCAAAGAGAATAGAACAGTCTTGTCCATTTGTTTATTGAAATCCAGGTGTATTCAACATGATCTAAATTCACCAAAGTTCTTTAGCCGATCACTTTAATAATTCAATGTTTAATTTAGGCCTATCCAACTAAAGAATAGGCCTTCAACTTGTATGCATTGCAATTTAGGCTATCATTTTGGGTACTGGTTTCTTGCGGAATAATTTTAGAACTCTATTTGTGTTTTATAACTGTTTTTATTATAGGGGTCCCATAAAAATATTTTTATTTGGATTTCATGTAATGGACATACACAAAATAGTCCGAATTGGTGAAGTGAAATGAAAAAAATAACTTGTTTCAAAAAATTCTAAAAAATAAATAACGGAAATGTGGTGCGTGCATATGTATTCACCCCCTTTGCTATGAAGCCCCTAAATAAGATCTGGTGCAACCAATTACCTTCAGAAGTCACATAATTAGTTTAATAAAGTCCACCTGTGTGCAATCTAAGTGTCACATGATCTGTCACATGATCTCAGTATATATACACCTGTTCTGAAAGGCTCCAGGGTCTGCAACAGCACTAAGCAAGGGGCACCACCAAGCAAGCGGCACCATGAAGACCAAGGAGCCCTCCAAACAGGTCAGGGAAAAAGTTGTGGAGAAGTACAGATCAGGGTTGGGTTATAAAAAAAGATCAGAAACTTTGAACATCCCACGGAGCACCATTAAATCTATTATTAAAAAATTGAAAGAATATGGCACCACAACAAACCTGCCAAGAGAGGGCCGCCCACCAAAACTCACGGACCAGGCAAGGCGGGCATTAATCAGAGAGGCAACAAAGAGACCAAAGATAACCCTGAAGGAGCTGCAAAGCTCCACAGCAGAGATTGGAGTATCTGTCCATATGACCACTTTAAGCCGTACACTCCACAGAACTGGGCTTTACGGAAGAGTGGCCAGGAAAAAGCCATTGCTTAAAGAAAAAAATAAGCAAACATGTTTGGTGTTCGCCAAAAGGCATGTGGGAGACTCCCCAAACATATGGATGAAGGTACTCTGGTCAGATGTGACTAAAATTGAGCTTTTTGGCCATCAAGGAAAACGCTATGTCTGGCACAAACCCAACACCTCTCATCACCCCGAGAACACCATCCCCACAGTGAAGCATGGTGGGGGCAGCATCATGCTGTGGGGATGTTTTTCATTGGCAGGGACTGGGAAACTGGTCAGAATTGAAGGAATGATGGATGGCGCTAAATACAGGGAAATTCTTGAGGGAAACCTGTTTCAGTCTTCCAGAGATTTGAGTTTGGGACGGAGGTTCACCTTCCAGCAGGACAATGACCCTAAGCATACTGCTAAAGCAACACTCGAGTGGTTTAAGGGGAAACATTTAAATGTCTTGGAATGGCCTAGTCAAAGCCCAGACCTCAACCCAATTGAGAATCTGTGGTATGACTTAAAGATTGCTGTACACCTACGGAATCCATCCAACTTGAAGGACCTGGAGCAGTTTTGCCTTGAAGAATGGGCAAACATCCCAGAATAGTTATGCACGCTCAAGTGTTCTGTTTTTTTGTCTTATTTCTTGTTTGTTTCACAATAAAAAATATTTTGCATCTTCAAAGTGGTAGGCATGTTGTGTAAATCAAATGATACAAACCCCCAAAAAATCAATTTTAATTCCAGGTTGTAAGGCAACAAAATAGGAAAAATGCCAAGGGGGGTGAATACTTTCGCAAGCCACTGGTAGGTTACGCTATATTTAGATACTTCAAATACTGCCTGAGACACCTTTGCTATTTGTCTCCGTACTCATTAGATGGTGAAACACTATTTGTGATGGTGTTCTTTGTTCGAATGTATATGCATGAAACATACATTATGGAAAACATGTCTCACAGTCAGTCATAGTTAGTAGAATAATGGCACAGTCAACTTTTAGAAGGTTAGTAGGAAAATTAATCATTTAAACCAGCTAAATATACTCGCATTCACTGAACATTTAGTATTTGAACTTCAAATCTTTATTTTCCAACTGCTTTTTCTATAATCCTAAAGGCTCTTTATCATTTTCCATACGTTATATTCCGATGCATTCAAAATTATGCATGCCCACCATAGAATTGGGCAGCTGCTATTTGAGAACTCATCTGATTTAGAAATCAAAATCTGGTCATCTTATTGCAGAGCACATTGTACAACTGTTTTGCATTGCAAGGTATGCTATATGTGTAGGCTATGCCATACGTATTGGCTAATATGCATATGCAGCTGTCGTTTTGTCTAGCATACATGACACACACACCTTTCTATCTATTTATTCTATTTAGGTTTCTATTCTAAGTATATGATTGAATGTTTCTTTAAGCCTGCAGTTAGTTAATTGAAATTAGACATATAATCATGCAAAAACATGATTAAAAAATTGAATTCACTGACAGAGATAACTAATGAAACACATTGACATTTACAGTAGTTGGCTAGGCTAGTCAAACTGTAACAGGGCTGCCAACTTTTGAAGAAAGCTTGGAGTGAGATTTGCCATGTGAATTTCATTGCCACCTGGCTCAACCCCTAGATGGAAAATTGTACTGTTTTAAAGCACATTTCCTGCAATGCTACGTATTTTGACATGGCTTAGGCATATGACTAGGGTCGAAAATGAAAAAAATAAAACCACAGGTCAGAATGCTTTGAACATTAAATTAACTCTCACAATTTGGCGACTTTGTTGCTTTTAGATTTTTGGGGGATGAAATTTAAAGTAAAATTGTAATATTAATGGTTGATGGCAGTGGGTAACCAAATCATAGATAGCAGTCTCCTTGTCCATAGACTGCTTTCACAGTAAGGACACAAACATCTTGTAATTTGGGTGAACTTTCTTTAAAATTGGTCTGGAAGAAAATCCTGCTTGCTCTCCAGGATGGTTGGGCTCTCCTGAAGTGCTGGGTGTTTGAAAATGTTCTCGTTATAACAATACATTTCTTAAAATCACCCAACTTTCAAGAAAAATCTAATGAATGTCAAAATTCAGGTGGTTTATGCCTACTAGTTGAAGATCCTTGCCATCATCTTACTCTACATATACAAAATATGATGCGTTTATGCAGGGGCGCAACATTAACTGGGGACAGGGGGGACATGTCCCCCCACATTCCTAAATTGCATTTTTGTCCCCCCCAGTTTTATCATTGGAATGTGATACAAAACGAGCCAACGGTGTGCTTTAGGACAATGCGGACGACTCCGAGCGGTCGGGTAGGCTGTTTGGAGTGTTTATCCGACTGGATAAAATAAAATAAAAAATGTCCCTCCCACTTCTAAAACCAAAGATGCGCCTCTGCGTTTATGAGTTGTGAGTACCCCTACCATCTCTGCCTAGCATGTGCACAATACTAAAATGTCCTAAATTATATTTGATTCCTGGAGCATTTAATATCCCATGCTTTTGGTATGACTTATTCAAAATTGTCCATGAATGGCTGCAAAAATACACAGTCTCATATAATTCATTTTCCATGACACAAGTAGCCATATCAGATTTCAAATGTGATTACACTGGCAAAATTGGGAAGAAGTGGGGGAATAAAAGTAGTGTTCTTGCTGACAAGCACAGTAATTACCCTATATCTTGTTAAGAATGATAATTGTTCCACTGATCAGACTAAATAAAGTAAATAAATAATACAATCTCCTGAAGACAAGATGACATAAATCTGCCCCTACACCCTAAACAAATTATGTTTATATTTATTGTCCCACCTCTAGAATAAAACGTACACTTTTGGGTTCACAATCTGTTTGACAAAATCATTTTCTTAGTTACAAATCAGGTCACCCTACCAAACTTCCCTGCTAAAACATACTGTAGGTCTATCCTGCTGCCTTTTCGTTGTCACAGCCTAGACGCCAATCACCAAACAAGGGGACTAATGTAAATGTGGATTAAATAGACGTTAGTACATGCTGTCAAAAGGCTGCATTCTGCAATAGGGACTGGGGTAACAGCAGCCTACTTTTGTTGACAACATTGTACATAAAACTGTGCTACTCTTTTTAGAGTTTTATAAACTAAGCAGAAAACGTTCTCTCTCTCTCCATTCAGCGCCACTCTAATCTTGGGGCGTTTATTTAAAACACGCTTGATCCCTTACATAACTAGACCAATCATATGCTTGAAATGTGCCGCGGTTCACAGTGCTGTTGCAAGACAGGACAATGATAGAGGTTCAGCTCGTGATGCTAAATTGCAGGCGCAGAAGCTCCGATTTCAAAACGATTTGGAGCACAGTTGAAAAGTTAACGCGCTGTCTATACAATGGACTAATTAGAAAAATAAAAGCAGAGGATCAAATCCGTGTGTCTCACGGCCAATGCGTGAGAGTTGGCAGCTCTACTGTAACATAGGCTAGCTTTCAATAAATTGGCTAAATGGTCAAAGGAATTACCTCTTCATACGATCAAGACAATTCATATTGCATGCTGCACATTTCAAGTGCACTCGAACACAGACATTTAACTTATTTCAGTCTTTGGGAAATAAGAAATAATAAGCCATATCTATTCCTTTTCATCAGACAGCAGCTCGCGTTTTCACAAGAGGCTGTTTACGTCGTAGATAGAAACAGGCCATTGGCTGCCTTCATCACGAGGGGTATGTACTGGAGTTCTGATTGGTTCCAAGTTTAGCGGTTCGTCGAATTTGCCTGAGCAGGAAGTGTTGAAATATACTTTTTATGAGAAAATGTGCAAGAATTGACGGTGCCAAGAAATGTTATAGTCACCATAAATGTTTTACTGTCACATACAAAAAATGTGGTCCTCCATCGACAAATTTCGCCCCCACTACATCCCTCTCGCTTCGAGAAAGTGGTATCTGCGGACCGAGTGGGTGTATGGGAAAGCGAATCAGCTAATTGGGCCGATTTGTTGCCACTCAAGCCAATGCCATTTTGCGTGGCTGATTTGGGCTGCACTACAAGTCGATAAACCGGTGATGAGTGTTCACTGCTACGGTGTTGTGCCTGCCAATTGTCACATTATTTTATTTCAAGTAGGATAGCAGTCTACACAAGAAATAACTAATATTATTAACCATCTAGATGTCAACTTAATACTGTAATACATAGTATACTACGGCAACAACCGGGTCACAGTGCCCTTCGCTCCCGCTTGACAAGCACGGTAACGGCATGGGAAGTAGACATCTAGCCAATATCAGGCCCAGGGTGACAGTAAGCAAACGCGTGAAGCAACAGTAGCCTACACCTATCATCAATACTTTATCAAAAATAAACACCCGGCAGTTTTATAACTGAAAATGTGCAATTATTTGTGTAAAAGTAGCAGTGAAATACGACTCATCCTATGGTTTAAAAAATAAATAACCTATAAGCAGAACGCTTTGGTCGCCATATTTGGCTGCAGCTTCGCCTCTTCCTCTGCTATTCTTCCTCTCTGCTATTGAGCAACACACCCACCTTGAGATTCGGGTTCTTATTGGCTGCCACGCCCCATGGCTGTGAGAGCCTATGGGTTTCCTCTCATACGGGGCAGGAACATTCTCAGCCAATTGGAAACATAAGGTGGAAGATTGGCACGGGACCTCATGAATATTACAATAGGGCAAATTGACGGCTACTTATATTCAAGTTCACACAGATCGTTCCCTTCTTCTCTGTCCGAAGCCAGACAGTAACAACCATACAGCGATCACGACTGAACGATCCAAAAGAAGTCAATCATGTCCGAGAAACTGCCCTTCAAAGTTGGTCAGTATGAATTTACATTATTTGTATTCTTTATCATACACGCGAGCTTCAAGTCCTTCATTGATTGTGGATTACCGGGTGGCTAGCCGGCTAATGTTGTCGCGTAGTATTGCTTTTAGCTTTCAATTGGCTGGCTAGTGGGTAATTTGGCTGACTCTAAAATCAAATGTTAAGTTATCTTTGGACATTTGGCTAACAAAACATTTGCTAATGTGCACTGGTATTTATACATTTGTATAATCCAGTTGGGGTGGAACACATGGTCCATTTGCCTGCTGCCTTTTGTTATATTTATTATTATTAGCATTATTTTTACAATGCTTTACCCATGCATAACCACTAACAGGAATTTCAGCATGCAATTCACATATAATTTGGTAAAATATACGTTTTGTTACGTTAGTTACAGAAGGAATAGAGTCGGCATAACGAACATAACACTGGCCCACAAGCAAGCATGGTTTCATTCAGAATACTTATTTCTATGTTAATGGTAGTTGTAGTCCATTTAGTCGAGCCTGGTGTATTCGTTCGTATTCGGAACTTGGTAGTAAAACTACATTACCTAAATGTCAGTGTGGAGCCGCCGGTTTTCATTGATTGACAGGCAGTCTGGCAAAGCAGAGAAATATAACAGTGTGCTATTGTTGATTGTGCACTAAATCCATACTGTGTTTTTATGGTTTAACTTTGGAGGGAATTGGGCACAAGTTAAGATTTGTTGATAATAAAAATAAATAATGCCCAACTTGTGACTTTGGTGACAATGACAACACTTGTTTGAAATTTCCCATTCATGAAGGGAAAAATCTCCACACTTACTTGGAAGGGTTCCATGATGTGAAACTATGTAGCCTGTGTATGTAACGTTAGGCTTTTCACCTTTCTACCAGCCTATGTCTTACTTGGTTACATCACTTTTTAAAAGGTCTCTCACCTAGTATTTTTCAGTCCTCCCTTGTCACCCTGACACAGGTGTTTTAGGAATAGTAGAGGGCTAGTTAATCAATGGCTTGATGGTTAGTGCTATCCGGGACCCTTGGGACGTCCCTAACCATAACCCTTACTGTAACCACTTTAAATGTAAACTTCGGTAGGGGGGTAGGGATGTCCAAAGGATCCAAGGAACATGGCTTGATGGTAGTGTCCTGCCTTAGACTTTGTCCCACAACTTTCTGGGTCAGAGTTGCCCAAACGATACTGTTAGCGTTGTATCATTCAGTTGATATTTTGGGGTGAACTAGGCCTATTTTTTTAATGGCATTTTTTATCTCAGACATCCTGGAATAATATCCATGGCTACTTTTGAGCAGCCTATATTTTGCCTCAGTCTTGATAGTTTTGCCTGGTGTGGACATATTTTGGACCCTCGACGCAAACTGGTATGCTGGACTGCTCCAGTTCAGTGCGGTTATGTTTGCAGTTGGCACACATTCAGGCTCACTGCATCTGACTGGCGTACAGGAATAAGGTTCAGTTTAACTCTCGAACCCAAGTGGGGTATACCCAGCTTACAGCCGGCACCCCATGGGGTTGTCAGCTGACGGTGCTGATCACAGCTGGCTCCCTCGTGAACAATAAATCCTGACGCTTTGTTTAATCCCAACACTTTGTCTTGCGATACGGTTTTGGAAACCTTTGGAACTTAACTTTCATAAGCGAGAATCTTTCAAATACAAAATATACTTACTGTGCGCATTTTAGATACTTACTATGCGACACATCTTCTCACCTTGCGCTCGCATTTCCATTGGACCGTTCATTCCACATTTCCTGTGTTTCTCAAAATACAGCCAGGTGCAACATTCCTGAACTGTGTACAGTAAGTGTCTTGTATTTGAATAATTATTTCTCGCTTTATATGAAAGTTAAATTCCAAATGTTTCCAAAACTATCGCGTGCGAGGCATATTTGTGTTTTAATACAGAGCATTTAGGCAGGGTCGGAGAGTCTGCGAAATCCCCTGGGGTGGCAGACTGCTTTGTGAATAGACAGTAATGTTTAATAACATTTACCGTCTTTTTGAAAGGGCTAGGTTCAGTTATGAGACCTCTGAAGAGCGCAGTGTTGGATTGCAGCTGTTAAGAGCCAGTCGGCGGAAGCTGCAACTGATCTTGACTCCCAAGCGAGTTCAGCCAGTGCAAGGCAGCTGCCAATGTCTAACTTGAAGACAAACTACTGTCTCACTGCCAGCCCGCTCTCTCCTAAACCACAGCTTGATCTCAATAGATCATGAGATGACCACTTGCAATGAAAGTTTTGGATAAATTACAAATTATTTAAAATCAATGGCCATGAAGTGAAGGAGATGCTAAGGGAAGGAAATTATCATGGACAGTTTAGTCTTGATCAACCTATACTGAAAAAAATATAGAAACGCAACGTAACAATTTCAAAGATTTGTCTGAGTTACAGTTCATATAAGGAAATCTGTCAACTGAAATAAATTCATTAGGTCCTAATCTATGGATTTCACATGATTGGGCAGGGGCAGTCATGTGAGTATGGAACATTTCTGCGATCTTCTATTTCATGAAACATGGACCAGCACTTTACATTTTGCGTTTTATATTTTTGTTCAGTGTACATAACCTCAGTTATACAGTAGTAGCCTAACTTGGACTTAAAGTGATAGTTTACTCCAAAGGAAAAGTTCAGAACCCCAAATGATTGAGAAGGATAAACTCTGGCTTATTTGATCACTTTAGAAGGTGCATGTCCTTTCCCTTTTCATTCTAACTCTGTAACATTTCAGGTCTGAGAACCTCTGACACTTTGGACTATCACTTAATCAACATGTAGAACCTGTTTATCAAGTAGCAGTTTATTTATGTAATTTTTCTCCCTCCGTAGCTGACATCAGCCTGGCGGAATGGGGCCGCAAAGCCATCGACATTGCAGAGAACGAGATGCCCGGCCTGATGAAGATGAGGGAGATGTACGGCCAGTCCAAGCCCCTGAAGGGCGCCCGCATCGCAGGCTGCCTCCACATGACCCTGCAGACCGCCGTGCTCATTGAGACCCTCACTGCCCTCGGAGCAGAGGTGAGAGACGCTCTTCCATGCAAGTCTTCCTCTATTAAGGTTTGACTAGATACGTTCCTGCACACTGCACGTAGCCTAAAGTGTCACTTTTGTACTTTAAATGCTAACATCTTGGTCTGTTGACCTTCGTCACATTATCTGACAAAGGACTGTTCTATTTCAAATAAAAGTGAAACTTTGTGAGCGAACAGTGTGCTGGAACGTCTTGTCTTGTATCAGGTCAGGACTCTGGTCAGGCGTAACTAGTTCATCCTGGGTTCTGAGAGTTCTGTCTCAAACAAATGATTTGAGTGGGTCATATTAGAATTGGAAAGCGGGTCTCATCAATCTTGCAGGTTTGAGAACCACTGCAAGAAAGGGCAATACACTTATTTGAATAAGACTCTATGGCAAAGACGAGGCTAAACCTTAGCAAAAACAAGCTGAGGCATCATGACCATGGGAATGGAGAAGTCCACACAAGTGTTTCGGTTGACAGTGTTAACTAAATGTAAGTCACTGTTGATTGATTGGCCCCTGTGGTAGCCATCCACCACAACACTTTAGATTAATTTGGTCAGCCCAAAGTCCAACTCATTCACTTGGCTTCAGCAGATGCTAATTTGATCTCGATAAATGTGAATTGTTAGACGAATCTTGATGATTAAAATTCCATGCTTTTTAAAATGATTGATGACACTGTCTGCAGTGTCATCGAGTCGCGTATGAAAATGTCCAGGCCTACAATGCATTTGGAAAGTATTCAGACCCCTTGACCTTTTCCACATTTTGTTACATTATGTATTAAATAGAAAAAACAGGTTAAGACATTTTAGAACATTTTTAAATGTATTCAGACCCTTTACTCAGTACTTTGTTGAAGCACCTTTAGAGCGATTACAGCCTAGAGTCTTCTTGGGTATGATGCTACAAGCTTGGCACACCTGTATTTGGGGATTTTCTCACATTCTTCTCTGCAGATCCCCTCAAGCTCTTTCAGGTTGGATGGGGAGCGTCGCTGCACAGCTATTTTCAGGTCTCTCCAGAGATGTTGGATCGGGTTCAAGTCCGGGCTCTGGCTGGGCCACTCAAGGATATTCAGACTTGTCCCGAAGCCACTGCTGCATTGTCTTGGCTGTGTGCTTAGGGTCGTTGTCCTGTTGGAATGTGAACCAGTCTGAGGTCTTGAGAGCTCTGGAGCAGGTTTTCATCAAGGATCTCTCTGTACTTTGCTCCGTTCATCTTTCCCTCGATCCTGACTAGTCTCCCAGTCCCTGCCGCTGAAAAACATCCCCACAGCATGATGCTGCCACCACCATGCTTCACCGTAGGGATGGTGCCAGGTTTCCTCCAGACATGATGCTTGGCATTCAGGCCAAAGAGTTCAATCTTGGTTTCATCAGACCAGAGAATCTTGTTTCTCATGATCTGAGAGTCCTTTAGATGCCTTTTGGCAAACTCCAAGCGGGCTGTCATGTGCCTTTTTACTGAGGAGTGGCTTCCGTCTGGCCACTCGATCATAAAGGCCTGATTGGTAGAGTACAGCACAGATGTTTGTCCTTCTGGAAGGTTCTCCCATCTACACAGAGGAACTCTAGAGCTCTGTCAGAGTGACCATTGGGTTCTTGGTCACCTCCCTGACCAAGGCCCTTCTCCCCCGATTGCTCAGTTTGGCCGGACGGCCAGCTCTAGGAAGAGTGTTGGTGTTTCCAAACTTCTGCCATTTAAGGTTGATGGAAGCCACTGTGTTCTTGGGGACATTCAATGCTGCAGATATTTTTTGGTACCCTTCCCCAGATCTGTGCCTCGACACAATCCTGTCTCGGAGCTCTAGGGACAATTCCTTCGACCTCATGGCTTGGTTTTTGCTCTGACATGCACTGTCAACTGTGGAACCTTATATAGACAGGTGTGTGCCTTTCCAAATCATGTCCAGTCAATTACATTTACCACAGGTGGACTCCGATCAAGTTGTAGAAACATCTGAAGGATGATCAATGGAAACAGGATGCACCTGAGCTCAATTCTGAGTCTCATAGCAAAGGGTCTGAATACTTATGTAAATAAGGTATTTCCGTAATATTTTTTTATTTAAACCTGTTTTCGCTTTGTCATTATGGGGTATTATGTGTAGATTGAGGACAAAAATATAATTTAATCAATTTTAGAATGAGGCTGTAACGTTAGAAAATGGAAGGGGTCTGAATACTTTCCGAACGCACTATATATAAACACTGAAATCTAGCCTGTGGTAACTGTAGCAGCATGGAGGGAAACACTCATGAGTTACCAGTATTTTCCCTGGACACATAGAATTTCCCTCCTCCCCCGTTCACTGCCCCAAGGCCATCCTAGTTTTATCAAAGCTAAGTGCGACTAAGTGCGCACACTTAATCAGACCGGTTATCTCTGTCATTTAAGCAATGTTCTGAGAAGAGACTTGTGGTGTGGGAGTGCGAACTGAGTGAGAATGTCCTTGTCAACCTGTGCCCGTTTTTCTCGTCTGTAGGTTCAATGGTCCAGCTGCAACATCTTCTCCACTCAGGACCACGCTGCTTCAGCCATTGCCAAAACTGGGGTTCCAGGTACACACACAATTGTTTGTTTAAAAACCACTCAGGACCTGCTCTGTGGCTAGCACTGGTTCCAGCCTGCTCTCACTTTGCCCTTGTGCAACAGTAAGAGATAAGGCAGACCAGAAGTACACAAGGGTCCTCCATTGGTCTTTAAGGCCTAAGGGGCAGAGTGTTCTGCTACATAAGCCTGTTGTTCACTCTCAATAGACTGGTATCATGTGATATGTCAATATATATAGAACTGTGACTCTCGATAAACTAGAACATTCTGTTTTCCCCGACCGTGTTGCACAGTCCAATTTATTTTAATTCAGGAGTAGGCCTATATTCATTGCCTAACATTCATCCTATGAGGTCTCTTAGATGTCACCATTGCTTAGCGCTACATAACCCCTGCAGTCATGTCAATCTGTGAAGTTCTAGAAGATATTTGCTGTTTGGTTTTCCACACATAATTATTTTACACTCGGGTGGTGTTCTGGGGGAGAAGTTACGAGGCCAGAAGAGTATCAGCGTCTGCATCAGTGGGGTGCTTATTTGGTTTGGTCTATAGCCAGGTTTCAGCCACTCGCTGTTCAAAGCCTTGAATGTCATAGGTTGATATGATTCCTGAGTAACACTTCTCCAGGCGTGATCCTCAGCCCAGTGTGACTGTGGAGAAAAAATGACCTGGAACGCGGCCATTATGTGTCAAATGAGTTTTGGAAAGCTCTTCACACTTCAGTTAATGACAATAGTTGGATTTGTCAAGGAATTTGATCATAGGCCAATAATGTAGAACTTGTTTCACTAAAGAGAAGTTTACCTAATGGATAGAAAGTTTAGATGAAAATGAATGTTCCAATTGGTAATTGCCTGCTTTGTTTAAAATGTTTTCTCCTGGTTCATGCCTATAGAACACAACCCTTTTCTCTGCCATTGCAAAGCGGTCTCTCCTCAACCCTGATTCTCACGCCTCTCTCATTGTAGTGTACGCCTGGAAGGGCATGACTGACGAGGAGTATGTGTGGTGCATCGAGCAGACCATCTACTGGAAGGACGGCCAGCCCCTCAACATGATCCTGGACGACGGCGGTGACCTCACCAACATGGTCCACAAGAAGTACCCCAAACTGCTGTCAGGTACGGGAGCTAGCTACCTCTAACTGACAACCGTCAGGGCCTCACAGATGGTGCAGCTTAATTAACAAAACAAGGCACTGTATTGTTACAGATCTGCAAACATTGAAGGGGTAGGGCAGAAAGTGGGATTTACCGGTCCCAATTCATTCCCTCCCCCTTGGCCCCAACCAGATTTGGGTAGGTTTAAAGTAGTGTAGTGGTTGAGCGCCCATTTTGCTTTCAGCGTAATTCAGCATCCACAGACGCAGACTCGATAGTCCGGTGTCCCATTGTGACATAGCTAGGCGGCTCTGACACCACCGTCCATGGGGGATGCACAGCCCAAAATTCCCAACCAACAGGGCTCCATGTACGCGTCTATTCATTTGAATGTGGTGACGGTTGAAGAAATTGCTTGAGCCGCGCTGAGAATTCAAAGTATGAAAGCCAACGGTCCAATATTCTAGGGCACAGGTTTTTTTTTTTTTTGCACTCCGACGCTTTACAGATCTTTAAACATCAATCAGAGGGTTAGTTGGGGAGTCTCTCACTGCCCAGTTACTTGCCTTGGCTTATGGTTAGGGCCAGGAGTTTTGGGGCACCTTTTGAGGCACAGTGCTTTTACTGGTATTTCCTGCATTGTCCACTAGTGTTGCTGCAGGTAGGAAATATCAAAGATCTATTATATTGACAAGATAGTCGAGTGACCGCTCTAACAATGGAAATGCATGTCCTCAAAGATGGAAGGCCATCATTTGAGACCGTTCTAGTCAATGAGAGGGCAGATACGAGCGAGTGAACAGGCACAACTAAGTAGTTTTTTCTGAAGTTGCTGGAATGTCACGTGCATTCATTTATGAGTACAATGCCTGGTTGGGCTGTGCTTGGTGGGGGATTGCCTAAGCCAGGGGAGGCATAGCGCTGCGACTCTTGGGCTGCTTTGACATTTTAGTCATTTAGCAGATGCTCTTATCCAGAGCAACTTAGTGAGTTCTTACATTTTCATACTTTTTTTCGTACTGGTCTCCCATGGGAATCAAACACACAACCCCGGCGTTGCAAGTGCCATGCTCTACCAACTGAGCCACATGGGACCACAGACAGCTCAATCTTTTTTTAAATCACCGATATGGTCTTTTGACCAATCACATCAGATCTTTTTACATCTTTACAGAACTGATCTGATTGGTCAAAAGACCAATTAGTGAAAAAATATCAGAAAACATATTATTTGGCAGAGAATACTATTTTGGCGCATTTTCCAAGGAGGCTTTCATCTATGTGGGCCGGCACCCGTGTATCACTGGGCTATGGTTCCGGCGGACATGCTCTACTTGGAGCCAAAGCAAGGCCCTGGGTACTTTTCAGGTGGCATTTACTTAACAATGGCTAACTTAACGTAAAACCTTCTCACAAAGCAACAGTCTTGAATGATGCAGACTTTGATTCTGTTCGCCACATATCTTTGTCACACTCCTGATGGAAACACTAACATTAGAGCCAACATTAACATAAAACACTGGCTGCCCACAGATGTGGGGGTAACTCTTAATGGAACTGAACTGTAGATCAGTGATTTTACACCTAATTTGCTCAAGCTAATCCTCTCCAACGGACTTAAAGTGTAGTGAGTCAATTAAATGAACCATGGAAATATATTGTAGCGAATTTGGGGGGGAAATCTGGTGGGAAGTGAGCTGGCAACCAGAGGGTTGCTGGGATCAAATCCAAGATGCCATTGCCTGCAGTTGTCCCCTTGAGCAAGGCACTTAGCCCCCCACAACAACAGCTCCCCGGGCGCCCAGTGTGGCAGCCCCCTGCACCTCTCCAAAACCTGTACATTGCATTTGGAAAGTATTCAGACCCCTTCACTTTTTGTTACTTTACAGCCTTATTCTAAAATGGATTAAATTGTTTTATCCCCTCATCAATCTACACACGATATCCCTTAATGACCAAGCAAAAACAAGATTTTAGACATTTTTGCAAATTTATAAATCAACTCACACTTACATCAGTATTCAGACCCTTTACTCTACTTGGTTGAAGCACCTTTGGCAGTGATTACAGCCTTGAGTCTTCTTGGGTATGACGCTACAAGCTTGGCACACCTGTATTTGGGTTGTTTCTCCTATTCTTCTCTGAAGATCCTCTCAAGCGCTGTCAGGTTGGATGGGGAGCGTTGCTGCGCTGCTATTTTCAGGTCTCTCCAGAGATGTTCGCTCGGGTTCAAGTCTGGGCTCTGTCTTGGCCACTCAAGGACATTCAGAGACTTGTCCCGAAGCCACTCCTGCGTTGTCTTGGCTGTGTGCTTAGGGTCATTGTCCTGTTGGAAGGGCAACCTTCGCCCCCAGTCTGAGGTCCTGAGCGCTCTGGAGCAGGTTTTTATCAAGGATCTCTCTGTACTTTGCTCCGTTAATCTTTCCCTCAATCCTGACTAGTCTCCCAGTCCCTGCCGCTGAAAAACATCCCCACCATGCTTCACCGTAGGTATGGTGCCAGGTTTCATTCTGACGTGATGCTTTGCATTCAGGCCAAAGAGTTCAATCTTGGTTTCATCAGACCAGAGAATGTTGTTTCTCATGGTCTGAGTCCGTTAGGCGCCTTTTGGCAAACTCCAAGCAGGCTGTCATGTGCCTTTTTACTGATGAGTGGCTTCCATCTGGCCACTCTACCATAAATGCTTGATTGGTGGAGTGCTGCATAGATGGTTGTCCTTCTGGAAGGTTCTCCCATCTCCACAGCAGAATTCTGGAGCTCTGTCAGTGACCATCGGGTTCTTGGTCACCTCCCTGACCAAGGCCCTTCTCCCCCGATTGCTCAGTTTGGCCGGGCGGCCAGCTCTTGGAAGAGTCTTGGTGGTTCCAAACTTCTTCCATTTAAGAATGATGGAAGCCACTGTGTTCTTGGGGACCTTCAATGCTGCAGATATTTTTTGGTACCCTTCCCCAGATCTGTGCCTCGACACAATCCTGTCTCGGAGCTCTACAGATAATTCCTTCGACCTCATGGCTTAGTTTTTGCTCTGACATGCACTGTCAACTGTGGGACCTTTATATAGACAGGTGTGTGCCTTTCCAAAACATGTCCAATCAATTGAATTTACCACAGGTGGACTCTAATCAAGTTGTAGAAACATCTGAAGGATGATCAATGGAAACCGGATGCACCTGAGCTCAATTTCGAGTCTCATAGGAAAAGGTCTGAATACTTACGTAAATAAGGTATTTCTGTTTTTTAGTTTTAATAAATTAGCAAACATTTCTAAACCTGTTTTCACTTTGTCATTATGGGGTATTGTGTGCAGATTGAGGAAAGAATAATAGTTTTATAAATTTTAGAATAAGGCTGTAACTTAACAAAAGGTGAAGGGGTCTGAATACTTTCCGAATGCACTTGATTTGTCTTTCGGATGGGGTTGGGTTAAAAGCGGAATTCACAACATTTGTGTCAAAAGTAGTGTGGCGCCTGTGAGGCACTCTGATATATATATATATATATATATTATCTCCCGAACGACGGGGGTTGTGTAGAAACCTTGACCCAACATCTAGCGAGCGAGCCTGTCAATAGGTTCAGACCTCTTGGTGTAACCGTTAAGGTGTTGGCTTGACTGTCGCTGGACCTGGGTTTGAGTCCTGGTCGGGGCTACCCCCCGGAATTGCTACAATATACTGTACTGGTTGGTTTCATTGACTCTCCCCTTTAACTGCCCTAATTGACCTATTTTTGGCTACAACTTCCGAGTCTGTTTGAGAGGATCCGCTTGAGAATATTGAGGTATAGAACCACTGATCTACAAGTGGTAGATCAGTGGTACCTTGCAAAACTTGACTCGAAATTGGGAAATACCACTTGTACTGCTGTAATTATCAGCAGGGCTGTTGGTTTGAGTCTTATACACTAGGTGGCAGCATTACTCCACAAAGCCAATACTGAGAGAACCTCAGAACTAAAGGGATTAGGCAAGCAACATGCAGCAGGCACTCTATAACAGTGACTATTAACTTAAACACAGTCCCTGGGGAACGTTACTTTGGATTGAAGACTTTATTGCTGTTTGGAATGTTAATTGCCATTCATAGTAGTTATCTCAGAGCAGAGATCTGGCTGTGGTCCTGATCCTTTTCAGCCATGGTTTTGGTACCACCTACCAGATGTGGATGCCATGAAAAATGGTCTTAATTAAACATTCAGTCATGGTTAAAACAATGTTAATTGTCTCCCTCAGGAATCAAGGGTGTGTCTGAGGAGACCACCACCGGGGTACACAACCTGTACAAGATGATGAAGAACGGCGACCTCAAGATCCCAGCCATCAACGTCAACGACTCCGTTACCAAGGTAGACCCACTTGTCCTCCCTGAGTAGGGCCATGCATGCATCCTCAGTTCTTAATAGTGCCATTAAATAATGCTGGTGAATACAGGGATGTATTAAATAGGGGTGCAATGTGTAGAATGTAAACAGAACTCGTATAGATGGGTCATTTAATAGAACTGATACACTTGCGCGTTCTATCCAACCATCGTTGGTTGTTCTAAAAATACATTTTATAGTTGCGCATTTTGTAATGTCGCACCCTCCTGAGTAGGCAGCGGGATTACGTTCCAATACATTGACTCCCTCTCTTAATACCAGCTCTCGCTCTCCCCCTCCAGAGCAAGTTTGACAACCTGTACGGCTGCAGAGAGTCCCTGATTGATGGGATCAAGCGGGCCACAGACGTGATGATCGCTGGGAAGGTGGCGGTTGTTGCCGGATACGGTGACGTTGGCAAGGGCTGTGTTCAGGCCCTCCGTGGGTTCGGTGCGCGAGTCATCGTCACAGAGGTGGACCCCATCAACGCTCTGCAGGCTGCCATGGAGGGTCTGTACCGTTCTTAAGTTTGGTTATATCACAACGTTATTGTTTTGATTTATTTTACAGTATCCCAGAACGTTCTTGGAGATTCAACAGCTCATAAAAAGTTGGTTATAGGTGTGCGTTCTGTTGTCTCCGGTGCCTAGCAAATATAATTGAGAGAACTGTTTTTAAGTTCCGGGCCATATTATAAGTGAAACGATTTCTGCTTTACCCCATCTCATTTGTTCACCGCAGCAGTGAGCTCAACTTTATACATTTGAGCTTATGTTATTGATTACTAGTTCTACATTTTTGTGTAGTATTACTACAGTACATACTAGTTTTTGTGTTATTTCATTGTCTTTTGTGATAATGTTGTAGGATACGAAGTCACCACCATGGAGGAGGCTTGCAAGGAGGGAAACATATTTGTGACCACCACCGGCTGTGAGGACATACTTTTGGGCAAGTAGGTATCATTTTGGAGTCCGGTAGAGCACCATGCAACCACGCTCTGTCTGATCAGAAGTACAGTTAAATCCTACCTTGTTGTTGTCATTCCTCAATTCAGTGATTGTATGCAACACAGGAAAATGCATTCAGAGTAGAAGTTACCTCTAGGTACAGATCTCAGATCGGCTTATTCTCGCCCCATATTATTTCTGAGGATTGGCCACTAGCCTAAAACCCTTCCCTTTAGTGTAGGAAACTTAAAGCTGACCTGATGCCGCAGTCACGTGCTATCAGAAACTCTGAATCTGCGAGAAAAAATTAACCAAAGTTATTTGCGTAGAGCTTCCTATTGGTTGATTGTGATACTTTCCAAGTGGGGGAAACTCGGGAGCATCTTTCTACAACCAGTAGACATTTCCGAGTTTCCTAGTTCCGACTAGCATGTGAACGCAGCCTTATAGCAGTGTCTTGGGGCAACATCGTCCTTCTCTGAAATGTAACTGTAGCCGTGTCTACAACAGGCCATTAATGTACACACTGGTGTGCTCCCCAGACACTTTGAGCACATGAAAGACGACTCCATCGTTTGCAACATCGGCCACTTCGACTGTGAGATAGACATGAACTGGCTCAATGCCAACGCAGCCGAGAAGATAAACATCAAGCCACAGGTAAGACTAACCACACACACCCTAGATGTGCTACGTAGGTTATGTCTACAGTAATGTAGCCCTTGAGTTTCGGCCATTGTCATATATATACGAACGTTCTCCTCCCGCTAGGTGGACCGCTACCGCATGAAGAGCGGCCGCCACATCATCGTGCTGGCTGAGGGCAGATTGGTCAATCTGGGCTGTGCCATGGGTCACCCCAGCTTTGTTATGAGCAACTCCTTCACCAACCAGGTGTTGGCCCAGATTGAGCTGTGGAAGAACACCAGCAAGTACCCCCTGGGAGTCTACTTCCTGCCCAAGAAGGTGAGCCATTGAGCGGAGAAACACCGTTTCCACTTGTCTTTTAATCACCAGATTGATTGTGTATTATGTAGCTATGCAGTTGCGGGCACTAAAGTTGGGTTGCACGGCGAAATTGGCAGAACAAATGCCACTATGCGTGCACAATGTGGCACTCTAGTCTCGCTACTTATAGCAATATTTTGTCACAACCTGTATATGGTGCAGGGTTTTAAAAAGGGTTAAATGTTTTCAGTGCATGCAGCTGTATACAGTTTAATAGGAAAGAAATGTTGCGATAAGACATAGAAATGTTGAGTGGATACCATGTAGTTTTCTCTAAAAAGCAAGCACTGTATCCTAAGTTGACCCCGCTGTAACCCTTGGTCGAAATGAAGTGGTTTCGGGGACTGTGGGGAAAATACCAGGTGGACACAGGTAGATTTTTCCAGTTCTCAGCATTGGACATGCATTTGTGCAGGTAGTAGTATGTAATCAAATATGCTCAATTTAACATTACAGCGTAGCCTGTATTCAGTTTGCAGAACTGCGTAATGCATATTTTATTGATCTCTGCTTGAGTTGAGGATGTTCTTAAAGGATAATTCCGCCACTTTTCAACCTCTTATTCATTATCTCCGCACCATACCAGTGTCTCCATACAGTATGTGAAAATGGCGTGTTTCTTTGATCTGGCGTTAAAAAGGTCAGAAGAAGGGTCCTAAAATGCTTGTGTGTCATCACCGGGTAGGATTAAAAGTAAGAAAAACAGTGATTTTTCAAAACTTGCAATGAGTTTCTAGCCAGAGGGAGGGTATTTTCTTGCTCCCAGGTCACCACTAATCTTAGCGTTTGAAAATCATCGGGTAGAACTTTTCAAATTATTTTTTTTCTACAGAATGTAGAAATGCTATGTTTTCACATATGTAAACACTGGTATTGTGTTGGAGATGATTGCTTCATTGTGGATTGTATATTATATGTCTTGTGACTATTCAAAGAAATGGAAATTAGGCTAAATGTGCATAATGGCTGATTAACCCTGAAATGGGTAGCCAAAATGAGGCTCTTTGTACTTGGGGCAGAAATTGAGCATTACAGTGTCATTTTGCATTGAGTGACACATGGGTTTTGGTGAACATCTTTTGGCCTTTAACTGAAGCCATACGCTCAGAGCTGAGCGCAAGAGATATGCTCATGAGAAGTTGGGAACTAAGCCAGGGAAGGTTCTCTTGAGTGCCTGCCGACTAGCAGGAATTCCATCCATAGCATCACGAACCGTACCCCATGTGGAAAAAAAAAAAGATAATTCCAGCTGCATACCTAACCCATCCCTAAGAGGTCAACCTATTGCCATAAGAGAATATGTTTTTATTTATTTTGTTGAAGAGGACATGGTCTGTCAAATAGATGAACCACCCCTGTGATGTATAATTCTTCTGTTGCTAAAAACCTCATGTTCAGTCTTGTCTTGACGGCCATGTTTTGACAGCTCCATTGAATTCTGTCTGCTCTTGGCATTGACTCCAGTTTTGAAAATGTTCCTGTGATTTTGACCCAACTGCTTGGGAGCAACAAAGCATGTTAATTTTTTTAGTCTTGTGTGGTTAATGTGGTTTGAGTGATTGAACCCCGTAACAAATCGACTCGTTTTGTCCCAGTGTAAGGAAACGTTATTCAGAATTTGACTTGTATCATCCTTTTCTCTTGTTTGCAGCTGGATGAGGAGGTGGCTGCTGCCCATCTTGACAAGCTCGGCGTCAAGCTGACCAAGCTTTCGGATAAGCAGGCCAAATACCTGGGACTGCCCCGCGAAGGACCCTTCAAGCCTGACCATTACCGCTATTGAGAAATGTCAGGAAGGTGGCCAAGCAACGGCCCAGACTCATGGTGGGGTCTGACTGGTGGTATTGTGGCGCATGGACACGTGGGTTTGGGTAGGCGAAGATTCCCAGGAGTCTTCTGGAGGCTAGGACATTTTTGCTAATGCTCTGCTTCAACTGCCTTTTTAAACTGTCTTGCCCACTGTATACACACCTTTAGATTCCAACCAGAGCTCCTTCGCCTTTCAAGTAACAAGTGCTTAGTGGCTTCTAAAGGCACCATTCTTCTTATAAATTGCATTCCCTCTTTGATCATGGAAAAAAACCTGATGCTTTTAGTTGAAAATCCCCATACTATTCAGGTTTTTATATATACTGTAGCTAATAAGGCAGTAAGTGCTGGTTTCATATCATTGTCTTAAGGAGAAACTCCAAAGTACCACCAAAGCAGTTCTTGCCTGGCTTAAAGAACAATTACTCAGTTTCCCCATTTGCTTATTTTGTAAGTCTAGGATTCTGGCTGAAGGGACAGAAAACGTCTAAGTGCTTTCCTGTTCTGTTTTCTTAGCTGAACTGAGATGGAATGGGGTGTGGTCAGGTCGAAACTATACTGCCATGTTTAACGGTTACATTGTTTATCCCAAGTGTTGCATTTCCTACAGTACTTGCACTATTGTGAAATGTGATGCAATAAAGATCACATTTTACTGGGTTGTAATTCTCTTTATTTTCAAAAGATAATGAACTTATGTTGCATTGCTGCATGGCAGACGCAAGAGTTGAAATAATGCAACGCATGCTGCAATGCGGAGAACAAATGTCGGACTCCTCAATTGGAAACAACTGACAATCTGCCGGCACACCATTACCGCAGTTGATCTGCACGTGGCAAAGATATGCGTTGGGGGATTGTGTATCAATTAAGTTAACTTTGCTCTGCAATATCAACATTTTGATTCTACTTTTGATATAAAGTAACTTCACTCAGGAAGATGCATCAACTAATTGAATACTAGCTTTTCTTTCAGTTATTCCCTGTTCCCGCCAACACTCATTAAACAACTCTACAGTATACGTTACAAGCATTTGGGTTTGAAACTGACCTGTCCTTAATCAGGAAAAAGTGTGAATAAATAAATGCAAATTTTAAGGCTTGAAAATCTTATACTACAATCTGCTTAAGGTCTGGAATTCTTGAACTACATTGATACAAGGTAAATAAAAAGATAAATGTTACGCTAAGCACAATATGCCATGGGAGTGCTCAGATCCGCACTCCCATGAACTACATCCGTCATCTCCCCAAAGTAATTGCTACAAATGAGAAGGGTTGAGGTCTTAAATATATTCAATAGCTGTGGGGAAAAAGCCTGTTTATTTGATGCAAGCGCCCTAGGTTTGCACAGATAATCTTAAACTGTCAAACTGATTTGAGCCTTTCTGAAGTATGCAGCTTTGTCAGTAATATGCTGTATGTCAAGATTTAAACTGTTATTTTTGATGGACATAGGATGAATATGCATACAAGCTGTAAATGTATCTGTCTACAGGCCATAACATTTCAAATCGATGGGCACCCCCTAATCTACAATTGTTCGGAAAACTGCAGTTTACTTTAAATCTGTAAAAGCTTTATAAAGGAACACCTGCACAAAGATCCTATTTGCTGAACGAGAGCGGGAAAAAAAAACTACCTGCTCATGGACATAGTGAGAAGAGAAATCACGCTGCAAGCATTGTGCAATTGTCTTTTTGCGTACTCCTAGGGCTGTTTTGTGGACCGAAGTCACTTGAAGTCTTAACATTTAATGTAGGCCAAGCTTTCTTTTGCTGTTTTTCGATTGTTCGGTAGCACACAAAGTTACCCTTTTATAAAGAGTTCACCACAGCTCATTTTATAAGCATTTGTCAGTGCATTTATTAAGTGTTAATATTGGTTCACTTTGGCAGGCACTGAACCGCTTCAGAAAGTATTCACATCTTTTTCCACATTTTGTTGTTACAGCCTGAATTTAAAATGGATTAAATTGAGATTTTGTGTCACTGGCCTACACACAATACCCCATAATGTCGAAGTGGAATGATGTTTTTAGATATTTTTTTTTACAAATAAATGAAAAGCTGAAACATCTTGAATCAATCAACTCCTCTTGTTATGGCAATCCTAAAGTTCAGGAGTAAAAATGTTCTTAAGTTGCATGGACTCACTGTGTGCAGTAATAGTGTTTAACCATGATTTTTGAACACGTATAATTATCTGTAAGATTCCTCAGTCGAGCAGTGAATTTCAAACCAAGATCCAACCACAAAGACCAGGGAGGGTTTCCAATGCCTCGCAAAGAAGGGCACCTATTGGTAGATGTGTAAAAAATATTGAATATTACTTTGAGCATGGTCAAGTTATTAATTACACTTTGGAGGTGTATCAATACACCCAATCGCTACAAAGATACAGGTGTCTTTCCTAACTCAGTTGCCGAAGAGGAAGGAAACCTCAGGGATTGCACCATGAGGCCAATGGTGACTTTAAAACAGAGTTCAATGGCTGTGATAGGAGAAAACTGAATGACAGAGTGAAAAGAAGGAAGCCTGTACAGAACAAAACAAATATTCCAAAACATGCATCCTGTTTTAAATAAAGCTCTAAAGTAAAACTGCAACAAAAAGTGGCAAAGAAAATAACTTAATGTCCTGAATACAAAGTTATGTTTGGGGCAAATCCAACACAACACATTACTGAGTACCACTCTTCATATTTTAAAGCATGGTGGTGACTGCATCATGTTATGGGTATGCTTGTCATCGGCAAGGACTAGGGAGTTTTTAAGGATAAAAATAAACAGAATAAAGCTAAGCACAGGCTAAATCCTAGAGGAAAACCTGGTTCAGTCTGCTTTCCAACAGACACTGGTAGAAAAATTAACCTTTCAGCAGGACAGTAACATAAAACACACAGCCAAATAACACTGGAGTTGCTTACCAAGATGACATTGAATGTTCCTGAGTGGCCAAGTTAGTTTGACTTAAATCGGCTTGAAAATCTATGGCAAGACTTGAAAATGGCTGTCTAGCAATGATCAACAACCAACTTGAAAGAGCTTGATGAATTTAAAAAATAATAATGTGCAGATATTGTACAATCCAGGTGTGCAAAGCTCTTAGAGACTTACCAAGAAAGACTCACAGCTGTAATTGCTGCCAAAGGTGATTCTAATATGTATTGACTCAAGGATGGGAGTACTTATGTAAATGAGATATGTCTTTATTTCGTTTTCTATACATTTTCTAAAAATGTGATATTGTGTGTCAAATGGATTTAATCAATTTTGAATTCAGGTTGTAACACAACAAAATGTGGAATAAGTCAAGGGGTATGAATACTTTCTGAATGCACTGTATCGCACCAATGCTTTATAAATGTTTAATAGTTTATAATGCATTAATAAATGAATAATTAACATGAATTACCTTATTGTAAACCCTTTTAAGAGTACTTTAAAGGGATAGTTCACTCAAATTACAAAATGTTTTCTACATGCTAATGTTTTAGCATTTGTGGCACAAATCCCATTTAAGTCATGGGACCGATATTAAATTTTTTTGGGCATTATGTTCAAAACATCTATAAGTGACTTTGTTGAGCTTCACAAACAATTGTAGATACTTTCGGATGATTTGGACATGATGTGCAAAAAAGTATAATATCGGTCAGTGGCGTGTATTCATGGATGCCAAGGGAAGCCAGGCTTCCCCAAAACATTACCAAGAAAAATAATTAAAAAACATTTATCTTTCATCTCTCCGTTTCATAATTTTCCTACAATTCGCAAGAGCTGAATGTATCTCACCGGAGAAAGCATCCGAGCGAGTGAAACAGAGCCCTTCTATCTGATGCTGTCTGGTCCAAACGAGTATGACATTGTGGCCGCCCGTAGTATTGAATGCAAAGGAAGCCAGCCAGTATTTGGCCTCCCTTGATTTAAAAAAGTATTTAAAAAATAGCCAATCAGCGTTGAGCTAAACTGAGTGAGCTCAACTGTGAATGGTCCAGGCGCACCATAAAAAAGTGTCAAGGGAAGCCAGCTTGGATTTGGCGTCACTCCTATCAAATCTTATTGAGCGCACACATTATTGACAGAAACAACTTGAATTGTTGCATCTCGTTGTGTTGTTGTCCTCCGCTGGCTAGCTAGCTAGCTAAACTGGGCCCTTTCCTAAATTAGCCATGGATGGAGATAGGGATTTGAAATTGTGGTTTTACTTAATTCTCTGTACTGGCTAATGATTATAACAGTGATTCTGATCCAACCATTAATTCATCTATTGTTGTGGCCCTGGCCTGAGAGGATGGAAGTTCAATATATAGCTAGATGTAGAAGGCTAATTTAAACTAGCTAATGTTGCCCATGAATGGAAGATAGGCTAGCGAGCAAGCATTTTAGCCAGTTATAGCCTAGGACAACAAAAACTAAAAGCGTGTAGTGTATGACAGAGTGATAGACCGTTTCGTCAACATGAAAGAGAGGAGGATGGCATTGGCGTTTCTCTACAAGTAGGGTGAGTCAACATGTTTTTTCTACTTGCACGAATGTGCACACACACACACACACACACACACACACACAGAGATCAGATCAATGGACAGCCACTTCATATTTAGCTTACGTTGATTGGACAAAATTGTATTTGGTATCTTTTAGTTGTCACTGTGTTATACTAAGCATAGGTGATTTGATGATGTTGAAATGTTGAAGTTAAAATGGTGCTGGAATAGTGGAGGCAGCTCCTGTTTTCTTTGCGACTTGCAGTAACTCTCCATGGTTCTAAATCAATAGTTGTTTAATAGTTCGAAAATGTCGGAAACATGAACTTGCTTGACCATGCTGTAGGTCACGTAACTGTTTGTTACATGCAATATGCTTTATGGACTTCACCGGACAGAGGTTGCACTCCGGTTTTGTGATGAAACAAAGGTTTGGTTGAATTTATTCTTGTTATTGTCTCGGCCTTTAGGCCTATATATCAAGGTCGCAAGGCATATGAACTAACAGGTTATAGAGCAAACAATGCAATTATCATTATTATTTTTTTCTGGCTTCCCCAGTGATTTTACCCACGCACCACTACTGCCCATGACTTGAATGGGATTTGTCCCACAAATGCTAAAACGTTAGCATGTGGAAACAGTGCCAGGAAAACTAAACCAAAGCATTGATTGCTGTCATACCTTACAGGGTAAGTAAACCATTGTCATTGTGTACAGGTTGTTCTTAGTTTTTCGGACTATTTTTAACTATCAAAAGACAATGTGCATAGTGGAACTTCAGGGATGTATTGATGGGAATGCATGGGGTAACTCGTTTTTTTTGGAACTCGATCGAGGTGTCAACTTACTGTTGAAAGTTAGAATAGTAGAATACACAAGGTGCAAGTTCGAAATTTGGTTGTGCATCAGCAGTTTTTCTATTGTTTTGTCAGTCACTGACAGTCACTCAATTAGCCATGTTAGCTAACAATTTTTAGATTGGTAAATTAGTCTAGCCAGTTATCTAAACTTGTAGTAATAATAGCAGAATACTGACCGGTCACGTGCCAATGGGCCCTGACCTCCAGGGGGCCCCCATTGATTTTGTTAGTTGCTCTCACTCAGATATCATTAACATGGCAAGTCATGGCAAAATGTGTAAAACTGCAGAAAACTTGCTTTAAAACTGCAAAAATGTCTATCTGCCCCATGGCAAAATGAGAATTGCCTTTTGTTATAAACTTGCAACATTTTCTCTGTGCCTCATGGCAAAATAAGTAGAATTGCATTTTCTAAGATACATTTTTTTCTTCCTGTGAATGGGAAACAGCTGCTGCCTGTGGTACCCAAAGTGTCACTCCCTCCCATTGATGTGTTTTGGCTCCTCACTTTTATGACTTGTACTGGCTGGGCCTGGTCAATGTTTACAGCCCAGCTCATTACACTGCTCTGAGCTGCTCAGTCTTCTATCAGGAGGGCCACTGGCCTGACTTTGATCTATGCAACCCAGTTTCTGCATGGTTTTGTCGCTTGAAAGTGGCTTTCAGAGTCCAAAATGTGTCCACGTCCGCGCAGAAGTGTTAGAGAATATTTTAACTGTTGGCTTTCATACTTTCTTGAATTCTCAGCGAGGCTCAAGCAATGTGTCTATGTCATCACATTCAGTTGAATGGGAGCCAAGTACACAGAGCTGGGCTGGTTGGGAATTTTGGGGAGGTGCGCGGTCGGGCTTTACGGCCCCCGCGGACGGAGGTTGCAGAGCCGGATAGCTATGTCACAATGGGCTGCCGGTCTATTGCAGCTCTGAGGCTGTGGACTCTGAATTGCACTTAAAGAGTTTTGATATCTCAAAGCTCAAGCCAACTAAAAGGTGGCATAATATCAGGGGAATCCTCTTCCTATAAGCTTAGCCCCACCCACCTGAGGATCTTTATATATATTTTTTGCCATCTATTTCCTGTGTTTGAGGGGTGCAAAATCCACTTGTCACTTAAATCTCGCTGAGTTGATTGCTTTCATTTTACTCCTGCCACTCTTTCATACTCTTGCTTGTGCCTGTCGTTTTTTCCCGATAATGTTATGACCCCGGTAATGGCTGAAATCGGTTCAATGGAATACAATGTCTTTCCGTTGCATCTATAAGAACGCTAAAGATTCGTCAGGGATTTAACCTATCGTCTCAACACTTACATCACAATAAAGAGAAAGATAACTTTATTTTGATGGGTGTAAATTGTTTGTGGAATTAAAAAAAGTTATCATTTAATACAGTTGATATGGGACGCCACCTGGTGTCCAAACTGGGCGCATACCTGGTTGACCAGGGTGTCGGCGATGGAACTCAGCGATGAGGGCTGGGTCCAGGATGTTCCTAGCGGGACCCAGCACCTCTCCTCCGGGCCATAACCCTCCCAGTCAACCAGGTACTGGAATCCCCTGCCCCACGGCCGAACCTTCAGGAGGCGCCTCACCATGTATGCCGGTTGGCCGTCAATGAGACGGGGGAGAGGGGTGGGCCTGGAAACAGGAGACAAATGGCTGTGGGATGTATAGGGAGGGTAAGGGGCAACAGAAGACGAACAGCAGAGGGGCTAAGAATCTTGGAGATGGGGAACGGGCCGATAAAACGGGGGGAAAGTTTGCTGGACTCTACCCGGAGGGGCAGATCCCGAGTGGACGGCCATACCCTCTGCCCATGACGATAACGGGGAGCCGGGGTCCGGTGGTGGTCCGCCTGTCATCGATACCTGGAGGCTAAAACTACGGGGTGCGCAGGATAGTCTAAGATGAGAAACATGATGCATTCATGGTGGTTGTGATCAACTATGAGGGAAATGGAAATCGTAGTCTGGCTCACCAGTCCTGTTCCTAGGGGACGGTTGTCTAGGGCATGGACTGGGATAGGGGGTTATAAAGGGACTAGAGGAATGTGTAATGATAAGGCCACTGACCGGTCTAGGAAAATGCCTGCAGCACCTGAGTCCACTAGGGCAGGACTCAGTGGGGGACCAGGAAAGTCCGGGAAGGTGACAGGGAGGAGGACGAGATGGGTGGACAGAGAGGAGCAAGGCACGTCCACGCCTACCTGGGAAGGTGTAGGAGCGCTCCTCGGCCTGTCACTTCCTCGCCTGGTTCTCCTACTGGGACAGGTGTTCCAGGGGTGGTCCGATTCCCCGCAGTAGGAGCAGAGACACTGTTGACGACGGCGTTGACGTTCCTCTGGAGGAAGGTGCGTCGTGCCCACCTCCATGGGCTCAGTCTCGCTGGAGGTTCCTGGGAGAGACCCGAACCCCTGGGATGGGCGACAACGGGCACGAAGGAGATTATCCAGGCGGCTGGCCATGGCGATGAGCTGGTCCAGCGTCAGGTCCTCATCACGACAGGCCAGCTCGGTCTGGACGTCCGCCTGTAGCCCGCTCCGGAAAACCGTCAACAGGGCCTGGTCTTTCCAGCCAGTGGACGCAGCCACCATTATGAAATCCAGAGCGTACTCAGACACTGTCCTGGACCCCTGGCGCAGACGGAGGAGATGCTCACCTCCCTCTCGGCCCTCTGTTAGGTGGTTGAAAACGGCACGGAAGAGTTGGGTGAAGCACTCATAGGACTGTACATCTGGACCGTCCCTCTACCAGACGGCGTGCGCCCACTCCAGAGCCCAGCCTGTTAGCGCTGAAATCACCAAGGCCACTTTGTCCCTCTCGGAGGCCGTCCCAGCATGAAGTGCAAGGTGGAGGTCACACTGCGTGCCGTCAAACCGCTCCGGGAGGAGCAGATGGACGTTGCTGATCGGACCGGGTGATGTAGATGGTGGTGGGGTGGCTGGAACGACCGTGAGGAGCTGGGAAGGTGTAGCCTGCAGTTGGTGTACGGTCCAGATCACCTCGTCCATGGCAGTCCCGAGGTGCTCCTACAGCGGAGAGGTTGGGATATCCAGCTGCCTCCTGTTTTCTTGGGTCGGTCATTCTGTCACAAGTGTAGAGAGGAGTAGGCAGGAGGCAGTCGCAGGTTTAGAACTACTGAATTTATTTATTAAAGCACCATAGCTTAAAGCGAGACGGATCCCACATTGCAAAATATAAAGTCCTCAGGAAATAGTAGGAGAGATTCCTCTCAGGAAAACAAGCAACATATACAATGACTGACAGACAAATGACAGAGGGAGGATATATACAGCGATAGAGTGGGGATTGGAACCAGGTGTGTGTAATGATGACAAGACAAGTCCGGGGTTGATGAGTGAAGGGTGTTTGCCAGCAGCAGGTTCGGCAGTAGCTAGAAGGCCAGCAACGGCGAACGCCTGAGCTGGACAGGAGGGGGAGCCAAATCGAAGGCTGGTGTGTTTTAATGTTATCCAGAGCGTTGGTGACTGTAACTGTGCTGCTGGCAACAATTTAATTACGCTTTTTTTTGCAGACTTTAACTGACACTGGCTATATTCAACAAGTGTTGAGCGTTCGTAAATTAATCAGTTATTCTGCACGAGAGTGCTCTGAAATCGGAGCAGATATCCAGAATTAACAATGTCCATTGAAACACACAACGACTATATCACGTAGCTAAGAATGATGTGAATAATCAAGTCAATAAACATTGGGTAGTTAGTTAGATAGCAGATAGTTAATATACTGCCTGGCAAGTTCGATGTATTAGTAGCCAACCAACGTTAGGTAACTAGCTAACATACCGGTACATACTGCTGTAATGCTATGCGGTTCCTAAGGATAGCGTAGCCAACATAACATGTAACGTAACTTATTTGAAAAGTCATTACTTTATTACATGTCTCAACATTTTCTTAACATTTGTCATAATTAGTTAAAGCAATGAATTTGTATCCGCTCTCGTTGGACTTCGGCTGCATATTTTCCGCAATTTTCTTAAAATCTTAAAAGTTATGAAGCCATTTTCTGAAGAATTGCATTATGGGCCCTAAAAGCACAGAAATAGTGTCCACTGCGTGTATACTTCATACTTTGGTGAATTTATTATGACATCCGGGAACTTTTGGTATACTAACTATATCCATACTATGACCAATAAGCATACTATATACTCAATTCACATCACAAATAGTACGGTTAGTGCGGTTAGTATGAGTATTCGAACACAGCTAAGGACAATTTATGTTTTTCAACTGGGCTTCTCTTCCTGCTTCTCTTCTTCCAACGAATGAGGGGCGCCCCTGCAGCTAACAGTTCAAATGTCTGCTCCTAGGGGTAGCGCTAAGTATACACGTATATTAAAGCAAAACCATGGAGGACTACAATAATAATGGTTTGAACAAACAAACTTTGATTCCAAAATATGGAAATGTATAAAATGTATCACAGGAAATGTTTTGTTGTTGTAAGGATAATAATATAAGCGAGATAGGCCTATCATGTACATGACCATGTCAGTCATAAAATAGGGTGTTTTGTCCTGCTCCTGCATTCATCCCAGTCATCAGCAACAGAGCATTGGGCTACGCACGTTTGACATCAATGTGTGTACAATTACAATGGTAATAAAATGGCCAATTATAGGAAATGTTATATAACATACTATTTACAATTAGAATGGAATGGTTTGCCTTGTGTGGTAGGATTTGTGAGCTTTGACAGTCTAATTTATGTACAGTACCAGTCAAAAGTTTGGACACACCTACTGATTCCAGGGTTTTTCTTTATTTTTACTATTTTCTAAATTGTAGAATAATAGTGAAGACATCAAAACTATGAAATAACACATATGGAATCATGTAGTAACCAAAAAAGTGTTAAACAAATCAAAATGTATTTTTTATTTGAGATTCTTCAAAATAGCCACCCTTTGCCTTGATGACAGCTTTGCACACTCTTGGCATTCTCTCAACCAGCTTCATGAGGTAGTCACATAGAATTCATTTCAATTAACAGGTGTGCCTTGTTAAAAGTTAATTTGTGGAATTTCTTTCCTTCTTAATGCGTTTGAGCCAATCAGTTGTGTCGTGACAAGGTAGGGGGGTATACAGAAGATAGCCCAATTTGGTAAAAGACCAAGTCCATATTATGGCAAGAACAGCTCTAATAAGCAAAGAGAACCGACAGTCCATCATTAGTTTAAGACATGAAGGTCAGTCAATACGGAACATTTCAATAACTTTTCAAGTTTCTTCTAGTGCAGTCGCAAAAACCATCAAGTGCTTTCATGAAACTGTGTCTCATGAGGACTGCCACAGGAATGGAAGACCCAGAGTTACCTCTGCTGCAGAAGATAAGTTCATTAGAGTTACCAGCCTCAGAAATTGCAGCCCAAATAAATGCTTCACAGAGTTCAAGTAACAGACACAAATGTGTCCTTTGGTCTGGAGTCCAAATTTGAGATTTTTGGTTCCAACCGCCATGTTTTTGTGAGACGCGGTGTGGGTGAACGGATGATCTTCGCATGTGTAGTTCCCACCGTAAAGCATGGAGGAGGAGGTGTTATGGTGTGGGGGTGCTTTGCTGGTGACACTGTCTGTGATTTATTTAGAATTCAAGGCACACTTAACCAGCAGGGCTACCACAGCATTCTGCAGCGATACGCCATCCCATCTGGTTTGGGCTTAGTGGGACTATCATTTGTTTTTCTACAGGACAATGACCCAAGACACCTCCAGGCTGTGTAAGGGCTATTTGACCAAGAAGGAGAGTGATGGAGTGCTGCATCAGATGACCTGGCCTCCACAATCACCCGACCTCAACCCAATTGAGATGGTTTGAGATGAGTTGGACCGCAGAGTGAAGGAAAAGCAGCTAACAAGTGCTCAGCATATGTGGGAACTCCTTCAAGACTGTTGGAAAAGCATTCCAGGTGAAGCTGGTCCAGAGAATGCAAAGCTGTCATCAAGGCAAAGGGTGCCTACTTTGAAGAATCTCAAATATAAAATATATTTTGATTTGTTTAACACTTTTTTGGTTACAACATGATTCCATATTTACATTTACATCATTTAGCAGACGCTCTTATCCAGAGCGACTTACAGATTATGTGTTATTTCATGTTTTTGATGTATTCACTATTATTCTACAATGTATAAAATAGTAAAAATAAAGAAAAACCCTTGAATGAGTAGGTGTGTCCAAACTTTTGACTGGTACTGTATGTCACAACACGTCTAAATAAATGTGTCATTACAGTGTTATGACAGGTTATGTCAGCTGTTATGACATATTATGACATACTTATGACCATGTGATAACGTGTTATGACATTAGGTGTCAAATAAAGTGTTACCGTCCTGGCTGAGCCCCATACTGTACGCGAGCTCACCGTGGCTCCTTCGTGGTTACTATGTAGCCAAGTTTTGTCTGTATGTGCCAATGTGCCAAATGAAAAAGCACACTATATTTGTATCTCGATAAAACAACTCTGCTTGGCTTGGTAAGTAATATCGACAAAATAAGCTATTTCTACCCTCTTGCATCAAATATGTATGCTGCCCTACTGTCACGAGTTGCTAAGCCAGAACCCAGAAGCAGACCAGGACAAGGTAAGTTGAAACGAAGGTGAGTGTTTATTTACAAATTCAAGAGTGATGCTGAATAATCCAGGGAACAGAGCGGGCGGCGTTGATTAGTTGTTGGGGGTGCAGTGGTTGATCCCATCCTGGGTCGGCAGCCGCCGACCACCAGGCAGAGGTTGGATGAAGGTTCCGGACGGGTGACTGCAGATGGAACAAAACGGAGGTAAGTAAGCAACAAACCAACAAGGTGCAAAAACAACAAAACTAACGCTAGGCTCTAAGACTGATACTCTGGTAAACCTACTGTTCATGGCTAACGATCCGGCAGGGAATGGATGTTAGGCCAGAGCCTAAGAAGGGTGATGATCAGGACCAGGTGTGCAGATTGCTGATGGGATGCAGGTGCGGAAATCAAGAGAGCTCCCCGGAGCGTTCCAGAACCCTCGGGAAACTGGAGATCACGAGCAGAAAAAACTAGTCCACAGACAGGACCCGACTCAGACTGCCGGGATCGTTACAGTACCCCCCCTCCGACCGAACGCCACCGGGCGGACTCCCGGAGCGCCAGGATGGAGGCGGTAGAAGTCACGGATGAGGTCAGCATCTAGGATCTGTCGCCGCGGAATCCAACTCCTCTCTTCAGGACCATACCCCTCCCAGTCCACGAGATACTGGAAACCCCGGCCCCGCCGTCTGGAATCCATGATGCGTCGCACCGTGTAGGCAGGACCACCTCCGATCATCCGAGGAGGAGGAGGAGGAGGAGGCGGAGGAGGCAACAGAGGACTGAGGAAAACAGGCTTGAGGCAGGAGACATGAAAGGTGGGATGGACTCTGAGCGTCCTCGGTAGTTTGAGTCGAACTGCCACTGGATTGATCACCTTCTCCACCACAAACGGACCAATGAACTTCGGTAACAACTTCCTAGACTCAGTCCGTAACGGAAGATCCCGTGTGGCCAACCAGACCCTATCTCCGATGGTATAGGTGGGAGCGGGGATCCGGCGACGATTCGCCTGGAGCTGATACCGGTCCGAAACTCTAAGGAGTGCCTTTCTGGCCCGATGCCAGGTCCGGTGGCAACGACGAATATGGGCCTGAACAGAGGGCACTGAGAGCTCCTTCTCCTGAGAAGGGAACAAGGGAGGTTGGTAGCCATACAGGCACTGGAAGGGAGACATCCCAGTGGCAGATGTAGGGAGAGTATTGTGGGCATACTCAACCCAAGGCAACTGAGAGACCCAGGAGGTGGGGTTGGAAGAGACCAGGCAGCGTAGCGTGGTTTCCATCTTCTGGTTGGCTCTCTCCGCCTGACCATTGGATTGGGGGTGAAAACCAGATGTGAGACTGACTGTAGCTCCAATGGCCAAACAGAAGGACTTCCAGACAGCAGAGGTAAACTGAGGGCCACGGTCGGAAACGATATCACTGGGCAACCCGTGGACCCTGAAAACCTCCCTAACCAGGATCTCGGACGTCTCCGAGGCAGAGGGAAGCTTGGCAATTGGCACAAAGTGGGCGAACTTGCTGAATCTGTCCACGATAGTCAGAACGACCGTGTTCCCCTCAGAAGCGGGCAACCCAGTGACGAAGTCCAGGGCCAGATGCGACCATGGTCGGCGGGGAATAGGAAGGGGGTGAAGTAGTCCAGAGCTGGGCCGATTGGTACTCTTATTCTGCGCACACACTGGACAGGCAGCAACAAAACCCCGAGTATCCTCGGCCATGGCAGGCCACCAAAAACGTCTGCGAAGAAACGCCATTGTCCGAGCCACGCCAGGGTGACAAGCCATCTTGCTGGCGTGGGACCATTTGAGGACAGCAGGACGAACCGACTCAGGCACAAACAACCGACCGGGTGGACCGTTACCGGGACCGGGCTGAGTCCGAAGGGCCGCCAGCACCCTCCTCCTCAATCTTCCACATAACTGCTCCCACGACGCAGTTCCGGGGGAGAATTGTCTCGGTCTTGGACCCACTCTCCTCCGTCTTGGAGAACATCCGGGACAAGGCGTCCGCCTTGCCGTTCTTAGATCCAGGTCGGAACGTCAGGGAAAACTTGAATCGTCCGAAAAACAACGCCCACCTGGCCTGGCGGGAGTTGAGACGTTTAGCCGATTGCACGTAAGCAAGATTCTTGTGGTCAGTCCAGACAATAAACGGTTGCTCCGCCCCTCCAACCAGTGGCGCCACTCCTCCAAGGCAAGTTTCACCGCAGAAGCTCCCGGTTACCCACATCGTAATTCCTCTCCGCAGGCGAAAGGCGACGAGAGTAGTAGGCGCAGGGATGGAGTTTACTGTCCGTGGAGCATCGCTGCGACAGGATGGCGCCAACTCCCACATCAGACGCGTCCACTTCAACGACGAACTGACGGGCCGTGTCCGGTTGAGAGAGAATCGGTGCGTTGGTGAATCGCCTCTTCAAATCCAGAAACGCTCGATCCGCCTCCGGATTCCACTTGAAGGTCCTGATACTGGAAGTCAAGGCAGTTAACGGAGCGGCCACACGGCTGTAATCCCGGATGAATCTGCGGTAGAAATTCGCAAACCCCAAAAATCTCTGGAGCTGCAATCTCGTACCGGGCTGGGCCCATTCCAGAACCGCTCTAACCTTCTCCTGGTCCATCCTAATCTCTCCCCTGGAGATGATGTACCCGAGAAAGGATGTCGTGTGGGCGTGAAACTCGCACTTCTCGGCCTTCACGAACAGGCGATTCTCCAACAATCGCTGCAGAACCTGCCGGACATGCTGGACGTGGTCGGAAGGTTCCTTCGAGAAGATCAGAATGTCATCCAGGTAAACAAACACAAAGAGACCGATCATATCTCTCAGGACGTCGTTCACCATACTCTGGAATACCGCTGGAGCATTGGTCAGTCCAAACGGCATCACCTGATACTCGAAGTGACCCATCGGTGTATTGAAACCCGTCAACCACTCGTCCCCCTCTCTGATCCGGACCATGTGATACGCATTGCGTAGGTCTAGCTTGGTGAACACCGTAGCACCCTGTAAGGAGTCGAAGGCAGAACTCATCAAGGGCAGGGGATACTTGTTCTTGACCGTGATGTCATTCAACCCCCGATAATCAATACACGGTCGAAGAGAGCCATCCTTCTTACCCACAAAGAAGAATCCTGCCCCCAGGGGTGATGACGAGGGACGAACGAGACCAGCAGCTAGGGACTCCTTGATGTAGGTCTCCAAAGCCTCACGTTCAGGTCGGGAGATACTGTATAACCTTCCCTTGGGGTAGACAGCTCCAGGGAACAGGTTGATGGCACAATCATATGGTCGGTGGGGAGGGAGTGACAGAGCCTTCTGCTTACTGAAAACTTCCCCAAATCGTGATATGTCTCGGGAACCAGGGACAAATCTGGGGGTTTAGCCTCAATCACCTGACTGGGAACCGAATGGGGACAGGCAGTCTTGAGACAGTTAGCATGACAATCAAGGCTCCAACTTCGTTACCTTGCCCGTCACCCAATCGAACATGGGATTGTGTTCCTTCAGCCAGGGGTATCCAAGGACCAGAGGAACATGGGAAGACGGCAGAATGAAGAATGAAATCATCTCAGAATGATTCCCCGACAACAGCATCTTAACCGGTTCAGTCCTCATCGTGATACGTGCCAGACTACTGCCGTCCAGAGTGGTAGCTTCAATGGCTTCCGGCTATTGCTCCTTGGAAAGCCCCAGCTGTTCCACCAACTCGGCATCTAGAAAGCTTCCATCGGCACCTGAATCGATAAAAGCGTTAATCGCTAAGCTCTGATTCCTGTTCATAAGGGTAGCCGGGAAACGGGGTCTGACAGAGGTATTGAGAGGTCGAAACTGGCTCGCTAAAAGTCCTCCCAACTTTAGCGAGCTGCGCAGTTTGACGACCCGACTGGAACCTGAGAAGCTGATCGGTTGGACGGAACCCATTGCTTCTCCCTCCTTCGCTCTCGGACTCGATTATCCACCCGAATAGACAAGGCTACCAAGCTGTCCAGGTCACTAGGCTCCGGATAGGAGATCAACTCATCCTTGAGCTGCTCCGACAGACCCTGGTAAAAGGCCGCTTGCAGAGACTCCTCATTCCACCCACTCTCCACCGCCAACGTCTTGAACTCGATCACGAAGTCGGCCACGCTGCGAGTTCCTTGGCGAAGCGAAAACAGGCGCCTAGCTGCGTCCCTCCCTCGGACGGAATGGTCGAAGAGCTTCCTCATCTCGGCCGTGAACCCCTGGTATGAAGCCATGCAGGGATCCTGTCGTTCCCAAACGGCTGAAGCCCACTCCAGCGCTCGACCACGCAGCAACTCAATCACAAAGGCTATCCTAGCCTTGTCTGTGGCATAAGAGTAGGGCTGTAGATCGAACACTAATCCACACTGCATAAGGAAGGAACGGCATCTTCCCAGCTCCCCCTCATATTTATCCGGCGTCGGAACCTTGGGCTCACGGAAGGACACAGCTCCAGAAGCGGCAGGCGAGATGGGTGAAACCGGTAGTGGATCCTCCACCGGAAACTTGCGTTGGTTCTGGACCTCCGTCAGACCGGTAGAAAGGTTCCGAACTGACAACGCGATCTCCTGTAGTACCGTGCTATGATGGCCCAACATCTTCTCCTGCTGGGTAATGGCATGGCGAACAGAGTCCAGGTCCGCTGGGTTCATTACTGGCCGGATCGTTCTGTCACGAGTTGCTAAGCCAGAACCCAGAAGCAGACCAGGACAAGGTAAGTTGAAACGAAGGTGAGTGTTTATTTACAAATTCAAGAGTGATGCTGAATAATCCAGGGAACAGAGCGGGCGGCGTTGATTAGTTGTTGGGGGTGCAGTGGTTGATCCCATCCTGGGTCGGCAGCCGCCGACCACCAGGCAGAGGTTGGATGAAGGTTCCGGACGGGTGACTGCAGATGGAACAAAACGGAGGTAAGTAAGCAACAAACCAACAAGGTGCAAAAACAACAAAACTAACGCTAGGCTCTAAGACTGATACTCTGGTAAACCTACTGTTCATGGCTAACGATCCGGCAGGGAATGGATGTTAGGCCAGAGCCTAAGAAGGGTGATGATCAGGACCAGGTGTGCAGATTGCTGATGGGATGCAGGTGCGGAAATCAAGAGAGCTCCCCGGAGCGTTCCAGAACCCTCGGGAAACTGGAGATCACGAGCAGAAAAAACTAGTCCACAGACAGGACCCGACTCAGACTGCCGGGATCGTTACACCTACAAAGGCAAAACGCATTAACTACACTTTTGGTAAAAATGTAGTTAAGACTGAAATCAGGCTTTGTAGTATCTGTTTTATTTAAACTGAGAAAAATGGCTTTATGTGTTGTAGGTAGATCAATTATAATGCACTGATGTATTATCTTACTATAAAGTAATTTTTCTGCATATCAACCATGACCACTGATTTGACCTATGACCCAAAAGACTAATAAATGATAATACAAATTCAAAGAGAATAACAACAAGTTGGATAATTCAGATTGTAGATACTGCACAACGTCTAATAACTTTTTGACGTATAAACATTCTGTGTGATGAAATAGTCCTTACCTTATGGTGAAAAATGCTTGAGGGTTACTAAAATACAACATTCCAAACATGAAAACATAACTATATAAAACCATTAAATACAGTTGGAATGTAGTTAGAACTCACAAACTGTTTCCATCAAACAGAAAAAACAACAAGAAAGTTGGATAAACACATTTAGATTGTAAATACTGTTATATGCATTACACATATAATTGTTTAAGGTCATACAAAGGCAGAGTGCAGTATTTCCATTTAAGGGGTTATAGGTAAAATCAGTGGTCATGGTTGATATGCATAAAATCTACTTGATAATAAGATGATTCATCAGTGCATTATCACTTATCTACCTACAACATATCTGGCTGGCTAGCAAAAATAAATATATTTTTTTGTTTGTCATTTAGCAGATGCTCTTATCCAGAGCGACTTACAGTTTGTGAGTGCATACATTTTCATACTGGTCCCCCGTGGGAATCGAACCACAACCCTGGCGTTGCAAGCGCCATGCTCTACCAACTGAGCTACACGGGACTTTAAAACCATTTTTTTTCAGTTTCACTTTTAGCGTAGTTACTGCATTTTGCCTTTGTAGGGCAGTATGCTGCTGAGACAAATTCATAAAGAAATAAATGTATGGTGACAGCGCTTCAAACAACGGCGGCAAAAATGGTAAATGTCAGAGGAAAAGCGGAATGGTCATTTAATGTGCATGCTGAGACTACCCTTTTTTTATTCCTCATACTTTTCATGATTCATCTGTTTCTTCATGATATGTTGTCAAATATGTAGCCTACTCACAGTGGTTGTTGTTCAAAAGGCCACTATTAAACAGAATGACAAATTAAAAATTATTGGGAAATAATTTGTAGTAGCCTAGTCCTGCAGGCTACAGATTTGTTCAAATGTCAAACCCTTCTATTTTCTCTCATCTAAAAAGGCAAGATTCTCAAAGTAGCCTACAGTAGAATAGTTTTTGTTCAAAATGTGTTGTTTTAAGAACCAAAACTCAATTATGTATGCAGTGCTGTTCTTTGTTTCAATTAATCAAATAATGCCTACAAAATAATAAAATATGCAGGCTGCATACAAGTAGCTCGCAATTATTAATTTTTTGTATGAAGGAGCCTTTATGAAAGAAAAGGTTGGAGACCCCTGCTCCAGCCCAAACTGTTCAAATATGACCCATATTACCGGAGCTTCATTTTATTCTTTTATTACAGATTCGGGCTGCAATTTATGGATACAGTGCATTCGGAAAGTATTCAGACCCCTTGACTTTTTCCACATTTTGTTACGTTACAGCCTTATTCTAAAATTGATCAAATAGTTTTTTTCATCATCAATCTATGCCATAATGACAAAGCAAAAACAGTTTTTTTTAGAAATGTTTGCTAATTTATTAAAAATAAAAAACTGAAATATTACATTTACATCAGTATTCAGACCCTTTACTCAGTACTTTGCTGAAGCACCTTTCGCAGCGATTACAGCCTTGAGTCTTCTTGGGTATGACGCTACAAGCTTGGCACGCCTGTATTTGGGGAGTTTCTCCCATTCTCCTCTGCAGATCCTCTCAAGCGCCGTCAGGTTGGATGGGGAGCGTTGCTGCACAGCTATTTTCAGGTCTCTCCAGAGATATTAGATCGGGTTCAAGTCCAGGAACTGGCTGGGCCACTCAAGGACATTTAGAGACTTGTCCCGAAGCCACTCCTGCGTTGTCTTGGCTGTGTGCTTAGGGTCGTTGTCCTGTTGGAAGGTGAACCTTCGCCCCAGTCTGTCCTGAGTGCTCTGGAGCAGGTTTTCATCAAGGATCTCTTTGTACTTTGCGCCGTTCATCTTTGCCTCGATCCTGACTAGTCTCCCAGTCCCTGCCGCTGAAAAACATCCCCACAGCATGATGCTGCCACCACCATGCTTCACAGTAGGGATGGTGCCAGGTTTCCTCCAGATGTGACGCTTGGCATTTCGGCCATAGAATTCAACCTTTGTTCATCAGACCAGAGAATCTTGTTTCTCATGGTCTGAGAGTCTTTAGGTGCCTTTTGGCAAACTCCAAACAGGCTGTCATGTGCCTTTTACTGAGGAGTGGCTTCCGTCTTGCCACTCTACCATAAAGGCCTGATTGGTAGAGTGCTGCAGAGATGGTTGTCCTTCTGGAAGGTTCTCCCATCTCCACAGAGGAACTCTCGAGCTCTGTCAGACTGACCATCGGGTTCTTGGTCACCTCCCTGACCAAGGCCCTTCTCCCCCGATTGCTCAGTTTGGCCGGGTGGCCAGCTCTAGGAAGAGTCTTGGTGGTTCCAAACTTCTTCCATTTAAGAATGATGGAGGCCACTGTGTTCTTTGGGACCTTCAATGGTGCAGACATTTTTTGGCACCCTTCCCCAGATCTGTGCCTCGACACAATCCTGTCTCAGAGCTCTATGAACAATTCCTTCGACCTCATGGCTTGGTTGTGCTCTGACATGCACTGTCAACTGTGGGACCTTATATAAACAGGTGTGTGCCTTTCCAAATCATGTCCAATCAATTGAATTTACCACAGGTGGAGTCCAATCAAGTTGTAGAAACATCTCAAGGATAATCAATGGAAACAGGATGCACCGGAGCACAATTTTGAGTTTCATAGCAAAGGGTCTGAATACTTATGTAAATAAGGTATTTCTGTTTTTTATTTTTAATACATTTGCAAACATTAATTTTTTAAAATCCATTTTAGAATAAGGCTGTAACGCAACAAAATGTGGAAAAAGTCAAGGGGTCTGAATACTTTCCGAAGGCACTGTATAGCTGCCAAAAAAAATCGAGTTTACATTTAAGTCATTTAGCAGACGCTCTAATCCAGAGCGATTTACAGTTAGTGAGTGTATATATTATATCATTAAAAAATAATAATCATACTGGCCCCCCGTGGGAATCGAACCCACAACCCTGGCGTTGCAAACACCATGCTCTACCAACTGAGCTACATCCCTGCCGGCCATTCCCTCCCATACCCTGGACGACGCTGGGCCGATTGTGCGCCGCCCCATGGGTCTTCCGGTCGCAGCCGGCTACGACAGAGCCTGGATTCGAACCAGGATCTCTAGTGGCACAGCTAGCACTGCGATGCAGTGCCTTAGACCACTGTGCCACTGATAATGATAATGATAAATTAATAATACTTTTGAAGTATAATTTTTTATGTTAACATAATCAATGGCCAAATTTAAATGCATAATTCCAGTTTGCATTTTCAAGTTGACAGTTCTTGTTCAATACCCACCAGATAACACCGCCATATTGAGAAAGTTGACAGTTTTTGTTCAAAGCTCTAACATATTACACTGCCATATTGAGATTTTATTTTGTTAAAAGATAAATCAAAGTTCATATTTGTAATTGTACCACATTATTGTGATCGCTTTATTTGACAAAAATAAGATTAAAACTTAATGTGAAATTTAACAATGCTTTTTCTTAACCTACCAAGTACAACATTCAAATCCTTATTGAGTAAAATCATATTATTCCTCTCATTTTCATGCGTTATCCTGGACACATTCTTCACAGTTTGGGCTATCAATCGATCACTGTGAGTGGGATTGTCAGGGAAGGGGGTGGGATGTTTGTCAGTCACAGGGTTGGTAGGGTTTCAGACATGTCAATGAATTATTGGGGGTGGGATTATCAGGGAAGGGAGTAGATTAATAATGTAATTAAAACACTTTTTCAATATCATTAATTGTGGCAAAGCCCAAAAAATAGATGTTCTGTTCATAAATATGGATTCCCCCTGTTAAGAAACAGTGTAGAATTGCATGAAAATTGTTTTAAAAATGCAAAAATAAATCTGGGGGAGGTCACCCCAAAGTCAGGGGCCCATGCCGATACCTTAAAGAGGCTTTACATAAATGTGCCTTTGGTAACTGAGACTTTGCAGGGTCAAAGAAGCAAGCAAGTGTTCTGCAATTGTCCTTATACAATTCATCCGAGGTGACATCCAGAACAATATCAAACAAACATGATGAACTGATGAGAAGTGCAAGATTGTTGTAGCGTGTGGACTTAGTGGGCGCAACACAAATGCAATAGAAACCAGGCGTCCAGTACTGCTGCAGGGTGACGATTCACAGCCATGACCTTGACAAGTGCAGCAGTTCAAATGTGTTTAAATGTGAAGATGGCTACAATTAACATACATAAAGTTACCAAAAATACAAATAGATTTTTCGTAACATCAATAAAATAATTGTGTTAATACAAGCAATTTTGCCATGGAAAATGAAATACTGTTGGCCTCCAGAAAATACCTCGCTGTAAATACTGTACAGTTTTTTTTTAAAGAAATCTGACATTTTGGCTCCTGGAGTGCCTTTGGCAGTTTGTCTTTCTGTAAATCACATGCCATATTAATATACAGCTATAAAACATTTGTAGTTCTCCAGTGATAGTTTCATTGTTTGTGCTGTAGGTAAAACCATCAGATGCATGCAACACTAAACTGCTGATCATTCTGAGCTTGTGAACACTAGCAGCATCAATCTATGAAAACCAGGTAGGGGAACACAATTTGTGCCTCTTTTCAAGTTCTTGCCACGTTTTTATCAAAGAGCCAGACAATTGGGCCCCTGGACTGGAAAACTACTCAAGACAGTAAATCCTACACACTGCCACTTTTACAGCACTGGCATGATGTGGGTCGTTCCACCAATTAGGTGCCTTTTGAGTAGTGTAACTTGGTGAAAAAACAACATTTTATTTCACCTAATTTTAACATTCTTTCACAAAGAGGATATGCTCAACTTAATAAAAATAAATTCCCATCTCAAGAGGTTAAATAAAAAAATGACCATCGTAAGTGCCAAATAAAGTAACAGGGTTGACCGTAACATTGTTGACCGTAACAGGGTTGACGACTTAATCTTAAATCAAACATAAATCCCCTTGTGACAGGGGGAATGGAAGCTTGTTGTGTGCTACAAGGTGGGGCAATTCAATGCAAGCTTTAAAAAAATATTGAAATAGTTAAAACATTTACATTACATTTTAGTCATTTAGCAGACGCTCTTATCCAGAGCGACTTACAGTTAGTGAGTGCATACAATATATATATTTTTTTCATACTGGCCCCCTGTGGGAATTGAACCCACAACCCTGGCGTTGCAAACGCCATGCTCTACCAACTGAGCTACATCCCTGCCGGCCATTCCCTCCCCTACCCTGGACGACGCTGGGCCAATTCTGCGCCGCCCCATGGGTCTCCCGGTCGCGGCCGGCTACGACAGAGCCTGGATTCAAACCAGGATCTCTAGTGGCACAGCTAGCACTGCGATGCAGTGCCTTAGACCACTGCGCCACTCGGGAGATTTCTAGCCTGTCTATCTTTACCCCTACCTACATGTACAAATTACCTCGACTAACCTGTACCCCCGCACATTGACTCCGTACCGGTGCCCCCTGTATATAGCCTCATTATTGTTATTGTGTTATTTTTTACTCTAGTTTATTTAGTAAATATTTTCTTAACTCTATTTTCTTTAAACTGCATTGTGGGTTAAGAGCTTGTAAGTAAGCATTTCACAGTAAGGTCTACACCTGTTGTATTCGGTGCATGTGACAAATACAATTTGATTTGATTTGATCTATGGGTAACAGAGTTAATAATAATAATAATAATAATAATAATAATAATAATAATAATAATAATAATATAATGCCATTTAGCAGACGCTTTTATCCAAAGCGACTTACAGTCATGCGTGCATACATTTTTGTGTATGGGTGGTCCCGGGGATCGAACCCACTACCTTGGCGTTACAAGCGCCGTGCTCTACCAGCTGAGCTACAGAGGACCACTGTTATGATGTGTTATGCTCGACCCGCTCGGTTTTCCACCACAAAACACCAGAAAATGGCCAGAAAGAGTCGAACCAGCTCACCTGCTTTCACACTATGATTTGAATATTAGATGGTTAATGTCTCTTTAGAATTTTTTTTTTTTAAAGGAATAGTTTCACCATATTAAAACGAGAGTTCGGTTCACCTAACAGGGTTGACGTTAAATTGAGGGATAGTTTTTTTTTTCTCCTTAAATGAATAATTAATAACATGAAATAAATAATAATCTTCAGAAATGACTTTGTCAAGGCGACAAAAATAACTAAGGCTTTACAATGATGGTGAAAACTTGGAGAAAATGGCGTTGAGTGGGTTAAAATCTTCCTAGAAGTCACAGAGGATACACAGAGGGACATATCAGATGACTTTTTGGCAGTTTAGCAAGTCTTTATTCATTTAAAGAATCGGATTTATTGAATTTTCCATGAGTTCAGTATGAAACGGCACATCATTTAATATAACAGGTTTTTAAAAAGCAATATTTGTGCACAATTTCTACTTACAATATGAAAGGCAAAAAGCACTCATTTCGTGGAAAGACCCATGCGCTGCTTCATGTACATACACTCCCCATACGTATTTATTTGGACAGTGAAGCTAAATCTTTTAATTTGGCTCTATACTCCAGCATTTTGGATTTGAGATCAAATGTTTCATATGACGCGACAGTGCAGAATATCACCTTTTATTTGAGCATACATAGAGTACCAGTCAAAAGTTTGGACACACCTACTGATTCCAGGGTTTTCCTTTATTTTTACTATTTCCTACATTGTAGAATAATAGTGAAGACATCAAAACTATGAAATAACACATATGGAATCATGTAGTAACCCAAAAAGTGTTAAACAAATCAAAATATATTTTTTATTTGAGATTCTTCAAAATAGCCACCCTTTGCCTTGATGACAGCTTTGCACACTCTTGGCATTCTCTCCAAACTTTTGACTGGTAGTGTATCTGTTTTACCATTTAGAAATGAAAGCAGTTTCTTCGTCTATTCCCCCCATTTGAAGGTGTCATAAGTATTTGGACAAATTCACTTATAGTGTATTAAAGTAGTCAAAAGTTTAGTATTTAGTCCCATATTCCTAACACACAATGACTACATCAAGCTTGTGACTCTACAAACTTGTTGGATGCATTTGCAGTTTGTTTTGGTTGTGTTTTGGATTATGTTGTGCCCAATAGAAATGAATGGTAAATAATGTAATGTGTCATTGTGGAGTCACTTTTATTGTAAATAATAATATAATATTTTTCTGAATGCTTCTACATTATTGTGAATGCTACCATGATTACGGATAATCATGAGTGAATCGTGATCAACGATGAGTGAGTAAGTAACAGAGGCACAAAAGATCATATACCCAAAACATGCTAACCTCTCTCTAGTACCAATAACAGAGGTTAGCATTTTTTGGGGGGGTTATGATATTTATGCCTCTGAAACTTTCACACTCCTCATTATTCACGATTCATTCATGATTATCCATAATCATGGTAGCATCCACATGAATATAAACGTGTTCAGAAACATATTCTATTCTTATTTATAATAAAAGTGACTTCAAAATGACATTTTCTCTCCTTGTGAATATGCTAATATCCTCTTTTATGTCTTCAACACCGCGGGTTTCCCATTCGACAATAGCACACAGTCTTGAAGAGGCGGCAGTGGCAGAAAGCGCAGTACTCACAGCACACATTATTGGGGGTTTTGCAGCTTCCCCACAATGGCACGCAGTTGGGGGGAGGAGGTGGACGTTTGTTTTTGACGCTGAATTTGTTCTGCGGAAGAAGGTTGATGATTTAGCCTTGCCTGCACACTAAGGGTACATCAATTAACATTAATAAATGATATAGTTAATGAATTATGAATGACATACAACACTTTATAAAGCATTACTAATGTCTACTTTACAATAGGGCCCTCCTTAGTAAAGGGGGAAAAGTTGCCAAGTGACTCAACTAATATTTAGATAACATCAAGCCATTTTCACCTCTTTATATATGTGATCATGAATGTGTCTTTAGTAATAGTCTAGTCAATATAAGAATACAAATTGCTTTGTAAATGCATTAATTAATGTCATATTCATTCATGTTAACTGCTGTATTTACTCATGTTAATTAATGTACCCTAGTACCCCCATGTTAATAAAAGTGTTACCACTTCACTCTCGTACTTTTCATCATGGTGCCTGCATATGCGCTGAAATGTTTTTTCAATCAATGTCTCAATAAGGCTTTTTACACTATTGGCTATGTGTATTTTAGACTTTAAATATTTCCACCAACTTAACAGTATGATACAAACATGAATAGGTTGGACACTTATTTTCACAGCATAGTTTACCTTTCTTGGTTTCTTGGTTTTTTTCTTCTTTATGGTTTTGGGTAACTCTGAAAAATAAACATATTTTCCATGTATTTAAGGCATATAAATATATGTCTATTACATATATTTATATAAGGTATATAATGTAGTAGCTTATCAAGATTGGTGTTATAGTCATACTGTCGGTTTTGAAGTCAACCTTGGAATACTTAAATATACCTGAGCAAAATGTATCCACATTTTACAATAATATGTCCTGCAATAACAACAACAAAATGGCACAAGATAGCAGCACATATCAAGAAATGCAGTGATCGTTTTTCTAGAAAACATCTAGCAGCCCTTTTTTTATTTTCAAATACTGATTATATGCCAAACCTAAGGATTAACTGACCTACAATGACGATGGGTGGAACATCTGACAGGCTCCCATGCCGTAGACTCGAGGAAGAAGACGTATTGGTGTATAGCTTGTCCTCCAGTATCATGTGTGAGTACACTATAAGAAACCAGGTGGAGCTTAGACAGCTCAGGAGAAACAGGGAATTCATCACAGTGCTTTTCTGTCAGCAAGGTGGGCCTGAGGACTGTAGTGAGGACAGAGTGTTAGAAGACTATAAGAGCCCATTGTGGTTGTATTGTGGTTGTATACATATTCATAACATACATGGAATTTGAATGTCACATAATTTACACAGCAGTTCAAGATTGTTATTGTATAGCAAATTAACTATACTTGGCACAAAATTGACTACCCTAGCACATGCACAGCAAAAAAAATGCAATAAGATTCACAAAAACATCTAATAATATCCAGTACAAGAATGTATTTTAAAAAATGGAATTAAATAAATTATAAGAATATAGCCTAGAAACTAATGTCATGGTCAAATCGACAAAGTTTACTTGCTATTATTCCACTCAGCACATATCCACTTCTTATATAAAGCCTTACATTGATGATTAAAGATAGATATCTAGACCAACTCTGTAATTGTACAATGGTGCTACAATGGGAACATTTTGAATACAATCTCAGGTCCTTGATTGTTTTGACTGTACAGCATGTCCTCAGCATAACTTCACTGTACGGTTTCTTTCAGATTGGATGAAGCTTTCTGTGGGAGCCTCTGCCTAGTCAAGCAGAACTGCTTCTTGTTTATAAAATGAGTTGGAAACTGTACGCAAGGAAGTAGTCTCAATAATAGTCATCAAACAGACATCTAGAGGCGGTTTCCCGGACACAGATTAAGCCCAGTCATGGACTAAAAATCCAACTCAATGAAGAATCTGTAATCTGTGTCCGGGAAACCACCCCTTGAAGTGTCTCTAAATACTTGTAAAGTTAGAATAAATTATTTAATGATAAAATATATATATATATACTTATCCAGAGCGACTCACTAACTGTAAGTCGCTCTGGATAAGAGCGTCTGCTAAATGACTAAAATGTAAAATGTAAATGTAAAAGCTGTATGAATTCCTCTTAATGTCCCCAGTATAGTTTATTTAAAAAAATAATACATATATGAAATCGTAATACCTAGTTATAATGAAATTTACAACAAGACTGTGAGGTTAACCGTTACAGGGAATGTATGGAAATTCATTGAATACTGGCAGCTTGTTTGCAAATACAATAACTAACCACATTTTTGTTAGGATGAACATAGTGTATTTTCACCCTGTGTGTGTAGGATTTTCAGTCTAATATTAGGAAGGGAATATATAGGCATATTCAAAGTATATTCCAAAATGTAATACTTATACATAAATCAAAACAACTCTGACTATCTAACATAAATTAATCTGATAGGGAGGTACTTTTTAAATACCTTGTATGAATTGTAATGCCATTAACTTTAAGAAAATATACCATCGACAAAATATGTTGTTAACTTACTTTATGTCCAAGTGTAATTAATGTGCTCAATTTAAGATGTTGGTTGATATTATCTTTACTCCATAGGTCATTTGAATGATTTGCCCATATGCTGGGTTACTGAGACAGATCTTAAAATATGCTAAACAAAACTATGTTAATCAAGATTTAATTTCATGTAATGTTATTGCTACTGTTATAATACATATATTGATTGGGGTAACTTAAAAAAAATAAAAAATAACACATGCAAAACCTTTTACTTTGTATAAATGTAATAATCCAATGTGTAGATGGCTTCACCCACATTTTACTTTTGAAGAGATATAATTATTTCAGAGATGTATTAACATTATTTATGGAGTTATTCAGTGTCACATGTCAATGCAAAATTTGCTGTCAGTATCCATTGTAGTTTAATTCGTCACATTAAATATGAATGTTTTTGCTTTTGTATGTCCACCTAAATAAATGTAAGTCAATTCTCTCTCAGAGGCTGAGCTTCAGCCTAAAAAAAAGCAGAGAAACTGTGCAGTTTCAGTATTCACAAAAAATGTATTTGTTGGTTGATTTGTCTTCCATAGCCTTCAAAGATGGAAAAACCATTAAAGCTTCCAGACTTACTTACCGTCTGTAGTTTTTGAATGTCAGGATCAACGTTTATCTCCCCCTTTTTCCTGCAGGCTACAAAGCTGCTCCTCACTTGTTGCCTGCTAATCGACAGAGAAATATCAACCAGATCATGTGGTCGGGCAATGTTTAAGATATGGAATCAGGCAGGGGCGGATCCACATATTTTGAAAAAAGTCTAAAAGAAGTCCACCATGCAGGCCAGCCCTTTTGGGACGATGCATGGCTATGCGCTGAGGAGCACTGAAAATCTATTGTCCTCATTCGAAGGGGCCTTTGGGAATACTGGTCCAGGCCATGCATGCCAACGCCATGGTTTTACATATGTGCCGGAGGCGTTGCAGGATCTGACATTTACAACTATAGGTTATGACCTTATCGGGATGCCTGGACTTCATTACGTAAAACATTGTGAGGAGTCACATAATGAACATAATGAGTGTTCATACAAAGCAAATACTATATTTTTCAGTGAACATGGCCCCCATAATTTCACTAATATGATCAAACTGTATTTACCCACCAAATGTACCCCCAGGGGTACAAATGGTAAAGTTACTGATAGGCCTCAAAATCATGCTATTTCCATTGAACATGCATCATATTCTGCATCATATTCTACAGTACATGGAAAGAACCTTGCAATTGGTGTTTATTAGCAGAAATTTGAATTGTTTTATGTTGCTTGTACCCTGCAGAAAACGTGGTGCCAAGAGCCTTGGCTAAAGAAAGACATTTGCTACACAGTACCTAAAATAATCAACATTGGCAAAAAGCAACATAAAAAAACTGTTAAATGAGTTCTGGACATCCTCACAATGCTTAGCCAAGTAATACGTGTGACACTATGCCAAGTAAAGATTGTGAAACAGAGTTGTGCAGTCAGTATCACACGATCCAGTCAATTATTTGAAACAGCTTATTTAATAGGCCCTAAATCCTGGTTGAAAGCGTTACAGAGGGTATTTTGGCATCAGGAAGTCTTTATCCCAAGGGTGTCAAACATACAGCCCGCGGGTGGTTTGAGTAAAACCCAATCGAAACTGTGTAGAAATGATAATGGACCTACTACATTTATACCGAACGGGCACGCAGGGCACGTGCCCCAAGGCCCCCAAAATAATATATGACATTTGTAGAATTGCAGGAAAGTATACTGAACAAATATATAAACGCAACATGCAACAATTTCAATGATTTTACTGAGTTACAGTTCATATAAGGTAATCAGTCAATTGAAATAAATAATTAGGCCCTAATCTATGGATTTCACATGGCTGGGCAGGGTCGCAGCATAGGCCCACCTACTTGGGAGCCAGGCCCAGCCAATCAGAATTAGTTTTTCCCCAAAAAAGGGCAGAAATACTCCTCAGACAGAAATACTCCTCAGTTTCATAAGCTGTCTCAGTGGCTGGTCTCAGACGATCCTACAGGTAAAGAAGCCGGATGTTGAGGTTCTGGGCTGGCGTGGTTACACGTGGTCTGTGGTTGTGAGGCCAGTTGGACGTACTGCCAAATTCTCTAAAAACGACATTGGAGGAGGCTTATGGTAGAGAAATTAACCTTCAATTATCTGGCAACAGTTCTGGTGGACATTCCTACAGTCAGCATGCCAATTGCACGCTCCCTCAAAACTTGAGACGTGGCATTGTTTTGTGTGACAAAACTGCACATTTTAGAGTGGCCTTTTATTGTCCCCAGCACAAGGTGCACCTGTGTAATGTTCATGCTGTTTAATCAGCTTCTTGATATGCCACACCTGTCAGGTGGATGGATAATCTTGGCAAAGGAGAAATGCTCACTAACAGGGATGTAAAGAAATTTGTGCACAAAAGTTGAGAGAAATAAGCTTTTTGTGCGTATGGAACATTTCTGGGATATTTTATTTCAGCTCATGAAACGTGGGATAAGAATAGAATATATTTCTGAACACTTCTATATTCATGTGGATGCTAACACTTTACATGTTATGTTTATATTTTGGTTCAGTATAGCTTTAAAATAGCAACATTTTCCCTCAGTCTCATGGCAAAATGTGAACAAAATCTTGAGATGAGCTACAAAACAGCAAAATAAAATCTTTGCCCCATGGCAAAAAGTGTAGAATTGAAGGAAATGACCTTCAAAATTACAACATTTTATCTAAGCCTCATGACAAAGTGTAGAATACAATTATAAAACTTCAAAATGTTCTGTGTCACTGAGACCCAAATAAGGTAGTCCGGCCCCAGTCAGGGAGTATGGATAGAGAACTATTGTATATTTAGCAAATTTTGACGGCGAGGAAATATCAGTGCAGCCCTCTGGTCCTCGTTGAATACCGAATGCGGCCCCTGAATACTGAATGCGTGGCAATATTTGTTTCACACCCCTGCTTTAACCTCAGAGAAACCTAATAACTTTAGGGATCCAAGCCCGCAACTAAGCTAAATTAGCTATAGCTTTACACAATGTACATTTTATGGCCATCCATTGTCCTAACTAACACAGCTGAGTGGTACAGGTAAATCAATGGAGATAAGTGGACCCAGTGCCACTTCTCTCCACTGATGGAAAAAGGGGAGTTTCATGCTCAAACAACTGGTGTAGAGGTGCTATGTTAAATAATTGAAGGGGTAGAGGTGACACACTCTCCATTATATAAAAATATGTAAATGTATTTTTAAATGGAAATTATAAATGATAATGTATTGAACATTTTCCGAGAGACGATTGTAAGTAAAAATCCAATACTCTGTAAACGTGCTCACTGAGGTGTAAACAATAGTGTATCACTTTGAAGTTGGACGCCACACACTCCAAGGGCAGCGAGCCATGATAAATTGTTTCATGCTGTTATAAAGCCATGAGGGAAAACGACAATGAGGCATTGATTGACTCTGGTTTTCCCATCTCCTCTTTTCCACCGGTTTAGCCTCCTTGTTGATAACCACTTACAGTGGGGAAAAAAAGTATTTTGTCAGCCACCAATTGTGCAAGTTCTCCCACTTAAAAAGATGAGAGAGGCCTGTAATTTTCATCATAGGTACACGTCAACCATGACAGACAAAATGAGAAAAAAAAATCCTGAAAATCACATTGTAGGATTTTTAATGAATTTATTTGCAAATTATGGTGGAAAATAAGTATTTGGTCAATAACAAAAGTTTCTCAATACTTTGTTATATACCCTTTGTTGGCAATGACACAGGTCAAACGTTTTCTGTAAGTCTTCACAAGGTTTTCACACACTGTTGCTGGTATTTTGGCCCATTCCTCCATGCAGATCTCCTCTAGAGCAGTGATGTTTTGGGGCTGTCGCTGGGCAACACGGACTTTCAACTCCCTCCAAAGATTTTCTATGGGGTTGAGATCTGGAGACTGGCTAGGCCACTCCAGGACCTTGAAATGCTTCTTACAAAGCCACTCCTTCGTTGCCCGGGCGGTGTGTTTGGGATCATTGTCATGCTGAAAGACCCAGCCACGTTTCATCTTCAATGCCCTTGCTGATGGAAGGAGGTTTTCACTCAAAATCTCACGATAAATGGCCCCATTCATTCTTTCCTTTACACGGATCAGTCGTCCTGGTCCCTTTGCAGAAAAACAGCCCCAAAGCATGATGTTTCCACCCCCATGCTTCACAGTAGGTATGGTGTTCTTTGGATGCAACTCAGCATTCTTTGTCCTCCAAACACGACGAGTTGAGTTTTTACCAAAAAGTTCTATTTTGGTTTCATCTGACCATATGACATTCTCCCAATCCTCTTCTGGATCATCCAAATGCACTCTAGCAAACTTCAGACGGGCCTGGACATGCACTGGCTTAAGCAGGGGGACACGTCTCGCACTGCAGGATTTTAGTCCCTGGCTGCGTAGTGTGTTACTGATGGTAGGCTTTGTTACTTTGGTCCCAGCTCTCTGCAGGTCATTCACTAGGTCCCCCCGTGTGGTTCTGGGATTTTTGCTCACCGTTCTTGTGATCATTTTGACCCCACAGGGTGAGATCTTGCGTGGAGCCCCAGATCGAGGGAGATTATCAGTGGTCTTGTATGTCTTCCATTTCCTAATAATTGCTCCCACAGTTGATTTCAAACCAAGCTGCTTACTTATTGCAGATTCAGTCTTCCCAGCCTGGTGCAGGTCTACAATTTTGTTTCTGGTGTCCTTTGACAGCTCTTTGGTCTTGGCCATAGTGGAGTTTGGAGTGTGACTGTTTGAGGTTGTGGACAGGTGTATTTTATACTGATAACAAGTTCAAACAGGTGCCATTACTACAGGTAACGAGTGGAGGACAGAGGAGCCTCTTAAAGAAGAAGTTACAGGTCTGTGAGAGCCAGAAATCTTGCTTGTTTGTAGGTGACCAAATACTTATTTTCCACCATAATTTGCAAATAAATTCATTAAAAATCCTACAATGTGATTTTCTGGATTTTCTTTTCTCAATTTGTCTGTCATAGTTGACGTGTACCTATGATGAAAATTACAGGTCTCATCTTTTTAAGTGGGAGAACTTGCACAATTGGTGGCTGACTAAATACTTTTTTTCCCCACTGTATGTGGAAGTATTGAATTTAACAGAGGAAATAAGCAACACTTTTCTGTTGCAGTTGTGTCAAGGCTTGCCATGGTCGAACATGAGTTGAGCTGTCTTGAGCAATCAAGGAGATCCACGTGCTCTGCATCTGCATCACAATAGACAAGAATGAATAGCAGAGTTGCCAGCAGTAGGACAATGTACAATGGCACCAAAGCTTGTTATGTAAACATACAAGTGTTCTTAAGTTTATTTTGCACAGATGCCAAATGCTGTTCTCTACAGACCATCACAAACTCTGCTCTGAGCATCATGGCCAGCAGCTGCAATTTTGTTAATGTGAAATTGACCTAAATCCATTCCAGAACCGGCAGAAAGTTTAAAAGCCCAATTAAGTTACCTTTGATTTTTTTCTAGGCTTTCAAAATAAAAATCTGTGAGTGTAATCTGTGCATGCCTGTGTCTTTGCGAATGTGTCCATGTTTCTGTGTGCTCTCGTGTGTGTGTGTGTGTGTGTGTGTGTGTGTGTGTTTCAGGGAAATAATATATGAAGTGTAATTGGAAAAGCAAGCTTTTGACTTTTTGCATGCATTGATCTTGCAGTAGTTAAAAGAAAAACAATTTGGACATTAAAGACCTTACTAATAGGTTTACTCCAGGGGCATATTTACTTAGCTCTCAAATGTCAACCTGCTCTGCTTTTTCTATTAAAGCTGCAATATGTAACTATTTGGGTGACCTGACCAAATTCAGACTAAGAGGCGTTTGATCTGTTCTATGTGCGCTATTTCCATGCTTCCCGTTAAAAAGTTTCATTTTTGCATTTTTTTACTTTTGGTTTTGTACACCAGCTTCAAACAGCTGAAAATACAATATTTCTGGTTATGGAAAATATATTTCCCAGAGGTTTACAATGATATACTTCCTTGTTTAGTCACATAAACTGAATTTACGAACTAATAGCATTTTAGCAATCAGGAGCAATTTCTGCAAATCGATTTCTGCATAGTGCATTTTTAAGGATGGCTTATATGTAATTATTTGAGCTCGAAGACCATTGCTCTCTGGGCTGGATTATTTTCTTCCACTTCAGAAATGTGCTTTTTGGAAAGCTAATGATCAATTTAGAAGAATGACAATTGACTCTACTATAGCCTGGAAATATAGACAATAGCAAAATATAATCCATGATAATTGTCTGTCCGATTAATGAAGGGGATCAAATTAAGAAAACGTTTTGAAATAGTTTTCATCAGTTCCCTGCTGGTTTCTCTGTTTTTGAACAATCAATGTAGGATGGTGGGTTGGTTTCATGTTGTTCGTTTCTTGGCGTGTTTATGTAGGCCTTGTAGGCCTAACTTATGGAAAGAATTTACTCTTGAAGGACAATCAACGTAATCAATCAAATCACATTTTATTTGTCACATGCACCGAATACAACAGGTGTAGTAGACCTTACAGTGAAATACTTACTTACAAGCCCTTAACCAACAATGCAGTTTTAAGAAAGAATAACAACAACAACAAAAATCACACAAACAAATACAATATAAAATAATACAAAATAAAAGTAACAAATAATTAAAGAGCAGCAGTAAAAATAAAAATAGCGAGGCTATATACAGGGGGTACCGGTACCGAGTCAATGTGCGGGGGCACTGGTTAGTTGAGGTAATATGTACTGTGGGGGAAAAAAGTATTTAGCCAGCCACAAATTGTGCAAGTTCTCCCACTTAAAAAGATGAGAGAGGCCTGTAATTTTCATCATAGGTACACGTCAACTATGACAGACAAATTGAGAATTTCTTTTCCAGAAAATCTCATTGTAGGATTTTTTATGAATTTATTTGCAAATTATGGTGGAAAATAAGTATTTGGTCACCTACAAAGAAGCAAGATTTCTGGCTCTCACAGACCTGTAACTTCTTCTTTAAGAGGCTCCTCTGTCCTCCACTCGTTACCTGTATTAATGGCACCTGTTTGAACTTGTTATCAGTATAAAAGACACCTGTCCAAAACCTCAAACAGTCACACTCCAAACTCCACTATGGCCAAGACCAAAGAGCTGTCAAAGGACACCAGAAACAAAATTGTAGACCTGCACCAGGCTGGGAAGACTGAATCTGCAATAGGTAAGCAGCTTGATTTGAAGAAATCAACTGTGGGAGCAATTATTAGGAAATGGAAGACATACAAGACCACTGATAATCTCCCTCGATCTGGGACTCCCGCAAGATCTCACCCCGTGGGGTCAATCACAAGAACGGTGAGCAAAAATCCCAGAGCCACACGGGGGGACCTAGTGAATGACCTGCAGAGAGCTGGGACCAAAGTAACAAAGCCTACCATCAGTAACACACTACGCCGCCAGGGACTCAAATCCTGCAGTGCCAGACGTGTCCCCCCTGCTTAAGCCAGTACATGTCCAGGCCCGTCTGAAGTTTGCTAGAGTGCATTTGGATGATCCAGAAGAGGATTGGGAGAATGTCATATGATCAGATGAAACCAAAATATAACTTTTTGGTAAAAACTCAACTCGTCGTGTTTGGAGGACAAAGAATGCTGAGTTGCATCCAAAGAACACCATACCTACTGTGAAGCATGGGGGTGGAAACATCATGCTTTGGGGCTGTTTTTCTGCAAAGGGACCAGGACGACTGATCCGTGTAAAGGAAAGATGAATGGGGCCATGTATCGTGAGAATTTGATTGAAAACCTCCTTCCATCAGCAAGGGAATTGAAGATGAAACGTGGCTGGGTCTTTCAGCATGACAATGATCCCAAACACACCACCCGGGCAACGATGGAGTGGCTTCGTAAGAAGCATTTCAAGATCCTGGAGTGGCCTAGCCAGTCTCCAGATCTCAACCCCATAGAAAATCTTTGGAGGGAGTTGAAAGTCCATGTTGCCCAGCGACAGCCCTAGATTATGCAAATAGTCTAGCTAGCCATTTGATTAGATGTTCAGGAGTCTTATGGCTTGGGGGTAGAAGCTGTTTAGAAGCCTCTTGGACCTAGACTTCGTGCTCCGGTATCGCTTGCCGTGCGGTAGCAGAGAGAACAGTCTATGACTAGGGTGGCTGGAGTCTTTTACCATTTTTAGGGCCTTCACCGCCTGGTATAGAGGTACTGGATGGCAGGAAGCTTGGCCCCAGTGATGTTCTGGGCCGTACGCACAACCCTCTGTAGTGCCTTGCGGTCGGAGGCCGAGCAGTTGCAATACCAGGCATTGATGCAACCAGTCAGGATGCTCTCGATGGTGCAGCTGTAGAACCTTTTGAGGATCTGAGGACCCATGCCAAATCTTTTCAGTCTCCTTAGGGGGAATAGGTTTTGTTGTGCCCTCTTCACGACTGTCTTGGTGTGCTTGGACCATGTTAGTTTGTTGGTGATGTGGACACCAAGGAACTTGAAGCTCTCAACCTGCTCCACTACAGCCCCGTCGATGAGAATGGGGCGGTCCTCTTCTTTTTCCTGTAGTCCACAATCATCTCCTTTGTCTTGATCACGTTGAGGGAGAGGTTGTTGTCCTGGCACCACACGGCCAGGTCTCTGACCTCCTCCCTATAGGCTGTCTCGTCGTTGTCGGTGATCAGGCCTACCACTGTTGTGTCATCAGCAAACTTAATGAGGGTGTTGGAGTCGTGCCTGGCCATGCAGTCATGAGTGAACATGGAGTACAGGAGGGGACTGAGCACGCACCCCTGAGGGGCCCCCGTGTTGAGGATCAGCGTGGCGGATGTGTTGTTACCTACCCTTACCATCTGGGGGCGGCCTGTCAGGAAGTCCAGGATCCAGTTGCAGAAGGAAGGTGTTTAGTCCCAGGGTCAATAGCTTAGTGATGAGCTTTGAGGGCACTATGGTGTTGAACGCTGAGCTGTAGTCAATGAATAGCATTCTCACATAGGTGTTCCTTTTGTCCAGGGCAGTGTGGAGCACAATACAGATTGCATCATCTGTAGATCTGTTGGGAAGGTATGCAAATTGAGTGAGTCTAGGGTTTCTGGGATCAGCCTTTCAAAGCACTTCATGGCTACAGACGTGAGTGCTACGGTTCTGTAGTCATTTAGGCAGGTTACCTTAGTGTTCTTGGACACAGTGACTATGGTGGTCTGCTTGAAACATGTTGGTATTACAGACTCAGACAGGGAGAGGTTGAAAATGTCAGAGAAGACACTTGTCAGTTGGTCAGCGCATGCTCGGATTACACGTCCTGGTAATCCGTCTGGCCCTGCGGCCTTGTGAATGTTGACCTGTTTAAAGGTCTTACTCACATCGGCTACGGAAAGCGTGATCACACAGTCGTCCGGAACAGCTGATGCTCTCATGCATGTTTCAGTGTTACTTGCCTCGAAGCGAGCTGTTACGAACCCCGTGGCTTTGAACGTCTAGGGTGATGGACATGAGACCCGTAACATAATGCATGTAAATTATAAGTGTGGCATGGAACAGTGAGAACAAATATGACACAACTACCATGAACTACCGTCAAACACAAATGGTTTATTTCTGAACACACGGTAAAGGTTTGGGAAAAAGGGCTGAGCCGGACCCAAGAAATGAAACAATAGTGTAAAACACCCCTAAACTGATCTTGCCTGCCTCAAGAACCGCTAGGCTACTGCTACCATACAAAAATACAGTGGGTGGTCCGCTCAGGTCTAACTAGTGTTTATAGACAGTTCTTTCTACGGGAAATGTATGCCCAAGGGCAGCTAGCTCAAACTCCCCTTTTCCCAGAAACACACAATAGTTACCAAACAGAGTAACCAGCAAACTAATGAGTACTCTAAACAAAGGACATCACAGTATCCATTACTCACATACCAAACAGTGGTCTAACAGAATTACCAATCATAGTAAACAGCAACTTAGTGAGTAACCAAAAACAGGACACCACCGTGTCCATACTCACATACGGAAATATTCTCTCTCTCTCAACAAACACAAGACTGGTTTTTATACAATGGGATGTGTGATTGAAAAAAACGAGTAACAGGTGGTGCAATGCACAGGAATGTTCACTGATTGGTCCAATCAGCAGACACCTCAACGACCACCAATCAGGAACATACAGGACACCTGTGATTAGGGCATATAAATGTCACACCTTTTACTGGAAACATAGGACGTACGCCAACTCTGAACAATCCACTGACTAACTCAGAGTGTACGTTCACAAAGTGCAATGGCACTGGAACAAATCCCATTTCAATTCCTTGTACTAACACACTGGAACCACAATATGTATTATTAGACAAGGGCAACACATCAGCTAGTATGAACGACTGCGCCGCACCAGTATCTCTGAGGATTCTAACTGGACGCTGAGACGTTTCATCATCTGATATAGAAACAAACCCCTCAAAAATTAACGGTTCATAACTGTGATCTGGGACAGGGACTTTCAAACCACATTCACTATGAGGCCTCTGTCTTGATTCCGGCCTTACAACCGCGTCGAATCAGCCCAACACCCGTTGGCGGCCTGGCGTGCTGAGGCATCCCCGGTTTGCGTTTTAGCAGAAAGCAATCATTAACCATATGTCCCACCTTATGACAATAGAAACAGTGACGCACATCTTTTGGGCGTGCTGGATGTACTGCTGTTCGACTAGGACTAAAAGTTAGCAACTCCGCAGCCCTGCTCTCCGTACGAGCCGAAAACACGCTCTTATGCGTCAACACAAACTTCGTCTGCCAATACAGACGCTTCCGACAGTGAGGATACTTTCTGTTCGTTCAGATAAACTACAATGCGTTCGGGTAAGCAATTTTTAAACTCTTCTAACAAGATTAACTCCCGTAGAGAGTTAAAATCAGTTACCTTACTAGCACTGTGCCATTTGTCAAACAGATTTCCTTTGTCTCTAGCAAACTCCACATAAGTCTGAGTAGGAGACTTTTTATGAGACCTAAATCTCTGTCGATATGCCTCAGGAACAAGCTCATAGGCACGAAGAACAGTAGCTTTGACCACGGCATAATTCAAACTGTCTTCAAGAGGTAGCGCTGCCAGAACCTCTTGGGCTTTACCTGTTAGTTTACACTGAAGTAATAGGCACCATACCTCTTCGGGCCATTTCAATGCTACCGCTATACGTTCAAACACACTGAAATAGGAATCAACCTCTGACTCCCTGAACACAGGTACCAAGGTGATCTGCCTACTAATATCAAACGTAGCAGATGACACAGCTGGTGAAGATGGCTCACTAGCAGGCATAGTATGAGCAGAGACTAACCTCGCTGTTTCTGCCTCTAGTTCCATTCTACGCATCTCCAGTTCTTGATCAAGCCTACGCGTCTCCAGTTCCATCTTACGCGTCTCCAGTTCCATCTTACGCGTCTCCAGTTTGTCTAGCCTGATTTGTGCCCGCTCTTCCGCCTCCATTTGGAGCCGTGTCGAGCGGACATCCATCCTGGCATCACTGTCAGTCAGTGGGGAGAGTGGGTCATAACGGGGCAATGTGGCCGGAGCCTTAGCCTCGTCCTCAGACACTGATGGGCTTACAGGAACAGCCACCACCTCCCCTACAGGAGCAGCAGACTCAGGCGGCGGTAACTCAAGCACTCGCTCGCTCAACAATATTTCTAACACTGCTTTCCTCACTTCGGCTTTCACTAAAACCCTTGATATCGGTACAGAAAAGTGGTCAGCCAAAACCTGTAGATCCACTCTACGGCAATTCTCAAAAACCCCCCACGTAGGGTTTTCCAAAAATGCCTCCAACTCAAAAGTAGCCATCCTACTAGCAACACGAGCCGTCGACTACTGAACACAAAAAAAAACAGGTAGTCAACACTGAACCAGACACTTACTAATTTACATGAGTAGCATGGGATAGATCCCGGACGAGCCCCCACTTTATGTTACGAACCCCGTGGCTTTGAACGTCTAGGGTGATGGACATGAGACCCGTAACATAATGCATGTAAATTATAAGTGTGGCATGGAACAGTGAGAACAAATATGACACAACTACCATGAACTACCGTCAAACACAAATGGTTTATTTCTGAACACACGGTAAAGGTTTGGGAAAAAGGGCTGAGCCGGACCCAAGAAATGAAACAATAGTGTAAAACACCCCTAAACTGATCTTGCCTGCCTCAAGAACCGCTAGGCTACTGCTACCATACAAAAATACAGTGGGTGGTCCGCTCAGGTCTAACTAGTGTTTATAGACAGTTCTTTCTACGGGAAATGTATGCCCAAGGGCAGCTAGCTCAAACTCCCCTTTTCCCAGAAACACACAATAGTTACCAAACAGAGTAACCAGCAAACTAATGAGTACTCTAAACAAAGGACATCACAGTATCCATTACTCACATACCAAACAGTGGTCTAACAGAATTACCAATCATAGTAAACAGCAACTTAGTGAGTAACCAAAAACAGGACACCACCGTGTCCATACTCACATACGGAAATATTCTCTCTCTCTCAACAAACACAAGACTGGTTTTTATACAATGGGATGTGTGATTGAAAAAAACGAGTAACAGGTGGTGCAATGCACAGGAATGTTCACTGATTGGTCCAATCAGCAGACACCTCAACGACCACCAATCAGGAACATACAGGACACCTGTGATTAGGGCAGAAGGAGAGAAACACACAAAAACACAGGATACCTGTATCCGTAACACGAGCATAGAAGTAATTTAGCTCGCCTGGTAGGCTAGTGTCACTGAGCAGCTTGAGGCTGTGCTTCCCTTTGTAGTCTGTAATAGTTTGCAAGCCCTGCCACATCCAACGAGCATCGGAACCGGTTTAGTACGACTCGATGTTAGTCCTGTATTGACGCTTTGCCTGTGATGGTTCGTCGGAGGGCATAGCGGGATTTCTTATAAGCTTCCGGGTTAGATTCCAGCTCCTTGAAAGCGGAAGCTCTACCCTTTAGCTCAGTGTGGATGTTGCCTGTAATCCATGGCTTCTGGTTGGGGTATGTATGTACAGTCACTGTGGGGACGACGTCATCGATGCACTTGATGCCAGTGACTGATGTGGTGTACTCCTCAATGCCATCGGAAGAATCCTGGAACATATTCCAGTCTGTGCTAGCAAAACAGTCCTGTAGCTTAGCATCTGCTTCATCTGACCACTTTTTTATTGACCGAGTCACTGGTGCTTCCTGCTTTAGTTTTTGCTTGTAAGCAGGAATCAGGAGGATAGAATTATGGTCCGATTTTCCAAATGGAGGGCGAGGGAGAGCTTTGTATGCGTCTCTGTGTGTGGAGTTAAGGTGGTCTAGAGTTTTTTTCCCCTCTGGTTGCACATTTAACATGCAGGTAGAAATGAGGTGAAATGGATTTAAGTTTCCCTGCATTAAAGTCCCCGGCCACTAGGGGCGTCACCTATGGATGAGCATTTTCCTGTTTGCTTATGGCCGTGTACAGTTCATTGAGTGCAGTCTTAGTGCCAGCATCGGTTTGTGGTGGTAAATAGACAGCTACAAAGAATATAGATGAATACTCTCTTGGAGATAGTGTGGTCTACAGCTTATCATGAGATACTCTACCTCAGGCGAGCAAAACCTAGAGACTTCCTTAGATATCGTGTACCAGCTGTTGTTTACAAATATACATAGACCGCCACCCCTAGTCTTACCAGAGGCTGCTGTTCTATCCTGCCGATACAGTGTATAACCTGCCAGCTGTATGTTACTCATGTCTTCATTCAGCCACGACTCGGTGAAACATAAGATATTACAGTTTTTAATGTCCCATTGGTAGGATATACGTGCTTGTAGTTCGTCCACTTTATTATCAAGCGATTGTTAGTTGGCCAATAGTATCGATGGCAAAGGCCGATTAGCCACTCGTCGCCGGCTCCTTACCAGGCACCCCGATCTCCTTCAGCGATATCCCCTTTTCTTTCTACTGTGAATGACGGGGATGAGGGCCCTGTCGGGTGTCTGGAGCAAATCCCTCTTGTCTGACTTATTAAATAAAAATGATTTGTTGAAGGTGATTTATCGCTGTTCTGATGTCCAGAAGCTCTTTTCGATCATAAGAGACGGTAGCAGCAACATTATGTACAAAATAAGTTACAAACAATGCGAAAAAACACATAAAATAGCACGGTTGGTTAAGAGTCCATAAAACGGCAGCCATCCCCTCCGGCGCCATTGAGTTGTTGCTGTAAATGAAAATGTGTTCTCAGTCAACTTACCTGGTAAAATAAGGGTTAAAATAACAACAACAACAAAAACATCTACAATCAACAAATCAGTTAAAAACATGTAATGAAAGTTAGAGCTGCGTAGAACTCTTTATCTACCATTAACCCAACTATTGCCCAACTCTTGCAGTATAAGTTCCATAATTTACAACTTAAATATGAGACGGTTCCTTACCCTGAAAGTAGTCTATTCGCCAGGAGAAACTGTAAACCATGGTTTAGATTTCTTTAAACAAATACTACAAACTTCACCTAACTTTAGCTACCGCTAGCTAAAAAGCAATGGTTTTGAAAATGTCAAATCAACTGAAATCAACTCAACAACTGGCTTTGACATTACTTATAGGAACGTGATTTGGCCAAACAGTTTGAACATTGCACAGTTGCCCCATCACTCCCATTAATTTGTAGTTAACGTTGGCTAAAGCTGAATTTTGTATCTTAGTGGCTGTTTAAAGAAATCCAAACCATGGATTAAAGTTTATCCTGGGTCATAGACTACTTTCAGGGTAAGAAACCATCTATCTGCAAAATACCAAACTTATCCTTTAAGTCTTGCATTTACAGATCTGCATTGAAATGTAGACACATATTGCATAAAGTGTGTGTTATATCAGTGAGCCTTTTTATTTTTTTAATTATTTTTTGTATATATACAGTGGGGAGAACAAGTATATTAATCATAGGTACACTTCAACTGTGATAGACGGAATCTAAAACAAATATCCAGAAAATCACATTGTATGATTTTTAAGTAATTAATTTGCATTTTATTGCATGACATAAGTATTTGATACATCAGAAAAGCAGAACTTAATATTTGGTACAGAAACCTTTGTTTGCAATTACAGAGATCATATGTTTCCTGTAGGTCTTGACCAGGTTTGCACAAACTACAGCAGGCCCACTCCTCCATACAGACCTTCTCCAGATCCTTCAGGTTTCGGGGCTGTCGCTGGGCAATACGGACTTTCAGCTCCCTCCAAAGATTTTCTATTGGGCTCAGGTCTGGAGACTGGCTAGGCCACTCCAGGACCTTGAGATGCTTCTTACGGAGCCACTCCTTAGTTGCCCTGGCTGTGTGTTTCGGGTTGTTGTCATGCTGGAAGACCCAGCCACGACCCATCTTCAATGCTCTTACTGAGGGAAGGAGGTTGTTGGCCAAGATCTCGCGATACATGGCCCCATCCATCCTCCCCTCAATACGGTGCAGTCGTCCTGTCCCCTTTGCAGAAAAGCATCCCCAAAGAATGATGTTTCCACCTCCATGCTTCACGGTTGGGATGGTGTTCTTGGGGTTGTACTCGTCCTTCTTCTTCCTCCAAACACGGCGAGTGGAGTTTAGACCAAAAAGCTCTATTTTTGTCTCATCAGACCACATGACCTTCTCCCATTCCTCCTCTGGATCATCCAGATGGTCATTGGCAAACTTCAGACGGGCCTGGACATGCGCTGGCTTGAGCAGGGGGACCTTGCGTGCGCTGCAGGATTTTAATCCATGACGGCGTAGTGTGTTACAAATGGTTTTCTTTGAGACTGTGGTCCCAGATCTCTTCAGGTCATTGACCAGGTCTTGCCGTGTAGTTCTGGGCTGATCCCACACCTTCCTCATGATCATTGATGCCCCACGAGGTGAGATCTTGCATGGAGCCCCAGACCGAGGGTGATTGACCATCATCTTGAACTTCTTCCATTTTCTAATAATTGCGCCAACCGTTGTTGCCTTCTCACCAAGCTGCTTGCCTATTGTCCTGTAGCCCATCCCAGCCTTGTGCAGGTCTACCATTTTATCCCTGATGTCCTTACACAGCTCTCTGGTCTTGGCCATTGTGGAGAGGTTGGAGTCTGAGTGTGTGGACAGGTGTCTTTTATACAGGTAACGAGTTCAAACAGGTGCAGTAAATACAGGTAATGAGTGGAGAACAGGAGGGCTTCTTAAAAGAAAAACTAACAGGTCTGTAAGAGCCGGAATTCTTACTGGTTGGTAGGTGATCAAATACTTATGTCATGCAATAAAATGCAAATTAATTACTTAAAAATCATACAATGTGATTTTCTGGATTTTTGTTTTTGATTCCGTCTATCACAGTTGAATTGTACCTATGATAAAAATTACAGACCTCTACATGCTTTGTAAGTAGGAGAACCTGCAAAATCGGCAGTGTATCAAATAGTTGTTCTCCCCACTGTATATATTTAAACAAAAAAACATTTTTTGGGGGGGGCTGGATCAGCTTAATATTGCAGATAGATTGTAACTTCTATCAATGTAATTGTCTGCATCACTTCCAATCCCCCATGTTTTTTATATATATACACTCCTCTTTATTACTTTTCAACCCCGCCATCCTTTCCCTACTTGGAGTAAATTAGTGAACAACAATGCCCAGGCCTCTACTTCCGGTCTATACTTACTATCTACACCATATGAACAGAGTTAATTTCACAATAATTCTATTATATATATATATACATTTTTTTTTTTGCTCCTGAACTTCTTCTACTCTCAACCTCTCCAATCATTTTCATGATGTCCATCCGGTTTGCTTCTATATGCCATATCTTTCTAACTGTGCTCTTTCCCAAAAGCTCCCAACATACAACCTATATACTTATTATGGACACAGTATGCTTACATTATTAGCTATCTTTGTTATTATTTGTTGTTATTTGTTATTAGCCCCATCCTTCAACTATATTCAATACCTCCCATCTATCTCTTAACACCATCCATATAGGATTTCTATTTACCATATATATTTCAACCGTACTGTGATGTTTTACAAAAGTTCTGAACCTTTCTATTCTCATTGCTTCTACAGATTGTGAATTAAAAATAAACATTTTTGCTAAAAGTATTATTATATTATTGATCGATTGACTATGACTTTTCAGATCACCCAGTAATGCTATCTGCAAGGTTAGCTCCAGGTAAATATTGCAATCCTTTAGCCATTCCTGGACCTGTGTCCAAAAACAAGCTACAAATGGACAGAACCAAAACAAATGATCTAATGATTCTGTCTCTTCACAGCAAAATCTGCAGAGCTGGGAAGATTGTATCCCCCATATAAATAACATTCTATTGGTAGCAAGAATTGTATATAATAATTTAAATTGAAAGATTCTAATTTTTGAATCCGGTGTCGTTTTGCGTGTCAGTTCATAAACACTATGCCATGGGATCGGTACGTCAAAGATCTCTTCCCAACTATTTTGCAATCTATATGGGACGGCTGTCAATCCTTTGGTCCTTAAGTGAAACTGATATACTTTTTTATTTATCACAGTTTTCCTTAACCAATTATGTTCTTTAATGTAAGGCCGACAGACAAGTTCCTTACTTTCTCCCCCTTCCACTTTCCTCTTCCACTTTTGCGGTAAGGCTGCAATTATTTGGTTGTAATTTTGGGTAGAGCAGACATTTCCATATGTTTTTGTTAGCTGCATGTGCAACATAACTCCACCAGTCCTACCGATGATATCATTTACGAAGATTATACCTTTTTTAAACATTCTGTCAAAAAATAAAGGTTTTTTGTCAATTAGTATATTTTAATTTAACCACAATATTTGTTGCATTATTTGTTCTGTCGTTTCTGGAGGATTAAATTGAAATTGCAACCAACTTTCTATGGCTTGTTTTAGAAATAGTGATATTTGGGAGATGATTTTGTCAGAGCGGGCGTAGGTGTGGTGTAGGAATCAGATGCAGGACACAGATGCTAGTCCAAAAATACTTTAGTAAAGTCCACAAAATGAACGGCTACAAACAGAGCCGGAGGCACGAGAAAGATAACGCACACAGCGTATAAATGCAAAACACAGCAAAACACGCACAACAAGTGCGGACTCTCTATCTAAAACAGAATAGAGCACAAACTGACTGGAAACACCTGCTGACAAAGAACAACTACACACAACCACAAGACAGAAACAACGAGAACTTAAAGGACACATAATCAAGACAAAATGAGAAACAGGTGTACCAAAACAGACCAAACCAAACAAACACAGAAACAACGAACGGTGGCAGCTAGTACTCCGGGGACGACGACCGCCAAAGCCTGCCCGAACAAGGAGAAGGAGCAGCCTCGGCCGAAACCGTGACAGATTTCCTTTTCAAATAACTGCAAATGAGTTGTTGTAATCTGAATAAAGGGAAAAAGGCCTTTCTTGAACATTGGGTGAGACAATCTTACTAATTTGCTTGAGAACCAGTTCGGATTTAAGTATAACTTTTGTATGACTGAAGCTTTTAGTGATAGGTCTAATGCTTTAATATTTAATAATTTCTGTCCTCCGAATTCATATTCATTATATAAATATGCCCTTTTAATTTTGTCTGGCTTGCCGTTCCAAATAAAATTGAATATATTTTTCCACAAATTGACAGGTATTTTCCTTTCCATGGTAGTAAGATCTTATCTATTTTTGCTAACTTTCTATTAAAATGTATTGAAGTGAGATCATTTATTTCCTTTGGGATATGTATTCCGAGTATATCCACATCACCATCAGACCATTTTATTGGTAAACTACATGGTCATGTAAAAATTGTCTTTTTTAGTGATCCAATACGTAATATAGTACATTTGTCATAATTTGGTTGTAATCCAGAGAGGTTAGAAAATGTATCTAGATCCTCTATGAGGCTTTGGAGGGATTCTAGTTGTGGATTTAAAAGAAAACATGAATCATCAGCGTACAATGACACCTTTGTTTTTAAGCCCTGTTTTTCTAATCCTCTGATATTATTATTGGATCTGATTTTAATAGCTAACATCTCGATGGCCACAATAAATAGATATGCTGGTGAGCCTTTTCTTAATGTATCAAATATAAGCTCCATATTTTACTCAGTTGTCTAATGGTACTGTTAACATCTTAACATTGATGGTGTCATTAATGATATGGTGGTGTTGACACACTATAATTCACTATATGGCAGTCCGCAGTGACAATCAGTCGTCTAGCAAACTAAAGGCCATCTCAGAGTCAAATGATTTCCTCATGACACTTCCACCTCTGTTCTTTGATGATGATCCTCATATAAGATAGAAATATTACCCTGTGACAGCAAAGCTGGTTCCAGTTTTCTATATAATGATCCACAGCTTAAAGAAATCCTATAAAGCACATGAAACTTTATATATGTGTTTTTTGAAAGACACCACCACATTTTGCCAGATAGTTTACTTGTCCGAACGCATACTAGCAGTTGAGGTTGAAATATAAATGTGTTCTCTCAAGGGATTGCAAATATCTGCTGCCTTAAAAGAACTGACATAAAACTTTCATACAACATGTTGCATATGTTTCCGTTTTAAGGAAATAGGTGATGGCCATTATGTAGTTTTGTAGATAAAGGGAGGAAAAATGCAGTCCAAAGTTTTGGAAATGTTGATTTCAAACCTACTTCAGAGATACTGTAAGCAAGAAAGATTATATTAATCGCAATGGATCGTTCCTTTTAATGTTATGCCTATGTGCTTCTTTTACTTATTTGTTTATTTGGCTTATTTGTCCTTGACAAATAGAACACAGTATACCAATGAATGAAGCTTGTTTACTGGTATGCATGCATCAATCATTGGAGCAAATTAGAGTTGGTTATCTTGGTTCAAGGACATTCCCACGGCCATCCATGTCCTACTTTGAGACAAGGCACAAACAAGTCAAAGTCTGTATGCCGATGCACTTCATGTTTGTGTACCGTAAGTAGAAACAGATGAGCATCTTGATAGCTCACTGTGGTCTACAGATAAATTGACTGAAGTATTGTCACTTGAACCACGTCACATAGTAGGAATGGTAGACATGGCTACATTTGGCTGTGTCTACACAGGCAGCCCAAATCTGATCTGATTTTATGATAGTGTGTTTCTTTATGGATGCTTCTTATTTACAGACCTATACGCAGAAAGTGTATCATGGGTGGAGTTGAATGACAGCCCCAGATGAAGGTCAATGTAGCAGACTATATCAAACTATGTTTCTCCAATGTGCAAGCCAATTTAATAACATACAGTACTTATTCACTATGGACTAATAGTATCTCTGGGAAGCTTTAACCTTTTACTGCAGTGGGCTAAATCAGGGTCACACAGAGTGATTCTTGGTAGTCTTAAACAAATCTACTTTGAAACAAAAGTATATACCTCACACACATGGTTATGGGCTTAAAAAAGAAGACACCTGAACATTTACATTACATTTTTAGTCATTTAGCAGACGCTCTTATCCAGAGCGACTTACAGTTAGTGAATACATATTTTTTTTATACTGGCCCCCCGTGGGAATTGAACTCACAACCCTGGCGTTGCAAACGCCATGCTCTATCAACTGAGCTACATCCCTGCCGGCCATTCCCTCCCCTACCCTGGACGACGCTGGGCCAATTGTGCGCCTCCCATGAGTCTCCCGGTCGCGACCGGCTGCGACAGAGCCTGGATTCGAACCAGGATCTCTAGTGGCACAGTTAGCACTGCAATGCAGTGCCTTAAACCACTGCGCCACTCAGGAGTGTACCATGTCTGATATAGTGTTGAAATGTATTACATTTTGAGTTTGCCTCCCAATATTACACTTTATATACATCACAGAAGACTGAAATATAACAAAACTGTTTAAATAATAAAAAAGAATATGCCATTTAGCAGACGCTTTTATCCAAAGCGACTTACAGTCATGCGTGCATAAATGTTTTGTGTATGGGTGGTCCCGGGGATCGAACCCACTACCCTGGCGTTACAAGCGCCGTGCTCTACCAGTTGAGCTACAGAGAACAATAGAAACACCAGATTTTCCTCAGGTTTTTGGAAATAATCTTTATTAATTATGAAATTATTAAGACTATTAATAACATTCCACCCATGAGGCCAAAGTGGGCACTTTTGGTCATTGACTGCAGGAAAGGGCTACATTCCTCTCCCAATAAGCACTGTGTTGTTATTGGCTGTTTTTCTTATAATTAAGTGCCCATTGCAGTAGATGGATTTTATCTAATGCTAATGTAGTGGATTATTATTATTTGCATTTAATTGTGTCTAGTCTGTGGGTACACCACCTTCTGCCCAAGCTAAAAGGGCTGTTATCTTATAGTAGTAAGATACTGTTAGATATAGTTGAGACTATCTTAAATACAGTGTTTCTTACACATGAACTATATTGTTTGAATGTAATTATGAAATGTTGAAATAGTCTGGATAGACTTCGAAAACATCTTATAATCCAGAATTTTATTGCAGTGACGGAGATAATTTTACAGATCCACAATCATAATTCCAGTAACCTACTATTATTCTTCAAATGGACACATCCAAATATTTCACCTGCATTAACTTATCTCTAAAACAGGTGACTCTAATCTGCCAGTGACTCTAATCAAACAGTTGTTTGACATTTACCCCCCAATTTAAAACGTTAAGCTTTTCCAAGTATGGTCTCTGCTGAATCATGACTGACATCAATAGATTCTCATATGAAATTGTGCTCCCCCATGAAAACTCAATTTATATCCATTTGATTCTACAATGTCAATGAAAACAATAACACATTAGTGCATAAGACTTAGATTTTAATAGTTGTATACTATTTCCACATCCTGAAAAACTGCCATTTCACATCCACAAGCATAACATATAATAAGCCAGTATATATGTGCATACTAGCAAGGGTAAATATAATAATGTTTTGATTATGTTTGCCTTACCTTGAAAATAGAGGATGGGGTGATCTCACTTTGTTACATCCCTGCTGTGTAGCATTGAGGTGAATAAGAGTGAAAATCAACAGAACACTGTTATCAATATGGCCTACTCTGCTGGAGCTGTTGGCACTTTACTCCTAAACAAGAAAGGAAGCAAAAAAAAAAAAAGGGTTATTCCTTATTTTGCATCTATATACACAAACAAATCTAAAAATCTCACTCAGTTTTGTTTTGAATACATTCATATTCACATATATTCATTTCTATATATATATACAGTACGCATATTGTTAATTGAAGCATTTTGACAACTACTTGATACATTTTCAGTAAGAATCTTGAAAGATTCATCATTTATAGGTCAATTCAATAAAGAAAGTGGCTTACCAAATTAAATGGAGATGCCTGAGAATTGCGACACTGCTTTTGTGAAAGATGTTGAGAAAACTGCAATGACTACTGCAAAGTCTATAAACAACTGAGGAGGGGTGGAAAAGGAAGATTCACAGACTCACTTTGGAACTACAGTTTGTGTCTGAGCTAGTTTGGGCAGATTAAAGAATGAGCAGGACCATTGAGCAGAACAATGATAAACACAGAAATCCTCTTGATGAGCATGCATATATTACAGACGAGGACAAAAAACTACAATAGTTTTATTTTAGATTCAGCCATACACTTGATAAATTGACAAAAGGATTATAGAGATTCTATAAGGACATAATTTGATGTTAAAAAGGGGCATGAAAGACAATATATACCATCCCTATAGGGACATAAAAAAATAAAAAAATGGTCCACTTAGTCTCACGGAATTGCACATTTTGTTTCCTGATATAATTATTGCTTTCAGTCTCCTGATGCCCTAAATCAAGCAAGCGCACGAAGTCCCATGATTATGTGCTTTGATGCTCTGTTAGCCAATGAAGTGGATACAGGCCCAAAATAAGGACACTAATGTTCCATCTTCCCATATGTTGTTTACCTGAAGGTTGAGTGGTGTACACCGAACTATAATATGGTGCAGGAGCACAAAAAACGACATATCCCGTAGGCATTTCCCGTAAACCTGCGCATGAAATAAATAACTTTTGCGCACGCGCAACCATTACTGCTCGGTAGCTGATACAAGAAACCCGAAACTGACCAGTGGTTTGGGTGGTTAAAACATATACTGCAACGGATTGTCATCGTTATCTGACACAACATAGTCTGGAAACATGTCGGGAGACGACGAGGTAACTAATCGAATTTTAATAAGTGATTTACCATTGTAATTCGTACTCATGAGAAACGTCATTATGGCCTACACACGTGTGAGAATGAGGCAGCTAGCTACGGTCTAACGTTAGCCACCCCTTATATGGTATTGCTGGTTAGATAGCTAGCTAGTTGCAGTTAGCTTCTTCATCTCAGTAAAATGGTCAGTAAAGCCCTAGATATGTAGCTAACAATTTGTCATTGTGAGAACTTGTCCGATCCAATTTAGATATTTGTCTGACCGTTGGTGGTTGTCTCTTGGTTGACGATGCAATACCTATCTAACGTTAGTTAAATAACGACAGTGTTTCATTGTATGTTCTGTTAGTGCTTCGTCGCTGTAAACTACGTTACCCAGCTAGCTTGCTTGTTCCCGCAACGAGCCATTTACAGATGTCTCTGCGGAAGCTTCTGTAGCCTGGCGTCCGGCTTGATCAAGCAAACCTAAATTATTCGGTTTCATCAAAATAACGTTTCCCGTCAACAGAGGCATATCCAATATCTCTAGGAACAATAGTTACGATTCGTTGGGTTGAATGTGTCCTTCGATATCAGATAACCGTTTGAAACACGTTATCCAGGGTCTCCCATTTTTGCTGCCATTGTAGTCCATTCTAGACCACACAGTCCAAGAGAGTAAACGACCATGTAACGTCCCACTTCTACAGGCGGAAAATGGGAGACCCTCGATAAATGTTTTAAACGCTTATTTGATAGCGAAGGACACATTAGAGCCCTTCACAAGCATGAATGTTAAGCCCTACCCATGCCGGCGACGTTCAGGGCCTATACAGGCCCGATTTGCTTCTGCCAAATTTAAGGCCCTGTCCTACCCGAAATCAGAAATAACTTCCTCCATTAGTAAATCCATTAGCTGCGCTTTTCTGTCTGTCATTGCTCCCAGCACACAGCTAGCTCTGCTCATGGCAGCTCTGAGTCTGTGAGTGTCCATAGCAACTGCTACGCTGAGGCAGCTCTGCGCAATGAATAGACATGAGAGAGCTGTTAGCTACTTTTCATTACTCTGACAACTCAAGGAACATTATTATTCTCCTGTCTTATATTTGACAAGGTTGAAGCATTTCTGACACCATGTTATGATCTTAGTCAGATATGATGTTACTGCAGAGCATGAGCAAATGGCTCAGCTTCAAAATGTTAGTGATCAATTTAGTGATGCCCTGCCCATAACCTAGTTATTTAAGAAAAAACAGGCCCTGCCCTAACCCAACGTATACTGTCGGGTTCTGTCAGGCAGCAGAGCTCTAGGACACATTCAACCCGACCAATCATAAGTATTGTTCTTAGAGATATTGGGGTATGCCTCTGTTGACTGGAACTGTCATTTTGGTGAAACCAAATAGATTAGGTTTAGTTGATCAAGGATGCCAGGCTACGGAAGCTTCTGCAACGAGCCATCTGTAAACAATCGCTCGTTGCGAGACGAAGCAAGTTAGCTATATTTGCAAGATATGATGCTGACACAGTCAAAGGGGTCAGTCATTCGTAACACGTTCCCTTTGTGCTGTGCAGATGATATTTGACCCCAACATGTCCAAGAAGAAGAAGAAGAAGAAGAAGCCTTTCATGCTGGATGAAGAAGGAGGGGACGGTGCCAGTGAGGATGCTCCACAGCCAGAAGCGAAGGAGGTGGAGGTGGATGGAGGAGAGGACAGAGAGGTGGACTTTGACGAGGATGAGGGAAGGAGGAAAGGTGAGGAAGTAGGAGGGCCCTCAGGGGCCTTAACATAATATGAACTGAAAAGGTGAATTTGCATGTAGTCTGACTTGTGTAAGACCTTTTGTAAGTAAGGCTTTTTAATCTTGGTATGTTTTCCAGAAATCTCTGATGATCTGGATGACTTGAACTTCTTCAACCAGAAGAAGAAGAAAAAGAAAAAGGCAAAGACATTTGACAATGACGTAGAGGAGGGAATGAAGGTACGTTTTGGGTCAAGTGCCCAGAGAGCTGGCCATGTGTAGAATGTTGACTTTATTTGAACAAGTTTTCACAAGTGTCTGTTAAATGACGGAAATGTAAATATTTGACTTATTTACTAAATTGATTCCTGTCAACCTTGTAGTTGGTGGACATGTCTCGTAGATAGGGATAAGATGGATCCTTGCATTTGTAGCTAATTAAAGTGTTTGTTTTAATTAGACACTGAGTGTACAAAACATTAGGACATAGACTGACCAGGTGAATCCAGGTGAAAGCTATGATCCTTTTTTGATGTCACTTGTTAAATCAATCCACTTCAATCAGTGTGTAGATGAAGGGGAGGAGACAGGTTAAAGAAGGATTTTTAGTGTCTCTAGGCTTAAATACCGTTTAAACTAAAGTTAAAGTTTTTCAATATATTTTAATATTTGTAGCTCTTTTTTAAGTAAATACCTGCAGTCAACTTGTGCAATGCGTTAGGAGATGAAGCACATTGCGTTCTTATTTCACCTGTCACGTTATTTTACATTATGAAGCTTACCGTAGTTCCCCAGCACAGTTGAGCCAGTTACGTGTATGTTTGTAAATAGCACAACAGGAGAAAGTGGGAGCAGGTGAGTCCAGCTGTGTATTGACAGGGGTCGCGTTTTATATTGAAAGTCAAGAGTTTTTTTGGCTTCAATAGAGTGATCAGGGACCTGCAACTATAGTTTTCCTTCACAGAAAATACATTACTGCAACACATTCGGCATAAAATAGCTTCGTTTTCATCAGGTGACAACAGAAGTGCAACGCTATTTGGCTGGCAGCCACACAAGTACATGAGCTTACAATGAAAAAGCAAAAACGGTGCATGGCCATCATATTTCTAATGTTTAGGCCTATCATAGAAAGAATGTAGCCAGCTACATTTCCTAATGTTTTGCTTAAAGTTAATCTTGCATTTTACTGGAGAAAAATGGCTACACCAAGAAAAGTACCAGAGAAAAGTAGCGACACATCAGTCAGAGCGCTGTCTGCTGATGGAATGCCCATTTGTGAATTCTCATCTGAGTTTTTAAAGTCCAACTGAAGCACAAAATTAGTCTGATGCCGAGCAGAAATTACAATAAGAAGCATTTTAGATCTGTGTTTACAAAACGCAGCAAAATATATTTCTTGCGTTTTAACTGTTTTTCCTGCGTGAAAAATTCAGAATTATGCGTTAACACGACCCCTAGTTTAACTTGCTTTCTAAGTAAGTGGCTGAATGAATAAGGTGATGGGGTATCACATTGTGTTAGCTTTCTACTGTGTTTGAGAAGTCAAAGACCTTTTGGATGAGATATCTGTACAGCGGCCACTGCTATCTTGATTTCCTTGTTTTTTTTTCTCCTATCCGTTCTGGCCCGTTTGCTCCTCTTCTCAGAGCAGACAGGCCTGTTGCTCTAGCGACTCCAGACTCCACACAGACACAGCTTGTAGACACAGATAGGGTTAGTTATACAAATCTTTGGTGTAGGTAGACATGCTGCTGGAGAGCCAGTACTGCATGCGTCAACTTTGTTCATATCTCTCGTTCACATTCACTTATAAATGTCCAAACTCACCAAAAATGACATTCGGTAGCTCCTTCCTATGTATGTATAACTTTATGAGCTGGATTGCAATTTGTTTATTTTCGTTTGCACTCATTAGCATATTTGGCTAGCAGCGTCCATTTTTGAAATTCGTGATTACGTGTGCAAATTTAGTTCGCATTTTGGTAATGGACACCCAATGGGCTTTTTGGCATTTTTGGCGCCCCTTGTGTACTCAACTGGTAATACCGTATATCCCGGGGTGAGAGAAGGACAGTATGACGACATGAAAATCTGGATACCGCCCAACCCTATCCATCACCCAACGGACATCCAGCCAACTTGACACAACTGTGGGAAGCATTAGCGTCAACATGGGCCAACATCCCCGTTGAACACTTCTGACACCTTGTAGTGTCCAATTGAGGCTGTTCTGAGGGCAAAGGGGGGTGCACCTCCAATATAAGGAAGGTGTTCCTAATGTTTTGTACAATCAGTGTATGACTTTCTGTGTCGTGCCTTGACATGTATAGGGGTTACATTTCTCCTGCGATGGATTTCAGTCATATGGATTCTGGAGAGGTCGTTTTTGAGATCAGTGTAGATCCGCACTAAAACATCTCCGTGGGTTTGGAGATTACATAGCCTAATACAGACAGAATCTGTTCTACAAAATATATTCTCAAATGTGTTCTCAAGTATTTAATTTTTTCTGTTACGCTGTGTGCACTGAACTGACGTGCATGATTGTTGATCACACAACGATGTTCAGATGAAGGGAATAAAACATTTTCTATAAAGCGCACCACAGCAGTGCTCAACTCACAGTGGTGTGTAGCCTACTGTAGCTGCTGGAAAAGTCATTCAACGCCTGTACTTCCATCACTCAGGATGGAACTTTCCAGTGCTACTATTTTTGCCATATTTTGTTATTAAAACAAAGTCAGACAACCTCATAGTAGAATAGTTTACCTATTTACCTAGTTGGTTTGTGTTCTATGCAAGACAAATATTCCTCTCGAGGCACATTCAAGTTGCGAGAGCAATAGGAGGGAAACATGTATTCTGACAAGCAGTCAATGCACAACTATTCTAATGCAATCGCAGGAAAACGTGTTTGAAAGCAGTTTTGGCCTTTGCAAAAAAAGGGAAAAAAGGACGATCCCTGTTTTACATTGCTAGCACATTTATTTCTGCACTCCAATTGTGCGTGGAATCTTTTTACAAATGCAGTTTTACAACTGGAGTTTCAAGCATGGTTTAGGCACAGCAAAGCAACAGAGCTCTTAAAGGGGCAATGACATTGAAACAAAAAAATATAATAATAATTAATAATTGTTTATATATTTATAATTATTCATAATTACAATCAGGATGTTGTATCCAAAGGGGTAGATGGACAAATCCCATGCTTTAACCTATGTACATTTTATAGCCACTATGCTTCATCAGTTGGGCTACAGGTGATAATGCTTATTGCTAATAGCACATCTGATAATATACACCATGCTTAGGCTATACAGTGCATTCGGGAAGTATTCAGACCCCTTGACTTTTTCCACATTTTTACGTTACAGCCTTATTCTAAAATTGAGTATTTTTTCCTCATCAGTCTACACGCAATACCCCATAATGACATAGCAAAAACAGTTTGTGAAAATTTTGCAAATGTAATGAACTGAAATCATATTTACGTAAGTATTCAGACCTTTCACTCAGTACTTTGTTGAAGTACTTTTGGCAGCGATTACAGCCTCTTGAGTATGACGCTACAAGCTTGGCACACCTGTATTTGGGGAGTTTCTCCCATTCTTCTCTGCAGATCCTCTCAAGCTCTGTCAGGTTGGATGGGGAGCATCGCTGCACAGCTATTTTCAGGTCTTTGAGGGGCCAATTGGGTTCAATTCTGGCCTTTGGCTGGGCCACTCAAGGACATTCAGAGACCTGTCCCGAAGCCACTCCTACGTTGTCTTGGCTGTGTGCTTAGGGTCGTTGTCCTGTTGGAAGGTGAACCTTCGCCCCAGTCTGAGGTCTTGAGCACTCTGGAGCAGGTTTTCATCAAGGATCTCTCTGTACTTTGCTCCGTTCATCCTTACCTCAATCCTGATTAGTCTCCCAGTCCCTGCTGCAGAAAAACATCCCCACAGCATGATGCTGCCACCACCATGCTTCACCGTAGGGATGGTGCCAGGTTTCCTCCAGATGTGACGCTTGGCATTCAGGCCAAAGAGTTCAATCTTGGTTTCATCAGACCAGAGAATCTTGTTTCTCATGTTCTGAATGTCCTTTAGGTGCCTTTTGGCAAACTCCAAGCAGGCTGTCATGTGCCTTTTACTGAGGAGTGGCTTCTGTCTGGCCACTAGCAAAAAGGCCTGATTGGTGGAGTGCTGCAGAGATGGTTGTCCTTCTGGAAGGTTCTCCCATCTCCACAGAGGAACTCTGGAGCTCTGTCAGTGACCATCGGGTTCTTGGTCACCTCCCTGAGCAAGGCCCTTCTCCCCCGATTGCTCAGTTTGGCCGGTCGGCCAGCTCTAGGAAGAGTCTTGGTGGTTCCAAACTTCTGCCATTTAAGAATGATTGAGGCCACGGTGTTCTTGGGGACCTTCAATGCTGCAGAAATGTTTTGGTACCCTTTCCCAGATCTGTGCCTCGACACAATCCTGTCTCGGAGCTCTACGGACATTTCCTTCGACCTCATGGCTTGGTTTTTTCTCTGACATGCACTGTCAACTGTGGGACCTTTTATATAGACTGGTGTGTGCCTTTCCAAATCATGTCCAATTAATTGAATTTACCACAGGTGGACTCCAGTCAAGTTGTAGAAACATCTCAAGGATGATCAGTGGAAACAGGATGCACATGAGCTCAATTTCGAGTCTCATTGCAAAGGGTCTGAATACTTATGTAAAGGTATTTCTGTTTTTTATTTTTAATAAATTTGCTAACATTTCTAAACCTGTTTTCACTTTGTCATTATGGGGTGTTCTGTGTAGATTGAGGAAATGGTTTTATTTAATCCATTTTAGAATAAGGCTAACGTAAGTGGACAAATTCAAGGGGTCTGAATACTTTATGTATGCATGGTCCAGTATGTTAAAATAATTTTAACACAATTTTTACCAGTGTTATTGGGCCCATTTCTGGAGGTAGACATTATATTTTATATGGTTTCAGCATCATTTTGTCATTAATTTTAGAGTAGAATGTCCTTTTAAAAAGTGACCAGAACTGAACTTCTCAGTTCCTGGGAGGACCCCAGGAACCCCTAAGCAAGGGGACTGGAATTGGTCAAATACAAATTGGTTTAATACATGTATGAAATGATCCTCTTTCCCTAAAAGCAGGATGGTCATGACTTTCTTAACCTCCCCTTTCATGTAAACTTGGCCCCAGACAATCGATCTGAGATAGACTTAAGTTTCAGTCATGGGATATTTTTTTTGCTTTAACCCCTGTGTGTAATATGTATTCAATTGACTGTATTCTATAACTGTCCATGCACAGGAGCTGAAAATTGAGACCGAGCCCTCTGAAACCAATGAAGAGGACGACTTGATGTTAGAACTAGGAAAAAAGAAAAGGAAGTCCAAGGCTGTGAATTTCGACATGGATGACGACATGGAAATCAAAGACGACGGTGAGCGTACCGAATTCACAGGCTGGATAAATGTTGCAAGCCATAATATGTTACATTTAATGCTACCAGCATGCAAACTGAATTTTTGGCCTTTGTCATACCTTTGTGGTTTAAAGCCCAGGAAGAGGATGACGTAAAGAACACTGACGACATTACGTTCAGCAGCACACGGTTGGGCCCTGCGTGGGCGGGCTCAGAGAGAGACTACACATATGACGAGGTACAATCTGAGTCTGTGGGTCAGGAGACTTGCCTTTTAAAGCTGCAATATGTAACTTTTTGGGCGACCTGACCAAATTCGCATAGAAATGCGAGTTATAGATCTGTCACTCATTGAAAGCAAGTCTAAGAAGTGGTAGATCTGGTCTGTGTGCTATTTCTATGCTTCCAATTCTTAAGTGTCGTTTTTCCGTCTAACTTTCGGTTTTGTACACCAGCTGAAAATACAATATTTTGGGTTATTGAAAATGTATTTCACAGCGGTTTAGATGGTACAATGATTCTCTAGACTGCTACTTTGCTTGTTTTGTCACATAAACTGAAATTTGGCAAACTATTCGAATTTTAGCAACCAGGAAATGGCGGATCGATTTCTGCATATTGCACCTTTTTAAGATTTTAGAGAGGAATATTACACCAGAGTTATTACCCACTGAACAGAAAACAATTGACTAGACATTTTCATCACAGAGACCTAAGATTAACGACAAGACGTCAGGTCATCATGACCTTGAATAAATGTTTAGTCACGTCTTCATTAGAAAAGTATTGGTCACATCTTGTTGAAGCGAATGTCTTTCAGTGGTGTTTCCCAAGTATTTCTTCCTAATATCCAGGCTGACTCATCTCCCTCCATTGTAGCTGCTGAACCGTGTCTTCAACATCATGCGGGAGAAGAACCCTGACATGGTGGCTGGGGAGAAGAGGAAGTTTGTCATGAAGCCTCCCCAGGTGGTCCGAGTGGGCACCAAGAAGTCGTCCTTCGTCAACTTCACCGACATCTGCAAACTGTGAGAATATGCCACTACCATGGGATGCCCTGTTGCCATTTTTAGAGATGTTGAGGTTTTATGACTTAGTCTCCCTTGTTGAATATCATTATTTTGCGTCTTTAGTCCCCTTACCATCATTCTTCTCGACAGGTTGCATCGGCAGCCAAAACATCTCCTGGCCTTCTTGTTGGCTGAGCTTGGAACAAGGTAAGGTTTGGGTCAGCGAGTGTTGAAAAGCAGTTATCTGCTTCATGTTTCAAAAATTATTAGAAAATGAATGTGTATGGAGGATTATACATTTATGGCTGAAACTGTATTATTTTTATTGCAACAGTGGCTCTATAGACGGAACTAATCAGCTCATCATCAAAGGAAGGTTCCAGCAGAAACAGATAGAGAATGTCTTACGAAGATATATTAGTAAGTGTTCGTGTTGACAATTGTCCTACCTTTGTACACCTCTCTGAACTCGTGATTTAATTCTGAGTTCAGTTAATCATTGCAAATGAGAGAATGATGATAATTTACTTTACTTAACATTTTTGGTTTAATATGATAGGGCAGGGACTTGTTATTTGCTAGCCATGTTCATAACAAGACCTGCTTGGTGGTTAGATGTTTTTGCGAGGGCATAATATTTTTTTGACATCTACAAATCCCTACATATTATGCGAGGGCGTAAAATTTTTACCAATTACCTCGCTATTTCCACATAAAACAGTTAAATCAGTGCAATCTTATCGCATAAAACATACTTATCACCGCAGTACAAAAAGCGGGTTTGCAATTTCAAGCAATCACCTGACCTTCACAGCATAATATGGTTCAATCAAACCAGATGTGAACACTTCCCAGTCTCACCCAACTTTTTCTATCCCCCTCTTCAGAGGAGTATGTGACGTGCCATACATGCCGCTCCCCTGACACCATCCTCCAGAAGGACACAAGACTCTACTTCCTGCAGTGCGAGACCTGCCACTCCCGCTGCTCCGTCGCCAGCATCAAGGCAGGTTTCCAGGCAGTCACAGGCAAGAGGGCACAGCTCCGTGCCAAAGCCAATTAAAACCACCACCGCTGCCCCATCTCTCCCCCCTCCGTGCTCTGTTTCTCTCTCAGAAGCAGAGTGGACAGGATGGGGCAGGCTGGACGCTTTTATGGACTGTCTGTAGATTTGTTACCTATTGTAAAGAAATGAATAAATCGCATACCACCTGGGTGATCACACGCAGTCTATATTTCCTAATTCCATGTCGTCACTATGGAGGACCAAGGTAATGAAGGCTCAACTTAATATATAAGCATTGTTTACTCTATACTACTTTGAAATCCATTATTTTGTTCAGACCATCCCTGTTTGTGCACCAGGTTTTCTTAGCTTCCAAAAGTATGAATTCAGTATTATGAATGCCAAATTTGAAGGGCCTATATTAGGGTATTTTCAAACAGACATCCTGTTACGTAAAAAAACGCAGGATGTCAATGGGATCATTTGCTTTGGGGGAATGTTTACGGTTGTGTTACACTGTTGTGTCAGAAACGTTGCTAAGAAGTATGTAAACCAATTGAAAACTTAGAACAGCATTTTAAACAATTCTCACCACCGCGCTGCAGCGTAGGACATGTGTTTATGGTTTAAATGCACAATTCAATTTTGTGCAGCAAATGTTTTTTAGGGCTCCTTTTCAGAGGTAACCATATCCTGGGCAGGTCTCGAATAAGTCAGAGAAAAAAAATAAGTATTTTTGCCAAAGATACGATGTGAATTCTGGCCCCAGCATGGTTTTCTCAGCGGGATGCATTTGTTATAAATATGACAACACAAAATATTTTTCTCTCCTGTTGACTTGAGATAAGTTGGAAAAGCAAGGATGAGAGATGGTCTAAGTTGTACACCTGTACGACGACGTCAATTCCCTCAGTCTGACGTCTTTTTGTGAAGTCAGGTGGCGGTTGTATTTCGGTTAAAAATTGATCTTTTAATATTTCAATATAAAGTCATTCTAAAGATATCAAAGATGTCTGCCATATTCAACCAAAATATGACTTTTACCCATAGAATGATGGAGGCCTCGTGGCCAAAAGGCCGTATTAGCATGAGCAGTGCCATTTGAAGGTTTCAACCATTTTAATGTAGTCAACTGGGTGGGACTTCCAACTTCATTGGCTGATCCCTCCTGGAGACTCTGTTGGAGTCATGTCCAACCGGATCATCAGGAGGGATCAGCCAATCGTGAAGAAAATAGCCTCAATGGCGCTGTCATAGACGCTGTAATGGCACAGATATGGTTTAACCCATTAACTTTCACATAGATTTTAGTAAAAAACTTTAGTAGCATCCTCTTTAATAAAATAGTTAATATGGAGGCAAGGAACGCTAACAAGGCGCACTGTTGTCTTATTCTCTCTCTAATCGACTCCATCTCACTGAAAGGGGGTGTGTTCACTGGCAGCTGTTGTGACAGGATTCATAAAAATGGTTTCACTAAGGATGTGCTTAATCCAATGATTAACCTTTACAGGATCAGTGTCCCGTATACAGGACGGTTGAGGTAACGTGCGCTAATGTGATCAGCATGACTGTTGTAAGTAACAGCAAACTTTCCAGGACATAGACATGTCTTATATGGGCAGAAAGCTTAAATTATTGTAAATCTAACTGCGCTGTCCAATTTACAGTAGAAACTTTGCACACACTGCTTCCATCTAGTGGCCAACATCTACACTGCAATATATTGTGGCCAAAGATGGAACAAAATAAAATAAAAAATTCATGTTTTTTTGTTATGTGTTATTCTCCTACATTAATTTCACATTTCCACAAAGTTCAAAGTGTTTCCTTTGAAATGGTATCAAGAATATGCATATCCTTGCTTCAGGTCCTGAGCTACAGGGTATGTCATTTTAGGCGAAGATTGAAAAAAAGGATCTGATCCTTAAGAGGTTAAAGGCCCAGTGCTGCTCTCTCACAGCCTCCGCAGCAGCATGTGCTCCCATGTGGCCGCTCCTGGTTAACATCACCGTACACTCCGAGACAAGGTGAGGCACTCATGAATAATGAGCGTGTTTTCTGGCCTGACCTTGTCAAGGCAGAGCAGAAGGCTCTTTAAAACGACCACATATTTCCACATAGTCAAGGGATGGAAATTCTTGGAAGGTGAGCTCCAAATCCTGATAAGACTTAGACGTTGGAGAGTTAAAGGTTCGCTCATCCAAGTCATCTGTACCTTGAAAGAACATTTAAGTATTATTACAAATCAATAATGATAAAATGATGTAGCTAGTTGCACAAGACGTACTCCCTTCAGTTTGTCTCCGCCAAACATTTAGGCAACCCTTACCTCAGATTGATGTATGCCCAATTAAAACATATCTTGTTAGTGTCACAAACCTTGGCCGAGAAGTAATGGAGATAAAAGTAGTTAGCGATAATTGAGTGACTTGCACACGTTCTGAGGTAGCCCCAGAGCACTGCAGTGCGCTGTGTTCATGATGTGATGGATTACACTGAACAAGAGTTCATTCCTGGGGGCCTTTCCACATGCATTACTAGATGTGTTAAACTAGAGAGAGTGAAATAGCCAGCATGAACTTCCATAATGTCCCGGGGTGACCCTAACTGTGATAGCATCATTCCGGAAGCCTGGGTAATTGGGCTCCTTAAATGAAAAATGAACGTTTTAATGCATAATGTCAGAGAAATTGCGCTGCTATTAACCAAGTATAAAGTATGCCATTACTCAATAGGGCTATACTTCTGACAACAGTTGGAAGAAGAGGATACTTCTTTGCCCAGGGGAGTTGGTAGGAGGTAATTGGTTGAGCTGTATGGTGCATGTGTACAGTTCACACATTGATGTTTTTCAGTTGTAGCCAATAAAGGCTTTTTTCATAAGTAGTACTTACATAATCAGGATAATGGTTGTGTAGGAAGTCACACTATGCTAATTGCCTGGGATTGAGAAATGACAGGGTAGAAGGCTTACCTATTAATTGTTATTTTCTTCAAGTTTCATTAAAATAACCATTATGTAGCAACCAGAACCAGGAAGTTAGCAATTGTGTCACCTGGGAAATACCCAACTAATATCATAAGCATTACTTATTGAACATGCCTAAATAGAGCTTTATAAATCAAATAGCAGCCCTGACTAGTGTTCACTTACTAACTTGCTGTCAAACTGGCATTCCATCTGTTCTTTATGCAGGCCAGCCTGTTCCCCATCTTCCCAAATACTTTTTGTTCTGCCAATCCTGTTCAGGCAAGGTGAGGTTGAACACGGCCTTGCTCAAGTGAAAAATCTAGAACTTCCACCTTGATATTAAACAGAGAGCCAGGACACCTGGATATTTCTCAAAGCAAGATTATTAATGACTTGCGTAAACATTTTGAATCAATCCCATATTCTCTAATAGTCAAAGCAAGCTAAACTTGAAACTGGGTCAATCCCAGCAGGCAAAACTGGTAGCAATGACTGGTCAGGTTGTATACTGTCTGGTTGTCTAAAGAAGTTTAGATAATGTCTTGTTAGCAACCAGAAAAATACGTATTTATTTAGTTGCAATCTGGTTATATGTCGTCTTGCCATGAAAAATCTTTACCTGATTGTAACAGAGACCAGTTGGTGGTAATCTGGTTATATTATGGGCTCTATTAAATCTGTATCACTGAAGCGTTACAGATTGCGAAAAACATTTAAAGGCAGTTTCCGATTGAGCTGACATGTGCAGCGTTTACTGTGAATGCAGTCTCTGCTAACGCGGGAACATTGCCTTTAAATTTCAATCACGCTGTAACGCTGAACTTCCGTGATAAGAATAGGGCCTTTTGTCTTCTTAACCAGATAATTGCATAAGATGTGTTCCACATATTGCCTTCTGGGGTATATTACTGACCTGTTAACTCTAACCCAGTGGTAAACTCAGACCAGAAACGTTGTTAATACTTTCATTTAATGTCAGTTAGCTTACTCCTTCACCCTGCTTCATGAAAACCCTGCCAGGTTCTGCAGAGATATTTGAAAGGATATGTGCAGTGAAAGCACAAGGCCAAGTCACAAGTTCACAGTTTATTTACATGTGTAAAGATCTCTTTCAGAGGAATATGCACAGTCATTAAAAATAACAGTTGAACCGATCAGCATATAAATAAAAACAAGACTGAAGGGGAGATAACGGGAAGGATGGACAAGAAGTGATGGTCAATTGGAGCGATCTGTAGCATACAGTAGCATTCCTCAGTTTGAAATGTTCTGCTCGTTTTGGACAAGTGGGAACCCCATGGTTATAGAATTTTTTTTTAAAGTCCTTAATTCCTGTATTAATTGTCTGGTGGTGTCAGTCGGAGGTGTAATGGCCTTTTGAGATCTCAGTTTGAAGGGAGCGTCTCCCGCTCTGCTTGACAGTGCTGTCATTATGTCTGTCATCTGTGGCCGGTGTTGCAGGTTTTGACGGCACCCTATGGTTTGAGTGTCTTCCTGGGGTACTAACACAGCTTCCAGTCAAGTCTTTTCCAGCTCCCCGCTGACTGGACAAGAAAAGGAAGAGCAGTATTAAGATGTGTCTGCGAACAGGGAGAGCACCAGAGCATGCTGACCAAAAAAAGGAAAGAAAAACCTCTTGGCTGGATTACTGTCAATCCTCACATGTGGTTTTATTTTTCCTCAGTTGCTTTTTAAAGCTGAATAGCTAACATAAAATATTTTCCCCTTCACTTCAGAGACAAACAAAAGGAGGGAAAATTCCAGCCCACAGCCTAGCGAGAAAAGAGACAACCTGGTACCAAAAATAGTGTTACAAATTAATCAATTTTTACGGATGAAAATACATTTATCGTGCATCTTCATACTAAGACACAGCACCTGCTTATGGAGCTGAATGGCAAGGAGGGACGGACGGTGCTGTAATTGTTAAGGTATGGTCTTGGAATTTACGACTCTTTGGGGGTATGCCCATTACAGGCCAGCCACTGCTGAGTTAATTGGTAACAAAGTCATACTTTGTGACTAATACTCAAAACTGAGGCAAATGGCTGCTCCTGCAGAACGCACATGGAAAGACAAGTTGTTCAACACAGTATGAACATTATACTTTCTTTAATGCCATCAATACAGTTTGACATTTTCAGATAGGCTCCATTCATACATTGGCTTTAGTTTTGAAGTAATTGATTGAATTTATATAGCTCTTTCCGAGGTGCCCATAGTGCAATTTTCATTGCATGGGGGGAACTCACTTCACCCACCACCATTGTGTATTGTAGCATTCACCCGTGCAACACGTGCATTGCAGGACTATTACATAAGCCAATAATATATGCAGGTTTAAAACAAGATTATTAGCCTTTCTTGTAAGAGTATAGACAGAACTTTGAGAAATGCTACCCTCAACGCACTCCAGTGGTACTGGTCCGCAGTATCAGCGTTTCCCCTACCATTATGTAGGTATAGTGGCCAGCCCTGCTCTGTTGCCCCCCCGCCTCAAATAGTTTTGTTTCTACAATGAACAAAAATATAAACATAACAATTTCAAAGATTTTACTGAGTTACAGTTCATATAAGGAAATCAGTCAATTTAAATAAATAAATTAGGCCCTAATCTATGGATTTCACATGACTGGGAATACAGATATGCATCTGTTGGTCACAGATACCTTTAAAAAAAAGTAGGGGCTTGGATCATAAAACCAGTCAGTATCTGGTGTGACCACCATTTGCCTCATGCAATGTGACACCTCCTTTGCATAGAGTTGAAGTTGCTGGAAATTGGTGTGAACTGGAACCCGCTGTCGTTCACGTCGATCTAGACCATCCCAAACAGGCTCAATGGGTGACATGTCTGGTGAGTATATAGGCCATGGAAGAACTGGGACATTTTCAGCTTCCAGGAATTGTGTACTGATCCTTGTGACAGTGGGCAGTGCATTATCATGATGAAACATGAGGTGATGGCGGCGGATGAATGGCACGACAATGGGCCTCAAGCTCTCGTCACGGTATCTCTGTGCATCAGCAAACCGCTCGCCCACAAGATGCCATACACGTTGTCTGCCATTGACCGGTACAGTTGAAACCGGGATTAATCCGTGAAGAGCAGACTTCTCCAGCGTGCCAGTGGCCATCGAAGGTGAGCATTTGCCTACTGAAGTCAGGTCAAGACGACGAGCTTCCCTGAGATAGTTTGTGCAGAAAGTCTTCGATTGTGCAAACCCACAGTTTCATCAGCTGTCCGGGTGGCTGGTTTCAGACGATTCTGCAGGTGAAGAAGCCAGATGTGGAGGTCCTGGGCTGACGTGGTTACACGTGGTCTGCAGTTGTGAGGCCGGTTGGACGTACTGCCAAATTCTCTAAATCAACGGCGGTGGTTTATGGTAGAGGAATTAACATTAAATTCTCTGGCAACAGCTCTGTTGGACATTCCTGCAGTCAGCATGCCAATTGCACGCTCCCTCAAAACTTTAGACATCTGTGGCATTGTGTTGTGTGACAAAACTGCACATTTTAGAGTGGCCTTTTATTGTCCCCAGCACAAGGTGCACCTGTGTAATGATCATGCTGTTTAATCAGCTTATTGATATGCCACACCTGTCAGGTGGATGGATTATCTTGGCAAATGAGAAATGCTCACTAACAGAGATGTAAACAAATTTGTGCAAAATATTTGAGAGAAATATGCTTTTTGTGCGTATGGAAAATTTCTGTGATCTTTTATTTCAGCTCATTACAAATGGGACCAATGGGACCACACACGTTGCGTTTATATTTTTGTTCAGTATATTTGTTTCAGGTCATTCACTCAGTCCCTGATTAGAGGGGAAGGATGAAAACCAGCAGTGCTGTGGCTCACTTCGCCATGTACAGGTAACTGCCAAAATAATGGAAACACCGATGTAAAGTGTCTTAATAGGGCATTGGGCCAACATGAGCCGCCAGAACATCTTCAATGCACCTTGGCATAGATTCTACTTGTTCTAAGTGTCTGGGAACTTTATTGGAGGGATCTGACAACATTCTTCCACAAGAAATTCCATAATTTGATGTTTTGTTGATGGTGGTGGGAAACACTGTCACAGGCGCAGCTTCAGAATCAATTGGGTTGAGATCTGGTGACTGAGACACAACCACCCCATTTAAACCCCCTATGCTCCTTTCAGACCCCTCTTTCAATGTCACTGAGAGCTCGTCTTCTAGCCATGGTAGCCAAACTAATGGTCAACTGGGCATTTTTATACATGACCCTAAGCATGATGGGATTTTAACTGCTTAATTAATTCAGGAATCACACCTGTGTGGACGCACCTGCATTCAATATACTTTGTATCCCTCATTTACTCAAGTGTTTCCTTTATTTTAGTTATCTGTATGTTCTAATTTTATTTCAATAAAGACTCAGATGTGAATATCCCCATTCTACTGTATGAAAACGACCCTCCTCAAGGGTCTGATTCAGTGTGGGAGCCTTTGGGTCCAACACAAACACTCTCTGCGAGCGTCAACGTGTAGATAAATAATTACATGCATGTGTCCGTCGGGGAGGCAGCCTGACGAACCAGGGAAATTGGTGTCCTGAGCTGTGTTCATTTGGCTTGGGTCTTCTGGGCCACACTGGGTGTTTGCTCAGTGGAGAACATGGGAAATGTGATTGGCTGGGGACCACTACCACACCAAGGAGCCACACAACCACTGCAGAGCTCCATCAACAACATACAGTGAAATCAGAAACCGATTACTGACGCTGTGGCGTGTTTGTCTTCTGAAAGTCTTGCAATATCGCAGTGGTTGAAACGCGAGAGAAGTTTAGCCTTTTCCCCTTGAATACCAGATTAGAGAAAACAATAAGTATAATTTCCCTGATTTTGATCACCTCTCCCGCCTGGGTCAAGATTAATGCACATCATTTCCCACTAGACATCTGTAACTGACACTGTAGCTTAGAGCCAAGTAAGACAGATATGTTGTTTTTAACTTTACTACAGTAAATGTTGGATTTTATCAATTTTATCTTGACTCTGCTGGTACTGTTGGATAGCAGGTTTTCTAGTGAGTATTTTTGAGGTTTGGTGGATATCGATGTATGTATCCATACATTATCTACAGAACTCTCAGACACAAAACTGGTTGCTCTTCAAATAAAATGAAATCTGCAAGCATAGTATATTTAATTAAATATTGTGCTACAATAGTAACTTCAGGTACAATAGTACTATTCCAAGAAAAAGCTTTCTGATGAACATCCAAGACAAGTCCCTGTATCTACTCAATATATTATTGTGTTGATAAGTGGTGGCTGGTTCTCCATGTTTTTCCAAGTATTATTGCTCACCCACCGAAAAAGACCATTGCAAGTTACCCAGACGTTATCCCTGCGAGTGCTATAGCATTTATCCATGTTTCCACACAAGTAAATAATGCACTTTACCAGCTATACTCTTTCTTGTCGGGATTTATATAATGATTGACCAGCTAACGCCATGCTGTTTGGATGAGGCTGTCTCAATAGCACACCGTGAATGTGCATCAGAGTAGTTCTTTTCTGACATATTTACAAATGCCCGGTGGCCATGCACATTTCCTGACAATCCAAACAGACACACGTTTCTTTGCTTCACGTGAGTATTTCGACATTCAGAACAACTTGCCTTTTATTGCAGGATGGAGTCCATTTCTGATAGGTGGTTGTTTTCCTGGGAAAAGACGTGAGGAGAAATGTAAGTGCTTACTGAGGGAATTGAATGTAATATCATGCAATAGAACATATGGTTGGAGCAAACATTCATTCAGACAAGGAGTGGCGCCAGAACAATACTGTGCTAATGCCAAAACACACGTCATCTGTGACCTCAAACACATTAACACACACCAACACCTCCGCCCACATTCATACTGCCTTCACGGACATGTGCTCCTGTACACACCAACCGCCACCCCTGCACTCCACGCACAAACAGTATATGTGTCCGAAATCTGGCTTGCTTACTACTTACTTAAACTGCGTACTATGTACTATTTATCACATACTGTTTTGTAAAAAAGTATGCAGTATGCCACGGCCGCAACGTACTACTTTTGGTGCGTTCAAGACAACTGGGAACTCTGAAACAAAATGAGCTCAGACTGGGAAAAATCGTGACGTCAGTGATCTTCAGGTCAGAAGTCGGAGCTCTAGGATGATGCTGAGTTTCTGACTTGTAATTCCGAGATGGATGACCGTTCAAAACGTTTTTTCCCAGTCGCAGCACGTTTTTTTCTGAGTTCCGGGTTGTCTTGAACGCACCATCAGTTACGGCTTCGCATATGAACTGGAAAGGATCGTCTGTAACCCCACCCAGTGACCTTTCACTACAGCTAAGTGTTGTTTTAGGTTACCATTAGCCAAGTAGCTAGCATTTGGAATGACGTATTTGGAGTAAACTTGAGTTGACCGTAAGCCTAAGCATGTATCAATTGAAGTCACCTGAAGCTTGAGAGGAATGCTTTTGATGCGCTTTGAAAATGTTATGAAAAGCACTATAGAAATTAAATGTATTATTATTAATATTATTATACCAAAGATGGTTTATTTAGTTTAGTAGAGCAAAAAGCTCTGAAGGCCAAGAAGCCTACACCTAAGCTTCAATAAAAAAGTGATACTATAAGAGCAGTGTGCAGGTTTATTTTTTCTTTCAACTTATCTAATTGTTACCATGCACCTGCAACAAGATAGCTCAGATGTGCGAGTGCATTTATTTATGTTGAAACAGGGAAAGTAAAACACACCAAGAGTAGATATACCGATATGTATATATATATTTTTTTACAAACAAAAAACACTTTTCATTGAGAACAGCAATCCACTTTGGGTTTAAACAAAGGACTTCACCAAAAACAGTACAAAATACATAAATAATAGCTATAAATAAAATACATACAAAATGCATAAAACTACTTAATCATGGCCTCTAAAATGGCCATAAGGCTTGCCTCCCTGGCATTCACATCCTTCTCCAACATCCACATCTGGACCCTTCTGGAAGGGAGAGGAGCCCACAGCTGCACCTAGGGAGGATGAGGAGATGATGACCGGTGTGTTGGAGTGGCAGCCCCCCAGCACATCATCAATCACTGCATACCACTCCCAGGATGCGGCCTCCCCTCCCGCCATGCTGACTCCGGTGGGGGGAGCTTTTAACTCCTGAAAAATATGGAAAAGGATAGCTTTCAGCATCAAACATACTACATGTAAAGCCCTGTAAAAGGTATTATGCCAATTGCAGTCCATTTCTCTGGAATACTTGCACCTTTCTAACATGTATATCTTCACACTTACATGAATGTGCCGGTGAAGCATAGGAAATAGATGGGAAAGTTGCTCTCAAAGAAAACGGGAACTTTATTAGCCAAGTACAGCACAGCAATCAATTTCAAGATAACATACAGTAGCATACAGTTTATTTTGGGTTCTCCCACTTCTTTTTCACCCATGCAGGTCACCAGGGAGATCATTCATGACTGACGTCGAAATTGGACGTCTATCCATGTCCTGAAGACATCGGGAAATGCCTTCAAAACCGGCCACAAGGGGCAACCATGAGCGCTTTTACCATCAAGTAGGCTTGGGTTTTGCTAAAGTGTTGTGGATGGGGGTGGTGGATGGGCGTATGTTCAATCCCAGTCATGGACACCGGTTTAAATTTTTTGTTTTAACCCTATCCCAAACCTTAACCATTCGGAATGCGTGCCTAAACTTGAAATGGAACGATACAGAGCAGTAGGAAAAAACACTTAGAAATCTGATATTTGGAGAACGTGGATGAACGTCTAATTCTGCAGTGAGACTGAAAGCTTGTTGAGGTGACAGCTAGCTGCCCCTCCAGCTCACACTCCTTCACGTAGATCCTGAAAAGACATAAGATGAAGTACAACATTAACCAAAACATGAGCAAAGTAGAATTGTGTGAACTTTCTGTAGATAGCTAGACTGCCACATACTTTATCAAATTGGAGTGCCAAGGTGAAACAGTAGTGAGTGCAGCTTGTCATTACTTTCACCATAACAGGTTATGTGCAATAAAACTAGCTAGACTAGACCCACTCAGGCTGTAACCGTTCAGGTAGAAACTAATATTGCATAGCATGAACATTACAATCAGCTCAACACAAATAAATTGACATGACAAATCAGAACTATATAGAAGAAAAGAGAAGTGGTGGGACCAGCACCACTGTAGAAAATAGGAACATAGGCTACCGTGTTACTAACGTTAGCAACTATGGCCACATGACTTACTCAAAACCTTTTTTTTTTGCGGTATTTCTCCTGCCGTGTTCGCCACTGAATTAAATACCTGGTTTTGTCATCAGACCCTGCAACGGTTTGAACACAAGCCCTGGTATTTACAACAAGTAGCTAGCTAGATAACTAAGCGAATGTTAAAAAAGTTGTCACTCAACAGCAAGCAAGAAACCCTGTAGCTAATGTTACTGTTCTAACAGTTATATTTGTATTTCTACTAAAGCACGTAGCTAGCTAAAAGCATGGCAGGATGCTGATCTGTTTTTTAAAAATGTAACGTTACGATGAAATAATCGTGATTATTTTAAGGAGAACAAAAACGATTTAGATTTGAACACCACCACAGAAGCTTTGCTATTCGCCATCTTTCAAGTTGTTTTGTTGTTTACTTGAAGAGATCTAGCTATCAAAACTCGCAGCCCCCCCCCCTTCCAATGCATTGTGGCTGTGAAATTCCCGAAAAGTGTGCAGAGAAATCTACTAGATGAAAAGCCAAAATGAGTATAACATCCTGGCATTTAAAGCATACTGGATTTTTAAAATTTCACATACTATAAAACGTTATATTTTCGCGTATTGAGAATGAGTCATGCGCGATTGCATTGTTTCCCGCTCTTCATTGATTTCGGTAGCGCATCCCATATCTAATTGATCAGCTGTTGTCAAAGCCGAAATGAGTATGACATCCGGGCATTTAAAGTATACTAGATTTTCCTAATGTCACATTCTATAAAAAAAAAAAATGTCACATACTCAAACGGCCTACTATTTAGGATGCAAGTATATGTATTCGGACACGGCCACACACATATTCCTTCACACACACACACACACACACACACACACACACGCACAAACACACACATATTTCCTCATACTAAGGCAAGCACACAAACATATGCACACACCACCATCTATACAGCCTTCACGCACACATGCTCTCGTGCACGCGCACACACACACTGACCATGTTGTCATCTTCACACTCATCCGGTGTGCCGTCCTCCTCATCACTGTTATGGGTCTTGTCTACCAGGTCCTCGGTATCCGAGCACGACTCGTCCTGAGACACCTCGCTATGGCTCTCCTCTGCCTTCCGTAGCTCTACACACACACACACAAAAACCAAGCAGGTAAGGCAGTTACAGCAACAATATTATGTTACTGTGAGGTACAGTAGTTAGGCCTCATGTAGGCTGTGAGGCTACACTTGGCTAACAAAGCCCTCCAAAAACATGATAATGCCTCTGTAAAAGCAACATGGAACGATATTGACAGTAATAGCAAATATGAAACAGATGTTCAAAGTGCGAAAGTCACTCAAGTGATAAATCTGTGAAGATAAGTGACTACTGTTACAAAACCACCAAGCCAGCCCATGAATATACATGCTCTTGTTATGTACAACTACCAAAATGTTCTAACATACCTCCCCCCAAAAAGAAAAGTAAAGATTTTTTTTTTTTTCACCTATAGTCTCTTTCCCTACTTTTATTTTTTATAAAACCTCCTAGGCTGAAAAGAAATGATCTACATTACAGACACTAAAGCTGTAGCTATGAAGCTTAGCTATAGAAACGTAGGGTTACTTGCGTAACCCCGGTTCTATGAGAATATGAGTGAGATGTCTCACTATGTGATTCGTTCAGTGGATCACTGACAGCTCGAAGAACGAATCACACAACCAGTCGAGGGGCGAATGAGGTGAGCCCCTCTACTCCTTATTAGGCGTCACTCAAGCATGCCTCTCTTCCTTGCTCTTGCGAGCAGGGAAATGTGGTGAGACATTTCACTCATATTCTGATAAAACCAGGGTTACGCAAGTAACCCTACATTCTATTTCAAATACTCGTTTCGATGTCTCACTATAGTATATGGCCATTACCTAGGAGAACTCCAGGGCAAACTGTAGGCACAAATTTATTTATTTATTTATTTATTATTTAACCTTTATTTAACTAGGCAAGTCAGTTAAGAACAAATTCTTATTTACAATAACGGCCTACACCAGCCAAACCCGGACGACGCTGGGCCAATTGTACGAATGACAGGGCGTGAAGCCCACTCACTCGCTTTGCAGGCATAAGGGCAGACGGTACAGCATAGTGTTGTGTTCGAGACCACCTAAAGCAAGACCGATTGGGAGACAAGGGGTCCGAGACCCAGTCAAGACTGAGACCAGAAGAATGCGAGTCCAGCTGTAATCGCTGCCAAAGGTGCTTCAACAAAGTACTGAGTAAAGCGTCTGTATACTTATGTAAATGTGATATTTCAGTTGTTGTTTTTTTATACATTTGCAAACATTTCTAAAGACCTGTTTTTGCTTTGTCATTATGGGGTAATTGTGTGTAGATTGATGAGGGAAAAAAACGATTTAATCAATTTTAGAACACGATTGTTACGTAACAAAATGTGGAAAAAGTCAAGGGATCTGAATACTTTCCGAATGCACTGTACACCCCCAGGAAAAATATGACACAAAAAATTAATCTGGGGCCTCCCGAGTGGCGCAGTGGTCTAAGGCACTGCATCGCATTGCTAGAGGAGTCACTACAGCCCCAGGTTCGATCCCTGGCTGTATCACAACCGGTCGTGGTCGGGAGTCCCATGGGGTGACGCACAATTGGCCCAGTGTCGTCCAGGTTAGGGGAGGGTTTGGCCGGGGGGGCTTTACTTGGCTCATCGCACTCTAGCGACTCCTTGTGGCGGGCCGGGTGCCTGGAGGCTGACCTCGGTCGTCAGTTGAATGGTGTTTCCTCCGACACATTGGTGCGGCTGGCTTCCGGGTTAAGCATGTGGGTGTTAAGAAGCGCGGTTTGTATGTTTCAGAGGACGCATGACTTGACCTTCGCCTCCCAAGCCCGTTGGGGAGTTGCAGCGATGAGACAAGATCGAAATTGGGGAGAAAAAGGGTTAAAAAAAAAAATCTGACAAGCGACCACTTAGATATGGTCATTTTCAAGTTTTCATAAATTCTTAGAATGTTTGGGAATTATGTATTCTAAGGTATTTGCATTTGGACAATTAATAGACACTGCAGTACATAAAAACGAATAAAAACATCTGTCTTGTCCAGGACCGGAGTCTACCCAGACTGGTGCACTATAGCCAATCAGAGCTACAGTACACCTTTATAGAAAAATAAATAACATTTGACACACTGGCCTGCCATCATTCACTTTAAACTGGACTGTGTTTTTACAGGCAGTTGCAACAGCATGACTTTAGCATTAACCAAAAGCCATGTAAACACCACGGGAGTCCTCTTACATTTGGGAACTTTACAGTCCTATTGATCAAACAACCATGAAAAGGTAGGCTCTCTCCTGCTCAGTTAAGCACATCAACAACAACAAGATCAACAACAACAAGATCAACAACTAATGCTAGCCAGAGCAAGATGAGCTAAAATCGAATGAAGGAACATTAGATAAACCCGCTCAAACTTTTTCAGCTCGTTGGCCGTCAAAATTGCACTGATAAATAATGGGGAATTGTAGCCTCCGCTTCCTTTTGCAGCTTGCTGCCAATGCATGCTTGTCCCAACCAAGCAGCCAAGCTAACTGGCTAAAGTTGGCTAGCTTGCTTGCTAGCTACTTCCAGACACAAATGAGAGAACACCTCACTCTGACCATTTTACTCGACGTAGCAGGCTGTTTACATGTTATATCTAGAGCGTTCTTGACTAACTATTACGTTTACTGACACCAGTCATATTCCGAAGGTGTTGCACGTTCGTAAATTCATCAGTTGTTCTGCGCTCTGGCACACTCAGATGAGAGTGCTCTGAAATCGGAAGTAAATAGGCAGAGTGAATTTCCGAACACAAGAGATATGCTAACTGTATAACAGTCGCTGAAGTTCTTGCTAGATAACCAAATGACACCTGCACCTCTAGCTGTGAATAGCCACCGAAAAACGATGAGGGGAAAAAGTCAGTCACTCACCCACTCCTCTAATGGCATGACATCCTCCTAGCAACTAGCTAGCTATCTAGCTAATGTTAGGCTCCGTGTTTTTAGCTTGCTACATTAATAGATAAGCTAGCCTATTAGCCATGTTATAACTGGCTTGTGATCATTGCCCTTGCTAGTTGGATTGTATTGACATTCCCAGCCTTAGTTAAATTTGTCAGTTTTTGTCCAGAATATTGAGTCATTGAAACTGAAAGTGCATCCCGAATGGTGGCAGCAAACAATGTACCAGGCCAGCTGTGATTTACAACCTGATAGCATTCTTTTTTGGACTACCAAGAAATGTATTGGTGAATTAAATTAAGCATGCATTGAACTGCATCCATCTATTCTGCCAACAATGCCTTAGCGTACGTCATGGAATGTTGAGTCAAATAGAAGCTATTTTTAAAACCTATTGAAAAGTTGGTTTTGTAGCATAAACTGGGAATTTGATATTTTTGACTGATATTATGATTGTCTGTTTGTTTGATATCTGAAAAGTAGTTAAAAAGCTGTCAGTTCCAATTTAAACTTTAGGTCACCGGTTACTTTGTGTGCTAAACGTGAAATGTTTTAGTTATAGTTGTACATTTTGATTGGGAAATGCTTAATGGTTGCGTTTTTGTATTCTTATGTTTGGGACCTACTGGCTTATTATATCCGTGTTTATGGACTGCTTATCCTTTAACATCATGCTTTTTGTGACTGCTGTCTTTCCATCGGCCTTATGTAGTGGTGTAGTGGTGACTGGAGAAGTGGGTATACTCTAATTTTGCCATCAAGTTACCAAATGGCCCGCCCAGCGAAGGAAAGGCAACCTGTGTGAAAGAACTTACGTTTTTCTATGTTTTTTTGTTATGAGTTTTCCTATAGATTTTTAAGATTTTCACTCTCAAAACCACACTTTTTAAAATATATATATATATATATTTTTTTTTTTATGGTCTAAGTCCACAACAATGCTTAAACCACATTACTCTGATTGGGTGGGCCTCAGGGCCTGGCTCCTCAGTGGGTGGGGTCTCTGTCCACCCAGGCCCATCCATGTCTACGCCCCTGATGCAAAAAGCACATGATGACAATTGTGCATCACAAATAGCCTACTAACCAACACTTTTAAATACCTGTTTTGCATACCAATTGTTGCCTTAGTTAGCATTTACTGGTAGATATCATAAATTGAAACGTCTTTCCTACCCTACCGGCTACCGATGTCATTCTTCTGTGAGCTGCTCCATGCCAAAACCAGTTGAGAGCTGCCCACTCTTGCTGCCTGCAGATAATACTCCGCTGAAACTAGTGTGTGGTGCTCATGTGAATATATTTCACGTGCTTTGCGAATTGTGTAGGCTACTTTGTGCATGATTTCTCTGTTGTACTACATAATTGATATAACGTATACCTCCACTTCACTACTTTGATAAGAATCAGTAGGGATTAAGAGGTGAGTATAAGCAATGCCCACTGAAAAAAAAAAAGTGGGTACACGGCTTATACCTGCGTTTACCTTCCACTACACCACTGGCCTTTCGTGTTTTACAAAAAGTGCACTCTCCTACATTAGTGCGCTGGTATTACGGTTGCTGTCCTTTCAGAATCACAAACCTGTCACACACTGAAGGCCTATTAGGTTCGCCACTGCATAAAAATGTCTATAATAGATATAAAGGCTGTTAAGATGTTAACGTTTCAAGAAAGGAGTGAATATATTTGGCCTGGCGAAGCAGGTTTATGCATTGACTGAATGTAAGCTGATAATGAGTTTTTTTACTCCGCTGGTATCGGCAAGAAATTAAAGAGTCCTCACTGCCCGAGACAGAGTCAAGACAGAGTACAAATGTATCTGACACAGAGACAAGACCGAGACACTCAATATGTGGTCTCAAGTACTACAACACTGGTACAGCGGTTTAGAAGGAGAGGTATTACATGAGGAAGCCTCAAGCACAATAGACAGGTCCCAAAATGGGGCATAAGGCTTGGAGACTGGACGTAAGTGATGCACACCCTTCATCAAATACATAACAGAGGGTTTTACTCTATTGAGCGACTGTTGAGGCCTGTATAACAGGTCGAAATAGTGGCTAAACGGACCTTGGCAGTGGAGACCTTCCCTCTGTCCAAATAGGTCCTGCAATGACACATAGAAACCTCAGATACAGACCATTTAAGGAAGGATCTGTGTAGTTCACACCACTTCTCAAAAACGCACCACTTTTTTCCATAACGTGAGCATGTAAAGGGGCCCATGTCAATGATCTTGAGTGTCAGGCTGGTCACATTCAGATTCATCCTCTCACGGGCCATGCCCACTGGGTGAGGGTGGCAAATCTCCTGGTACACTTGGGTCAGAAGATCCCTGCGTAACAGTAGCTACCAGGACTGGTTGTAAAGCAGGGGAGTGACCTCTGCCAACCATCGTCCGTGGTCAGCGAGGGGCTCGAAGAGGAGGGATAAGCCTGTTACCTCACTCTGCTTGTCAGAGTGGGGGGTGCTAGGCATAGCAGAGAAAAAAGTGTAGGCCATCACCCAGCACTGCAGGGGGGCAGAGAGTGAGTCCCAGTTAACTTGGATACCTCGTAATGCGTCTGAGGCATATGAGCATAGTGTTTTTCTTGCAAAACATGCTTGATCCTCTTGGACCAAGCATGTCACCGAGCAGGGATTTGCGCGAGAGAGCAGCCGACGAAGCCTGTTCTACTGTGTTTGCTTGCGTGCAAGAGAGTTGGAGACAAAATGCCCCAAAGCATGGGAAGAGGGCCATGAAGAATGGCAAATGGAAACCTGTCATCCTGCTCCTCATGTCAGAAGAGACTGGAGGGAGAGCGGGCATGCTGACTTTTGTCCCTGGCTGGAACCTGAGAAGGTGCCGAGGGGAGAGTCTAAGGGAGGATGGCACTTGAGGGTAAAGTGCATCTCCTCCATTTTCCCATGTGAGCAATGTCCCGAAAGTGCGCTGCTACTCAGGGTATATACAGTAGCTTGCGAAAGTATTCACCCCCTTGGCATTTTTCCTATTTTGTTGCCTTACAACCTGGAATTAAAATTATTTTTTGGGGGGTTTGTATCATTTGATTTACACAACATGCCTACCACTTTGAAGATGCAAAAAAAAAAATTCTGTAAAACAAACAAGAAATAAGACAAAAAAGAAAGAAAACTTGAGCGTGCATAACTATTCACCCCCCCCCCCCCAAAGTCAATACTTTGTAGAGACACCTTTTGCAGCAATTACAGCTGCAAGTCTCTTGGGGTATGTCTCTATAAACTTGGCACATCTAGCCACTGGGATTTTTGCCCATTCTTCAAGGCAAAACTGCTCCAGCTCCTTCAAGTTGGATGGGTTCCGCTGGTGTACAGCAATCTTTAAGTCATACCACAGATTCTCAATTGGATTGAGGTCTGGGCTTTGACTAGGCCATTCCAAGACATTTAAATGTTTCCCCTTAAACCACTTGAGGGTTGCTTTAGCAGTATGCTTAGGGTCATTGTCCTGCTGGAAGGTGAACCTCCGTCCCAGTCTCAAATCTCTGGAAGACTGAAACAGGTTTCCCTCAAGAATTTCCCTGTATTTAGCGCCATCCATCATTCCTTCAATTCTGACGAGTTTCCCAGTCCTTGCTGATGAAAAACATCCCCACAGCATGATTCTGCCACCACCATGCTGGGGATGGTGTTCTCAGGGTGATGAGAGGTGTTGGGTTTGCGGCAGACATTTTCCTTGATGGCCAAAAAGCTAAATTTTTGTCTCATCTGACCAGAGTACCTTCTTCTATATGTTTGGGGAGTCTCCCACATGCCTTTTGGTGAACACCAAACGTGTTTGTGTCACGGATTCAGCCGAGGCTGCCCCTCCTCCTTGCTCGGGCAGGCTTCGGTGTTCGTCGTCACTGGAGTACTAGCTGCTACCGATCCATGTATCTATGTTCGACTTGTTTTGTTTTTATTGGTCACACCTGTTTCCCATTATGTAGTTATGTCTTCCCTATTTAACCCTCTGTCTCACACTGTGTGTTGTGCGTGTTTGTTCATGTTTCGGTTGTCGTTAGTGTGCGGGTTTGTTCCCTCCCTGCGTGGAGGTTGTTGTTCATTCTTTTAACTTAGAGTAAAGTACGACTTTTGGATTAGCTCTGTGTCCTGCGCCTGACTTCGCCTACCGCATTACACTGACGCCTTGACAGTTAGCTTATTTTTTTCTTTAAGCAATGGCTTTTTTCTGGCCACTCTTCCGTAAAGCCCAGCTCTGTGGAGTGTACGGCTTAAAGTGGTCCTATAGACAGATACTCAAATCTCCGCTGTGGAGCTTTGCAGCTCCTTCAGGGTTATCTTTGGTCTCTTTGTTGCCTCTCTGATTAATGCCCTCCTTGCCTGGTCCATGAGTTTTGGTGGGCGGCCCTCTCTTGGCAGGTTTGTTTTGATGCCATATTCTTTCCATTTTTTAATAATGGATTTAAATGGTGCTCCGTGGGATGTTCAAAGTTTCTGATCTTTTTTTATAACCCAACACTGATCTGCACTTCTCCACATCTTTGTCCCTGACCTGTTTGGAGAGCTCCTTGGTCT